>NC_134137.1:179702500-180327500 GCF_033958435.1 Carettochelys insculpta
GTTTCTCAGCTGACTGCCAGAGCCTTACCTTGCTGCAGCCCTGAGAGAGCCTTTCACCAGCACATGCGGCTACGCCATGCAGTGAGTGTGGACACTGCCTGTTTTTCCCAGCAGTATGTAGCTACACATCCCCTGCACACTACTACCACAAGTGATGCACAATGTGGAGGTACCCTGACACATGCGCACACATATGAACTTTACACTAAGCGTATGAAATACTATTATTGTTCAGGCGTGAGCCACAACTGGAAAGAGCTATTTTATTTATTTAGCTTAGCAGTAACAAAAAGACACCTGCCAATGATCCTGCCACGCCGATAACAATACCGTAAATCCAGTGAGACCCCCAGGAGCAGCCCTACAAAGCCACATCAACAGGAGCTCAGCCAACTGCACAGCAAAGCCTTCATCCCCTCATTGCTTAGCCTCAACCCCATCAGCAGCAGTCTTAGGGTAGGTCTACACAGCAAAGTGATTTTGAAATAACAGCTGATATTCTGAACTAACTGTCCTGGCGTCTACACACCGCAAGTGCTATGCTGAAATAATTTCGAAATAGCGGTTGGCTTCTTTCAAAACTGGTAAACTTCATTGCATGAGAAAGAGCAGCTGTTCTGAAACAGCTCTTTCGATACAGGAGCTGTTAAGATAGGGAATAGGGCCTATTTCGAAATAAGCCATAGTGTGTCCAATGGCTCTGTTTCGAAACAGGGACTATCGTATGTAGACGATGTATTTTGAAGTAAGCTATTCGAAATAACTTATTTTAGAATAAGGCTGCTGTGTAGACATACCCTTATGCAATTAGTTACCCAGTGTGGGCTGTTTCCCACTAAGGGCAGCCAGCGAGTTTCAGCATCCTTTGCTTTGGCAGAACAGCGCAGGGACTGAGGCAGTCTCTCAGCACAGCTGGTTGTCTCCTAGCCCTGACGTCCTGATGCTGTGCAGCTCTCCTCCCAGTCACAGTCACCTGTGGCAACTTCGACTACAGCCGTGGTTGACAGAGGAAAAGAACGTAAGGCAAGTATTCCCCATTCTTTTCAGGAATCTTTTAATGCAGGTTAGAAGCTAGAAGCAAAGAGGGAAACAAGAGCACCAAGTACGAGGATGCTGTTTTGTGTAGGCGACAGTAGCTGTGGGTACTGGGCTTCTGCTTGCTCTTCTTCCCACTCCCCTGACCATATAAGGTAGTGAAGGGAAAGTACACGGATTGTGCATTACTCCTCTGCTCCTTCCCCTCACCAGCCAGCAGTGAGGGGAATGCTCACAAGCCACGGACTTTCCCCTCGCTCCCTGACAGCCAGGGGAACAGGCGGATGAGCAAACAGCAGCTGGATATCCACAGCTGCTGCACTCCCCCCATCCTCCCCAAAATGGCGCCTTTCATCATGTGAACCAGCAGCAGCACACAGATTCTAGTCCCATCACTGCAGCCCTTTATGATAGTGTCAGAGCAGTGCTGCTTAGTCATCACTGAAGCCATTCATTTTTAGGCAGGGAAGAAACTAAAAACAACACAGGGTACTTCACTAACTGCCAAAAAATCTGATAATTTTCTTGTCTCAAAGAGAAAAAAAAACCCTCCACGATGCTAGAACTCAATTTACATACACTTATGAAACTCTGCTCCTGAAGACAGGAAAACAGACAAACTGTTTTATCGTGAGAGGAGGTCTCCTGTTGTGCTCAAGATTGGATTGCTGAGACCTCTGCAGTAGCCTGAAAGTATGTGAAAGGGATTCGCTAATGGCAAATTGTACAAATAAACCCACAGCCTCTGGAATGAAAGCATAGTTCTGTGGCTATGCCTGTGAAATCATAGAGAACAAGGCATGTCTTGAAGCTGAAGGATGCCAGATCTGAATATGCTGAGTTGAACAGTAAATCATTTCTGTAGCACTGGCAAAGACAATGGCACTACTGGAATATTGTTAATTTCAATAGCGTTGCAACACTTTTTCCAAGACAGGGGTTCCCAAACTTCATTGCACAGCTACTCCCTTCTGACAACAAACACTGCACAACCCAGGAGTGGGGCTGAAGCCTAAGCCCAAGTAAGCCCCACTACGCCAACTGGGGGTCGTGGGGTCAAAGCCAAAGCTGCATGGCAAGAGCCCCAGGCAGGAGGCCTGAAACCTGAGCTGCACCAGCCGAGGCTGAAGGCCTTGGGCTTTGGTCCTAGGTGGTGAAGGTCAGGCTTTGGCCATGGATCACTGTCCCCTGAGAGGTGCAAGAAGCAGTGCAGGTCTCAGGACATTCTGGCTACCACTTCCCGCAGCTTCCATTGGCTGGGAAGAGTGAACCACAACCAATGGGAGCTGTGGAAAGCTGTACCTGCAGATGCAAGGTTAATATCCTGTCTGGAACCTGTTAAAGGTAAAATCCTAAGGTTTGGTTTAATGTTAAATATTTAAAGGTTTGGGTATTAACGTTCGGTGTTATAGGATATAGCAATCAGCGAAACAAAATGGAAGACAGGTCACATGTCCTGTGTCTGTCAGTTTATGATTCTCCCACCTTTGGTAAACAAGTCCCAGTATGAACCCGATTAACCCCGGAGAATCTGAGTTACCTCAGAAAATCTCTACAGGGTGTCCCTAGCAGGGGCTGATGCTACAGGGTCTTCCTTGCAGGGGTTTCCCGTCTTAGAGAACATGAAAGTCTGACAGCTGGACAGGTTGGAGCTGCCCATCCTAGAGGCAGGTGTGCAGGATTTTCCTTTGCAGGTCATTGGACTCCAGATTCAAGACATCTACAGCCATATGGAAGACTACACCACAGTCATCATCAGCCACCCTGAGCACAGCTTACCATCAGCTCCAAGGAGGGCTATGAGGGATCACTAAGAGTTCCTCCCCTGAGGCTCCCCATGAGCCAAGGAATATTGAGGTCCTGAGCAACCATCTGGGAACTAGCAAGAAGGTTGTTGTAAACTTCTGTTATTTTACTTACCTCACTAATTGGACTCAGCCACAATTATTCTTTTTCTCTGTGGGTTTGGGAGCTGATTATTGTACCATGTATTTTAACTATCCTTGCATTTCCCCCCCTAAATTCCCTATAATAAATTTACCTTTAATAAACCTGTCATGTGTTCGGTTCACATAAAAATTAGTCCTTTGATTTATTGGGTCACAGCCCCCGGTGGCCAGGTGCTGGCTGTCACAGGACTCGAAAAGCAGGTTTAGTTTGTGAGGGGGACCCCTCTGCAGCCTTATCGTTTTCCCCCACCTAACACAGCCAATGGCTTACCCTGACAAGCCCTGTCCAACTTTCAGGCCACAGGTTGCTCATCACTGCATCAGTGCAGGGAACTGGACTAGATGACTAACAAACTCCCTTCCAATCCCATATTTCTATGATTTAAGATAATATACGGGCAGAGGCATTACTCTCCTAAGGTCAGGGAGAAGGAGCCGTTTCTAATAAGATTATTCTGGACATACCCATACACACCAGCCACTCAATTTCTCCCTAACTTGAAGTCTCTTTAAACTGACTTACCAACTTTCCTTCCTCCTTCTCTGCCAATTCACCTTGACTGCAGGTTGCAATGACAACCTCTGGAATGAAAGCGCAGCTCAGTGGATATGCCCATTAAATGATTAGGTTGTTGCTGAGGCTTAACGAGGGTGCTAGCTAATGCCAATGGTACTTTTGACACTTGCCATCCAGGAACTGTGCTAAAAGCATAGCCACACCGTAAACAGATTATGCAAGAGCCCTGGAATCACAACAGCTCTCAATCACTACTGATCTGGGCTAGATTCAAACCAGTGACCTAAGAGTGAAAGTCAGCATGACCAGGCCCCTGAATTTAACCCATTATGTTAAATTCCACTTTCATTCATCAACCTGTATCATAAATAATCAACAATACCTTGGGACTGCTGTACCATATTCCCAGCCTAAGACTGGGCTGTTTTCCTTGCCAATGTTGGTTCTTTCTTCGGCCCAAATCTAACCCCCCTAAATGTATCTAAGGCTATGTCTAGACTGCAGGGTTTTGTCAACAAAATGGCCAAAATGGCCAGAGATCAGCCAGATTACAAAGTGTGTTCTGTCGACAGTAAGTTGACAGAACAGAGTGGTTTTGTTGATAGCCGTACGCCGCTTGCCACGAGGAAGAACACCTCTGTCGAGAGAGAATATACCACAAACCCTGGCCTACCATAGCCATGGGGACATGGAGTGGTGGTCGTGGGTGTGGGACCAGCTAAGGTCTCACTGCAGCGCTGTAACCATGGTGTGGCGGGACATGCTGGCCCAGCTGCCCACTGCTGCTCCCATCACCCAACACCCACCTGCCCTCCCGCAAGGTAACCTGGCCCCCCACCTGCTCAACAAAAGCCTGTAGTCTAGATAGAGCCTAAGAGGACTTTGATCAATCTCCAGATTACACTGGATGATTTTTGTTTCATTGATTTTTCTCCCTGTTTGGCTAAGCATGTCTCTTATGTAATTCTTTCATCACTATGCGGCCAGGTTTTGTTTGTAGAGGATTACAGGGATTACTAAAAAGTACCTGGGGGTAAGGGGTGGGGGGAAGCAGCAGAAATGTAGCACGCTGAAGACTAACAAAATGATTGATTGATTGATTTATCCCTGAATAAATCATTTCGCTAGTCTTTAAAGTGCTACGTCACTGCTGCTTCGGTTTGTTGGGGGTCCAGACTAACCCGGCCACCTCTCTGGTACAAAAAAATACCTGCTTGCACTGCCAGCCACTGGCATGACTTGCAATGCCCTGCGCTAGTCAACAGTTAATGAATTGGACAATCGAACAGTTCTGGTTGGGAGTCACTTCCAGCAGGCTGACGCTGCATCGGTTTTGTGTCCCAACTCTGAACCAGCTGGGCACAGACCCTCACCCACCAGCAGATTCCCACACTCCTCCGACTGCTCCAGGGGAAAAGGGAGAATGGTGGTTGTTCAGCCCAGAGTTCTGTGGCCAGCACAAGGCGTGGAGTTCTCCCCTTCCTCCACACGTGCCCATTACGCCATTGCTATGCTGCACCATCCTTCCCTCCAGGGAGCCCGTTATGCTGGCATCTCTACCAACTGAGAGTTTAGTATTGCTCCTTCCTACTCACCCACCGCCCCCTCTCCCCCGCCATCAGTCGCTGGCACTTTTAAAGTGCCCGCCACCGGGCCTTTGAGGGCCGTGTGGGCTCTGGAGCGCTCCCAGCCTACAGGCTGAGAGAATGGGACAGCTGCCCCTGGGTTAAAAAGATAATGACCACCTTGCTGTATACATTTACTCAGTTGTGGAGCTCCATTGAATGTTACACACGTGACTGGACACCTAGTTAATGTGTGCCATTTTCACCCTGCCCTTCAGACACAAAAATGGGACTAGGAACAACTGCAATATATGCTTTAGGGTTGCAGCTGAGCCTCTCCGCCCTACCTCATCCCTCAGAAATTCAGCTGCTGCCTTAAAGACCACCCGAAAAGGAAAAGCAAAATTGAGTTAAAGCCTTTAATCTTCACTTTGGAGTCCAAATGTCCCCAGTATGGCAGCTGTGGCAAAGCGTTCACCACAGAACTTCACTTAAAATTACCTCTCTAGAGCTGTTTTAGCCTTGGTGAGAGAGCAGGTCTCTGCCCGAGAAATGCTAGAAGTGTTCCAGACTGCATCACCTACCATTGTCTTTCTCAACATTTTTAATATCAGGGACCAGCTTGCTGCCTTCCTGGACTGTCGCAGGGGAATCTCAAGGACCAACCAGCACCTGTCTGCAGACTAGTCCTTAAAAGCCACCTTGCTACCACATCTGCATTGCCAGAGGTGCCTGCAATTACTAAATTCCCATGCCAATAACAATCCAGAGGGATTCTTTTGACCTATTAAGGCAGGGGTTCCTAACCTAGAGGGTCGTGGCCCAAACATGGGGTGCAATTAGATTTGGTAAGGGTCACCAGCTGGGCAGCTCTAAGCCGCATGTGGCTGTTAAAGGAGCCATTTGTGGCTCTGCTGCTGCTGCTCAATCCTCCAGCTCTCAGTCCCTACCCTGCCCTGTCGAAATGAAACACAATTGGTTTAATGGCCGGCAGGAAGGATCCAGCCATTAAACCAATTAAACTGAGTCCCTTTTCAGTGCTGCAGGCCAGGGAACTGCCCACACGATGGGTGGGGGATGGGAACAGGAGGGCTTTGGGGAGCTGCAGAGGAGGAGGCAATGGTGACCCAGCAAAGGAGCAGAAGCAGCAGCTCGCGGAACTCATGTGAGGTAGGTGGCAGGGCGGGGGGCAGGGCTGAGAGGAGTTTAAGGCTGGGTTTGGGGGATGGGGGCTCCCAGCTACTGGGTTGCGGGGCTGCTGGGCTGCAGGGTCCCTCTCACCCCCCCTGCAGGCAGGGATCACACAGCTGGCGTTGCCAGCCAGGGTTCCCCACCCGAGCTGGCTCCCAGCCACAGGGCTGTCAGGGTCCCCGCCCTGGTTTCTGGAAATCTTATGTGGGACAGGCAGCCCTGGCTGGGGATCCCACAAGTGGAGCTGCCTGTCCCGGATAAGTTTTCCAAAAGCTGACAACCCTAGCTGAGAGGGGTTTAAGCCAGGAAGAGGCAGGGGGACTGTTTTGGGGCTGAGAGGGGTTTAAGTTGAGGGGTCAGGGGGCATTTTTCCCAGGGGAGAACTTCCTCCCCCCACCTTGGTTTTGAATTGCCTTGGGTCACAAAGTCTTCCTGAACTGTCAAATTGGGTCCCCATCTCGAAAAGGCTGGGAACCGCTGCTATGGCATCTATATCTATATTCTTTAAACAAGAGTAAATTACATCCTGCATCTCTTCTACACGTACCTGACTGTTGAAGTCAATGAGAGTTTTGCCATTGACCTCACTGAGATCAGGATTTCACCTTTGAAGACTTCAGAAAGCAAGAGAATACTAGAGGAAATGTAGCATCCCTTAAGCAAGCTTCAGTTGGGAGCCTGAGCAGCCTGATGTTGACAAAAAGGAAACCAGAGAAATTACAGAGGTTAAAGAAAAATTCACTTGCAACAAGGATAGCTCAGTGGTTTGAGCATTAGCCACCTAAACCCAGAGTTGTGGGTTTAATCTTTGAGGGGGGCCATTTTGGGATCTGGGGCAAATAGATTTTTAAAAAAATGGTGCTTGGACCTGCCAAGAGGGCAGGGGACTGGACTCGATGACCTCCTGAGGGCCCTTCCAGTTGTCTGAGATGTGTGTATTTCTGTAAGCCAGAAAGCAAACCAACATACGTGTTTTGGTTTGAGAGTCAATTTTCACTTATAAAGCATCCAAACAGGATGAGCTTCAGGAGGCCAGGAAAGGCCAGCAAAATTATTTGTCCTCTGTAAGTTCCCCTTCTTCAGATGAGCAAAGTGCACCGTAGCCAACCACCATGAACTTATCATCAGACTTGTTTATTATCGTTGGTGGTTTTTCAAAAACATCCTGGAGTCCGGTGTTAAGATGAGAATCTGAACTTTAATTTCAGAATGATGTTTCCAGCCACCCTGGATGCACAGAGCAGTTTGAAAAAATGGCTGTTCAAGACAGAAAACCAGGATGCACATGAAAACAACCCCACTTAAAAATCACAAGGATTTTTTTTTTTTTGAAGCCAAGCTCAAGCTAGTTATGAGCCTGAAATTTTTAAAAATATGTTTACGGATCGCAATAATGGATCTGTTTGGCCAATCTGAGATGGAGCCGGGGCGGGGGGGAATATTAATATGAATGATTGATGACTTCTCAGGAAAAAATCAATGACAAACTGCTTCTGATCAACAGCTTTAAATTGAGATGGCTTTCTAAAGAAGGTTAGAAACTTGTGAGAAAATTGACATCGTCAATGCTAGACACAAGGTGGGTGAGGTCATAGCTTTTATTGGACCAGCTGCTGAGGGTGACCAATGTTCCCGCTAATCTTTTCCATCCCATGTGGAATAAATTTTTACATCCACTGAGGCATGTGTGAATGTGCACCACCAAGAGACACAAGAAACCTTGGTGTGAAACAGCTGGGTGGCATCTGAAGCTCCTCTGAGTGGCTGCACAAGCACAGTTTACAGGGAACACTGGTGGTAACAGCAACAAACTTTTGAGCTTGGCTTTAGCTACACTTGAGTTAGGTCAATATAACGCTGAGTACGTCAGCCTGCCCATATCTGTGTCTTGCTCATGACAACTTAACTGCCTCACTACACTGATGTAACTCCAGTTCAGCAAGAAGTGTGGGGCTTATGCCAGTGTAGTTAGGGTGATGCAGCGCCTGTGTAGACCCTGGGTGACTTACATCAGCTGTTAGCTGCCTTGCTGGACAATTTACAGGAGGTGTGAAACTGACACGAAAGTTGGACTGTCACTGGGCTGGGTGGGGAGCTCCAGCTAGAGCCTTTTGGCCACCCCCCCAGGCTGCCTGCTGGGCTGCGCACACACCCACTCCCAGCTGCCAGGTGGGCAGCTGCCCAGAGGTTTCAGGCTCCACACGGCTGGGAGCACTGCTGCTCCCCTGGCTCTCAGCTCCCTGCTCAGTAAGGGGAGCCCAGCTGTAGCAGGAAGCCAAGGGAGCAGCCTCACTCAGGGTTGGAAGCAGGGAGCTAGGTGGGCACAGCCTGGCAGCTGCCCAGAGGCTTTCCACTCCCCACTTCCTGCTGGGAGTCTGGCAGCTGCAGGGAGCGGAGAGCCTGGGCAGGCAGCACATTGGGGTGGGCAGCCAGGCTCCTGGTGGGAATGTGCCCACAGAGCTGATCCAGTCTCTCATCCCCCCCCCACGCTTGTCCCTTAGCTCAGCTGAAGCACTCACGGTGCGGATGTGCACCACTGACCCAAGGCAGCTAGTGTGGACATGAGCCGCTACAGGGAAGTTGACCCTGACTTAGCATTCGAGTGTGGACCTGCTCTTACACAGAGCCCTCCTTCAGGCCCAGCTAATGAGCAATGCGGTAAAAACCAAGGTGAAACAGTTTAACACAAGTAGTTGACACTTATTTCAAGGGATTATTCAAGATGAAATGTCCATTTCACTACCATGGGACCAACTTAGCTACAACCTTGGGCATCACCAAAGACAGGCAATACCTAAGGGCTTGTCTACCGTGTCACTTGACTGCATTGTAACTTTCTCACTCAGAGGTGTGAAAAAACACACACACACCCCCGAGCGCAGCAAGTCACAGCACTGTAAAATGCCAGTGTTAAAGAAGTTAAATTTGCAGATGACACTAAGCTAGGAGGAGAGATAGATAGGGGGCTGGAGCACATGACCTATGAGGAGAGGCTGAGGGATCTGGGCTCATTTAGTTTGCAGAAGAGAACAGTGAGGGGCAATTTAATAGCAGCCTTCAACTTCCTGAAAGGGGGCTCTAAAAAGGATGGAGAGAAACTGTTCTCAGTGGTGACAGACGGCAGAACAAGGAGCAATGGTCTCAAGTTACAAAGGGAGAGGTATACGTTTTTCCTAATATCCAACTATCTCACCAGGAGGGTGGTGAAGCACTGGAATGCATTGCCTAGAGGGTGGTGGAATCTCCATTCCCTAGAGGTTTTTAAGTCCCAGCTTGACAAAGTCCTGGCTGGGATGACTTAGTTGGGGTTGATCCTGCTTTACAGGGGTAGGGCTGGACTCAATGACCTCCTGAGGTCCCTTCCAGGCCTAGGAGTCTAAGCTACTAGTGCTGGGACCGGTGCTTCCAGCTCTCCTAGCTACTCCCCTGGTTTATCTACAGCTTTGGTGCCGGGACTATACTGCCACAACAGCGCTTTAAATTTGGCTTTGCAGACAGGTACTAGGCAGGTAAGTCGACTGCAGATACACAATTCTAGATAAATTGATTCTAGCTACACAATTGCCATATCTGCAATTGACTTACCTGGCCATCTTCACAGAGGGAGGTCGATGGGAAACACTCTCCTGTCACTCTCCCTTACTCCTTGTGATATTGAGTACAGGGGTCAAACTGCCAACCCTAGATAGTTCAATTTCTTGCATCTCTACCAGGTGCATGAAATCAAACTCCAGAAAATCAATCTAGACTAGGATGATCTTCCAAGTAGTCTTGACATACTCTAAGACTCTGGGCTACACCGGCTCCAGCAGCAAAGTATACATTTAAAATGCATCCTTTAAAATACTCAAATCTCCAAAATAACAGTGTTCTGTCAGCACTGATGCTCAAAGCTCTTGAAGTTGACACGACCATTAAAAAGTATTTGCACAGACTAGTCACATGCCAGCAACAGGCACAGACTGTGTCTTTACAGAACAAAATCACTGCAAGCAAAAAACTTACAGAAGCAAAAGAAGAGGCTCTGGTGAGGCCCTTGGAAAACTTGGCCTTGAGTACTATTACAGTACAGCATGCTGAGTCAGTGATGCTGAAGGAACTCGTGGAGATGCAAGATTTTGTGTGTGGGTGGATGTGTGAGAAAGGGTGTCAACAAAGAAGCTATTTAAGATAGAACAAGGGGACGTAGGGTCTGTTCACTGAAACCACACAGGCATACTTGTTGTCTGGCTTTGACATAGCCCATAGGAACCACTGTTGAGCTTTTGGAAGAACTGTCAATCAGTATTTTAATACTTACCCACCTCAGTGTGGTGCTGCAAGATTCTCAGATGGCAGGGACCATATAAGAAAATTATGATTTCTAGGAATACAAAACTCCTTCCCTTTCATCCTTGAGAGCGCAAGCTGAGAAAGGCTATAAATATTTTCAACATCTGTTCCTCTAGTTAATAAAATTATTTTTTTTAAAAAACATGCCAATGAATTTTGACATTTTAATGATTTAGAAGTGGTTTGGCAGTACAAAGTTTGTCAACTATCCAGCTTATGCTACACACTTGGAATTGTACTGCAGAAGATCAAGTCTCTCACAACTTATAGACCAGGGGTAGCAGAACCGGAATATCGCACTTGAAACAGCAGTGCTGTTTCAAGCACAGGGAAACGCTGCGGTGTTGCTATTTTGGGCTACACTTGCTTCCCGAAATAGCAATCCTGTGTAGACAAAGCCTAATATCTTCAAGGTCTCTTTAAACCTTCTTTTGTGGCATACTGGCACACACCCATTTAAAGCTGGGATAATTGGGTTTCGGCTTGACGTCTCTCAGGGAGGCGTACGATATTTCCACTAGCAAGTTGTGTCACACTTTGGCCCCTATTCAACTCATCTTGGAATCCCTGAGAATTCTGCCACTGATTAGACCAAGCTCTAGTCTGCCAAAAGAGGTATGAAAGTTTGTGACCTTTCTGAGGTCCCAAGCCTACAAGGACTTATGCATGCACTTAACATTAAGCATGCAGCCAATAAATGGATCTTCTTTTGGAACAGTGTACTTAAAAGCTAGGGATTGGAACCAAACCTAAGTAAGAAATCACATTTTACATTTCTACACTATACTCTCAAAAGGCATTAGGCTAACGCCAGCCAAAGCGCATTTATACACATACAGGGCTCTGTTAAAATTCTCTTCTTTCCCATTTTGCAAAGTTAAAGTCTTACAATTGGCCTTTTTGTTACAACAACACACAGAACACAAGATCCCAGCTTCAGGCAAAGCTTTATTAAACTAGATCCAAACAATTGCATTCCTTTTAGTTTCTTAAACAAATTTTACAGCAAGAAATATCTGACAGGAACCTAACAACAAAAGTGTAGTGTTCACGCCCTGGTGCAGTGAAATGTAGCATAGGTGTAGAGTAGTGTGGACAAACAAGCTAATTAGTTTAAGATGGAGCTCGATAAATTTATAAATGGGATTACTCGACAGGGTTGCCTGCAATAATATAACTGAAGAATTCCGTTCCTATCCTGCGTTCCCCTTTTTCATTTCTTCGATGTGCAAAGTAATGAATAGTTTGAAAAGGTGGAGAGGCGTGAAGGAGATTCTGCCTTATCTTAGATTAGACATTCTTGTCTTTGCTGTAGGAATCTGCAGCTGAAGGGAGAGTAGCAGGGTTATGGCTTCCTCCCCACCCTTGCTGGTCACTTTTCTTTTTAATAAAAAGAGAATTTGTTCTTATCTTTCACCTCATTTTAATTAAACTTCTTATGGCTACAGCATCACCTTTGGAAAAATGAAACGGCAGACTCCAGGAGCAAGATAAACGAATTCATTTTGCCTTTTAAGGGAGTACTTGCAGAGCAACGTAACTAACAAACCCCTCCAAAGCCCTGTGGGAGTCACAGTTGAGTTCTTAGATTGGTCTCTTGATCTCCACTTCAGGAAGGTTTACAGACACAGCAGGCCCAGTTGGAGAGCATCCTACATGGTGTGGAGAGAAGAGGGGCACAATGAGGATTTCCTCAGGGCTCTAACAGACTCATAGAAAACCTCCAGAAAGTAGTGCTCCATTGCACTGGTACCGTGAGCCCCTTCTGACAACAAAAATTACTTAAATGACCTCAGGAAGCAGGGAACTGAAGGGCTGGGGCCCAAAGTCAGAGACCCACTACTACAGTTGGAAGAAAACAAAGATCAGTGTCTTCAGTCACCGTTGGTGGCTTGTAACCCAAGCTCTGCAGACCAGGACTGAAGCCATCGGGCTTTGGTTTCATCCTTGCGTCATAGGGTGGAGCCCTAGGCTGAGTAAGTCTAATACCAACTTTCATGAGGATCATGACCCACAGTTTGAGAACTCCTGCTTTAGTGGTATTACCTACCATGTCTCCTCCTGCTTTCTCCAGCACCACAGGAATAGTGGAAAGCCAAAAGAGATTTTCTATTTTGCTTGAAATGTTTCTATATGTAAAATGTCAGGTGACTCCAGCTCATAGTAAAACAAAGGACAGTGTCTTGTATTTTTCTGCTCACTTTAGACCTGTCATTCTCAAAATTACCATTTGGAAGTCTCAAACCAGTCCAATAGAGAGTGTTGTTTTACTTAGAGGCAACCTTGGTGGTATATTCAGAACAGTACAGTAGGGCATCGATTTACATGAGAGTTCCGTTCCCACACAATCATGAAACCTGAATTTGGCATACATTGGGAGTGGCTTTTTCCCCAGGAGGAATGCATGTTCTGCAGCCAGGGAAGCAGCAGGAGCTCCTTTTGAAAGGTAGAGTCCTGGGGTTGTGGGGAAAGGGGGGTTGGGGAGGATTAAGCCTGGTGGTGGGTTGGGGCTGTTGAGAGGGGATACGGTGTAGAGCTGAGCCAGACCCACGCAGGTGGGGAGGCAGTTGAATCGGGGCAGGGGGAGTTGAGCTAGAGCCATGTGGCGGGGTGGGGACCTGGTCCACAGGAGGTTTCAACCAGGGCTGTGCACATGGAGTTTGAACTTGCGTGAGGGGGTTGAACAAGAGCAGTGGGGGGGGGGGGGTTGACCTAGAGCCATACTTGGGTGATGAGCCAGTAGGGGGTTGAAAGGGGCCAGGGGGGTTGTGCCAGAGTTGCGAGCAGGGGTGGTGAGGCAGGGCCATGCGCAGGTGGTGAGCAGGGCTTGGGGCGGGGTTCAACTGGGACCACACAGGGCCAAGGGAGATTGAGCCAGGGCCTGGTGGAGAGAAATTTTGGGTTGTGCTTGACTCACGTTAATGTGAGTAAAGTGCAACTCGAAATTGTGCATTTTGAGGGTTGACAGTATATTAGAATGCCTTATGGCAGGATGTATGTATAACATTTCCCTGCACTTTTCATAGTCTTCAACAATAAACAAAGCTTATTTTAATCACCTTTATTTTCCTCATTTACAGTTTAAAAAATCATATTACTATATAGTATTGTCCAACAGAGCTTTTCCAGTCTGTGTACATGTACAAAGTCTGAAATAATCTTACTGAAAAAAAGCTATTTTTAGTTTCCTGATGAGTAGACAGAACTTCATTGGATGTAATGCTTTACAAGCACAGCAAATCAATTTTTAACAATAGACTTCAACTATTAAGATAAGCATACCAATTAAACTATTTAATTTACAAAAAAAAACTAAAAAAAAAAACTAAAGGTTACATTAATTCCAGATGCCATAACACTAGAATAGATCACTCTATACAGCGACAAAAATTATGACTACAATTGCATTCCAAAGCAGCACTAAAATAAAAAGTTTCAGCTATGATCTTTCAGATAATCATTTTTTCTTGGTATACAGTTTATCTTCATAGTTGACTGGGATTATTCCACTGCATGCTACTGTCTTTGAGACTGGATGCTTTAAAATAGTAGACCTAATTACATCAATATCGCGTCCTAAATGGTCCATCATCGTTGAAACGATCGCAGGTGGGCCATCAAAGTCTACCAAAAAATACCTGTAATGGAAAACACACATAAACACCATAAAACAAAATATACACAGCACAAAAGCTTTTATTCATAGCATCATTCTGCTGTTACTGGAAGTTCCATTATTTTCAATAAATATCATTTATTTTGTTTTTTGAACTGTTTCAAACACAAAGCTCAGTAGTATTACGGCTTTCAAAATACAGAAGTCAATTTATATAAAGCTACACAAGTGAAAACACAATAAAGATGAGAATCTTTCCTATTCACAGGGAACCATGTCTGTGCTGAATCGGGGTCTCACTCTGTCACGACTTACTGCATGCATTTACACACCTAGTATTTTTCATGCCAGTTAGAAGTGACATTTATTTCAGTTAAACAAACTGTTTACTTTCCCTATTCGGATTCAATGCATTTCTCCTCAGAAACCCTTGCCCTGCAGAAAATGGACCAACAAACAGACGTCACTGTCAAACACCCAAAGTTTATACGTAATACGGGCAATATTTCTTCCATCCTACTGCTACTTTACAACTAACTGAGTGGAAGTTTAAAATAGCAGAAGGAAGTAAGAGGGAGGGGGAAAGAGGGAAGAGTTGGAACTAGCCCAAATGAGCATGTATTCGTTAGTGACGTGGTTTTAACGTCTGAAAACCAAGGATGCATGCTGAAATTGTGCAGAGGCAGCCCTAACTTGCACAACTGGCATCAATTCAGCAGCTCAGCACACTGTCAAGTGGTCGCGCTTCTGGTCCTGGATTGCAGAGGTCTTATTCCACTTATATAAAGTATCTCTGGTATTTTTAGCATAAGGCAAGCGTTCCTGGTTACCCTTCTGTTTATCGGTGACAGATGTACCGGATCTTGCCTACTGCAAGGAGAATCCCACTGTCCATTTATACGTCAGCTCTAGTATATCATTTCTGAAGCCACTCATTAAGTCAAGTAAAACGTGTCGGATCTTGTTCTGTTTCTCCATTTTTAATTTTGAAGGAGTCTTTTCGAATTCCAGCGTAATCAGGTGTACTGCTCTTCAGAAACATACACCGTGTGCATAAGTATAAATGCTCTCTCTGCCCCCAAGTATATGTCAGTAGAATGCAAACGTGAGACAACCACAAAGGGGAACCACATTTTCTTCACACAATCCAGAACAATCCACACTCAAAACAACCAGAGGCAAAGGTACCAACTAGTTTTACTTGGAAATTATACCTGACGTAGTATTTTTCCCTAAAGTAAGGGTCAGATTCTAATGCAATCTAATTTTAGATGATCACGGTGCAATACAAAGATGCTGATAAATGCAACATACGCCAGGCTTTCAAGATTAGAAACTGGGTCGACAGATGTGTCAGGATATGGAGTGCAGCGAATGTGTCGACAACAAAAAGTTAGATATATTTCATAATACAGAAAATATAAGGAAAACAGATATGTTGGTGGTGGGGGAGACTGGCTCCAGGCCCTCCTGGAAGGGCCAAGGCCTCGGGCAGAGAAGGGGGAGGTTGGGGGCTAGCCTGCCCTAGCCAGCCCCTCTGTGCTGCATGGACTATGCCAGCAAGGGTTCTGGTGGCTATTTAGAGGCCCCAGAGCTCCAGCCACTGTCATGGCTGCAGTAGCAGTTGCAGGGAGACCCAGATCCTTTTAATTTCCAGGCCCCAGTTTCACCTCCCCCCGCCCCCCGATCCCCAATGGCAGCCTTGGCTAGCATGCTAGCTGGAGTAGAGCTAACGCATGTCCGTCGACCCAGGCTGGGAGGCTCGCTCCTCACTACAGTACAGATATACTCTGCATGCCGCTTAATGAGCAAAAGTGGAGCATAAGTGCACTGTACAGCTGCACAGAAGTGAATGCTATGCACAAGCAGAAAGCAATAAAGGAAGATTTCCTTAACCAAGTACTCTTGAACCTCTTTAATCCAGCAACCCTGGGAAGCAGGGGACACCAGACTGAAGAATTTGCTGGGCTAGGGAGGGCGCTGCAGGCTCTGGGCATGACGGTGGGGTGCTCACCTGGCGCCTTGCTCTTGGAGACACACAGGGCTCCACACCCCTCACCGCTCCCAGGCACTGCCCCACTCCCCCACCACCACTGCTATGAGAGCAGCGGGGGAAAGCCTCAGGGGAAGCATGATACTCTACTGCTCTCCTCCCAGCTGGGGGTGGGGATGGGAATGGGACAGCAGTGTACACAGCCATTCCCTCCTCCACCTGCCATGGTCTGTACTACTGGTACCCCTGGATTACGGACACCCAGGATACAGAGGTTAAACGTATTCCCAGCCCCTCAAGGAATGTGTAGCTATGGATACCAATAACCTTGTGTAGCAGACTTCCAGCGGTTTAGAAAACCAAATTAAAGTCCCAGATTCCCCTGTATTAGGCTTGGATGGCAAAACCTCCCATGATCCTAATTAAAGGAGTTGCCTGTACTGAAGTAACTAGCTCCTTTGGGGCAGATCTTCAGCAGAGGTAAACTGTCATTGCTCTGTAGAAGTCAGCCAGAACAATGACAATTTACACCCCCTGACTTCAACAGGAATAGTTTTGTGAACAAAATTCTCTCATGATTGCTCTAATGAGATCTAACTGCAAAGTCTCCCCTCCAGAAGTTCAATGGAAAGCAGGGTTGGGCCAAATATATTTGGAAAACCTGAAATGTCTTAGTCCTTTCTTATCTCCAATAAGTAAGAGAAGTCACATACTTCAGATGTTATAAAAAATATTATGGGTAAAGCCTAACAACAGTGGAATAAATTACAACTCTAACATTTTCCAAAGACTGTGCCTGGCTAAGAAAGGAAAATCCTATTTTCTGTTAAAATATTGACTACCAAAGGAAAGATGCAGGACTCTGAAATCCTTTCATATGTAAAACCAAAAAGGAAAGGCAAGCAAGTTCTAATAGACTGTGTACTACAGCAAGCTTTGCATGCTCTTGAGCAGTTTGCAGTACCATTCATTCATAAACCGCCCTGCTTTTCCATGCTATTTTGTCTTGGATTTACAGAATTTCATTCCAGTTCTAAATGCAAGTTGTGTGCTGCTTTTTACTGTGCTCCTAAAACTGCAATAGCTTTTCTCCCAAAGGCAGGTTTACAACTCCACAGTCTCTCACACATAAGCAGACAGTGGAAATTTCCACTGACACACAGTTGATAAATGAAACGGGGGAGGGGAAGGATGAGCTGTGTCTTTTTCATAGAAGAGATATTTTATCTGAAGATACAAATATGCAGCAGTTGGAAGAATGCAATTTATAAACACCAAATACCCTCCCTTCAGTGTAATAAAGCACCAAATGCTGTGATGTATAAATAGGAGGGAGAAAAAAACAAGGGTTGGGGTTTTTGTTTGTTTGTTTGGGTTTTTTTTCCCCTCATTAATTTAATTGTACTTAAAACACAGAAACAAAACAAAAACTCTGCTGCGATTCATGAGCTGATCTGGAACCCTGGCCATAATGTCAAATGTATTTAGTCAATGACCTATCTAGAGGTGGATACAGGAATTTAAACCCGCAGTTCAATAGCGCACACAGCAGCCTAATATTTTTCTCAGTTTCTAACAGTAAGCTATGAATAGACATGCAAATATTGCAGATACTATTTGTCAGGTGACCAAAATAAAACACCAGCAATGCTGAGAGGAGGAGAAAAAAAAATCAGTGTAGAAGAGAAATAGCCTCTTTTGCAAGCACGGCTGGAAAATGGAGTTTCAGCTATCCTGGAGTTAGCTAAGTCACCACGGGAGAAATGCAGGGAAATTCCATTGACTCACTGCGAGACCACGGTTGTTTCTGTGACCCTGTTCTACTGTAAATAGAATAGTAATTTAAATACAGAACAACAGAACCTTTATTTGCTGAGAACAACAAGAAGTCCTGTATCAGAGGGGTAGCCGTGTTAGTCTGGATCTGTAGAGCAACGAAGGGTCCTGTGGCACCTTATAGACTAACAGAAAAGTTTAGAGCATGAGCTTTCGTGAGTTAACTCACTTCTTCAGATGCTGGTCCTGGAAATCTGCAAGGCCAGGTATAAATAGGCCAGAGTAAGGCTGGGGATAACGAGGTTAGCTCAGTCAGGCAGGCTGAGTTGTATTGTCATCAGTAGATCTGGAGGTGTGAACTCCAAGAGAGGGGAAGCTGCTTTTGTATTTAGCCAGCCATTCACAGTCTTTGTTTAATCCTGAGCTGAGGGTATTGAATTTGCAGATGAATTGTAGCTCAGCAATTTCTCTTTGGAGTCTGTTCTTGAAATTTCTTTGCTGCAGGATAGCTACTTTTAAATCCGCTACTGCATGTCCTGGGAGATTGAAGTGCTCTCCTATGGGTTTTTGTATATTGCCATTTCTGATGTCTGATTTGTGTGCATTTATTCTTTTACGTAGGGACTGTCCAGTTTGTCCGATGTATATGGCAGAGGGGCATTGCTGGCACATGATGGCATAAATTACATTGGTAGATGTGCAGCTGAATGAGCCCACAATGGTGTGGCTGATCCTGTTAGGTCCTGTAATGATGTTGCTGGTGTGTATATGTGGGCAGAGCTGGCAACGAGGTTTGTTGCATGGATGGGTCCCTGAGATAGAGTGACTGTGGTGCGGTGTATAGTTGCTTGTTAGGATTTGTTTTAGGTTGGCAGGTTGTCTGTGAGCAATGATAGGTCTGCCTCCCAAGGCCTGTGAAAGTGGGGGATCATTGTCCAGGATGGGTTGTAGATCCCTGATGATGCGCTGTAGAGGTTTTAGTTGAGGACTGTAGGTGATGGCTAGTGGTGTTCTGTTGGTTTCTCTCTTGGGCTTGTCCTGTAGTAGGAGGCTTCGTGGCACACGTCTGGCTCTGTTGATTTGTTTTCTCACTTCCTCAGGTGGGTATTGCAGTCTCAGGAATGCTTGGTGCAGATCCTGTAGGTGTTTGTCTCTGTCGGAGGGGTTGGAACAAATGCGGTTATATCTAAGTGCTTGGCTGTAAACGATGGATCGTGTGGTGTGTCTGGGATGGAAGCTGGAGGCATGGAGGTAGGAGTAGCGGTCAGTGGGTTTACGGTACAGGGTGGTACTGATGTGTCCACTGTGTATAAGCACGGTAGTGTCAAGGAAGTGGATCTCCTGTGTAGATTGGTCCAGGCTGAGCTTGATGTTGGGGTGGAAGTTGTTGAAGTCCCGGTGGAATTCCTCCAGAGTCTCCTTCCCATGGGTCCAGATGATGAAGATGTCGTCAATGTAGCGTAAATAGAGCCGGGGTGTTAGTGGACGAGAGTTGAGGAAGCGTTGTTCTAGGTCAGCCATGAAAATATTGGCATATTCCATCAATAATACTGAAAAGGTACAGACAGACAAAGAAAAATGGTGTTTGCGAATTTACGAGACTTGCTTTATGGATTTTAACTTTTATCTTTTAACATGTGTTGTTGACAATTTGTGTTTTAATATAAAGATTTAAATTTTTGAACCTCAACATCTACAGCCACTAAATCGTTGTCTAGAAGCCTCTACTGCAGGGGAGGGCAAACACCACTGCCGCTGTATTTTCCTGCACTTCCATCAGTGAGAGCTGTGGCAAGCAGTGTCAAAGTCCGTACCACTTCCTGCAGCTTCCATTGGCTAGAAATGGTGATCCACAATCAATGGGAGCTCTAACAACACCCCCATCTCTTCGTACCTGCAGAGGCACATGTAATCATAGCAGCAGCTACATCTGGCGACTTACCACCATTTTATTGCCCACATCTGCTCTACTGGTTGACCCCATATGATTTCCTGTAACTGTGAACATTTAAATATACGATAATTAAATTCTGCCAAACTTATCTACACTCCAGAAGAAGAGAACCAGTATGAATAGCAGTGACCACTCTTGTAGTTGTACTGGAAAATACAAGACGACATTTGTTTCTGCTCAGTCCTCACTGGACCATAGAATGAAGAATTTGAGGAATTTGCAACGCCGCATGAACAGGCAGCAGTTACACAGACAGATGCTGTAATGGTTTTGTTTGTACTACACATATGCCTTCTAAAATAATAACTTGTAAAAAACATAACAATTGCTGACAATATATCGATCCCAGCTTTATTGCGACCATCATTCAAGAAAATCCATTACATTTAGCCAGCGTGTCTGCACTAAAGATGTTAAGGAAACAAGTATAAGGGTCAACCATACCAGCACATCAGAACATCAAGATGCATACTGTGTCATTTCCTCCAGGGTACACAGAAATCGTCTCCCACAATAAAAATATGTGATGGCTCAAAATATCAATGAAGAAAGCCACATCTAGTGGAAGATGACTTTCAACCTACCAGTTTGCACCGCTACAGTACACAATATTTGAGACTGACAAGATGCAAGACAGGGTTAAAGAAAGAGAAGTTACTCACCGTAGTAATGATGGTTCTTCGAGATGTGTCCCCGTGGGTGCTCCACAATAGGTGTCGGGCTCGCCCGGCGCCACAGATCGGAATTCTTCCAGCAGTTTCTCCTGGATCGCTCCCTTGCGCGTCCCCGGCCACGTGCGCGATCCGGTCCCCGCCAGTTCCTTGACCAACCGCCTCAGATGCTCCTGAAAAACACTAGACAGAGATCTGAAGCGGGGAGGATGGGCGGGTGGTGGAGCACCCACGGGGACACATCTCGAAGAACCATTGTTACTACAGGTGAGTAACTTCTCTTTCTTCATAGAGTGTCCCCGTGGGTGTTCCACAATAGGTGACTACCCAGCAGTAACCCAAGAAAGGAGGTGGGTAATCGGTTTACATGCAGCTTGCCCCCGAAAGGACTGCTGTCGAGAGGCGGGTATCCTCTTGGAATACCCAATGTAGGGCACAATGCTTGGCGAAGGTGTCATAGGATGACCAGGTCGCCGCTCTACAGATGTCCTTCAACACAATGCCCTTAAAGAAGGCTGTTGACGCCGCCACTGCCCTGGTGGAGTGAGCCCTGGGTGGGGCCAGCAAAGGAGTCTTTCGAAGTTCGTAGCACATTTTTATATAGGATACAATGTGCTTTGAGATTCTCTGTGAAGAGAGACCTTCTCCTTTTGACCTGGGAGCGAGAGAGACTAGAAGCCTGTCCGTTTTCCGGAAGGACTTAGTTCTGTCTATGTAGAAGGCCAACGCCCTTCTCACATCCAGCAGATGCAGGCATGCCTCCTTGCTGGAGCTGTGAGGCTTCGGGTAAAAAGAGGGTAAAACTATTGGCTCGTTAAGATGGAATTCTAATGAAACTTTTGGAACAAAGGCTAGGTGCAGCCGTAAGGTTACCACCTCCTTTGAGAATACTGTGCAGGGCGGCGTTGCCATAACTGCTGCAAGCTCACTGACCCTGCGAGCTGACGTAATTGCAAGGAGGAAGGTTGTTTTTATCGTAAGGAGACATAGGGGAACCATGGCTAATGGTTCAAAAGGTGGACCCGTGAGCGTGCCGAGTACCAGGTCCAGGTTCCACGATGGCAGAAGCGGTTTCCGAGGGGGATACAGGTTTACCAACCCCTTCAAGGACCTGGTAACGATAGGATGGGCAAATACCGTGGGCCCCTCCTCTGTATGTCGAAAGGCTGATATAGCAGCGAGGTGGACTTTTAGCGAGGATAATGAAAGTCCGCCCCCCTTGAGGTCCAAAAAATATTCAAGTATGACTGGTATAGGAACAGCAAGGGGAGCTAACTGTTTGGCGGAACACCAGGCTATGAATCGAGTCCATTTCTGCTTATAAAAGTCTTCCTGGTGGAGGTCCTTCGGCTACTTTCCAGGACTTGTTGTACTCCCTCCGTGCATGTACTTTCTAAGGAGCTGAGCCATGGATTTAGCCATGCTTGTAGGCGCAGGCTCTGAGGGCTCAGGTGCACTATGGACCCCTGGGACTGCGTGAGTAGGTCCCACGCCACCAGTAGGGGGAGCGGTGGGCGGTCCGACATGCGCAGAAGCAACGGAAACCATTGCTGCCGATCCCACGTTGGGACTACTAGTGTCATGCGAGCTCTCTCCCTTCTGGCTTTCTGCAAGACCTTGTGGATAAGTGCTGTGGTGGGGAACGCGTAAAGTAGGGGGCCCTTCCATGGAATCATGAATGCGTCCCCGAGGGACCCCCGCCCCACTCCTGCCCTGGAGCAGTACTGGGGACACTTCTTGTTGTGCTGTGTGGCAAACAGATCGATCTGGGGAAACCCCATGTATGAAAGATCGGTCGTAGCAGATCGGCGTGGATCTGCCATTCGTGCATGAGTGCGAAGCGCCTGCTCAGCTGATCTGCTTTCACGTTGTGAGTGCCCAGCAAGTACGAGGCTTTCAACGTAATGTTGTTGGCGATGCACCAGTTCCACAGTCAGACTGCTTCCGCACATAGGGCACGGGATCGGGCTCCTCCTTGTCGATTTATGTAAAACATAGTGGAGGTATCATCTGTATTGATCCCGACTACTTTGCCACATGTGGTCTTGGAAATGCTTGCAGGCGTTGAACACTGCTCTGAGCTCTAGTATGTTTATGTGCAGTGACTGTTCTGTAGGGGACCATAGCCCTTGCGTCACCTTGTCGCCGATGTGCGCTCCCCATCCTATGTGGGAGGCGTCAGTAGTAAGAAAAATAGAAATTTGTGGTTGGTGAAAGGGCACCCCTGCTAGCAAGTTCTTGGGGTTTACCCACCACGCCAGGGATCTGCGCACCTCTGTCGTGGGCGACACTACCCCGTGAACGGTGTGGGATGCCGGTTTGTAGACGCTCGCCAGCCAATGCTGTAGGCTTCGCATGTGCAATCTGGCATTCTGTACCACAAATGTTGCTGCCGCCATATGGCCCAGCAGCTGTAAGCACGTTAAAACCGGCACCGTGGGGCTGTATGTAATGACTTGCACCAGCGTACTGATGGCGCGAAAGCGGGCGTCGGGCAGATACACCCTTGCTGTGATAGAGTTTATGCGTGCCCCTATGAACTCTGTGTCCTGTGTGGGGTCGGTCTTTGACCTTGCGAGGTTGATGACGAGGCCCAGCGAAGAAAACGTGTCCACTGTGACGCGTATCATGCGTAGGACCTCTGTCTTCAAGGCTCCTTCAGTAGGCAGTCGTCCAGGTATAGAAATATGAATACCCCCTGTCTGTGCAGGTAGGCTGACACCATTGTCAAGGTTTTGGTAAAGACTCTGGGGGCTGAGGAGAGGCCGAACAGAAGAACCCTGTACTGGAAGTGTTCCTTGCCGACCATGAAGTGGAGGAAGCGCCTGTGTGCCGGGTGGATCGTTATATGAAAGTAAGCATCTTGTAAGTAGAGGGCTGCAAACCAATCTCCATCGTCCAGTGCCGTGAGTATGGAGGCGACTGTAATCATCCGAAACCGTTGCTTGCGCAAGTAGCGGTTGAGGCCCCGAAGATCTAAGATGGGCCTCCAGCCTCCTGTTTTCTTCTCTGTGAGGAAGTAGCGTGAATAAAACCCTTTCCCCTGGAATTGTTCCGGCACTCTTTCCACCGCCCCTATGAACATAAGGTGGTCCACCTCCTGTTTGAGCCTCACCTCGTGGGCAGCGTCCCGGAGGTGGGGCCTGGAGGGAGGCTTCGTTGCTGGGAGTGACTGGAAGGGGATTGCGTAACCCGTGGCTATGATCTCCAGCACCCATTTGTCTGCGGTGATCTTTTGCCATTGGGAGTGAAACGGTCTGAGGCGATGATGGAACATGAGATGAGAGTGGCATTGCGCGATGGTAGTGATAGTGCAGCCCTCAACATGCCCGTCAAACTTGTTGCCTTTGGGCCTGTCCCAAGGATGTATGGCTTTGTTGGGAACGTCACCCGGGAGTTCTGTACTGTTGCTGCTGTTGATGTCACCCTTGGTCGTAGCCCCGCTGATACTGCGCACACTGTGGTTGGTATGGGTAGCTTCTTTGCTGAGGGTAATATTTTTTCTTCCTATATGGAGGGGTATAAATACTCAGGGTTCTAAGTGTAGCTCTCGAGTCTTTACTGGAGTGGAGGACCGAGTCGGTTGAGTCTGCAAACAACTTTTGCGTGTCAAAGGGAAGATCCACGATCTTCGCCTGTAGATCCCTCGGGATGCCCAATGTCTGGAGCCAGGATTCTCTACGCATGACCACTGCTGTAGCCGTTGAGCGTGCCGCCGTATCTGCCACATCCAGGGCGATCTGGACTCCCGTTCTCGAAGCGGTGTAGCCCTCTTGCACAATTGCCTTTAACACCAGCTTCTTATCTTCCGGAAGTGAATCCATGAGAGAAGTAAGCCTGGAGTAATTATCGAAGTTATGGTTTGCTAGGTGTGCCGCATAATTTGCCGTTCTCAATAGCAGGGTGGACGAGGGATATACCTTCCGGCCAAACAGCTCTAGCTTCTTGGCATCTTTGTCCGATCCCCCCGATTTCTACTGAGAAGTCTTTGATCTCTGCTGGGACGATTTGACCACCAGTGAGTTCGGTTGTGGGTGACTGAAGAGGAACTCCATGCCCTTTGCCGGGACAAAGTACTTCTTGTCCGCTCTTTTATTCATAGGCGGAACAGAGGCCGGAGTCTGCCATATGGTGGTGGCTGACTCCATCATGGCTTCGTCCAGCAGGATAGCAATTTTGGATGAAGCCGGGGGTCTCAAATTTTTCAGGAGTTTGTGATGTTTCTCCTGCACTTCTGCCGTTTGAATGTCTTGCGTGAAAGCCACCCTTTTAAACAGCTCCTGAAATTGTTTAAGGTCATCCAGGGGAGCGACATCCCCGGGGGCCATGGCCTCATCTGGGGAGGATGAGGAAGAACCGCTAGGGTAAACCTCCCTCGAACTCTCAGGTTCCTGCGGTCGATGGTGCACCTGCTCGCTGGAGGATTGCGAAGGAAAGTCTCGGGGTTCTAAAATTAACTCCCCTTGAGATAACTGAGTTTCCATCCCCGCCCGGGAGCGTCCACGGGGGGTATTGGCTGGCCGGGGGGGACCTGCACCTGGGTGTAGGTCTAGGGTGTCTGTGTCCAGCATGATAGGAACGACCATGGCAGCATGGGCCCGGGTCCGGGGACGGAGACCTGGACCACTCTTGGGGTGTGTACCCCCGATGTCTGGGAGAGTGAGACCTCCGTGATGACACAGATAGCGGTGACACTGGTTTGTGATAGTACTCCAGCGGATCCAATACCAGAAAGGGCGAAGGTGGCCCCAGCCATGGTGACATTGGTTGGAGGAACGGAGAAAGAGGTTCTGGATAGGCCGGTGGAGACCCAGGCCTTCTGGGTGGCGTGTGTAGCACAGGGGGAGAGCTTGTTGTTAGCAGCAGCACAGCCCTGTCCGGAGAAGGGCTGCGGTGCCGGGTTTTTGCTCTTGCCCTTCCCCTCCCCTGCGGGGCTGGCACCGCCCCCTGCCGCGCCGGGGATCTCGGCCCCGCTGTCAGCGCCGCGCTCTGCCCACTCAGCTGCGGTGCCCTGCGGATAACGTCCTCCGGTGCCTGCGGGCTCCGTGCCTACTGGTCCTGAACCGTTGGTGCCGCCTGTGGCAGTGCCCCCAGTTCCTGCGCTGGCCTGGCCGCCGCTCTAGGCGCTGCACGTGCCGGCTGTTTTGTAATCGGAGGCTCAGCCTCTGCCACGGTGCCGCTTGCCTGAATATGAGGCTGGGGGCTGTGTGCTCCGCCTGTCCCGCTCGCTGAGACCGCCGGCAGGGATCGAGCTGGGGAGAGCTTCCTCCGTTTTTGCACTGAGGGGATCAGAGAAGCTGCCTTCCTTTTGTGGAACCCAGAGGGCCCTTCTGATTGCCTCTCCGGCGCGTCTGGCTGGAGGGCCTTATCAAACAAGAGCATTTTAAGACGCATTTCTCTGTCTTTTCTTGCCCTGGCTGTGAGCTTAGCACAGTGGGAACACTTCTGGGTAACGTGTGATTCCCCCAGGCATCGGATGCATTCACTATGCCCATCGGAGGGCGGCATAGCTTCACGGCAGGACTCACACTTTTTAAAGCCTGAAGAAGCCATCTCGGTGAGTCTTTTACTGTTAATAGGGTACTTAGCACCTTATCCGTGCCTGTTTACCCGAATCTCAGACCCCAGCCTGCAGGGCAGCGGGCGGCCTACTGGCCTTCACGTCCACTCTTCTTCTCCGCTCCTCTCTCTCCTTTTTTTTTTTTTTTAATATTCTCTTTTTCCTCTCTCTCTCTCTCTCTTTTTTTTTTTTTTTTTTTTTGAAAAAAAGCAACAACAATTTACACGTAGAAACACTGTCTAATCTGACTCTGGCCGTAGCCTGAGAGGATTCCGTCTGCAGCCGATGGCGGTTGAGAAGGAACTGGCGGGGACCAGATCGCACACGTGGCCGGGGACGCGCAAGGGAGCGGCGCGCACCGGCGCATGCGCGATCCAGGAGAAACTGCTGGAAGAATTCCGATTTGCGGCGCCGGGCGAGCCCGACACCTATTGTGGAGCACCCACAGAGACACTCGAAGAACATTATATTACACAGAGAGAATGCATCGAATTCCAAGGTCACTAAGATGATCTAACAGATACAAGCAAAAGCAACTATGTCTGGGTGTGAAGTAACTATAACAATGTATGGATTGATTGCATCAGGAAGAGAAAGAGTGACTAAGCACACCGTACTTATACAGTAGACCCCTGATTTATGTAAGGGTTACATTCCCACGCACCCTCACATAACCCAAACTTTGCGTAAGTCAGGAAGCTATTTTCCCTGGTGGAACGTACTTTCTGCAGCCAGGGAAGCAGCAGGAGCAGTTGGAGCTCCTTATTGAATGGTAAGTCCTGGGGTTGGCAGGGGAGGGAGGGGGGCAGTGGAGGAGGGCTAAGCCTGGTAGTGGGCTGGGGGAGGGAAGGCGGGGGGTTAAGCCTGGGGTAGGTTAGGGCTTATGGGGGAGGTTGAACTGGAGCCACATGCAGAGGGTTTGCACAGGGCCGGGAGCACCCACAGCTGCCACTTCTCCAGGGCTTGGTTGCAGCTGGGAGGAGCCGCCCCGCCCCAGTAAAGGGTGAGCTGGAGCCATGTGCAGGTGGTAAGCAGGGTGGGGGGACTCAGCTGGAGCCGGGGGTGTTGAGCCAGGGCTGGGGGAACAGGATTTTGACTTGCGCTTAACTCGCGTTAATGAGAGTTAGGCCCAACTCGAAATCATGCATTTCGAGGGTTTACTGTACACGTTTATTTTTACCTGACTGCTCAGACACCAGCCTTCCAAGCACTTAACCGTGTGAAACCAACGGGACTATTTCATTTGGGTAAAGCTAAAGAGGTGGGGGGACACAGTTGCGAGATCAAGGCCTTATAGTTTTGTTTTTTGTTGCTCTGGATTTTAAACATTGTAAAGGCCCCAGAGAATTCTGTGGGTGCTTATTTTTACTTTGATCACTCCAAAGAAATAAAATTATACCCTGATGTTATGGGTTACTGAATAAAGATTCAAACCCGTTTGCTCAGATGGAAATACTGCTGTGCAACAAGCTACCTGTTCAAAAATAATTTGTACAAGGACAGCACTTAACCCCAAAATGCACAGTACCAAGAAACAGAAAAGCTTGAACAACACACTACTTGGCACTTAACAATAGTGCTTCTAATAAGCAAGCCAGTTTAAGAGCACTAAATTTGTGAAAAACACTCCTGAAGAAGTATCCCCAGTTTACACACTGGAAAACTGTGGTACAGAGACATAAAAGGAAAAAATCTTGTCCCCTGAGAAGGGAACAGAGTCATTCACTGCTTCATGTGTTCTCCTGGAGACCTTCCTCGACAGAAGAGGGGGAGCTAGAGGAAGAGCAGGTAGTCCCATGGTATCCAACCAGTTCTGAAGCAGTAGCCTGTACAATGGCTACCACTATAGCAAACTAGCCACGTTATTCTGAAAATTTATTTATTGTTCAAGCCAACTAGCCACACTCAGCCAACCAAACAGCCACGTGTGGTTAGTGGCTAGCGTGTTGGACAACACGGACCTAGCCAAACTACTCCAGGAGCCTGGGGTAACAGCTATGCAGTAGGTCCACTACAAAGAGCCTTCAAAAGCTACTCAAGCTGAAATGCCATATGACAATACCACTCTCACCTAGAAGAGCAAGGTATGCAACCTACGTTTCATGAGTTCTAGTCCTGGGTTCACCTGATTGTCTATTCCATTTTTATACCCTACTCAGGGATTCTGGTATCCGGGCATCTCAATCATAGAATCGCAGAATACTAGGACTGGAAGGGACCACGAGAGGCCATCGAGTCTAGCCCCCTCCCCCAATGGCAGGACCAAATACTGTCTAAACCCCCCCTGAGAGACATCCATCTAACCAGTTCTTAAATACCTCCAGCAATGGAGATTCCGCAACTTCCCCTGGCAATTTATTCCACTGTTTGACCACCCTGACCGTTAAGAACTTTTTCCTAACGTCCAACCTCACGTGCACCTCCCTTGCTGCAGTTTAAGTCCACTGTCTCCTGTTCTATCCTCAGAGGACAAAAAGAACAAGTTTTCTCCCTCCTCCTTATGACACCCTTTTAGATACCTGAAAACTGCTATCATGTCTCCCCTCAATCTTCTCTTTTCCAAGGGTAAAAAGAATCCCTAAGCCAAACCGTAAGACAAGCTCCAAAAATCCAATATAGCAAGAAGAAAAGCAAGATCTGAATTTGCTGTGTCAGGAAACAAACAGGCTGATAAGACACCCTAAAATAAACATAAAAAGAAAAGAGATGGAGTGGCATGTGAACAAATAAGTGAAGACTGCTACCTATGTAAAATTAAACTTGAAATGGAGGCAAAAAATAAGGTGGAAAAGGATGACAAATGGCACCTGGTACTTATACATAACCAAAATTATGCCAAGTTTTCAATGGAACTCACAAATAAGTGAAAATGACTTCTACAGAGAGTGTATGGACAGAGCTAAGAAAGTTACTGAATTCCAAACAGACTACAGAAAAAATAAACAGATAAGGTGGATGATACAATATCTTCTACTGCACCCAATCTTTCTGTTACACAGAGATAAAATTAATTAAAATGCTCAGTGCTGTTTCACAAAAAACATCTCTCGTAACAAAGCTGACCTTCTCCAGGGCACAGAAAGATATAGGATCACAGGCAGCATTCTAAAACTTTGGAATCCCTGGTACAAATTCCTGTACTCCAGTCAACAGGTACTGTTTCTCTCTGGTGTATTAGACAATTACATCACTGGAGTAACAGACGAACCTCATTTCAAAGTTCTCCTTTGCAGGCTAAATATGACAGATACTAAAATGAGCTAAAAATCTAGCAAAACATCATCCTTTAGCTGTAGATGTCATGAATGTAAGAGACCAGTAAGTAAGTTCATGCTAAAGAAAACCCACAAAGAGATCTAACATATCCTGCGCAATCCATAACTTACATTACAAAGACACAACATTTTAAAAACAATGGCAGCATAATTCCATTCCAGTGCTGGCAGAATTTGTAACCTGTGGCAGTTCATTACATACTCTAAATCTGAGCACTTCATTTTAAACTTACTTTGAACGCTCCACAAATGTATAACATTTTATGTGGCACCTACAAAGTCTCAAGCCAAACATTTGGATTTAAACACTTATTCGCTCCCTATTAAAACAGTTCATGGAACTTATTCCAGTGGCTTGCAAACACCACCACACATGTTCAGAACAATACATTTTGCATTAAATAAAAAATGAACTAGTGTGGATTTTTTTTAAAATATAGCTGATATAAATATACGGTGATGTACCTATCTCATAGAACTGGAAGGGACCTTCAGTGGTTGCTGAGTCCAGTCCCCTGTCCTCATAGCAGGGCCTAAATTTAAGAAATGGTAAGCAATATTTCTCCCATCACAATCAGCTATAAAAGAGCTGTTTTTTCTATTCAGGACATTTTTTACATTTAGCTCTCAAAATATACACACATTAATTACTACCCATGCTCTCCATATTACCTATATGTAAAGGCTCAGTTCTACTCTTAAACATGAAAGGTATACACCACCCAAGTTCCTCGGAAATCTAAGTATGGCTACAATGTTTGCACAAGACGTGTTTTTCAAGGACACAGTAGATGGTGCATAAGTAAATTTCACAGGAAGACACAGCCCTGAATTTGTACCTTTAAAGTGCTGCCCTCATTCTCAATACACACATTCCCCTTCACAGTCAATACAGCTTGCAGCCTAAGATCAAAGTGACCGTACAGGTCAACTGAGATCTTCAAAGCCAACTAGGGGATTTAGACATCCAATTTCCATTAATTTTAATGGCAATCATGTGTCTAAATCCCTTATAGGCTTTGAAAAAACCAAAACACTAAAATAAGCAGAGATCAGTTGTCTGTAAAATTCCCATTACCTGACAACGCCCCTGTGTATTTCTAAAACACAGCACTTGCCTGAGCGTCATACAGCGTCATCTGAAGCGTGCCCGGGTAGCAGTACAGATCCACACAATGGAGCAATTGCCCTACAACTGACCCCTGAATACACACTTTCCTGTTTGACTCTTCTCTGTTTACTGGGTATGTACTATGGCTGCTTGCCATGTATATTATCGTGTTCGATTATGGGTCACGTTCCTCAGCCAAACCCAGCTTTACTGTATACTGCACGTGAAGCTTCTACCTCTATTTTAAAATGGAAAGGAATATTCAGGGGGCTCCAGCTACAGTCTGAGGACCATGGAGCAATTTCTGTTGATATTGTTAAGAGCTGTCAGGGTCACCCTGTGCTGGCTCTCCACCTCATTTCCAAAAAAGAAAAAGAAAATGGGTAGGAGGGGAAGCTGAAACAAAGAGCAAAAGCAGACAGTATAATTACTGTTTTATTCATCTCAAAAAATAGTTAATTACAGTAAAGACAATCAAAACCTGGTTATATAATTTTCTAATGTTACTTTTTAATGTAAACAAACCCTGTAGATGGTACAGAACTGTTGTGCATCTATAAGTGCAAGACAGGTGGTTCTTTTGATGGTGCCTGGGATGAGATTGTCCCCCTGGATAATCTCTGTTAAAACGTGGCCTGCGCTATGAATGTTTTATTGAAGGAATTCTCACAGGCTGTGTCTACACTAAAGTCCCCTTTCCAAAGGGGAATGCAAATGAGGCAAATCAAAAATGCAAATGAAATACTGATTTACAAGTCTCGCATTTCGTTTGCATAATCTCATGCAATCTCACTTCCGAAAGAGACTGATTTCTAAACAAGAACAGCAGTGCAGATGGGGTTCTTTCAAACAAAAACCCCCTTTTCAAAAGAACCCTTCTTCCTGAAACAAATTGGGAATAAGGGTGTTTTTTAAAATGGGGGCTGCAGGGATCTGAAAGAACTCTGTTTTTGTTTCGAAAGCTGTCTCTTTCAGAAGCAAGATCGCACAAGATTACACAAATGAAGCATGAGATTTGTAAATGCATTTTCGATTTGCCTCATTTGCATTCCCCTTTTGACAGGGAACTGTCGTGTAGACGCAGCCACACTGTCTATGAGCCAGGAAGCCAAAGGGTAGCAGTGTATTCATCATACATCCCAAGCCCACAACCAACCAACCGTGGGAAGGGAAGGGCAAAGGGTATGCTCGGTGGGGCCTGGAGGACCAATGGAGCCCAGCCCAGGCTGCAACCCCCATTATGAGAGACAAAATTGAGGCTGAATTGCCACTCATGCCTGAGGATGGATGTTCTAGAAACTTATTTCCCTTGATCTACGTATCTATTGTCCCAGTCTTGTGAGACTTGCTGGTACCAATCAGAAGCAGTGCTAGAGAAGTGTCTCACAAATTTCTTAGAAGTGAGTTGCTGGGCCTGCTGGTCCAGCCCAGGCCCTCCTCTAGAACAGACAGCATCTGCAGAGAGATTTGTGCTCTCCTGTGCGACAGTTTATATCAAAAATCAATAAATATCAGTTCCTTGTCCATAGGCAGGAGGGAGGGATGGCTGATGGGAGAAGCAAAGTACCATAAAGACACTGGGAACCAGTACTGGTAAAATTTCTTCTGCTAGGATCTATTGGCTCAAAATATATGGGAGTGAGTGTCTAATTCACTCACATGCACCCTGCCCAAACTGAAGAAGTGCGTCTGTCCCATGAAAGCTCATCACCTAATAAAATATTTTGTTAGTCTTTGAAGTGCTACTGGACTGCTTTTTTGTTGTGTCATGTCTGGTGATGGCTATAAATAAATCAAGCAGCCAGAAACATAAGGAGGTAAAAGAAAGGCAACTAAAAGAAAATAAAGGACACCAAACCACACAAGGCCTTTCTGCAGTCAGCAATAAACTAACTAGGGAAGCAGATGAACACAATCAAGACAAAAAGTATTTCAATATAGAGACTGTCTACGGAATTGGCAATTGATTATGACGAAAAGCTGACAGAATATGCATCACGACTCCAATCTAAAGCTGGGAGAAAGTATTACCATTAGCACAATGGCATCTGAAGGCTGAAAAGACAAGAATCAGTGTAGCACTACTCTCTCCTGCTGCTTGTAAAAGATCCAGGCTTGTGGCCTGAAAACACAGCAGATTCTATCCATCAAAAAATTGTTCTCTCTGGTGTCCTGACTTTTGAAGAAATGCAGAAGCTGCCAAAGTCAACGCCAAAAGAGGCTGAAGGGCATAATTTTCCTGACTTCTTCTCAAATCTAAAGACTTCCAGTGAATTAAAGGGGGAGGGATAGCTCAGTGTTTTGAGCATTGGCCTCCTAAACCCAGGGTTCTGAGTTCAACCCTTGAGGATGCCACTTAGGAGCCTAGGGTAAATAAACTTTAAAAGAAGGGATGGTACTTAGTCCTGTCAAGAGGACAGCAGACAGGACTCAATGACCTCCTGAGGTCCCTTCTAAATCTATGAGATGTGTATCTCCATATATTCAACAAGAACAAAAAGAAACTGGATTGTTTGGAAGGCTAACACCCAACCACTGTATTGTTTTCTATGTTTGCTGTTTCCTGAAGGACACTATAAACAATGCAGTATGCTGGCAAAAAACAAAGGGTATTCACCAGTTGTGAAAAAAAATGGCATAAAACTATACACTAAACTTCCTGAACATGAACAGAGCATAGAATGTGAAACTCACTACTGCCAGTGGAAGCAATTATAGCAATAACGGTCAGGTGGACAGTGAGATTCAAAATTAAATATTAACAGAAGATACAAGATTGGAAAAAGTATTGTGAAGATGGTTGCATGTTACCTTATTTCTGGCTTCATGTGGTTTAGCATTCCAAGGAGATAATAATATGATAGGTGACTTTCTTGGACCTCTTAAGATAACAGTTCATTAGGACAGTATCACACGTGACCATTTGGTTAAAGTCACACAGAAGCAAACAGAGGCCAGAACAATGAAAGGCCAGGGTCATTCTCTCTCACGAGAGAGTCAGATTGAGCGTACCAAATTATGAAAGGAGGGTGCAGAAGACCATCCTTGGAGAGAGAGAGAAAAGGCCATTTTTTATTCTAGCATATGTGATGCTGCTCCTGATGCCTCTCACCGTGAACAACATGGGTTGATATTAAGAAAAGAATTGGTCTTGAGTGTTTGTGGGTAAAATTCACTTGTTGATATTGTGACTTGTGGTTCACAATAGAGAGAGCAGTACATTTAACATTAAAGAAAGATTTCTTGAGCTTATCAACTTTGATTTTAAAAAAGGACAAAAAGCTGAAATGCTCATTGGCAGCTTAATCACCAGTCCTCTGGATGACCACAGAGGTCAAGGATTTGATAAAGGCTCTCATGGGTAAGGGGAAATAAAAGGTGTTCAGGCCTGCATTAGGTCCAAAAATAACTGTCCTGTGGATACTCCTTTTGATTCCATTCCCATTCACTAAATCTTGTATGGGTTAACGGCTGTATTCAGCAACTTTGTGTGGTTTTCAGTGCTAGCCCTGTGAGGTGTAGATGATAACAGATGGGATACACTGCTCACTCTGCTCTCACTCAGACTCACACTGGAATGCACATGGTGATGCTGTCGGTCCACTCAAAAAGCATCTTCCAAATATTCTGGAAGCGCAGGAATGTACTCTTGAATTACATTTGACACATGAAGCTCAAATCTCAAGTAGAAGGCCTGAAAAGGTACCTCAACTCATTTTTTTTATCCCTTTTGATGTCCACCTTGTGGTACAAAGTTCTTTCAAGTATTGAGGACAGACACAAGATTTTATAAGCCAGAAGACTCTCTCTTGAATAAGAGGAAGCTCCCATTGTGCTCAGTGGCCCAAAGTTCTACAGAAGGCAGAAGGCACTAGAATTTGGGCACAATTGCCAAAGAGAGAGTGAAATGGAAAGATGAGACATCTGAGTCTGAGGAACCATTTTTTAACATCTCTGAAAACGAACAAGAATCTCTATTCAGAAGGAATGGTTTTGGATGTAACTTTGGACAATGTCTTCTGCAAAAAAAAAAAGAGCACAGATTCAAGACAACCAGTAATGTTTATTTTACATTCTGTTCAGTCCTAAAATATGTGACTCTGAAGCCTAGGGGACTGGAAGAAACTTCTAAATGTCTACTTCAAAGTATCCTACAGATCTTTCCAAGAATCTTCCTTGTGAAGGGTTGCACCTGAAAAAACACCCATCCAATCTACTTTGGACAAAATTATGAACTACACCCACTTATCTTATTAAATGATATTTACAAAAAAAAAACCAACAAACTAATTTTTAGGGAAGGGTCCATAGCACTATGGATTTTTTGTGCACTGCCTGTGAGAGTGGCAGAACCTGAAAGAAGAGTTTCAGCCACCTAGCACTCATCAAAAACTCCTGGCCTTCTACAATGGGGCAAGAACAGATAAACTACCTAGCTATCTTGTCTATAGAGTGTGAACTTGCAAAAGAAATTGATTTTGGTGGGCTAATTCATGATTGTGCCATGAAAAAGTTGAGAAAAAGGAAGTTTTATAGTTAATTGATCTAATCATAAAATGTTTGCAGTCACATTGCTCTATTAGAATAAAAAAAAAAAATCCAGACAGCCACAAAATATATCTTTACCATGACCACACAGTTACAAAATAGTCAGCAAACTTCTAGGACTCTCAGAGTGGGCGGTATGTTAAAACAAATAGCAAAAGGGGCATTTTTTCAGAAATGTAAAATATGTAACAATAATTTCAGAATTAAAATAAACTTTTTCCACGGCTCATGAGATTGTATGTATGGGATGGAGGTATGTGTGTGGGAGGGGGCATGTGTTTCAAGTTTGTACTGGTCTCAGAAAATTATGCTTGGGCCCTACCCACAAGCATCTGGAAACAAAGAAAAGCAAATTAGTTGAACAGTTAGCTCTGCTGAGCTGCACAGCAAAACCACCATGCAAAGCTTTGAAGGGTTCAGAACTATGTCCTATCTGTCTTTTCTGATCCCACATAATGTCATCAACACCACTGAAAGTAGCCTTTTTGGTTCCTTCATAAACAGAAGGAGACACAGTGGACTGTGACACTTAAAACCAAGTTAATGAGGAAGAGGTGCTAAATGGCATTCCGAAAATTGCCCGCTAAAGGACAGATTAATTTAAGATTATTTTAATAAAAGCTAGTTTGCTGGATGTGGATTACACTCGCTGTAATACTGCTGAGCTTTTCATGCTGTGTATCATTTTCAACAAAACAATTAAATATCCTTACAAGTGTCGCAGGAGGGAGCAAAGTGATTTTATAAAGTGGTTAAAGAACTGGCTTTTACTTCCTGTTCCGGGAATTTGCTTAATTACCTGAGTTACCTATGGTCTTTAACACACAAAGTTCCAAACACATTAATAATCCACTACAAATGAGTGCTGCAGCACAGCCTTGTCTGATGCATGAGACCAATCACAGCACACATGGACCTCCAGGGACACACTCTCCCTTATTATACACACAGCTTGAAGAGCACTGCCTGTTGTAGTGGTTGCCCAACACTTTTCAACTTAAAGACCCCATTTTCAGTGCCTCCTAACCTTGCCAAACAAACCATTTCAGCTGATATTTTGAAATGCTGGTTGTCTGCCTCAAGCTGAAGACTGCTCTGTGTGTTGGCGGTGTTTGTCTACTTCAGCTACAACAGTTCAGGGATTTCTAACAAAGGGCAAGAAAAACAAATTGTTCTTCATCCATGTTAAAAAAAAATTTAAGCATCTCACGGAACAGTGCTAGCCTCCCATGCTTTGGAGCAGGGAATTGAATTTGGCCAGGATGTGCCTTTGGCTGTGAAAAGCCACCCAAATGTGGTCACACTGTAAGTCTGAAAAACTGTAGTTTTCACTGGCTCATAGAGAGACTTACATTTCAGCAGCTAAAATCTTTGCTGATTACTTCCATGGTGGGCATGCTCGAGTTTCTCACAGCTCCTGCTTGCCACTTGCCTGAACAAGCACCACACCCACTGAGCACGCTCCACTTCAGAATCAGGTGAAGGAGAGCTGGACACACAGGAACGGAGAGCAGGGAGCCTCTCTCCCCATCTGCTCAATATCCAGTGCTGCCATCCAAGCAGCATGGAAGAACAAGCAAGCTGACTAACAGGGAGGACAGAAGAGCTGGATCGGGAAGAGGGAAAGGAGTGGACTAGGACAAGAAGACTGAGACTAAAGGGCGGGAGAGATGGAGAGAAACTGAAACTGGGACTAGCTGGGCAAAGACAGTGGGACTTGGAGCTGGGAGGGGAAAGGAGGCTGGGGCTGCAAGCAGGTGATGCAACTCAGAGGAATGAGCAGGTTTGGCTTGTGTGGGGAAAGACTTCGACCTGGATGGAGAAGGGGATTGGCTCCACACTGGGTCCCAGTCCCAACAGGGGCAGAGGAGAGTGGGAAGACACTTCTGACAAACAGCTTGGTGAGGGAGTGCAACTGGGCAAGGAGAATGGCACAAGCACCCAGGAAGGCAGCAGAGTGGGGGAAGGAGCAAAATGCACTATGGGCTGTAGCAAGGCCCATGCAGACAGCTAGTGCATGGCATACTAGCGTGCTGTGGTTTCATCCCTTGGCTTGCAGTGCATGATTTCATCATTTAAATAACCTTGTGGTTGCTGCACATCCTTAATTTGTCCCTCCTTGTCGGCCTGCATCACTGGCCTGCATTGTGATCACGTTTTCCCACAAGGCCCCTGCAGCGCACGAAACAGACCTGCTCCAGTGATGCATCTGGGTTGCTCCATAGAAGAGGTTGTGTCAGGATCCTCAACTCATTTGTTGCAGAAGTTTAAAGATGTACAATGAACGCAGCAGGAAGACAATGGGAAAGCTCACGATTAAGTCAACTGAACAGGGCCCTGGTGGGTTGGATTCTATTCCTACTTCTGCCACTATCATGCTGGGTTGATCGCTTGAACCCAAACATTTCACAGGTGGCCAGCAATTGTGTGTTTCTCATTCTCTGGATACCTGATCTGCAGCAGTGCTGAGCACTCACAGTTGCAACAGAGGTCTGTGGAAGCTGTGCTTGAATATACATAATGCAAATACCCTCAAAAGTTATGTCCTAGGCATCTGAAATTGGACACTCAAAATTAGTAAATACTTTTGACTTTAATTTATGTGTGCCTCAGTTCCCCATTTGTACCATTAATATAAAACCACTGACAACAGCCCATGAGGTGGACAGGCCCCACTGACAGAGGAGGCAAAGTGGGCCAAGCTGCCCTGGGGCACGGTGATTTTAAAGGACCCACGACTCCCAGTCATCACTCCGGTGGAAACAACAGTGTCTGGAGTCCAGACTCTTTAAAATCACTGCTGGAATCTTGGACAGCATGCACCGAGCAGCGTTGAAGGGCTGGCTGAGGGAGGCTTGTCCCTAGCCCTGCCCTTTCTGCCTGAGGTTCCACCTCTTCTGGAGGCCTGGAGCCAGCCTCCTCACACCTTGCCTATGGCCTGTCAAAGTCTACTGGCCAGTGTGGAGGTGGGTGAAGATAAATGAACATTTGTGAAGCGTTCGGATAATACAGAGCTGTGCGCCATAGGAAGACCCTCAAAGAAATGAATGATTCTGTATTCAGAGAAAGGTATGAATAGTGTGCAGTAAATGAGGTCTGGGGCCATATGTTGAACAGGGAGGGTAAAACCTAAAACACTGAATAGTCACTTATTCAGTATGCGCCAACCTTCCCATGCACTGACTAAAACAAGGGATACACTAAGGTTGCACAGGTAAACTAAATTCTGTCATTTCCTTACTTCTGAGGGCTTGACTTTGCAACTTTAATGTTTTTAACACAGGTGTTTGGGGTTTAATTGTATAGAGCACCAGACACATACATGCCAAGTGATGAAAAATGCAGACTCAGAGCTTAAGAGAGCACAATTTATTAGCTAGATTCTGTGAGCAGTTATTTTCACATTTAGACAATGAGTCTAAACACCGGATAATGGCTTTCAGGGTTAGGCAATGTGCCAGTACAAGATAATTACAAACACGAAGGAAGGGAGGAAAAAGGTGATGGTCACACGGTGCTGTTGCTTTACTTAGAAATATACACATCATGGAAGTTTCAAGGATTTGTCTGAGTGGGAGAGAGGGAGGAAGATTTGTTGGTTGGCTTTATTTCCCCTTTTTTCAACTGGCAGAGATCATTTCTCTGACTTTACCCAGGAGAATAAAAAGGTCTTCTCAAGTGGGACTGAATTTGTGAGTCAACCATGGAGAGAGAAGGAAGTTGAGAAAGGCTATTGGCTTAAAAATGCATCTTTGAAAATGTACATGATTTTTCCTTTACATATACCCAACCTATCCAAAGAAGGTTACTTTGCACATTGGCTGGACATCAAATTCCACATTTATGTTAAAAATATTAAGAAAAACACATCTAATTGTTATTTTGAGTTTTCTATGCAACCGCATGTAGTACTTGTTGCCTAGCAACATTTCTCAAGCCTTGCTGAGGTAGTCTCAAAGAGTTTAAACACAGAAAAGCACATGGTTAAGCAATCAAAAGTATGAAATCTTCATTACATTCTCACTACATCCAGGAAGGGAGTTTATGTGCAATGTAATAATGCAGCATTATCAAATAAACAGTCTGCAAAAATATTCCCAAAATAATCAAGTCATTATTACACTCTCTCAAATTTTCAGATATGCTATCTTTATTAAAGAAGGTTAACAGAAACAAATACATCTAACAGAGCACACATGGCAGGCAGGTAACGGTTCAGGCATGTCGGAGTCAAAAAACACCCCATGGCTGTTAATTAGTATTGGCATTTCATTTACAGTCAACAGTTCCTGTGTGAAGTCCTAGGCTTCTGGGGCAAAAATTACTCATCCATGAGGATGCCTAGTCAATTGTGGAAGGTCTTCCTCAGGGTACATCTACATGTCAGACATCCCCAACTGGCCCATGCCAGTTGACTTAGGTTCATGGGGTTCAAACAAAGGGGTTGTTTAATCAGAGTTGTGGCAGTGCTCCTGTCATGGCCTCTGAGTCCCACGCTTCATGGTGGCTTTTCTCGCATACCTCAGAGGCTTACAGAAACCCTTCCACTTCCTTGGTTCTTTCCAGAGGCAAGAATCTCTGCTTACCAAGTCACTCTCTTCATACTATCCCATCCTTGTGGTGGGGCAGCTCTCCGGGGGAAGGGTGGGGGAGTCCAGGGCCACCCACTAATCCAGGCTCTGGCCCAGGGATCCTAAGCAGCGGCAGATGATGGGTGCTCTTCTTCTATCGCATCACAGAGGCATTTTCTTGGGCCAGTTCTCCCACCACTTCCCTCCAGTGCCTTCTCCCTGTTACATGGCGGAGTCTCTCCTCTCCTCCAAAGCTCAGTTCTCCAGCATCACTTCAAGGTCCATTCCTCTACGCCTGTTCCTTCCTTTACCTGAGGGGATCCTTTTCAAGGGAAATCTGCCCTCCTTAACTGGATGCACGTATCTAATTCACCTACGGCCGTAGGCCAGCTCTTAATGAGCTTCAAGGTTTTTTTTCGCAGGGAACAGAAACCCATTCACCAAGCTCCTGGTGTATCTGCCCTCTATCAGGCTCCTCCAGCCCACTGCTGTCAAGTCTGCCACAGAGTACAGCTGTTGTGACTCAGGTGCAGCCCAAGCTCTGGGACCCTCCTACCTCACAAGGTCCTAGAACGCAGGCTCCAGCCTGAGCCCAAATTTCCACACTGCAATTAAACAGCCCAAGCCCCACAAGCCACAGTCAGCTGGCCAACCCAGCCATGGGTTTTAACTGCCACATAGACACACCATCAGAATACACCTTGTTTAGACACTTGACACAAACAAGACTATTTGCAGCACTCTCTGGTTTATGACTTACAATAAAAACAAAAACTCTCCCAGTATAAAAATACTTAGAACTCAGTGTTTTACATCTCGCATGCTGATGGTCATAAGAATCTCACTTGGGTTACTTACCTCTGAAATATTTCATCTGTTGCCCACAGAAAAGACCAAAACCATAAATATATACATTTTACAGAGCAAAAGAATTAAGGGATTTTATAGAGATCATACCCTCCTTTTTTGTGATCATGATTATGTTTGTAGATCCTATATGGCAGTGATCTTTCTCCCAGGTTTTCCAAGTTTCTCACAACTGCTCCTCTCTCCATCAGAGCTTCTACTGTGCGTTTCAGTGTAGCGGCCACCTCAGGCTTCCCCCGCAACAAAAAAGAAAAAGAAAAAGAAAAAAAATAAACACTCAGATATGGTTCTAAGTTAATTAGAATCAATTAATACATTGAGCTGGTTAAACTTTTAGAGGCAATTCAGCAATGCAACAAGCCGGTGAGTAAACATAAATTGACATCTTGCTTAAATGAATTTAAAAACAGAATTTTTGAAACTGTAATCCTGATTCTGCACTATTGAAAGCAAAGCAAAGCTACCATTCAGTTCAATGATGCAAAATCAGACTCTACCAAAGGAACAAAAAAAAAAAGTCAATGAGCCTACACCTTGAATAGCCATTTACACCAGTGCACTCTGATAATCTACAGTCATTTGGCATGGTATTTGCAATCGTATAAACAAACACAAATGGTTTAGAGAAATAGCGAATCAGCCCCAGTGGTTTTAAGGTTCTAATCAGATTTCCACAGGCCATTGAAATGATAAATAAATCAACACATTAACAACAATTTCTCAGTCCAATAAACTGGAAAAATGTATGGTGTTGCTCAACATAATAACCAAATCAATTAAAAAGCATACAAATGGAACAGCAAACTTTGGTTGATCGCGGATACCGCTGATTAGCAAGAGACTTATTTTACAAAGCCATTTAAATTACATAAGTGCACAAGAAACATGGACCCTTGGTTAGATTCACAGGGAAACATTTCAAATGACTTCATAAATGTTTAGCATTTGAGCAGAAGTTTAGTTTTATTTATGAAATCAGAAATTAAAAAGGATTATGTATAAATCAATTCAGCTTCCAACAAGTGATTGTACTTCTCTGACAAATGGACAGCTCAAGTTTCCTTCTTAGTGCATATCCAGGCTGGTTTGTAGTTTTAGACCAGTCCAACACCCACACGTCACCACTACCTTATTTTATCTTTACTTAAAGAAGGGCTAAAATAAATGTTACAGCTGAGCCTCTTCAGGATTCTAGGAATTTGGTAAGGAGGATTATCAACATCCCCAGGGAGCAAAACATTCATTTTACTATCTCTGACACACTAAGCCATGTTGACAGGCAATCCTGAGAACCCCAATCATGTTGTTAATAGAGTGTTTCTGGAGGCTGATGTGAGAGGTAAAATAAAGTAGTTTGGGGAAACAAAACACTGTGTGAAGAAGGAAAAGCAGAGATTAAGTCACTATAACGTCAAACTGAATTATAAAAAATTCCTGTACAGATACTTATAACATTTCACATCAAAACGTACTCCTGTGCTCACCTTCTTGATGTGATGTTAATAGCCAGAAACAAGAAAGCTATGAAATAGAGCTAGAAAAGTTTTAAAATTGTTAGCATATAAGTGAACATAGCACTGAAAAAAATCACAGTATTCCGGCTCAGTACGAAGTGACCTTGTACAATTCCTCACTTATCTGAGTCATAAAATGAGTGACTACTAGTTGCTTTCCTCTAAGTTAGCAATAGGACACCTGGGTTAACAAGAAGATAACCAGTGAAAGATAACCAGTGAAAGAGCTGTTACTAGAATCCACGGTCTCCTGGCTTACAGCTTGGTGTGTGCTACACTAGGCTAGAGGATATCTTACAAGAAAGTGTTCCCGCTCTCATTTTACCAGACATGCAAATGTGCCGCAGACACGCATCTTGTCTACACGCATCTTGTCTACAAAGCTTACTTGGAGTAGTAATGCCACAAGCCCTGGAACTGCCAAGAGCACAGGAATACTAGCTAGGTTATACCCCTCTCATAGAGCCTGAAGGGACCTTCAGAGGTCATTGAGGCCAGTCCCCTGCCCTCACAACAGGAGCTCTTGCCACTCCTAAGATTATATAATGTATGTATGCATATTTTTAATCTATTTGCCCTAGAACACTAAATGGCCCCCTCAAGTATTGAGCTCACAACTCTGGTTTTTGCAAGCCAATGCTCAAACCACCAAACTACCCCTCCACTCAAGGAGTCAATCTCTAGACAAAAATGTAGCTTGGAACTGTTTGGCAAAAGCAGACTGACAGCCAGAACCTGCTGGAGTCCTTGAAGAAACTCGGCCTGCCCATGCCACTGTCAGGATGGAAAGACATGCACACAGAAGCTGTGTCTCCACTCGCATTTCTTTTTCAAAAGAGGCATGCAAATGAGGGAAATCAAAAATGCAAATGAGGCGCAGATTTACGTATCTGATGCCTCATTTGCATATTCTTCTTTCAAAGGAGCTTCTTTTGATAGAAGAAAAGCAGTGTAGACACAGCTCTTTTGACAGTAAGCCCCATCTTCAAAAGAACCCTTCTTCCCATAAAAGAAGAGAAGAAGGGGTCTCTCAAAGATGAGGTTTACTTTCGAAAGAGCCGCGTGTACATTGCTTTTCATCTTTCGAAAGAAGCCCTTTCAAAAGAATATGCAAATGAGGTATCAGATATGTAAAGCTGCGCCTCATTTGCATTTTCAATTTCCCTCATTTGCATGCCTCTTTAGAAAGAGGAATGCAAGAGTAGATGCAGCCAGACTGTTTTAAAATCCCTTTTCCATAATGCTGTGTTCCTACTGTTAGTTACCATACAGCAACCCTTCAAGATGTGGTGATGAACGTGGCTCTCACACCCCATGCATGTGCACTCAGCATCTTTTGCATAACAGCACGTGGCGAGGCAGCAACGCTCTGTGCCTCCTCATGCCCACGTACAAGAACAAAAGGAGGGTGAAACCATGGCCTTCCCAGTTCCCTCGACTCAAAGCCTGAGTCAGCTGAGGATGCCAACGTGGGACTGATGGGCAAATAACACACAGAGGCTACGTCTACGCTGGCCAAAAACTTCAAAATGGCCATGCAAAAAGGAGCCCCGTCGAGACAAGCCACGCGGCGGTGAGCCGTGCCAATTTCGAAGTGCTGCAGCTGCCCGCATGCTAATTAGGCGCTGAATATGTATTGCATGGCCATTTCGAAGTTTTTGGCTAGTGTAGAGACAGCCAGAGAGAGGGAAATCTATAGGCTTAACTGACGAGAGAAGAAGTGACAGAGTCAATGAGTACCCATGCTAAATGGTATAATCCTCTTTATAGGGTGCCAGTGGCAATCACATCAGTACTCCTGTCCGTCAGCGATAACATCTGATCCACCCTCAGATGTAATGGGGACATCAAAGGTGTATGTGTCAGCAAGGCATGTGAACCAACTACTCTGTCAGTGCTAAAGAAGGAGAAGAGCGCACACTGAAGGATATCAGCCCTGTGGGTTTGACCAAGGGATGAGGGACAGTATGTTGGTGATCAATGACCTGAGCAGGAGCTTACCAACTCCATTGCCATTCATCTGTGCCTCACTGGGGTATATTTCCAGTCAGTGTTCCCGGTAAGCTGTGTGCTTGTGCAGCCTCTCAGGAGAAATTCAAATGCTGCTCAGCTAATTTGTAGAGCGCCCACAGCTAGGTTTTGTGTTTCTCTTGGTGGTGCACATAAAATTTATTCTCCACATAGGTGGAAAAAAAAAAAACTATGAAAAAGACTAGAGGGAGCATTGCTTGCAATTGAGATAAATAAAGCCAGATATTTCTGCACTATTATGTTTGCAAAGGAGCCTATTGCACCAAGATACTGGACCTCCCCACCAAACAAGAGTCTCTGGAAGAAATCTGGAGCTAGAAGAGAGTCCCGGCAATAATTCCAGGAACTAGGGTAAAAATAAACAAAAACAAAGTTATGCTTGGCCATAGTGCAGTGTGACAGCCTCAGAGAGCCTCCTCAAAACTTCCACTACTGGGATAAGGTTCACAAATAGCAATGAAAGATCAAGTCTGGAAAAGCTCTGCTCCTCCACGTTAGTGGCACAGAAAGGGGCTGAGCTGCCTCTAACAGTTAAAAGATTCCATTTGCAAGGGGGCCTCTAACCGTTTTGTAATTCCATTTTACATTACTCAGATGGCACAAAGTGGCCTTACTAGACCAGAGAATCTGACCCAAAACACTATACAAGTTCTTATACGATCCCCGTTACTGTAGTATCTGTGTACATACATTCATCTGAACCAAAATGCCTTTTAGAACAATTACAAAGCAGCCCTGGATTAGTACTTTACACAGTACCTCTCTTAGTATCTTTACTCAAAGGAGTATTTTCACCAGAGTCATGGGGACTTCTTACAGGAGTGAAGAATGCAAAAAATCTGACAAAGTTTGTAATGGCAGCAGTTTTACAGACTGTGTGTCATGGGCCAAAAGGCAGCACACAGAATTGCTAGTGATACCAAATTTATAGATTCAAGATGTAATGCTTACATCCGGCCTTACCGGGGCCAGGGGAGGGGGGCCCAAGGTGAGAAAAAGCTACCTCTTTTGTGCTAACAGAGGCTACAGCTACACTAGCAAAGTTGCCGACAAAACCCCAGTTTAGTTGACAAAATTGATGGAACTGTCACACACAAAATGCATTTTGTTGACAGTTTGCTGCCAAACTCAGCACTTTTTCTGGCAGCATTCTCCTCTCGGCCATGAGGCATAACATTGCAGTCCACAGATTCTGTCAAAAAAAAAGCTGTGTGGATGCTTGGGGGCAAAGTGGTGGGGTGGGGGGGGCGGGTGTTCTCAACAGAGAGGACAACCAGAACAATTGCAACCATGTCTGCTGTGCTTCCTGATGCCGGTTTCATCAAGAGAGCAGCTCAGCAGTCCAGATGTTCTGTTGACAGAGCCGAGCACTCTTCTGACTGGCTTTTTTGTGGCCACACTCTGTCAACAGAGGTTGTGTGAGGAAATCACTTCTGACAATGACTTCCACCAACAGAGCATGGTTGTGTAATCACAGCCAGAAAGAAAATTATTGATATATGCACTTTTTTCCCCATCTGATGTAAGATGGCAATGGAAACTGCTAAGAAGGATAGTAATACCTGCAATGAAAATAAACAGTGGTTTCAGAAAAACTAAAGAAAAAGAACCCAGTCTAAGTAAAACTTTAAAAATCCAAAACAGTGCAGGACAAGTGTAATGCTTCCCATGCCCAACTGGGGAATATACTTAAAAAGTTGTAAATCCTGTAGGTGAAAAGCTGAAAATACACTCTTAAATAGCAGGAGTTACCATTCCAACTTTGCTTCCACTGTATGCTGCTTGGTTGCAGAAGATACCATGATTCAGAAATTTATCACAGAAATCTCTCAGATCAGTGAATAAAAGTAGTGGCATGTTTACTGTTGTAACTTCTCTTTAACTTGTTTACATGAAATGTCAGACCCTCAGACGAATCTTTTTAAGAGAGACCTGAACCAATTATTTTTAGGTAAATAGCCACATGCCCAGCTGCCATGTTGTTTGACATATTTTGTTTTTAAAATGTAAGTTCTGGGCTAATTTATTCCTCAACCTCCCTCACTCCTTCAAAACCTGTGTTCTTTTTATCTCTTACTGATCACAGAATTTCCAAGCAGCATGGAGTTTCAAGTTAAAGATCTTTATACACTTCAAAAATGAACCCAATTTTCTACATTATGGTTAATTTATGGGTTTTGCAATGCCTTGGCTTATGGGAAGAGCGCTTTGAAGATGTAAGCTCACTGTTGGATTTGACAGGTTGCTGCTCATTTTCCCCTAAAGTCATGTGTTGTCTTGGCTATCTCAACCCTATCACCCAAACTGAATAGGGCTGGTTGGCCTTTTGGAAGGCAGATGCCCATACATACAGGTCCCTTGGTTTTCCTTCTAGGACTGTTTATTTCTGGTGTATGAGGAAAGAGTGAGGGTGAAGCTCAATGACCATATGGTAGAGTTGTAATGCTGAAAGCACTAGAAAGAGCAACTGACTCCTAAATTGTAATCCTAGTGCTCATTACTCTCATTAGTCTCAGTCTATTGACTTAATTTCCTTTAACTCTCCACCTATAAAATGAGAATGGTTACCTATTCTCATTATGGTGTTAGAGTGATTAGCAGAAAAATAGAGCGCATATTTACTATCTAAAAAGACAGAAGCTCACATAAAAGTATCCAACTTCTATGCTTATTTGGAGATTTTTCCCTTAGGAAACTTGGGGTGTGTCTACACTTGGGAATAAAAAGTCAAATTTATTAAAGTTGACTTTGTAACACCAGGTTTCATAAAGTCAAATTTGAGTGTCTGAAACTGCTTACAAAGTCAACTTAGCATGCCCCATCAGACTGCCTAAGTTTGACTGTGGCAGCCGTGCATTGTGGGTGCCTATCCCACAGTTCCTGCAGGCTTCCTGCATTTTGGGATTCTGTGCCAGTGTCTTGTGGGGGAAAAAAAGTCACTGCAAGTGGTTCATGTTTTCTGGTGTCATCATACCTCACTTTCCACTGAAAAGAAAAGGACAAGGGAATTTTTGCACCACTTTTACTTTGACTGCCACCTGCCATTACAAAGAATGAACATGGATCCCGAGACGCTTCAGTGTTTGGTGCAGTGTTCTGTGATGACTTCCCACAATGCAATGCAATATATTCTGAACATAATGCCCATGCAGTCAGTGGCTTGCTGTGGTGGGCACTAACAGATGTGAAGATCTGGAGAATAGCACCGTGGAGTTGTTGGCAGCACTGGAATCATTCCACAGCATGGAGCGCAGGTTCTGGGCATGCAAAACCAGCTCAGACTGGTGGGATCACATCATTTTGTTGTCATGAGGTGATCAGCAATGGCTGCAAAACTTCTGCATTCACAAGGCCACTTTCATGGAACTTTGTGAAGTGCTGTCTCCTGTTCTTGAAGTGCAGTGATATCAGAACGAGACCTGCTTTGACAGTTGAGGAGTGTGTAGCAATTCCTCTTGGGAAGTTTGCAATGACAGATGGCTACCAGCGAGCAGGAAATCAATGTGGAGTGAGCAAATCTACAGTGGGGGCTGCTGTCATCCAGGCAGCCAAGGTGATCAATAAACTTCTCCTGCAAAAGACAGCGAGTCTGGGGAATGTGCAGGACACAGCGGACAGATTTGCTGCCATGGGGTTCTCTAACTGCGGTGGGGCCATAGATGGATCACACATCCCCATCCTGGCACCGGACCACCAGGCCTCAGAGTACATTAGCCACAAGGGGTGTCACAGACATTGGTGGATCACAAAAGGTTATTTCACTGACAACATGGGGTAGTTGGGAAGGGGGCATGACAAGCAAATCTTAAGAATTCTAGTCTGTTTAGAAGGCTCCAGAGTGAAACTTTCTTCCCAGACCAGAAAATGAACACTGGGGGCATGGAAACACCCATAGTGATTCTGGGTGACCCTGCTTACCCCTTGTTCCCTTGGCTCATGATGCCATAACACATGCACACTGGACTCCAGTAAGGATTTCTTCTACTACAGGCTGAGCAGGTGTAGAATAGCGGTGGAATGTGCCTTTGGCTGTTTAAAAGCCAGATTCAGGTGCCTTCTGATCTGCTTAGACGTCAGTGAAGAAAACATTACCCTCATCATCGGGGCCTGCTGTATTCTTCATAATATGTGCGAGGGCTAGCTGTGGAGAAGTTCATGCCAGAGTGGAGGGCAGAGGCAGAGACCCTGGCCAGAAATTATCAGCAACCAAACACAAGAGTAAACAAGACAGCACAGAAAAAGGCAAGGTCACTCTGTGGACTCTTAAGGCTGAAGCATGCATGATTCCAAGCAGAATCATTAAGTTCTTCTGCAACTGACATTTACCTTCAACACAGTGGTAAACTATCTTCAGTTCAGAGGAAAAAAATTTGCTGTGGTGTCCAATTGGTTGCTGGTGGGGCCCAGGGGAAAGGGCAGGGCCTGACACATTAGCTTCTTAAAGCAGCACTTTGATTTAAAAGTAGGCTGCCCCAGGAATTTAAAAAATCATTAAAAGTTCCTGGCTCAGGAGGGCTTCCAACATTGTGATTTAAAAGCCAGTGAGGCTGTATGAGTTTTCCTCTGCGCAGGGTGGGTCATAGGCAAAAAATCATTAGTGACTCATGAAACTTCCCATGAATTCTAGATTGCCAAATGGCACAGCAGCCTCTCCAGAATAAGAAAAAGGGATAAGGAAAGATGGCTCGTTCTGTCCAGGTACAATGTTGGAAAATTTGCAAGAACGCTCTTTGGGGCCATGATTCCACATTACCTACTGGGGCCTTGGCACAACAAGGTGTCTTACCGTTGAAGCAGAAACAAGTCAGTTCCCCCAAAAAATCTTGTGAGGAAAATCCAAAAGTGTCTGTCTAAAACCTTCAGTGAGGCGTCCAAACAGGGTCAGTGCTCCATCCCCAGCAATATTAACAAATTGTTCTAAGGGAAACAGTTGTTCTCCTCCACCCCGCATGACTGCAACACACTATTATCAGTGGGTGGGGGAGGAGGGAAAACACACTCACCAGAAGTGCCCACTCCAGCATCCCGGTTTGCCTCCAAACCCTCCTCTAGAGATAAGAGGACAGGTTACAAGTTGAGAAACAGCTCCTGGCTTGCAGGATCTCTTCTGATTGGACCCTGCTTTTGTTCAACTCTTCCTTGTACAGCAAATCAGACCCCACTTCATCATCCTGCCAAGCAACACTGTTCAATGAGGAGTCGATGCATCTTCTGATGAATGAGGTTGCATCTGTGCCCAGAATAGCATGAAATTCATCATAACAGAAGCTTTTATTGGGAGATGCCCCCGACCAACCATTAGCTTCTTTGCACTTTTGGTAGCTTTGCCTCAGTTCCTTGATTTTAAACACAGCACTGATGAGCATCCCTGGCATACCCTTTCAGAATCATGCCTTGTAATATCTTTGCATAAATATCAGCATTTTTTTCCTGGTTTTGAGCTGAAGGAAGATAGCTTCTCCCTGCCCCCCTCTCGTGATGAGGTCAAAGATCTCCTAATGGTTGCATGCTAGGGTTCGTTTGCAACCCTGAGAACTCATGGCTACTAGTTGTGCTGCAGCTATCTGCTAGCCAAGCTGGCCAGAGAGGAAAGGAAATAAAATCAAAATTCTCAGGCTGATGAGCACTGCTTCCTATCACCTACTTCATGCTCACCTGGAGAGCAGCAGAGGTGAAGCAATGACCAGAAAGGACACATTGAGGGGCAACGTGGGACAGTTTCAGAGGCTTTAAAAAAAAAAACAAACCCTACTTTAATAACACTGCCATCTGCACTTGTATAGGTCGACATTGTAAAATTGACTTCTAGGAGTTACTCCCGGTGAATTCAGCATCACAAAAGTTGACCTTAGAGCCCCTGAAAATTAACCTATTGAGCACTGTGGTGAAGACTGATGGTTTATAAAAATTGACCCCTATATTCAACTTAATCTTCTAGTGTAGACCTGACACTTCCCTGTCCCACTTCCCTTTGGATATACAAAAATCATCAATTAAATGTGAGGTTGTCCAGGAGAATCAGTTTTTTAGTTGCCCCAAATTCTCATGCCAATCCTGTGCATAATACAGTGATCATAGCATACATGGGGCATTAAGGCTGTGTCTACACTTAGAGAAGACTTCACAATAGCCATGTGAATGGCGATTTCACAGAACACTAATGAGGTGCTGAAATGCATATTCAGCGCCTCATTAGCATGCCACCAGCCACCACACTTCAAAATGGCTACTTTTCACTCCCGCCTGGCTCGTCCAGACGGGGGTCCTTTTTGAATGGACCCCGCCAACTTTGAAATATCTGCTTTTCGCTCCTGCACGGCTCATCCAAATGGGGGTCCTTTTTGAAAAGACCCCACCAACTTTGAAATCCCCTTATCTTTAAAATCTGCTGATAGGAATAAGGGGATTTCGAAGTTGGCAGGGTCCTTTCAAGAAGGACCCCCATCTGGATGAGCAGCGTGGGAATGAAAAGTGGCCATTTCGAAGTGCCGTGGCTTGCGACATACTAATGAGGTGCTGAATATGCATTTCAGTGCCTCATTAGTATTCTTCAAAATGGCCATTAGCATGACTATTTCGAAGTTTTTTCCAAGTGTAGACACGGTCTAAATTTATTACATGCACTTGCAACTATGAAAGATGTTATGGCCATGTCCGTGGAAAGGGTAGTAAAGTTTATACCGCTTCTGCTCATGTAACAGTTTCACAGACAGAGGTCTCCACAGTTGTTTGTTAGCAGCATTCAACGGACACAAATCACAAAGAAAGTTTATTTAAAGGTTTCACTACCCCCATATTGACCAGAACTTATAAATAGACTGAGATCTCATCTATAAGTAGACCAATACTAGTTCTGAAGCACATTACCCACACTGACCTTGCTTCCCCTTTCTCTTCATCAACCTCTCAGCTCTCTCTTCTTAGAGGATCTTTTGTATGTGGAACAAATGAAGCCATTCCAGGCACAGATTTCTTCAGGTCACCATATAAGGGCTCTAAAAAGGGAGAAGGCTAGGCAGGAGAGTCCCCTTAAATCAATATTTACTCCATGTAGGAGAGCCTCACCATTGTAATTATATCTAGCGAGTGGCAGAGCACTCCTCCAAGGACATGCTCATTTAGGAGAATACTAATATTCCTAGTCTGAAAGAAGTCCACAGTTCAGTCTTTTATCAATCATGTAAAATTAGAGCAGGGTCAAGCAAGCATAAAAAAGTGAAAGGAAGGGACAGAGCGGACGTGTTTCTTATGCAAGTTACAAAAACCACCAAACAGTCAACAGTGAGGGAGGGCATTGAACAGGAATCTGTCAGTTTCTGTGCTTAAAAGCACTGTAGCATGGAAACAGGCAATAAAAGCCATTCAGTTCCAAAAAGAGCCAATGTACTCTAGCTCTGTGGCAAATTGGACCTGAATTCTGTGGCAAGGGACCCCGGCGTTTAACTATTCTGGCAACATATTCTGTGGCTGTCTGGAAATTCTGCAGCAACTTCAGATAAAGCATTTGCAAGACTGGCGCTTCATAAAAATTGATCACGCAAATTCTCAAGTATTTTAAAACTAGAAATGTCTAATAATAGAAATTTACATTAAAGATTTTTTCAATTACCTAAATACTGTAATTCCTTTGCTACTTTGATATTAAATCCAATGCAAGTTTTCACTGTGCTGGATTTTTAAATTGACATTAAACCTGTAGCAGGGTGAATCAATTAAATAAGAACAAAGTTAAAAGAACACAAGGTTTTTAAACTGTCAGTGCAGTCTTTGGGGGTGGAGGAAAGAAACCTGGGGGTGAGGGTTGGTGGGGGGAAGCAGACAGCCATTCTATACAATTAACTTTTTCCAGGTGTGAAAGATCAGCCCACCAATAGGAATCAGAGCAGAATGGATGGATCTCTACTCTGTTTAAGCAACTGAAAGGTGAAGAGTGAAGTAGAAGGGATAAGGAGGGGAAAAAGCAGCCAAAACAAGAAAAGACGCAGGTGGCCAAGAAAGGCCTCCTCAAGCCGCACTTCTTCCCAAAAGCCCTATGAGAATGGAGAGAAGATACACACAAAATATTCAGGGCAAGTTTACAGTACAAAATTAAGTCAACTGAAGTTATATTGATGTACAATCACTTCAGTAATTAAATTGGTTTGACATGCCCACGCTACAGATTGAACCTCTCTCATCCGGCATACTCAGGACCTGACCGATACTGAACAAGAGAATTTGCCAGGCCACTGGAGGTTAATATTTTCTACCACAATGCCAACACTTCACGCTTACTATGCTCTTAGAAGACATTTAGGGGTAAATTACAGCTAAATACCAATGCAGAACACTGACAGCCAACACAGGTGTGTGTAAACAAACTTTATGGAACATGGGAAACTTGGCCACACCCATGATAAATGGTAATCCAGCCGATGACCGAATTACACCGAATTACGGAGTTTGCCAGACTAGAAATTTCCAAATCAGAGAGGTTCAACCTGCAGTGTCTTCTGTCTGCTGTGCACATCCTCACCAGGAGCACTTGCACTGATTTAACTGCCATTGGCAGCTCACTATATGCAGAATCTACATTAACACTATGCTAACTACATAAACCTCAGTGGTAGCCCTCTTGCAGGGGTGGACTTATTAGGTCAATGTACTGAACAACTTGCATTGGTGGGAACAACTTTGACATAAGTTGCCTTACACTGATGTAGACCAGACTTTAATGTTAGGGTGAGAATTATATCTGAATTTCTTTCAGCTAACAATGCAATAAATACAAGACATTTAAAGTCAACGGCCATGCCTGATTAAATTATAAAAAAAGTTTCCACCATAACTGTTGTTACAATTCAAGTTATATATGGTTGGATCCTTAACAATTAAGCTTTGGCTTTGTTTTGAAAATATGAGGCAAATATATATAGGCTTTATTTAAATGATTGTATTTTTCAAATATACAGTGTTTTTTAAAAAGTTAATTTTTATTTCAGATTTCTTAGAAAGGGGATTGTTAAAATTAGTCTGTTTAATTTTTTTAGTAATTTTTTAAATGGGAAGTCCATTAAGTGTATTTTTTTTTCTTATCCCTATAAACTCTTAGCATTTGCTATGTTTTATCAAAAAAAAAAAAAAGTTTTGGGCAATCTGGTTTCAAACAACATTTTCTTCTAATTTTCCAAACCTTGAACGGCTTTAGCTGCACCAAATCAGAGGATTACTTCATATTTTTCCATTTTATCTACTTTGTGCAAGCAATCATGTTCAAGGTTCAACCTATTTCTCGAGCTCATCTCAGTTCACTTTCTTTCATCATTTACTCTATTATATCAGCTTTGAGGACTGTACTTGATTTGGTGATTGTCTCTTTCTTACAGTTTTATGTGGCACAACCTTTTTTCCTGGCACAACCAAGCCCTTTTGTTGATTTAAGTTATAAGAAGAATCATAGAAACACTATAACTGGAAAGGACCTCAAGAGGTCATCAAGTCCAGTTCCCTGTCCTCTTGGCAGGACCAAACATCATCTTGATCATGCCTGATAAGGTGTCTGTCTAACTTGCTCTTAAATAAATACCTCCAGCAATGAAGATTCCATAACCTCCCTAGGTAACTTATTGCAGTGTTTAACCACCCTGACAGTTAGGAAGTTTTTCCTGATGTGCAATCTAAACCTCCCTTGCTGCAGTTTAAGCCCATTGTTCCGTGTCCTATCCTCAGGGGCCAAGGAGAATAATTTTTCTCTCTTCTCCTCGTAACCCTCTTTGAGGTACTTAAAAACCACTATCATGTCCCCTCTAAATCTTCTCTTTACTAAACTAACCAAGCCCAGTTCTTTCAGTCTTCCCTCACAGCTCATGTTCTCTAGACCTTTAATAATTTTCGTTGCTCTTCTCTGGACCTTTTTCAGTTTCCCTACATCCTTCTCGAAATGTAGTGCCCAGAACTTAACACAATACTCCAACGCCTAATGAGCACTGAGTAGAACGGAAGAATGACTTCTTGTGTCTTGCTCACAACACTCCTGTTAATACATCCCAGAATCATGTTGCTTTTTTGGCAACAGCATCACTCTGTTGACTCATACTTAGCTTGTTGTCCACCATGACCCTGAGTCCCTTTCTGCAGTACTCCTTCCTAGGCAGCTGTTTCCCATTCTATATGTATGAAGCTGATTGTTTCTTCATAGGTGGAGTACTTTGCATTTGTCCTTATTAAACTTCATCCTGTTTTTTACCTCAGACCATTTCCCAGTTTGTCCAGATCATTCTGAATTACGAGCCTATCCTTCAAAGCAATTGCAACACCTCACAGCTTGGTATCATCTGCAAAGCATGAGCATACTCTCTATGCCAATATCTACATCACTGATGAGGATACTGAATACAACTGGTCCCAAAACAGATACCTGTGGAACCCCACTTGTTATGCCCTTCTAGCATGACTACAAACCATTAATAACTACTCTCTGAGAATGGTTACCCAGCCAGTTATGCACCCATCTTATAGTGGCCCCATCTGAGTTATATTTGCTTACTTGATTGATAAGAAGATCATGCAAGACCCTTGTCAAATGCCTTGCTAAAGTCTAGGTACACCGCATCCTCTGCCTCTCCCTTATCCACAAGGCTTATTATCCTGTCAAACAAAGCTATCAGAGTGGTCTGGCATGATTTGTTCTTTACAAATCCATGCTGGATGTTACCTATCACCTTATTTACATCCAGATGTTTGCAGATGAATTCCTCAATTATCTGGCCCAGTATCTTTCCCGGTACAGAAATTAAACCAACTGGTCTGTGGTTTCCTACGTTGTTCTTTTTTTCCTTTTTTATACACGAGCACTATGTTTGTCCTTTTCCAATCTTCTGGAATCTCTCCTAACTTCAAGGACTTTTCAAAGGTAATAGCTAAAGGCTCAGAAACCTCTTCTACCAGCTCCTTAAGTATTCTAGGATGCATTTCATCAGGCCCTGGGGACTTGAAGACATCTAGTTTTTCTAAGTAATTTTTAACTTGTTTCTTTATGTATTTTATCCTCTAAACCTACCCCCTTCCCACTAGCATGCGCTATGTTAGGCATTTCTGCACTGGCCTTCTTGGTGAAGACCAAAACAAAGAAGTCATTAAGCACCTCCGCCATTTCCAAGTTTCCTGATACTGTTGCTCCCTCCTCACTAAGTCGTGGGCCTACCCGTCCTTGGTCTTCCTCTTGTTTCTAATATATTTTTAGAATGACTTCTGGTTACCCTTTATGTGTCTAGCTAATTTGAACTTGGTCTGTGCCTTGGCCTTTCTAATCTTGCCCCTGCATACACACATTGTTTAAATATATACATCTTTTGTAATTTCTCCTACTTTCCACTTTTTATACAACTCCTTTTTTAATTTTGAGGTCATGCAAGATCTCCTGGCTAAGCCAAGGTGGTCTTTCACCATACTTTCTAGCTCTCCTATGCTTTTTGGGCCCTCTCTGCTTACTTATAGTTTGCTCTTGGGCCCTTAATACTGTTCCTTTGAAAAACTGCCCATTCTCCTCAGTTGTTTTTACTCTTAATCTTACTTCCCAGGGGACCTTACCTACCAGCTCTCTGAGTTTACCAAATTTTGCTTTCCTGAAATCTATTGTCTCTATTTTGCTGCTCTCCCTTTCACTATTGCTTGGAATCATGAACTCTATGATGTCGTGGTCACTTTCTCCCAAGCTACCTTCCACTTTCAAATTCTCAGTAAGTTCCTCCCTATTTGTTAAAACCAAATCTAGAACTGCTCCCCCCCAGTAGCTTTTTCCAGCTTCTGAAATAAAAAATTGTCATCCATGCAGTCCAAAAACTTTCTGGATATTCTGTGCCTCACTGTGTTAAGTTTCTCAACATATCTCTGGACAGTTGAAGTCCCTCATCACCACTAAGTCCTGTGTTTTGGATAATTCTGTTAATTGTTTAGAGAAAGTCTTATCCACCTCTCCTACCTGGCTAGGTGGTCTATAGCAGACCTCTATCACGACATCACCCTTTTTTTTTACCCCTTTTAACTTAACCCAGAGACTCTCAACATGTCTATCTCCTGCATCCATCTCCATCTCAGTCCAGGTGCGCATATTTTTGCCAGATAAGGCAGCACCTCCTCCCTGCTTACCATGCCTATCCTTCCTGAGTAAGGTATGCCCTTCTATACCAATCGTGTATTATCCCACTAAGATTCTGTGATGTCAATTATATCATAGTTGTGTTTGTTTATTAGGATTGCAAGTTTTTCCTGCTTATTATCCATGATTCTTGCATTTGTATATAGGTATCTAAGCTACTGATTTGCTTTTGTCCCCCCAGTTCTGCCTAGTCCCTCTTTTTTCTCTGCTATTATACCCCATGACCACTCCCATTTCCAGCCCAACTCCCAGGTCTCCAGGTTTTTTACTCACCTGTGGGCTTTGGTCACCTGTCCTCATCAAACCTAGTTTAAAGTGCTCCTCACAAGGTTAGCCAATCTTGATCCAAACACATCCTTCCCATTTATCAGAAGGTGAATTCCATCTCTGCTTAGCAGTCCTTCATGGAACAGCAACCCGTGATTGAGGAAGTCAAAGCCCTCCCAGCAACACTGTCCTCGCAGCCAGGCATTCACCTCCAGAATGCACCTGGGCCCCTACCCTGAACAGGAAGGACTGAGAAGAACGCCACTTGTGCTCCCAAGTCCTTTACCCCTACTCTCAGAGCAAAAATTGATTTGCTCAAGGTTACAGTATCATTCATGCCCACATGGATGAGCAGCATGGGATAGTAGTCAGTAGGCCGGATAATCCTTGTCAATACCTCCGTAACCTCTCAGATACGGGCTGCTCCTGGCAGGCAGCATACTTCCCAGGATGACATGTCAGGGTGACAGATGGGGGCTTCCGCCCCCCTCAGAAGAGAATCTTCTACCACCACTACCCTACGTTTCTCTCTCTCACAGTGGTCGATGCAGACCTCCCAGCCCTGAAGAAGCTCCATATTGAATTTGGTGGTTGTAGCTCTTACCATTTAGGAGTTCTTGATCAAATGGACTCTCTAAAATAAATAGTAGATTGGGGTGAACTCAGGAGGGACATAATCAGCTGCTGGATGTCATGATCACCCATCTCATTAAAACTGTTGAAATATGTTACTGTTGTAATGTATGCATTCTCACGTTTATATACAAATTAATGAAGTGTTTACATTCTACGTACTTATTTTCTTACACATGCCAAAAAGGGTTTTTTTCCTCCACATAAACAAAACCGAACTTTCATTCAGTTTGGATTACATTAGACAGGTTGGGGTACTCTGCTAATTGCAGGAACAAAAAGTTTGCTCACCTCTGTAGTAGGTACTTGTCATGGGAAACTACATTTTCTTTATATTGCCCAAAATCTCTTCTAAGTTTACACTCTGAAGGAAATACAGATTGGATGGTCATCAAATAATCTAAAAATTATTAGCGAGTTGCAGGGAATGATGGTGAATTTTTAACTATGGAACAACTTCACTACCATAAGTTCATGTGCCTGCATTAATGAGTGAGAAATATACACCCTGCAATTGTTATATAACATTTAGGGCTGGATATACAAAGGGCTTAGATGGCAGCGCCCCGATTCATTCACAAAACCTCCAACTCAGTTGCCGCCAAATGCGTAAACTCACAGTGCCACAATGTTTTTTCAATAAAAGTTCCCTGGGTGCCTAAGTATCAACCTCTGAACATGGGCACTGTTGCCTCACTTTACATGTCTAGACACATCGGACCCAGTGCAATGCATGAACTGGAAGAAGAAAAAGTCAATCTGCCTAATTTGCTTGCAGGGCATGATCTGGTTCACATGCTCAGAGGTCACTTAACTCCATGGGGGGGGAAAAAAAAAAAAAGAAGTGGGAACAGCTCCCTCATAACTTTTAACCCAGTGGGTTAGAACGCTCCCGAGACACAGATGGTCTCCTGTTCAGATCCCTTCCTCTGGCTGATGAGCAAGGACTATGAACAGCGATATGCCATCTTTTAGGCTGGGGTCAGCAACCAAAATAGCAATTCAGTAAACCAAATTCCAATTCAGTAAAAGTCTCGTTTCAAGAGCGGCAATGCTTGTGAATACAAGGCATTGCTTAATACATAAAGTCAAAACATGCTTTTTGTAACGTTTATTTTAAGAACAGCACACAAGACAATTATCTGTCATGCAATCCATGTTTTCTGCAGGACATTCACTAACTTTTTATATATTCTATTTCCTTACACTTTCAGAGTTTGTTCAACTGTGTTACTGGCTTTCACACCCAAACAGTCTCTCTCTGGAGGACGGTGGGGGGAGTTATCCAACATTTCAAGACCACATATCGTTTGCTCTTTAGATACGAGTTATTTGGGGGCCTTCAGATATTCACAGTTTATTGAAAATAATCAGGAGAGGTTTTTTGCTGTGTTTTGTTTTTCACTTTGCAATTATAGTGTTGGGAGCCACAAAGAAGTCCTTAAAGAGCCACATGCAGCTCCAGAGCTGCACATTGCAAACCCCGTCTTAGGCAATTGCCCTAGCCAGCAGTCTACAACATCTTTTGATCTGGACCCCACTCCCAATCTTTCCTGTTGGAGCTGTTCCACTTGGGTAAACTGGAACTGTCAGACTAGACTAATGGTCTCAAAACTGAGGGATGTATCATTAGGCAAGGAACAAGCCAAGCTGTACTATTCTACTTTCAATTGCTGGGCCACTTCCTAGTGTAGTAACTGAGAACATGCTGCTTTGAGAAAAGGAAGGTTCAGAAGATGTACGATAGGGCCCAGGCCACAGCAGGCAGGTAGGGAGTGCCATGCTTCGTGCCCCACTCCACCTCCAACCCAGCTCAGCCTCGAGGCCCCAGTCCACCATTACCCACAACTGCAGCTCTACCCCAAGCTTTGCTGCTGTGGAAGACTTGCCTGTGCAATAGGGTGGGGACAGGTGCAAATTCCATTACTGGTAAAGGGGTGTGTGAATGTAAAAGTCTCAGAACTACTGGACTAGACCCTCAGTCTGGAGTACAGACCTCTTGTTCAAAAAAGAGAAAAGTTACTCACTTGTGTAGTAACGATGGTTCTTCGAGATGTGTCCCCGTGGGTGCTCCACCGTTGGTGTCGGGCTCGCCCCGGCGCCACAGATCGGAAACTTCTAGCAGTATCCGTCAGGTCACGCATGGGCCGATGTGCGCCTCTCCCCCGCGTGCTCTCGGCCACGTGCGCGATCCGGTCCCCGCCAGTTCCTTGACCAACCGCCCCGGATGCTCCTGAAAAACAATGGACAGAGATCCGAAGCGGGGAGGACAGGCGGGTAGTGGAGCACCCACGGGGACACATCTCGAAGAACCATCATTACTACACAAGTGAGTAACTTCTCTTTCTTCTTCGAGTGGTCCCCGTGGGTGCTCCACCATAGGTGACTACCCAGCAGTGAGCCCAAGTAAGGAGGTGGGTAATCGAGTCATGTGCAGCTCGCCCTTGAGAGGACTGCTGTTGACAGACATGTATCCTCCTCGAACACCCAGTGCATGGCATAATGCTTGGCGAAGGTGTTGTAAGAGGACCAAGTCGCCGCTCTGCAAATGTCTTTCAATGGGATTCCTTTGAAGAAGGCCGTCACCGCCGCCATCGCTCTGGTGGAGTGAGCCTTGGGCGGAGCTAGCAGAGGGGTTTTACGGAGCTCGTAACACAGTCTTATGCAGGATACAATGTGATTCGAAATCCTCTGGGAAGATAGGCCTTCCCCTTTCGACCTGGGTGCGATAGACACCAAGAGTCTGTCCGTTTTCCAGAAGGACAGAGTTCTGTCTCTGTAAAAGGCCAACACCCTCCTCACGTCTAGCAGGTGCAGCTGCGCCTCCTTGCTGGAGCTGTGAGGCTTCGGATAAAATGAGGGTAATACTATTGGTTCGATAATGTGGAACTCCGAGGAAACTTCTGGAACGAAGGCTGGGTGTAATCATAAGGTCACCGCTTCCTTTGAGAATACTGTGCAGGGCAGCGTTGCCATTACTGCTGCGAGTTCGCTCACCCTGCAGGTTAACTTAATCACAAGGAGGAAGGTCATTTTCATGGTAAGCAGTCAGAGGGGTACCGTAGCCAATGGTTCGAAGGGCAGTCCCAACAGCGTGTGGAGTACCAAGTCCAAACTCCATGACGGTGGTAGCGGTTTCCGTGGGGGGTACAAATTTACCAGCCCCTTTAGGAACCTCGTGACGACAGGATGGGTGAATGCGGTAGGTTCTTCCTCTGTGTCGAAATGCTGATATAGCCGCGAGATGGACCTTTAGTGAGGATAAGGAGAGTGTCTCGTTTCAGCTCCAGCAGGTAGTCTAGAATTACAGTTATAGGGACATCCAGAGGAGCTAGCTACTTGGAAGAGCACCAGGAGGTAAATCGTGTCCACTTCTGCTCGTAAGTCTTTCTGCTGGAGGTCCTTCTACTGCACTCCAAGACTTGTTCCACTCCCTTTGCACATGTGCTCCCTAAGGCGCTTAGCCATGGATTAGCCATGCCTGTAGGCGGAGCCCCTGAGGATATGGGTGCACTATGGACCCTTGAGCCTGCGTGAGTAGGTGCGGCACTATCGGCAGGGGGAGCGGTGGGAGGCATGACATGTGCAGAAGCAGGGGAAGCCATTGTTGTTGGTCCCAGGTTGGGACTATGAGTATCATGCTTGCTCTCTCCCTTCTGGCTTTCTCTAGAACCTTGTGGATGGAGTGTCACAGGAAGGAACGCATAGAGCAGAGGGCCCTTCCACGAGATCATGAAGGCGTCCCCCAAGGACCCCCGTCCTATGCCTGCTCTGGAGCAGTACTGAGGGCATTTCTTGTTGTGCTGGGTGGCAAACAAATCGACTTGAGGAAACCCCCATTTGTGGAATACGTGTTGGAGCAGGTCGGAGCGGATCTGCCACTCGTGCGTGAACACAAAGCGCCTGCTTAGTTGGTCCTCCTTCACATTGTGGACACGGGGTAAGTATGAAGCTTTTAGCGTTATCTTGTTGGCAATGCACCAGTTCCACAACCGGACTGCTTCTGCGCATAGCGCTCGGGATCGGGCCCCCCCTTGTCGATTGATGTAAAACATGGTGGAGGTGTTGTCGGTATTGATCCCGACTACTTTGCCGTGCAGGTACTTCCGAAAGTGTCTGCACGCGTTGAACACTGCTCTGAGCTCCAGTACATTTATGTGCAGTGTCTGTTCCACAGGAGACCATAGCCCTTGGGTTACTTTGCTGCCAATGTACGTTCCCCATCCTATGTGGGAGGTGTCTGTTGTAAGAAAAATCGTGATTTGTGGCTGGTGGAAGGGCACCCCTACTAGCATGTTCTTGGGATCTGCCCACCATGCCAGCGATTTTCGCACCTCCGTCGTGGGCGATACTACCTTGTGGGTGGTATGGACTAGTGGACTGTAAACGCTCGCCAACCAGTGCTGCAGGCTTCACATGTGTAGCCTGGCATTCTGTACCACGAACGTTGCTGCCGCCATGTGCCCTAACAGTTGCAGACATGTTAGGATTGGCACCATGGGGCTGTATGTCATAACTTGTACCAGAGATTGGATGGTGCGGAAACGGGCATCGGGTAGGCATACTCTTGCTGTAATAGAGTCTATGCGTGCCCCTATGAATTCTATATCTTGCGTGGGCTCGGTCTTTGACTTTGCAAGTTTGATAACCAGGCCCAACGAGGTGAATGTGCTCGCGGTGACGTGCACCATGCGTAGGACCGCTGCTTTCGAGACCCCTTTTAGTAGGCAGTCGTCCAGATGTGGAAAAATGAACACACCCTGCCTGTGCAGGTACGCTGATACCACCGCCAGGATTTTGGTAAAAACTCTGGGCGCTGAAGAGAGACCGAGCGGAAGAACTCTGTATTGAAAATGCTCTTCGCCTACCTTGAAGCGAAGGAAATGTCTGTGTGCCGGGTGGATCATTATATGAAAATAGGCGTCCTGTAAGTCAAGGGCTGCAAACCAATCTCCATCGTCCAGTGCCGTAACTATGGAGGCAATTGTAGTCATCCTGAAGTGCTGTTTGTGCAAATACCGGTTGAGGGCCCGTAAGTCCAAAATTGGCCTCCAGCCTCCTGTTTTCTTCTCTGTTAGGAAGTATCGTGAGTAGAACCCTTTCCCTTGGAATTGTTTCGGTACTCTCTCTACCGCCCCTATGAACATGGAGATGATTTACCTCCTGTCTCAGCCTGGTCTCGTGGGAAAGGTTTGTGAGAGAGGATTGGGTGGGAGGTTTCGGTGGCGGGAGTGATTGGAAGGGGATCGTGTAACCCGTGGCTATGATTTCCAGTACCCTTTTGTCTGTCGTGATGTTTTGCCAGTGGGAATAAAATGGTTTGAGGAGATGATGGAACATGTGTTGAGAGTGGCATTGGGAGATGGTCTTGATATTGCAGTCCTCGACATAACAGTCAAACTTGCTGTCTTGGGGCTTGCCCCGAGGTTGCGCGACTTTGTTGGGGACATCGCCTGGGGGCCTTATACTGCTGCTGCTGTTGGTGGCACCCATAGTCATAGCTTCATTGATATTGTGCACGCTGCGGTTGATAGGCGTAGCACCTTTGCTGGGAGTAGAACTTTTTCCTCCTGTATGGGGAAGTATATATACCCAAGGTCCTAAGTGTGGCCCTCGAGTCCTTGCTGGAGTGTAGGACCGAATCGGTTGATTCTGCAAATAGTTTTTGCCTATCAAATGGAAGGTCCACGATTTTTGTTTGTAGACCTCAGGGAATACCAGACGTCTGGAGCCAGGATTCCCTGCGCATTACCACTGCTGTGGCCATTGAGTGTGCTGCTGTGTCTGCCACGTCCAGGGCGATTTGAACTCCTGTTCGCGAGGCTGCATAGCCCTCTTGAACAATCGCCTTTAGCACTGGTTTCTTATCCTCTGGGAGGAAGTCCATAAGAGGGGTCAGTCTGGAGTAACTGTCGAAATTGTGGTTTGACAGGTGTGCCGCATAGTTCGCCATTCTTAGTAATAAGGTAGAGAAGGAGTAGACCTTTTTGCCAAACAGGTCTAATTTCCTCGCGTCCTTGTCCATCCCTCCTGATTTATATTGGGGTGTCTTAGACCTATGTTGTGATGATTTCACAACCAAAGAATTTGGTTGTGGGTGACTAAACAGGAATTCCATTCCTTTGGCTGGAACAAAGTATTTCTTATCCGCCCTTTTATTCATAGGCGGGATGGAGGCTGAGCTCTGCCATATATTGGTGGCTGATTCCATAATGGCTTCACCTAGCGGAATGGCTATTTTGGATGAAGCCGGGGGGCTCAGATTTTTCAGGAGTTTATGATGTTTCTCCTGCACCTCCGCTATTCGAATGTCCTGTGTGAATGCTACTCTCTTGAACAGCTCCTGGAATTGCTTAAGGTCGTCCGAGGGAGAGATGTCCCCGGGGACACCTGCCTCATCCGGAGAGGACGAGGAGGCGCTGCTGCGGTATACCTCCTCCAATTCTTCTGACCCTTGAGCTTGTTGGTATACCCGCTCTTTTGCGGGTTGTGAAGGAAGGTCCCGGGACTCTGGACCAATGTCTGTCTGGGGAAGCTGCGTTCCTCTCACAGAGCGGGATTATATGAGGGGGTGTCGGTGGGGATGTGCCCCTGGATCTGGACCCCCGATGCTGGTGTTCAGTATGATAAGGGCGGCCATGACAACATGGGCAAGGGCCCAGAGATGGAGATCTGGACCACGATCGGGATGTGTACATATGGTGTCTGGAAGAGCGTGATCTCTGTGACGACACTGAAAACGGCAGAGATGATCTGTGATAGTATTTGTAAGGGCCCACGCTGGAAAACAGTAAAGGTTGTCTGAGCCATGGTGATGGTGGCTGAAGGAACAGTGAGAGAGGTCTGAAACAGGCCGTTGGAGTGGCTGCCTGGTGCAGCATGTGTATCTCGGGAGGGCTGGGGGGGGCTAGGTGATAACGGCAGCGCAATGATGTCCGGAGCCGGACTGCGGTGCCGGGTTTTTGCCTTTGCCTTCCCCTGCCCCTGCGGAGCAGGCGCCACCCCCTCCGGTGCCGGGGACCTCAGCGCCACTGTCAGTGCCGCGCTCGGTGCCGCTGCACACGGTGCCGCACAGATAGCTTCCTCCGGCACCCTGTGGCCCAGTTCTGGGTGCCCCTCCTCCAGTGCCGCAAGGGGTGGTGCCACAAGGGGTGGTGCCACGTGAGTCTGTGCCGCCGGCTCCGGCGCTTGCCACGTTGGCACCTGTGGCGCCCTCGGTGCAGACTGCTGATCAGTCGGAGGCCCAAGCGCAATCGTATGCGCTGCTGTATCCCCGCTATGAGCAGCCAGGGGGTCAGGGCCCTGTGTTTCACTCGCCCTGCTCACTGGTGTTACTGGCAAGGATCGAGCTGGAGAGAGCTTCCTTTTCTTTTGCACAGAGGAGGTTAGGGAAGCCGCCTTCCTCTTGTGCAATCCCGAGGGCCCCTCTTTCTGGGGCTTCTCCGGTGGTTCGGGTTGGAGGGCCTTATCAAATAGGATCATTTTTAGTCTCATTTCCCTGTCTTTCCTGGCCCTGGCTGTAAGCCTAGCGCAGTGAGAGCACTTCTGAGTAACGTGAGTCTCTTCAAGACAATGAATGCACTCGCTATGCCCGTCTGAGGCAGGCATGGTCTCGCGGCATGACTCACTTCTTAAAGCCCTGTGAAGACATCTCTGCCGCGGCTTGTAAGTCTTTAAATGTTAGAGTATTTATTGGCTAATGAAGTCTTTAACCAGATAACGTTCACAGCCTCCAGGGGTAGCGGACCGCCAAAGGCAGCCCCTACGTCCGCTCTTCTCCCCTTTGTTCCTCCCTCCTCCTCTTTTTTTTTTTTTCATATAGCACAAACGGTTTGAACAGTCAGAACACAACTAACAACTAATAACTAATTATCAACAACAATAACCACAGTTTTGTTTTGTTTTTTTGTCTCAGGAGTTGGAGCCGGAGCAAATTCTGTCTGCAGCCGCTAGCGGTTGAGAAGGAACTGGCGGGGCCCCGATTGCGCACGTGGCCGAGAGCGCGCAGGGGAGCGGCGCGCATCAGCGCATGCGTGACCCGACGGTACTGCTAGAAGTTTCCGATCTGGGGCACTGGGGCGAGCCCAACACCTACGGTGGAGCACCCACGGGGACCACTTGAAGAAGAACACCTTTTAGGTGACTAACTTCACAAGTCACTTCACAGCTAAGAATCTCAAGACTGGCACCTACATCCATGTGTGAAATTTCTCAGAGGAGTAGGACTTAGAACACATCACTTCCTTGAGCATCTCCCACTGGCTAGCTTAGGCAGGGTCTTTTTAAATCCTGTGTGAAGTACCTCACTCCCCCCATTTGCTTTACAGAGGTAACAAGCGCAAGCTTTCAAACCCAGACAATGAATCCCACTGATTGTGTCTGGGCACACATGACTAAAAGTTCAGTGAGGTGACATTCAGCATCGTAGTGCCCAAGGTCCTTTGTTAATCAAGTCCTTAAATCCCAAAACACTGGCTTTGAGTGTTTGTTTTCAGAGCAACATGCTCCCAGTTACTACACTAGGAAGTGGCACAGCAAGTGAAAGAGTAGTACAGCTTGGCTTGTTCTTTGCCTTATGCAGGTAAAAAAAAAAAAACACCTCTTGAAGTCTGAACAAGACTTTCAGAAGTAGACCTCTAAATTAAGTTCACATATCAGTTCTCTCCCAGCATATGTCTGTTTCACGGATGCACAGCATTTTACTTAACATGCTGAACAACGATGAGCTAGTGATTCAAAGACTGGTCTACACTAGGGAACAAAGTCGACCCAATATATGCAATTTTAGTTACATCATTAGCATAGCTAGAATCGATGTATCAGAATGAAATCTCTGCCCTAGTATAGAGTGGGGCTGTTCAGACTCACACCAACATTACCTACTCCATGCAATAGTGTGGAGTACCAGGATCAACAGCAAAGCCCAGAGAGATTGATTTTGCCACATCCTCACACGTGGCAAAAAAAAATTCAAACTCCGAAAGATTGAGTGCAGTACATCGAATGCTGAGTAAGTATAGCTGTACCCTTAATTTAAATTAAGTAGCCTGAACAGCTATATAGGTTCTAGAAAGCTAAATAACTGGGTTCAGGTTCAGTTAAAGCAATGACGTTAGATTTTAAGCCTTACTGAAATATTTGCTTACCCAGGTTAAACCAAAAGTTCAGTGGGTAGTGCAGTAAATGCTATAAGGACTGTTGATTGATGGAAACTAGAGATTGTAGAAAAAAGTCTGTCAGACTTACACACACAGAGATGGTGCCCCTACAGCATCACCGTAGTGCCAAAAGGAAGCTACTCTACCTGCACTTTGGGTACTCCCAGAACAGCAACAGTATTCACAGCAACTTTGAAAGGACAGGAATGGGGAGAGGGGACTTTAAGAAAATAGCCTAAATATAAAAATGTGATTGAACTCCTTGCAAAGCTAAGGCAACCAGTCTATCTATCACTTCACCTGCATGAAAGAGATAGCTTTTCAAAATGTGTCTAAAAAACACAAAAAGTGTCAGAGACCTTTTGGCTTGATTTTCACAAGCGCCACACGAGACACCTATTGACTTCATGTACTGGGTATTGAGCTAGTCTGAAAACAGGCCACAAGTCCACACATCAGGGTTAAAAACACTATTGATGCCTTTATGTTCTGGGCAATTTGAGAGACAGTCAAAACAGTTGTGTTTTAATCACAAAACACACCTTCAGTACATTTCCGAATGAACTGCATTTTCTTGCTTTTGTCACTCCTTTTCCCCTGGATTCACTCTACCTACCTCATCTACAAATTATACCTTCTATCGTCTTGTTCAGCTGTAAGCAGCAGAGACTAATGGGGGAGGGGGAAGCAGCTATTTCAGGTTGCCCATTAAATATACACCCCATTCCTCAAGTATTCAGGATCCACATTACTTCGAGAGAAAACTGAGACTCGTTTCTTTTTATAAATTTTATTAAAAACACTTAAAAACAGAATCAAGGAAACATCACCATATGTAAAGGTTAGCAATAATACATCAATATCAAATCAAAAAATTGTCTCAACTGTGGATTAAGTTAAAACAAATTATTTGTAGAGATAATCCTCGTAACGTGCAGAGAATTCTAAAAAGATATCTGGTTGTTTGGTTACACATACAACTAATAAATGTTCTCAACTGTAACTAAGTCCATGGCTTATGCTGGTCAAAAGCTTAATATGAAAATAAAAAGCTCTGAACCCACAACCTCTGAGCCAATGACACCTCTTTCCTAAAGTTTTATTCCTATGCGGTAAACTAACATTGGCTTCCCAAATATTACAATACAGACTTTAATAAAAGCCTTTTGATGAATGACAAAGACTTGTTTGCCAAGAATTACAAGGTGACAAAGTTTCTCGTCTTTCTGGAACATAGCTTTTAAGACAAATGTAGGACTATTTAACATCTTAGGAAACTTTCTTTCTGACACCTGTCCTATATGGCTGAAAAGACATTCATATGCAAGAGTATGTTCACGACCATACTCAAGACATCCAAAAACTAACATTAAAAAGGCTGAGATGCCTTCCAACTAATGAATACTGAAGACAAATGGCAGGAGGGAAAGTCACATAACAAGGGTTTCCTAAACTCTTCAGCTTTCCCCCCCATCTTCTAGATTCTCCTAGCACAGGAGCTCAAACTGCCATGAATGAAATATTGGCACATGCCTTCTCACTAGTGGTCTTTCTTCAAGGACAGGAAAATACTACATCAGCCTCTGATCAGCATAATTGGTTTGTGGTGTTAACTTCCTCTTCCTGAAATTAAGTAGTTTGGTTCTGCAAGGACAGCCCATCCTCAGGTAGCTTGTTCACTCAAAACAGAGAATTCTCAGCTTTATCAAAGAGTCTAGTAATTTGTAAATTTCACTCAGCCATGCAGCATCTTTCTCTAAGGCCTTCAGACAAAACTGGAAGCAAGGCCACCTTGAAGCCATGCAACCTAGTTCAGTCAGAATTTAGATCATCATTAGCCAACATCAAATCTGGAATCGCCCCATTTAAACGAATAATTTTGAAATTATTCAGGGTGTTGTATAGCACACAGGCTGAAAGTCTATGATCCCCAAAAACAAAAATCCAACCAGAGGAAGCTGGCATACTCTTACATGAGTAAAAGTTCTCAAGATGATACTAGGTTACCAGTTTACTGGCAGTTAATACCATGAATCCTATAAAAACAGCTGATTTAGAGATCTAAATTGTTCAATCAACAACACTAAAAATAAAATGTAACATAAGACCAACCATACTGGGTCAGACCAAAGGTCTATCTAGCCCAGTATCCAGTCTTCCAACAGTAACCAATGCCAGGAACTTTCAAGGGAATGAACAGGCCAGGTATCAAGTAATCCATTTCCCATCTCTCATTCCCAGCTTTCAGAAAACAGAAGCTAGGCATATCATCCCTGCCCATCCTGGCTAGTAGTCATTGCTGGATTTGTTTTCCGTTCTACACACCCTCACATAACCTGGATTTTGCGTAAGTGGGGGTCCAGCTCTTTCCCCAGCAGAATACATATTCTGCAGCTAGGGAAGCAGCAGAAAGAGAAGTCCTCGGGTGGGGGGGGGCAGTTGAGGAGAGTTAAGCCTGGCAGTGGGTTAGGGCCATGGGAGCCGGGGGGGCTAATTCTAGAGGGAGGGGTTAGGGCTGCAGGCGGGGCGAGAGGTGGAGTTGAACCGGAGCGGAGCGTGGGGACAATGAGCCGGAGCCCTGCTTGGGTGGTGAGCCAGACCGTGGGGGGCTTGAATTGGGGCCGCACACAGGGTGGGGGGTTGAACCAGGGCGGGGACATTGAACAGGGGCAGGAGGATGGAACCGGGGCCACACGTGAGAGGTCTGAACCAGGACGGGGCAGAGGGTGTTGAACTGGAGCTGTGCACAGGGGGTTGAAATGGAGCAGGGGGATGGAATCTGGGCTGCTTGCGGGGGGAGGGTTGAGCTGGAACTGCGCGAGTGGTGAGCTGGAGCCAGAGAGGGGCTTCAGGGTGAGCCAGCAGGGGGTTGAACCGGGACAAGGGAGACTGAGCACGAGTTGCGCCTGATGGGTGGTGAGCTAGAGCCAGAGGCAGGGTTGTGGGGGAGCAGGAGCTATGTGCAGGTGGTGAGCGTAGCTGGGGGAGGGCTGACCTGGGACCATGCAGAACCGCGAGGGTTGAAGGTAGTGGGGGAAACAAGTTAAGCGCAACTGGAAATCGTGTATTCCCAGGGTTTACTATAGGAATTGGGGGTCAGCTGCATAAAAGCAGAGTCACATAATCTAGGTTCGTGTACTCTGAGACTTTACTGTAATTCCCCCCACCTTTAGTTCTTGTATTACAAGGAGCAAAGAACTCTTCCTTATCTACCTTCTCCAAACCAGTCACAATTTTAGAGATCGCTATCCTACCCCCTTCCCGCTTAACCAGTTTCTTTTCCAAACTGAAAAGCCCCAGTCATATTACTCTCTCTTCATACGGAAACTGTTCCATATCCCTCCGTAATTTTTGTTGCCCTCTTCTAAATCTTTTACAAAAGAAATGTGCTCAACTTACAACAAATTCACATAATCTAGATCCAAAACAGGGAAAGCACTAAAACAAACTATTTCTCTCCTGATATCTTTGGCTTGTCAGAAAACTTAAAAGTCTATCAGCATTAAGATTACAAATTTTATACTTGTAAATGATTTTTTCCATTGGGACATCATTCTCCTCTAAGCTATTTCTCCAGGAGCCTTCCATTTCTATTTCACTCCTCAGACTAAAATGTCTGTGTGCATTCTACTCATCACCCTCCCATGTGCTATACTGTACTTACTTCACTAAGCTGCTTTCCCCTCCCCCTGTTCTTGCTCACCTCCTTTAAACTATTTTCTCACCCCATTCAGACACTGAGTTGAGTAACTTCAGTAGGCATGGAAGAATTAACATTTTTATAATTGACACATTACACCATTTTATTAAAATTGTCCCGCAGTTACAGGAAATCAGGAATAGGGAGGGTCAGAAAGTTATTTAAAATCTCAGTTCTTGTCACTTAAAAAGTGGAAGATTTGTAACTTAAAAAAAAAAAAATTAACACCGTATGTGAAAAACATACAAATATCTTTAAATCAAAATTTAACAAGTTTTCAAGCCAAAATTTCTCTTAGTTTGCTAATCAGTAAGTTTTTATTATTAGCGATGCCAATAAATATTTAATTCCTCCAAGGCTAGACTTAAGAAATATGATGGCCTGAAGACAAAATTGACTGTTGTGGTTTAGAGAGAGAGAGAAGCCAACCAGTTCCCCACTCACATAAGCTGTGAGGAAAGGTGTGGATGGGGAATTGCGATTAGGATTGTTTCCAGGCCCAGCATGGAAGCCTTATCTTCTATAGCTTCTGTCTATTAGATGTCTAATAAATATGGAAACCCAAATCAATACTAGTCCCTCTGTGTTGTTCTGTGCCAGTAGCCAATTTTCTTCCCCCTATGACTACCACATGGTTGAGGATGCTGGTTTTGTTTGTGTCACAGTACCACATAGGCACCCCAATCAGATCAGTGCCCTGCTGTGCTAAGCAGGGTACACACCTGAAAATGAAATGAACACCATGGTCCCTGGCCTCGTAGCTTATCATTAAAGCCAAGATTTTTTCCCATGGCTAAATTTTACTAAAAGTCACAAACAGGTCACAGGCAATAAACAAAAACACATAGAAGCCCAGGACTGCCCCTGACTTGTGCTACCAGATAACTGACAAAAAACAGGAAGGAGTGGGGTCCAGCACCCACCACTATTACAGCTCTGGAGTCCTCCACCGCTCACAGTGGCTGGAAGCTGCAAGGCGGTCCCCCCCACCCCTGGCCCTTACCGTCTGACATCTCCAACCTCACCATAGTGGGGCTAAAGCAGATTCTATGACCTCCATGACAATCTTAGGGTACAGCTACCCTACCTGTTAGGCCAACTGCAACAGGGCCAATCTTCCACAATTTAATTTCTTGTACCTAGTTCACTGTCAAGGTCAACTCCTGTACACCTTAACCTTGAGAGGAGTAAGGGAGGTAGACAGGCAAGGTTTCCCCATTAACATCCCTCAGTGAGGGCAGCCAGGCAAGCCAGCTGTGGGTAGCTGGAATTGTGCATCTACAATCAAGTCTAGTATAGACCTGGACTGAGCCTTACATATGACCTAACTGATAACCACACTACTGTACCCCTTCCCATTCCGTTCTTCTGAATTACTCCTTTGCCAGGAATCATGCCAGCACTTGCCTGTGCAGCTTTGCAGAGTTCTATGAAGCAGCTGGGTGCAGCTGCAAATTAGCCTAACCCTGTCAGTTTAATTATTTACTTTCAATTGCATCTGCAGGGTGCTAGCAATTTGCACATCAGTTTCCCCACTTAGGCAATTTAGGAAAGCTCTGAGCAGGATAGTGCCATAGGACTGGAAGAGTCAGAGCGTGCAGTCCCTTGCTACTCTCCAAAACACATTAAGCTCTGTCTGAAAGCTACTTGGGTTAAATCTGCAGAGGCATTGGTACCATGAGGTCTCCAGAAGTTGCATTGGTTTATATTCACAGCCACAAAAAGACAGGAAGTTAAACTGTAAAAACTTGATTCTGCAAAAAAATTGTATATGTTAGTGGTCCTCACACCCCGATAACTATTAGATATTAGGAACTGCAGAGGGAGGCTCTCTAGCAGTACCGCAAAATAACAGCAATGCTAGGCCCTCCTTGGGTGGCAAGAGGACGCAACAAAGCAACCCCTTACCACCTTTCAGGTCCCAGGACCCACCTCCGCAGACTTATGACGGGGTGCACACTCGGTTCACCCAGATCCCACCAACCCCCCCCAGGACAGGCAGGAGCTAGGAAGAACGAGACAGACAACCGGATTTTTCCAAAAACACTCACAATTAATTTATTAATTATTAAGAAGAAAATTGAATAGTATTGTGGTCTTACATTAACAGCAGTAGACACTTACTTGAACTAAAGCCCAGGTGTTCATGACAACACTGAAGTCGTGTGGTTTCAAAAGGGAATACAAGTTTGAAGGAATATCATAAATGTGTACCTTTTCTTATCCAAAGGAGGGGGGAGGATGTTACCCCTCTCACCTCTACCGGGATCGGGTTGCTAGTCCGACCCGTATATTAATTATGGCCAATGGAGGATTTTCCTCTCTATTGGACCAAAAAATAAAACAAGGAAGAAGGGAGGTCACGCCTTCACCTTAGCATATGTACGTGGCTGTCAGGTGACCACTAATTCCTTTATGAATAAATATTAATAATTTAACAAGAAATTCTAATGATAACAATTCTATAAACTTAACTAACTAAATAACATTAAGAAATCCTATCTGTAATTATCAACCCATAACAACAATAGTAAAGTAAATAGGCTTATTAAGGGTTCCTTTTTAAAATTAGAGTCCAGCCTGAGGCCAGAAAGGCCCGGCCCTAGGGTCAGGCCCCCAGGCACTGCCCCTACCCTGCCGAGCGGGTACACAGCAAGGGGATCAACCTTGCTCCCCCACTGGCTGGAACGAAGATGTGGTGTATGGGTGTGAGTCCACGCAAAGCGCGGGCCTAGCAACAAGGATACTTGTCCTGTATGGTACGTCACGTCCAGTAGATTGGTCAAGTCCGATAAGCTGGTCAGGTCCGGTATATATGTTGGCGGGCCCTGGGTTTCACCATACCAGCCGCACAGTACCTGCACAAGCGCAGGCCAGTTTGACAGCTGGCAGCAGCTTCCTGTCAGAGACACCGCTTGCTGGTTGCCAGGAGCGCAGGTGATGGTCATTCAGCTCTTTCTTTGCTCTTCGCCTTTTCAGGCTAGCCTGGGGGACTGGCAGATGCTCGTCTGAGCCACACCTCCCCATCAAGGGCCGCTGAATGAGCTGCGAGCCCGGCTTTTATAGAGCACCCTTATGAATATTTATGAAGGAATTAGCATGCGGGCACAGTTCTCTATTAGGTCCTCACTTTTGCAGAAGGTTCTGGAAAGTCTCCAGAGCCAGCCAATCAGGGCACCACATGCAAATCATGATTCATGAATATGTATCATTTCAAGTTGCCAGGGGAGCTAACGGTCAAAAAGTGACCGTTGAACACTGCCAGCTGGCAGGCTATGACAATTTGAAACTCCATGTGTCTGAGGAGATTTTTCTTCACAGTGATCTTTCCCGCCAAAAGCATGCTGTCCCTGACTCACGGGGGCAGTTATGTCCACAGAGATATTTTAAGCACAACAGGAACCAGAGTTCAAGTGTCTGAATGACCTTATTTGAAATCAACCTTACAACTATGATTTTAACTCTCTCATCCCTAGGACGGGGCCATTCTCCAGCATCAACTTAAAGGAACCTTCAGCCTAATGAATTATGTATGGATGCCCAAAGCCCAAGATGTATTTTATAGCTGCCAAATGCTGGGACAGCTCCAGGGATGTCCCATGCCTCAGAGACCAGAATGTACCACGACAACCCTTCTAGTTACTCTAGGGTCACTGGAAGATTTCTCTATATCAGAGTGTCATCTTGGGGAATAATTGCACCATACTTCCAACAGACCTCATGAGTGAAACTGAGTCCAACACACTTCTTTTCAACCTTGTGATTTATCTGCTCCATCACCACACCAATGGCTTGCAGCAATGCGCCCAAACATAAATAGTCTCAATAGAGTCTGACAACAGTTTATGGTTAATATCAAGAATGGCTGCTGTCATTTTAGAATTATAAAACATGATGATTTTTTTAATGCAAATTTATCATCACTCATTCCTATCATTCTGCAGAGACAATTACCTCAAAGAAACACATTTCAGTTATACTGCTTTTTGGATGGGACAGACAACTACCCGCAAATGCTCACTCTCTCCAGTATAGTGCTGTGTATATGTGCAAGCTAAGCAGGCAGCCACGTTGCTGGCAAGAGAATAAAGCAAAGGCTAAACAGTTTGTCCCCACTGTCCTCCCCTTGAGTTCTTCTCAAAGAACTCAAGAGATAAATATGGCAAGCTGGCAACTGATAGTTCTGTCCACTTCCTCTCCTGGTCTTGTACGAGTCACTTAGGGCTGTGTTGCTAGCTACAGGTCCATCTACATTACGGATTATGCAGCTTTACTGCAGTGCAGCAACTCGCTACAAGCAGATTTCTATCGCTGTCCTCAACTTCAAGTTATGGAAGTAACAGTGTTAATTAACCCCTGCCTTCATGATCTTACTAGACCCATAATCAAATGCCTACTTTATTTTAAAGGAGACAGACAACATGTGCTACACTAAGGCTGGGTCTAAACGAGGAACTAACTTCAAAGTTAGGCACTACTTCAAAGTACCCCACAGAGAGTCTACACATGCTTTCCCTTGCTTCAAAATTAACTTTGAAGTGGGCAGCCCAAGTTCAAAGTCTTTACTCCATTCACAGGAATGGGGTAGTGCCCTGCTGAAGCAGGGTGTGTGTAGACCAGCTGTTCCCCACCTCTTCCAGACAGGGACCTATTTGGACAATTCAGAAAGACTTGGTGACCCAAGACAATTCAAAAGCAGGGCAGAGGGGCAGTGCTACCACCAGCTCATTTTGCATCTGAGGCAAGAATAGAAAATCGTGCACCCTCATGTTTATATTCAAGATATTTACTTCATAGAAGAGGGGAAATATATTAATAAAACAACACTACATTTACTATAGTTAATCAGAGTGGGGAGGAGTGTCTTTCCACTACCACAAAACTGTTCCCTGCAGTTTAAACCCCACACTCAGGGGCTAGGTGAGTCATACTCAGGGGCTGGAAGGGGAGAGGGGAGTCACACGCAGGGCTAGGCAACTCACACTCAGGGGCTAGGAGTCACTCAGAAGCTGAAGGGAGCTAGGAGAGGCACAGGGACCCCCAAGGCTGGGAGGCAGAACCCCAGCCAGTACAAGGAGGAACCCCATCCGTGCAGCTGGCTAGGGCTGAGGGAGGGCCCCAACCCCCCTGGCGGGAGGCCAGCTAAGACAGAGCCCTGACCAGCAGCACCAGCTGTGAAACCCCCGGCCGAGGGGTAGAAGGGAACCCCCAATCCCCATGGCTGGAAGCCACGTGGGGCAGAGCCCTGGTCGTGGGTGGGGAGACACCTACCCCCCCCACCACCACCACCTTTCCCCTACCTGGCTGGAAGCCAGCAGACCTCAACTCCTGCAGCTGGAAATCAGCTGGGGCAGAGCCCCTCTGGCAATGCCAGCCATGACAACCCTGTTGGGGGCTGGCAAGACCCCACCTCCTGCAGAGGCTAGAAGCCAGGGAGCTCATCAGCTCTGCCCGCCCTCCCTCCCATCCTCAGACACAGGCCCCCACCTTACCTGATCTGGGTACTGCTCCTCAGGTATGCAGTTCCCTGTCCTGCAACTGAAATGGCTCAATTTAATTGCTTGGCTTAACTGCCTGACTGCTATTAATCCAATTAAGAAGTTGAGAACCACTTCAGGAGTGTGAAGGCTTCTTAAGAGTTACCTGTGGAGCCACCAAGCCCAGCCTCGACCCTTTTGAAATGCAACTGCAACCCATATTTGGGTCCTGACACATAGGTTGGGAAACCCTGGTGCAGACGCTCAACTTCGAAGTTGGTTACTTAAAGTAAGCAATTTTGACGTTATTTTTGTAGTGTAGACACAGCCTAAGTGTTTTACAGAACTTAGCCAGAAATCAAAAGCTAACCATCGTGTGCCTTCTTAAGTTCCTCTTACATAATTTTAAGTAGACTGGCATATTCTTACTTTCCTTGGATGGATTCTATTTAAATAATCACTAAGTTTCACCCTAGACAGAGCTGCATTTTTAGTGGTGGGTGAGTAGGTGAAGAGTGAGAGACTACAAGGTTACAAATAACAAAATTCAATCAGGTTAAAACATAAGACAACTTACAGTATCTACAATTTTTTTTCCCGAATAATTTCAGAAACACAGAGGTTTGGGTTCTCCCCTCACTTTTATTGAAAGTTTACAGAGTACTTTTTAACAAGACAAAAAGCCATGGTAAAGGAATGTGAACTACAGGAAACAAACAAAGTATCCCAACAAATAAATACTCTCTAATAAGAGTTTTAGTTTGAAGACAAATGCAGTAGGCAAGATAATATGCCAACAGTATACACAGGGTCAGCAGTGAGTACAAGAGTTTTGCAGATGTACTTCAAAGTTGTTATAACAATATAGTACTCTATTCACTAAATCAAAAATAACTTATCATACATCATTTCTATGACAAGAGCTTGTAAATATGGACAGTAATAATTTACAAGTATAACTAAGCTATATTAAACTCATTAAACAGAGCTAAAATCTATATTCCCACTACAAGATTTAACATCTTCTGTCTAATAAGAGCTTACTAAACCCTTAAAACAAACACCAGACCAAAAAGAGGCCTGGACTCAACTTAGATTTGCCTGGTCTACGTGTCCATTCGGTTCATTCTGTATCAGTCTGGGGCAGGGGGACTGACGGAAAAAAAAAAAAAAAAAAAAAAAAAAAACCCAAAAACCAAAAACAAAATTCAAATGCTATATTGTTTGGTTTTGTTCAGTAATGTATTTTAATTGAATAGTTAAAAATAAGGCAGTTCATTAACTGATAATTTATATAAAAGCTGCAGAAAATACAACAGAAACTGAACAGTATTTCACAGAAATCTAAGGAAAAAAGGTATTATATCAAATATACAAGTAAAAGCAGCATCACTTTGACACTGTGCTTAAAAAAAGATGAAAAGATTTCTGTACTGATATTACAAAAAAAATTTGCTTTCTTCTTGAAGAAGACTACTAACATTTTGCACAGCAACTATTTTTAATAATCACCTCATTTAAAAACATGTATTCATAGACATAGAATTGTCATAACTTCATCACCATCTTTGCTCAGAGTGTCTGACTTCATACAGGGAAGCTGACAATTTAAAAAAAGTGTCACACAATATCCCTCCATAATCTATTTGATAGAACAAAACTAAAGCAAATGACTTTTAAAGCAACACCATAAAGAAAAATTCCACGTTGTTTTGTAGAGAAAAAACTAAAACATGAGCATTCTGAGATCTCACAGTAAAATCAGAAATTCTAGTTATATATTTATATTCTACAACTAGCCTAATTAAAGCACATTAAACCACTGAATACACAAACATTCTTTTGAAAAACGTTTTTAAAACAGTGCACATAAGTTTACTTTAAAACATCACATGTAACAAGGTTAGTATTAATTTCAAAACAAGTAAGTTTAAGGGCACAGAACATACAGTTACTGAAGTAGAGTATTTTTGTTTTGTTATACATTACTAAAGCCAAAGTGCCCCTCTCAAACAAAACTAGCGATTAATGATATCAAAGATGTTCAAACTTCTTCCATGCAACCTTTTCCTCTACAAGACTTTCTCCATCTAACTCTATTATCTTAAGATGGAAATATGAAAAAATTAAGCTGAATGTTTTAAACATGAAAGTATTTCACTTTGGGTGTTCAAGCAGAAGTTCTTCAGTGGCTATCACCACTCCACCTTCCTCTCAAACCTTGAGAAATATACTCAATGCTAGCCATGTATATGACTTACATGAAAAATATCATCCTGGCCCTTATGGTATTTGTGGGTAGGATGAAGAATGTGAAGGAGAAGCAGGAAAGAGAAGCAGAGTGGTGGGAAGTACATAAAGCGTAAGCTGAACCCTCACATTTCCTTTTGGGTAACAAACAAAAACTTTGGCAGAAAATGGCATCAACAGAAGTGTCTCCAAAACAGAAAGAGAGTCTCCAAAATCAAGTGCACAAGAAGCGTTTTCATTTTAAATAAAAAGATATTACTACCATCACCAAGAAAAAATTAAAAAAAGGGTGCCATTTAAAATTAAGCTGTAAAATGTCAAAATAGGGGTTATCAAGTGTCATGATTCAAAATCCAAGGCAATAATAAATGGACAGCTATGTGTGGTTGGGAAAAAAAATCATTCTGGATCTCTTTTCCCTAGTCCAAAGTAACACACATTGGCAAAAAAGAGAGGACAACTACTAAAATTTCATGGACCAGTAGTCTTTTTATAGAAAATACTATATTTGCAGTTCTGCAAGCCCGGAAGCTAATGGTATACCAAAGCATGACATATAATTTGGGTTCACATCTCTTCTGATGGTACCATGAATCACAAGACCAAGAGGCATGTTTACACTATAAAAACCCTAAAGCAATTTCTTATGCACTGTAGTCCATAGCATGGTCCAAGTTAAGAGTGTTTCTGCCCATCAAATGTAGTATTAAAGTGGCAACGAAGAATGTAGTGAAGTTGTTACAGTGGTTCAGCAGTTTATTCCAAGCTCACTATTAATACAAGTCTTCATTTTTAAACTGAATGCCAAGAGTTCCCTAAGTCACTATTTTAACATTCCAAGAGTTATGCATTACTGCATCAGATATTGCTTTCTATACATAAAATTGGTGTTCATAAACATCAAAATAAAGTGAAAAAAAAACTGTTCAGATACCCTCTTTTATACCAATGGGAAACATTACTTAGCAGAAGGTTATTCTGCACCACACAGTAAAAGAATATTCACATGAAAGTTTGGAGATCATGCAGAAGATAGAGCGTAGTTGTATGAATATCAATGATTCTACATTAAACATTAAAACCATCAGTGTTTTTAAAGCAAAATAAAATCCCTCTACTCAAGAACAGCCATTAGACATAATGGATGAAATTCTAGTCTCATCTACCACGGACTTCGGTGGAAGCAATATTTAACACCGTAAATGAGACTGCAATATAAGATTCTGGTGATCATCCAGTTTCCAGTCCTTTTAAAAGATGAGAAATATACCTAAGTACATTTGAAAATTATTAACCATTCTCTCCCTATGGCATAGATTGAGGTTTGTTTGTTTTTGAAAAGGAGCCATTAAAGATGTTCATCACAGCTGAGTTGCACTAATTTAACATGGCCACAGTCAACTATGAAAAGATCAGCTGTAAAACTACCTCACAGCAGCATTACAAGATGCATGGGGAAGGAATGTTAGTAAGCACAGAGATAAGGAACAACAGAAAGAAAAGCCAGTAAAATTTCATTTCTATATAAAACTAGTGTTTTCATTTACTGAAAAAACAAGCTATTTAAAAACACAACTGACATTTATTTTCTCATCAAGTACACAGAATGTTTAGCAGATTATCTGTCAGTGAAGAGCATTAGCAAGCTCTACAGTGACAGCTAGGATGCAGAAATTAAGCTTGCTTGGATATGAAGAAGTAACATATGTTAGCGGGGAAACAAATTTCTTAAACAGCTCAGTATGAAGACAGGTGGATAGGCTTTTTAAAAGCTTTGTAAGAATACGGGCCTATCTACACTACAAAAGTGAAATCAAGTTGACATCCAGCTGCCACAATAATTCAGTCAGATGTGTCCACTCCAAATTCATTGAGTCAATAAATGCGTTCTCACTAAATATGCTTGTACTGATACACAGAACACAGCGCTAGCTAACCCACAACAAAACTGGCTGCAGGGGGTGGGAAGGATTTGCAGTGCCTCAGGGAACAGGAACATGGCTTTGACTTCCCATGATGCAGTTTCCCCCCTTCCCCAATATCAATGGGGAAAAACAACCCATATTTTCTCACCTTGTTTTCTGAAAGCTTGGCTTAGCCACACACAGCCCATAACCAGAGAAGAATGGACCACATTGAGCTGTGCACTCTTTTTGCAATGCTCACAACCACCTTATGCTTTAGCGTGCAGTATTTCCAGAGCCAAGCCAGAAGCCACCAACATGGAATGTTGCATGTCATGTAACTAGCCCTACTGAAAATTAGAGTGAAATAATTTCAGGTTGCTTCTGACCGTTGCATAGCAATCTAAAACGCAGTTCTGTTTCTGGTCCCAGGAACTGACTCGCAAGATCCCACTGTCATGCAACTATGAAATGATGAACAATTGGCTATGGAACTTTAGGAAGAGCATCCCAACCCCGAAGCACAGGAACACTAGTTAAAAGGAGACCAGCTTTGAAAGCAGAAAAGCAAGTGGAGATCACTCTGTGGAAATTTGAAATGCCAGTCAGTGAAGAACCAATTTGGAGTTCATAAACCCACTATGGGAGCTGTTGTGAACCAAGTATGCAAGGCCATTACCTTTCCTAGCAGAAGCTGAGTAGTGACTTTGAACAAAGTGCAGGACATTGTAGATGGTTTTGCTATAATGAAGTTACCTAGCTGGGGGTTGGGCGGTGGGGCGGGAGGGAAGAGATCATAGAATCATAAAATTCTAGGGCTGGAAGGGACCTCAGGAGGTCATCTAGTCCAGCCTCCTACCCAGAGCAGGACCAACCCCAACTAAATCATCCCAGCCATGACTATGTCAAGCCAGGACTTCAAAACTTCTAGATGGAGATACCATCACCTTTCTCAGTAACACATTCCAGTGCTTCACCACCCTCCTGGTGCAATAGTTTTTCCTAATATTGCATGCATGTGCTTATCTTGGCCCCAGATCACCTTGCCAAAGAATACATCAATCAGAAAGGATATTTTGCAATCATGGCATTTCACCAACATCAGTGTGGAATGGTTGGTGAAAGTGCATGACATGCACATCTTCAGAAACACTCGGCTGTTTAGAAAACAGCAAATTAGGGACTTTATTTCCGAATTACAGCGTAACTACGGATGTTGAAGTGTGGATAGTGATCCTGGGAGACCCAATATATTCCTTGCCACGATTCATGAAGCCACGCACCAATTCAACAAGAGCAGACTAGTAGCTAAATGTGCCTTTGGTTGTTTAAAGAATCACTAGCATATTTTGCTTACTAGGCAAGACCTCAGTGAAACCAATGTCCTCACTTATCACTGCCTGCTGCATGTTCCATGAGATTTCTGAGGCAAAAGGGAGAGAATTTTCTTCAGAGGTGGGGCACGGAAGGGGTTTAGATTGGCAGCTAACTCTGCCCTCGCAGCTGTCTGTTCAATAAGAGCCAATCAAGGAACTCTAGATCTCTAGAAGACTTCGAAAGCTCATTCCAGTAATGTGGCCGAGTCATGAGCACTGCTTATCTGTGTTGTGCCTTCCCACACCATGCCCTCTGTTGCATCAGTTTTCCCTTATCCCCCAAGCTTAGAATAAAGAGCAGTTCAGTCTCCAACCAATGTCTTTCACTGCACAAGCATCAACTGAAAAAACAGGAAGATAATCTAACCTTGGGCAAATGGTGCAATAAAACTGGGAGGAGAGAAAGCAAATCTGCTGGTCTCTGAAAGCACAGAAGTCTTGCTCAAAAAGTCTTCAAATGACCACCTTTTATCCTTTGTACCTTCCCCTGGTGTTGAATACCAGGGCTTCTTCACTTTCTCCTGCTGCTTCCCGGAATATTTTTGAAAGGGGAACAGAGGGACACTTCCAGGCCTGTAGAGGAAATCTAGCTGCAAGTTATTTTTTCTTGAAGCTCAACCAGACACCGCAAGACATCTGGTCATTCGTTATCTACAGCACCTCATCCTGAGTGGTATGCTCAGGCTCCTGGGAAGCAATCCTGCTCTCCATATTCACGTTCAGCTTTTCCAAACAATGAAATCCTCCCAGCTCCGAGCTCCACGTCAGCTGTCCCAGAGGCAGTCATTATCTCGTTGAACATGTCACACATTCTTTTCTTCCTCCTTCTAATGTTCAAGAGCCCATTTGCCACTGTGGAGGTGCTGAAGACCAAGCTTTCCACTATAAGGTATGCAAAGCACAAGACAACCAGTCAGTACATACTCTGTGGTTTCTAGTGCTAATTAAACATCACTCTTCTTACTACACTAAACTAAGCTAAAACAAATCAGAATCTCTAGCTATTTAATGAGCCAGGTTGCCGATTCAGCCATGGTGAATGTGACTAAGCAGTTTGGGTTACAGGCCTTGTGCTGCAACTTATGGGAAAGGTGCACTGGGAACATAGATGGGTGAGGCGTACAATGCCACCTTCACTAAGCAACATGGACATTTCTTTGGAGACAAGAGTTAAGCATTAAGTTTGCCTAACTGGGATTTTTGTTGACGGTGGGGGGGGGGGAGGGAAAGAGGTTTGCAGCCACAAGCGAACACATGAAGCCCACCCACCCCTTTAAGGCTGCTGGGATTACAAACTAAGTTCAAAGCTGATCCCTTCCAACCAAGCCACCAACATGGTAGCAAGATTACGGTTGAGAGAGAGTGGGAAACTCATGGTCGGGTGGGGGGACCCCACACATCCTCAGTTTGCAGTATGAACACTTGTGGACCCTATATGGGACTTCCCTAGTATTATACCAGTGTACTGTGGGCAACAGAGGTAGCACAGGGGCAAATGTCTCGAACATCTGACTACAGACCCGATCCTCATGCACTTGTGCTGTGCGCCACATTAATGCCAACAGAGAGACTAGCAGAGTGCTACAGGAAAGTGTCCTACAGTGGTGGAAGAAATAAGGCAGCCCCCTCCCCCTGCAGAAACCTTCTCTAAAGCATTGAAGATTACCTCCATGAAAGTTGCATGAGTATCTCCATGAAGGATTCCCAGACCATCCCTGGACACAAACTTGATGGGGTTGGGATGAATATATGCATGGAGTGGGCACTGGAAAGCAGAACAAACATTTGGAATTGCTAATGTTCCCTGTAAGCTGAGCATTGGGGCAGCTGCTGAAGAGAGTTCACTGCCATCCATTTGCTTCGAGGGCTGACAGCTAGGTTTCTCCTGGTGGTACATGTTCTCACATTTTAGTGCACAAAAAATTTATTTCACACAGATGGAAAATATTAGAGGGAACCTTGCCTACAGCACATAAAATGTTTAATATGAAGAAAAAGTTATTTATATATAAATAACTTGTAATCCATGCAGTTTGACTGGAATTGGACACTCACCGGAGATGCCGTCCCCAGCATCATGTTCCACCGCTGTGCTATCCTGTGATCAGCTGGACTGCTCTAGGGTTAATACCACCTAGTTCTTGCAGAGAATGGATCCCCTGCTCACCCATCATCCATTCTGCTCATCCTCCTAGGCCAGAATGTCATCTTCATTTTTGCTGAGGTTGTGAGAGACAGACTCCTGGAGTTAGCCACACTGTATATGGGGGTAGTTGTGCAGTTGCCAAGAATTGCATGCAACTCACTGCAAAAGCAGCACATCTGCAGTGCTGAACCAAAACAACCATTCATCTGCCTTGTCTTCTGGCACACCTTCCAAAAGTCTTTTGATTTTAACACAGCACTGCTGCGTGTCTCTGGGGTAGCACATCATTTCCCTACGCCTGGGACAATACTTCTGTAGATAGCTCCAATTTTTTTTCTCCAGATCAAATGTTGCCCGATTACACATTTCCAGTTCCAAATGAGGTGTGTAGTAGATTGCTCAGTTTGTAACTTTGGAGAATATAATTCTGAGGGTCTACTATACTGTAGACATGTATTAGGTCATCAAAAGGAGGGTTCTGTCAACCTAAGTTTACAGTGTATCCCAAGGCTTATTTATGAAGACAGAGGGAGAACACAGTATTTTTAAAATCAACTGAGTTGCCAACTATGACAAGAGGTAACCATAACTAACACTAGGTTGTCTTATTTCTCTGAAGCTTCTTAGTAACAGACTAGACCAATCAGCATAAACTTTTAGAACTATGGTGATACGGACTTTTAGTATGAAAAAAAAAAAATCTGAAGTGTAGAAAGATACAGCTAAAAAGACCTACGTAAACTGTATTTTAGTATTCAAAACAAGCCAATACACTGAAACTACTTAAAGTGTAGACTAAATGCATCCATAATTCTTGATGCCTATTGTATGGTGTTACAGGTTAAAATTTCATTGCTGATCGTAAGAGACCTGGGCCATATACACCTATTCTACAGTAAACATTTAATGTGGGCTTTGGAAAAGAACTAGGGAGGACATTATACTAGGCAGTTTGCTGTTTAAGTGGAGACGAGGTATGCTTCTGGACCTATGACTGTATGGGGCTCCCTAGAGAGAGATAAGAGGGACTGAAGCAGTAGCAGTTAAGCAAAGGGTCCCTGAGAGAGAGGGTGGTGGTGATCCATTCATTAAAAACAACACCAAGAAGGGCAAGTAAACCCTCCAATGCCAACTGCTGATGAAAATGTTTGTACTTAGTAGGGGACAGTGTCTGTTAACAGCCCAAAGAGGGCAGACCACAACTCCCGCATGTGCCACTGAGCCCTAGTATTTTAGCCATTTCCTGAAAGTGCATATGGAAGCTCTTGGTCCATAGCCCACTCTGTCCAAATACAAAGGGGAACAGGCTCCTGAAGTTCCCCATTCCCCATCTCTTCCTAATGTATCCATCTAGACTTAGGGCAAACCCATCCAAGTTTTTTGCTGATGGAAGAGAGTTACATTCATTTCTCTTTCTATACCATACGGTCATTTCACCCAATCACACCTCCAATAACTAACTTATGAACCTGAATTTCCATTTGTATAGAATCTTTACTATGCTAAAATTTTATTTTAAAAAGATGTATTTTTCCTGTATAAAAACACCCATTAAAAACAACTGTTACACAGCAACATGAAAACCAAGTCTCAGCCATGTACTGTAACTGCCGTCATCTCCAGTATTCAGCCACAGCTTATCTCTCAATTGCAATACATAGTGTTCTATCTTGCAGTTCAGGATCTAAAATACCTAACAATGAAGAGTAGCTGTGGTAGACAACACAGCTCTATTCATATCCACAGACATATCAGCCTCAACTGCCATTTTAAAAGTATGGTAAATTACCAATGCCAACTGATAAACTAGTTATTGTTGGCTAAGCAAAAGCTGTTCAGTGACCCAGTGGAGTACCATGCAGCAAGAGGATTTTCATTCAGCACTCTAACTACATTCAACCCAGATTCCATTAACCTACCAATTTGTATTTACAACAAGTAGCACATTATTCTGCTAGATATCCCATTAAAACCAAATGGGTTACTCAGGGTAATTAAAATAAGTATTAAGCTATTTCTGATTGGGCAAATCACTGATGCAGTTGTCAGTAACAAATCTCTAGGGGAAAAAATACTTAAGTCTCATCTTTTGCACATTCCTGTAATTTGAAAGTGCTTAGTTAAAGCACAAAAAAGTCATTTTGCCTTTCCACATATACATCAAAACAGAGAAGCCCAGCTGAAGTTAATGAAGTTGTCCACAACATTCCCTCCATGTGGGCTCTTTCATACTATTCTTTTCTTAAGCAGAGTAAGTTAAAATGAAAGAGTAATGTGCCAAATCAAGACTTATTTGTTGCTTGCACTTCCCTGTTCCAAAATAGCAATTTTAAACAAATATCCACAGTACACATTAGTTAACATTTAACGGACTGCATTGCATATAGCTCGGTGACAAGGTTGCTAAATGTTTCAGGGGTTGGGGGCTTTTTCGTTTGTTTTAAGTCCAGTTGAAGCATATTCAGGTTTTCACTTCAGTAATTTTTGAGCAGATCTCTTTAATAGCATTCATCTGGAGCTTGCTCCCTAAGGAGAATCTAAACCTGCTTATGGACACAGCAAAATATTACAGGAATTTGGAATGGGGTAGGAGTGAATTTGTTTTGGTCCGTGTTTACTAGAAAACAAAAAGGTACAGTATCCACCCCTTTTCCTTCCCTTGCTAAGGTCATAAATTAAAGTTTACAAAAAGTTACACAGAATCTCTCTCTCTCTCTCTCTCTCAGGATTGGCTCCACCGTATCTCAAAAAATCTTTCACCATACCAGCATTTAATCTGGAGTAAAGAAAGCTGGTATTTGTGACTAAGTATGTTTGGTCTCTAATCTTATAGAGAACAGCATAAAACAGCTGCAGAGTGACACATTGTTTCTACATGATAGATGAGGAGATAAAGCATTTTGAATGCACTTTTTTTGTTGAGTATAAATGAATAGTGGAATTTAAAACACCACACATTTTTATATACAAAATCCACTGCAAGCAAAACAAAGCAGCAGTTTGTGTAAGTATGAGGCACAAAAATTATGCATGGGTATCCTTATAATTAGATCAATAGCATTGGTAATGCCAATTATACACTTATACACTTAATTTTATTTTCATTTTAATACTGGACTGAACATCTTAATGTTCTTCCTTAAAAAAAAAAACAAAAAAAAACAAACAAAAACACAGCTATCATGTCTTTCTTTGGTTTACAAACCCCCCTTTCAGAACTGCACTAAAAATCACATTCTTCCATATTGTAAAAAGACCTAATAGAATAATACACATCTCAAATGGTCTTTAAAATTGGCTGACAAGTTGATTTTGAAATTATAGCGTAAACAATGCCAGAAATGCAATTAAAAAAAAATTCTCCAGAGAAACTTGCATCAGCTTCTGTATGTTCAGCCATACCCTTAAAGCTTCACCACTCACAATGAGAAATAGACGAACATGAATATTCCAAGTGAACAGACACAGAATAGTCCAATATTTAGTAATAGTTTAACTTTAGGCGTCTCTTCCAACATTTGTAAACAGAGAGTCTCTTCCTCTGTATCTTGGATGACTCTTTTGTTCATGTTTCTACTTCTAAAGCCACAGAACCAATCTATGCATTTCCAATGTTTCTCTCTATTATCAGTCTCCTGCTCACGCTTTCTCTCACCCATGAGAGCCACCTGTCCATTTGAATAACAATCAACGGGCGTCTCAGCTTCAGAATGACTTACAGAAATCACTGGGTTGGTATCTTCTCTGCAAGTAACTAGAAGATTAATATCCTCAGGCTTAATATTTTTAATATTTTCTTCAGATTTGCCATTTGACAGGATATGATTAGCATTTTCATTACATTTCAAGATAGTCTTTTCTTGACCTTTATATGGATCCCCTTTTGAAACATTTTCTTTTACCGATCTGAATTTTATAGACCAGAAAGTGGTTGTTCGAACCTGTTCCTTTGTAGGTGGTGGTGTACACAGGCTTACTATCACAGTCACAATTCCAGTGATCCAAAACAGAGCAGTAGCAACATACATATAATGGATATTTTTGATGAAGCCTGGCCTAGTGTCAGGCTGGTTACACTCAGGGGCACGATAAATAAATGCCAATACCAGCCTTACAGATCCAAGAGCAAACCCAACCATTCCACCATAAAATGCCCCTTGCTCATTGCAACGCTTCCAAAATATACCTAACAGAAACAGAGCAGCCACTGGTGGAGTTAAATAATCTGCTACCTCTTGTATATAGAGATACATCTGGCCTCCTTGCATTTCCACTATTATGGGAACCCAGGCAATGCTTACAATTACCATAAAAGCGACAAACACTCTTCCTACAATCATTAGTTCTCTAGATGACGCACTCTTGCGTATGAGTTTATAGACATCAAGTGTAAATATGGTGCTGGCACTGTTAAATATAGAGTCCAAGTCACTCATTAGTGCTGCAATCATTACCGCCATCATAAGTCCCCTCAGACCAACTGGTACAAGTTTCATCACCAAACGTGGATAAGCAATATTAGAGCATCCAGCTCTGCTTCCACAGACTTGCATGCAGTGTTCTGGATTGATACAGGCAATGTCATCTGCAAAGATTATACGGGAAATCATCCCTGGGATAACTATAATAAACATAGGCAACAGCTTTAAAAAACCTGCCATCAGCGTGGATCCTTTGGCATGAGCAATATTTTTTGCTGCTAAAACCCTCTGAACTATGACTTGGTCAGCACACCAGTACCATACAGATGCTGGGGTCTGCCCCAACAGAAATCCAGGCCAAGGAATATCTTCATCTGTTGGCTCACGCAACATTTTAAGAGCATCGGGCTTTGGGTGAACATGACAAGAGTTGGTATTGGAAAGATTGTATGTCAACAAGATTGATGTAATATTTGGTGTTGCCAACATATATCTTCTTTTAACTTCTTCAAACCCACCAATCTCCATAATGCTTATGATCATGAGTGTGAGTGCACCAATAATCATAAGCAGTGCTTGAAGAGTATCTGTGTAGATGACAGCCACAAGACCTCCAGTTACAGTCAACAAAGCAGTCATTCCAATAAGCAGGATAACTGATAAATAAAGGTTCCAACCCAGAGATTCTTGAATAAAGAGTGCACCTGAATACAAATCAACAGAAAGCTTGGTGAAGATATAAAGAATTAAAGATAATGCTGCAAAATATATTTGAATTCTATGTCCTCCAAAACGTTTGGACAAGTATTCAGGCATGGTATATACTCCTGACCGTATGTAGACTGGGACGAAGACCCATCCTAGAAGCTGTAAAAGCATTAAGGCGTTGAACTCCCATGCACCTACTGCAAATCCACTTGCTGCTCCAGATCCTGCGAGCCCAATGAAATGTTCACTCCCAATATTGCTCACAAATAGGGATGCACCAATAGCTAGCCATGTCATAGAACGGCCTGCCAAGAAGTAGCCACTTACGGTGCTCCGATTGTATTTCCACATGGCAAAAAAGCCTATGCACATAACAAGCACAAAGTACAGTGTCACAATGGCAATGTCAGCTGTTTCCAAAGAAGGCCTCATTTTTACGAGCAAAGTGACTTCCAACTGCCGATGTCCAATTTTCACCCCCCAAGAAGTCTTTAGAGTAATATGTGAAGCAATTTACATTTATCAATACTGCAGATCAAGTTCTTTGTCCCTTGGTTTGCTGTCTTGATGGTGGTGGTTGTGGTACACTTTGAGAAGACAGATATATTTTCTCCGCTTCTTAAATGGAAATTTGAGAACTTAGCACGCACTTTTAATCGATTTTCCACAACAGCATCTGCATTAACTCTGTTGATGTAGGAGAAATTCTTAGCTGCAGCTAAGTCTAGTGAGGCCTACTGTACCAACCCTGCAAGGCAGCAAAGACAAAAGACAAAGGTTGTATTAGAGAAGGATTTCACTCAATTTATGAGAAAGATTTGAAGTCTATCAAAACAAGTGGCTCAATACAAGTCTTTTCCTCTTTTAAATTTTATTTGTGCGAGACAGAAAACAGAATTCGTTACTCAAACTGAATACTGTCATTCATAACTAAGCTGAAAACGGTACACCTCTCACTGGATACATCAACACAGAGCATAAAGATTAAAATGCCTATTTTTAATTAAAGTTAAATGCAATTGCTCCCTCCACTCTCCCCAAATCCTCACAGATTAAAATCTATTTTAAGAGACATTAAGATAAACCTTTCCTCATGTGAATGAAAATACAAAGACATTTTACATTATGAAAGTTTATTTGGATAGTCCTTTTATGAATTTCCCCAAGTAAACAGCCCAGGATCTCGCATGCTAGATCCTGAAGTGATGTCACAATTCTATGTGTGAGGCACCAGACTGTTGCCATGACTAATACAAAAATGAAGTCATAACACCACCACAAATATCAAATAAGTTGAAAATCTCTCATCCAGCAACATCTATCATGATTTTTGTCAGCCAGACGACCACTTATGGGTGTAGCCAAAGTTTCCCATGGTCCCATAAAGTTTAACAGCCACCAGTCCTGGCTTTCAATGTTTTGTGATTTTATTCCGCTGGAATTTTCCCCTAAAAGTCTTTTAAAAACCCAGTATGCAGAAGTGCTGGTAATGCTGCTAGACAATATTGACCTCCAGTGGTCTGGCAAATTTTCTTGTGCAGCACCAGTCAGGTCCCGAGGGTGCCGGACTACAGAGGTTGAACCTGTAACACTGCAGATGTATGACTAACTGTAATACTGACGTTTTTCCTACAAGTTGGAGAATAACCATCTGCTTCATGTGCACTGTACCACATTTAACTGTGCTTCGAGTGGAAAAAGTATCAGAATACATGAGTGAACTGTGACAGGAAGAGGAAAGTTTTCTTCATACTTGTAGAACAAGAACAGCAAGGCTTAAACATACCTTGATTACATCTCTCTCTCTCTCTCTAAAAGACTGCATCCAATGAATTCTGAGTTTTCATGTATCATTGGAACATATCAGGTATCAATGGGAACACCACTAAGACAACCAGAAAACTAGAAAAAGCCCGAGATCTACAAAGTGCCCATTTGGGGCTGCAAGCAGAGATCCGTACGAGGTCAGAGTTAACTCAACCAGTCATTATTCAATACTACAAGTTCATTTGCAGACTTCAATCCCATTGGTCAAAGTGAGTCAGCAAATGAAGCTGCAGATTAGGACCCAGGTTCTTTAACAGAATTGGGAGGTATGCGGGGGGGGGGCGGTGAAGAGGGAAAGGGCCAGGAAGGAGCAAGAAGTGGAATAATAGGGGCAGCTTCAGATCAGAACCTGAAGCAGCTGAGCAGGAATGAAGCGAAGGACTTGCAACATAGCTCCCTACGCCAGGCTCACACAGGATCACTCACCTTCGCCAAGTCAAAATTGTTTTCATTTGTCTACACCACAGGAGAAAGAACTATGGGAGACAGTATGGTTAAGCTTACTGGAGGGAGTCCTATCTTGATCCTACCCTGCACAACACAAGCCAGCTCTGCCTCCATACTAAAACAGTTACAGTAAACCATCAAAATACATGCAACTGTCTCGGGTTAACGCGACTGCTGACCCCGACAGAAGTCAGGCTGCCATCCCCGTCAAGAGTGGGGAAACTGCTCCTCTCAGAGGCAGCAACCTGACTCTTCTCACCTAATAGGAGTGGTTTTCTGCTCCTGTCAGAGGCGGCAGCCACTCCTCAGAGGCAGCAGCCACAACTCAGGCTGCTGTCCCTGACAGGAGCAGTTTCCCGGTCTCCAGAGTGGCAGGGAGCTGGGAACCAGGTTGCCCCTGGCTCCCAGCTCCCTTCCACTGTCTGGAGCCAGGAAACAGACTAAGGCTGCTGCCCTGGTCAGCTTCCCTTCTCTGCAGGTGGAGGGAAGCCCAAAGCCAGGCTGCTGCCTGGTTCCCAGCTCTCCACCGCTTGTGGGACCTGGGGAAACTAACCAGCTGGTCATTTCCCCGGGGTCCTGCAAGCAGCAGAGAGATGGGAACCACGCTGTCCCTTGGTTCCCAGCTTCCTGCCACTCTGGGAGCCAGAAAACTGAAGAGCCCACTAGGGCTGGTCAATTTCCCAGCTCCTGCAAGTCCAGGGAAGCTGGGAATCAGGTGGCAGCCTGGTTCCTGTCTCCCTTCCACTTGCACAAAAATTAGAGTTATGTGGGGGTTGCAGGAACACAACCCCCAAAGTAACAAGGGCTTACTGTATTGTAAACATTATTTACTAGGCCAATGAGCTCCACAAGCTTCAGACTGCTCTAAAATAACAAAGCTGTCAGGCCATACAAAACAAAAAAAAACTGGCCTTAAAACAACGCTTTAAAGGTTGAGCTGCAGCTATATAACATCAAACCATCATATAGCAGCAATTCCTGAGCTTCTTGTTGAGCATTTGTGTGTAGAATTAGACAAATTACCCTGGAGTCTCCGAGATAAAACTATGTTAATAAGATGGAGCTAAGGCTGAGAGTAGGGATGAGTACCTTAAATGGTTAAAATGATGTACACCCTTTTGCTGCTCCAGGGAACGATTATAGGTAACCGCCATCTGCTTATGTGAGAATGTGCACTTCTCACTCAGGCAGAGGTGTTAACAAGGAAAAAAGTTGCACATCTTCCTCAACAGTTTTTGCATATATATCTGTATGAACTGGCCATTTCAAAAGTGGAACGATGCACAAAAAATAAAGTATTTCAGAACCAAGGAAGATACTTTTTTTTTTTTTTTTTTTAAACACACGAGAGTACTTATGTTCTCATTCTACTGAAGTTATATCCAAACATGATGAGAGACTACACAAATGTGATACAAAAGCAGTTACAGTTGAGTGCTCTATTTATCAAAATCATGAGACTCGACAACAGATGTGTTTTTAAATTCTTCATGGAAGAATTTAAAATTTACATTCATGTCCAAAATATGTTGCAGCTTAACTGAGCCATTCCCTAGTTTAATATAGTTCTAAACAAGACAGTACACTGAATGTTTCCAAACTGTATAAAGCTCCTGGATATGAATGTAATACATTGATTAGGTGCATGTACTATTTTCATTGTATTTTAAATGCCAAAATGTAACAACATTAATACCAAGTTTTCATAATTAAAGAAAAACATATGCAAAAGCAGCTGTTCCCCAATACCAGAGAATTTATGCAAGAGAAATTATGCTTGTCATATAATTAAAATGGTAAGCAAGAGAAGAGTAAAATTTTAGTTCCTTACCCTTGTATCTTATTAAAAATACTTTTGGAATTAAACTAGCACTCTAAATGATCAGTCACAGCCAGGTAGCTGCGTTAGTCTGTATCTTCACTAAACAAAAAAAGCAGTCCTGTAGCACTTTAAAGATTAACAAAATAATCACCACCTAATAAGTTATTTTGTTTATCTTTTAAAGTGCTACAGGACTGCTTTTTTGTCTAGATTCTGAGTGATCATGGCTGCAATTAGAGCAGTGAAATCAGCTGTGCTGCAAGAGTGTACAAAACGGCAGCTAGCACGCTTCTTGTACAGTACACTAAACCCTCAATTTAATGGGCAAATAGGAAGGGAAAGGGTGTCCATTAATTCCAAAAGTCCATTAAATCCAAATGGTTATACTGTATGATGATACACTGACCTTCCCAGCCCATCGCTCCTGTCCTTTGCCCCCACTCTTCCCTTCACACCTCCCAATTATCAGGGAAGGAACAGCATGCCAGCCTGGCTCCTTCAACCCACTGCTCGAAGCTCTCTGCACACTCAGCGCTGCGGCTCCTCTGGCCCTGGCAGATCAAGCCAGATGCCAGCATTTATGGGAGGAGAGAGTGGCAGACAGCCTCTTATTTCCAAAGTCCATTAAACTGGGGTCTGTTAAATCAAGGGTTTACTGTATAGCATTTACAATCCTTACAAAGAGTATTTGTTCTTAAGTAAGTTGTCAGACCTCACAATTGAAAAACTCTCACGGGATACATAGTATTTATTTTGGTTATAGTAAAAACTTGCCAAATAGAAGCAGGGTCAAACCACGCTTTAAAATAGCTACTTTTCTAAAGCATCACTTTTTCAACTTTCAGGCCTGGCGTGCAGTATACAGCCCACTAAACTTCTGAGGGTAATTTGCTGGGTAGAGATCAACGGAACAAAAAGACTTATTTTAGTAAGCAAAAGGGAAGAATTTCCAACATTATGCTGGAATTTATTTTGGTAAGAAACTGACATAAGAAGTTACTATGAACTGCAGCAGTAAAGTACGTCTACACAGCCAAGAAAAACCTGCAGCTATTTCAGTGTAGTGTACACTTCTGAATTAGGCTAAAGCCCAGGCTTTGAGACCCAGAATCTACACAGCAGTGAAGGAGTCCTGCAGCTGAAGCAACATGAGCCAACGCAACTGATAGAGGCCAGCTACAGGTTCTTCTTTGCATTGTCACCAACAGTAAATCCACAGCGCAACATATCTGTGGTGACTACTGAAAAGTGTCTCCCCGTTCCTGATTTTAGAAGGACTCAAAACAGATACACAGGAAGTCTATTAAGTCACAGGAATAGTGTTTGCGACACTCACAAAACTTGCTGCACGTCAAAACTGGTACCAGTGAATTTCAGTCCCGGCTATTTTGTCTGGGCCACGTCACAGGCACAAAGTTTTCCTTTGTGTCCTATGTAACCGTGACAATTCCGTGCAAATATTAATATGCTTCCCCCAACCCCGCCAAAAAAGGCAGTTTATTAGCTAAAGACAGTTTTCAAGAAGGATACAAGATACTGTACAATGGATTCAGGACAGGGTTTATATATTATGAGAAATATCAGAACACGCACTTATCCCATTTTTAGAATGATGGTTTATGAATGACCCATTTTCTAAGATCTGTAGTCTCAACTGTTCATGTGGATGATCCAACCACCATTTAATATTTTAAAGCTCAGAATGCTACAGATAAGATGACAACAGTTTATGGCACAACTTAAGAAAGACTGATGTAGGACTGACATTGCATTGGTACATTAAATGCAGCTAGTAGCGGACACCAAAATTATAGTAATTCTAAGATTATTACAGAAAACAAAAACAGCTGTTTTGAACACTAAGTCTTTCCAAAAAAAGGACAAAATAAGACCCTACAGAAATTCAAATATTTCACAAAGCTTTAGAAGTGCTCGGTCACAGCCGAAATTCAGAACTGTTGGGTCACTCTTTTGAAAGGAAGCTTTCCCAGCATAATTGTCTGATACGTGGTCCTTTAAACTTGGCAACCAAGGAGGGGAATGCAGACGGAAGGAAGGGAATCCCACAGCTACAGCCTTAAAATGCTGCTTCCCCTATTACCTTTCCGTCCAGCCAGTAAGCATCCCTGCTATGTTTTCCTGGTCTCTTATCGCCAAAGATATAGTTCATGATTTCCCAAACTGGGGTGTATGAAGAAATTACAAGGAGGTCATGAAGTGACTCAGCCAGCCCCCCTCCCCCACACACACCCCTACTCCAAGAATGGGCCAGCCTTTGCTTCCAGCTCTCAGCCCCTGCTATTTTACATGGGCAACCCGGCACAGCTGCTATAAAAAGCAAGCTGCCAGCAAAGAACCATGAGAGCTAGCTGCCTCCTGCAAAGGAGTGTGGGTTGGGGGGAGGGAGGAAGAGGAGGAGGATGGGGTTAGATGGTGTGCTGGGAGAGCCTGGCTCAGGGTTGGGGCTTGGGTGGGAGGCTTGTGGGGCTCGCATGGCTGGCCCCAGCAGCCTGGGGTTCAGTCGACTGGCCCCAGTTTGGGCTGCCAGGCAGGCAGCTGGCCCCACCATCAGGGGGCTTACGCTGCTGACCTGCTGTTTGGATGGGCAGCTGTCTGGTGGGCGGCCAGGTGAGCAGGCAGCCGGCCGCTCTGGCAGGGCAGGGATCAGGTGGGTGGGTGGCTAGGGTGGACATTTCTGGCGGCTGGCACAGGGCTCAAGCAGCTGGCCAGCTGGGGCTGCACCAGGAACCTGAAAGGTGGGGGCTTGCCTGGCCAATCCATAGTTGGCCTCCGGGCTAGGATGGGGCCGGCACCGTGTCCAGCTCCCCAGCCAGGGCTACAGCTGTTCTCTGCAGGGCCCAGGCCATGCCTACCACTCTGGGGCCATGCCAGCAGCCCATTCAGTGTGGAGTTGGTGTCCATAGGGCCCAGGCTATGTCCACCATGGGTCTGGAACCAGCCACTGCAGCTTGTGGCTGGGCTGGTGCCAGCCCAGCAGGGGTCAAGGTTCAACAGGAGGTAAGGGAGCGCCGGGGCTGGGAAATGACAATAAGGCTTTGGCGGTTGACGCGTGGTTCAGGGTAGGCACAGTTCCGTTGGGTCTACTATTCACTATTTTCCAGACAACTTTTCTGGCAACCCCATTCACAAATTAGTAAGTAATCCATTCAATGTTGATGTCAATACATTACCAGAATTACTGCAAGAACGAGCACTCAAAATATGATTCAAGTACAAAAGAATTTTGAGAACTCAAACTTGGAGGAATTTTGAATAAAATATTTCCCAGTGTACTTGAAAGTTGAGGAAGAAGTGCTACATATTATTCTTCCATTTTTGTAAATATACCCTGTGGAAAAACCTTTTCAAGTATACTCAAACAAAAAACAAAACAAAGAAAATCGACTGGATGTGAAAAATGATTTGCGTTGTACACTTTCATCTTTCAAACCTAGGATTTCCCAACTTGTGAGGAAAATGCAGCATCATCCTTCACATTAAATTAATTTTGTTTCTGCTATTAAATTACATTTTTATTACATTTTGGGGCCAAGAAAAACTATTTGTGCTTATTTTTAATTTTAAGTAACATTTTTATATCCAGTTTGTGTTTATTTTGAATTATGAATTGAATTTTTGGTTGGGGGAGTCACATGTCATTAAACTTCTACCTTTATTTGCAAGTTAATGGACACATCTGTGCACAGTCTTGTGAGGTTAAGAAGTATTTGTCTGGAAATGACGTTCAATGATTTTCCATCCCACAGGTTCTTCACAAAGCTAAGCGTAACCTCTTCTTCTAAACCTAGAACCCCGAAAAAATGGATCATGAATAGCAAGCTCAAAAGCTACATAACAAATCCTTTCCAAAGTAGCAATATCTCCCATTTCAAGGAAAGGTGCAGCCAAACCTAGTAGTAAGACTCAGAGTACATATTAGTATTAGTAGTTATCCAGTTTTTGTCTACTGAAGTGACCCAGGTAACTTTACTACCATATTAAAAATTCCCTGTGTTATTGAAGCTATACAGCAAGTTCTTCCAGTACTGCAATAATACATTTTTTCCCCCATTCACAGTATTTCGAATGAGAGTCTAAACAAGTGAAAAACACCTCTGTGGATCAAACTGCTTTTCTGACAAGCTACATACAGTCTGTATAGGGTAACACTCTGCATTTTGTCCAGATCCAGTGCATTGCAGCAATTTTAAGTATGCACTGTTGAAGACAAATTTAAGAGTTCCTGTCTATGCAACAGAAGCAAATAAAATATGTAGTAACTGGAGCTATATGGCTCAATGAAACTGAAGAATAAGGTGAGTCAAAGAACTGTAGTTGGGTTTTGCATGGGTCCCCCTTAATATTTTTAATAAAAGCACTTTACTGAGACTTTCTACCTATGAGTTCTGCAAATATCAACACAGTGGTCCTAAAGAAAGTTAAAAATTGTGATTTCCCCCCGCCCCCTCGCTCATTCATCAGCTCTGTTGATGCTTAAGCCAAAACAGATCTGGCTCACTGTCTCATAACCATTGACTCTGCAATGTGGGGGTAAACAGAATAAAATATAAATGGAGTAAGTGCAGAAATCAGAATTGTTGAGTAAAGGTGCTTAAATACTCATTTTTCTGAACCTAGCCACATTTTCAGCTCCACAAACCGCAATCATTTTACTGAAGCAGCATGTAACTTGAATCATCTGTACCTAATTAACATTAGTAGTTGAACAAGCATGCTCATTGGAAAATAGACATCTAAGAATAAAGGGTAGTAAGCACAAAAACTTGACAGAGGGAGGCTATGAGAATGGAACACCCTGTAAACATATCACATGTAGCAGGCTTTAGCATGTTTGGGAAAAATATGAGCCACAGCCAAGGACTGGCTACTCTTTCCAGCAGTCTTCTGTTGACCCTCCTCCTCTAATCTCCCCGTCCCACGCAGATATTATATGGTGTCCAACCATGGTTGGCACAAGAGACAACTACAAAGGTGCAAGACAATTATGTATGTCCTGTTGAAGCTGTGCTATAGGCATTGAACAAGAAAGTGCAAAGAAGCAACCCCTTTATGTAGCTGCTTCCACTTTCCTTCCCTAAAGCCCGAGCCACAGCCCCACCCCTTGAAATACGGTGTTCTCACCAATCTCCATATTCCCAAAACCCCCCAAAGCTGAGGAAAAACAGCTTCCAGCCCCCACTTGTTCACTAAAGCAAATGTCTTAAACAAGTCTTTTGTTCTTAAGTAAGTCACATATGACCATGGGGACTCTAGGCATACTATAGTAGTATGTCCATTACCAAATAACATGAAGATTCTGTTTCCATGTTTTAATAAAAACTCACGAAGTTTATAAACTTCATGCCACAAAGATCCCAAATACGAGCGACTTACTTTTCACATGGACTGAGCATCCTGTGCATCCCCTGAACTCAGTAAGAGTCACAAATGCTCAAGGCCTCTGAAAAGTAAGCTCTACCAGAGTCTGAGGGCTTCAGCTCTGGGTTGCAGGAGTCAGGTTACAGGGCTCACGCCTGAGGCTGTAGTCCCTTGGGCTTTGGCTCTGGCCCCCACAGGATGGCCGGGCTCAGGGTTTGGTCCCCCTCCTGAGTTCACACATTCATTTTTGTTGTCAAAAGGAGGTTGTGAGGCAATGAAGTTTGAAGGCCTCTGGTGTAGGCAACAGATAAAGGTTGCAGGTATGCACTTGTATCATGTGTATAACAACTTGAAACAGTTTTAAACTCCGCAACAGTGAGAAACCAGGAAATAAGAATTAAGTCTGTTCATGTAAATTCTGCCCCATCCAACCTTCCCAATGACCATAAAAAGACTCTAGGGTACCACACCTAAAGAGGAGCTATGTGCCTCTCACCAAAAGAAGTTGGTCTAATAATCGATGCTTACCCACTCCCACCTTGCCCTCCCACACAATGAATCAGTTTACTAAGAAAACCCAAATTACTCTTTCAAAGAGTTAAAATCTATTCAATGTTCTGAAACTCTTGCCCTGGAATGAGAACTACCACTGGTTTATAGTAAAAGTATCATTAGCTTGACAGTATCTAGTTTGATAAGATTAGAAATTTAGTTACTAAAAAAAGTCGTTACATAACATACTTAAATGGCTTACAATAGTCTGACTTGGTATTGTGCAATATTTTTTGATTAAACACACTAGGAAGAAAAATAAAATATGGCACACATTAATGGACTGAAACCTGGCTAACTCTCAAAAATGTAACCATAAATGAGGAATACTCATTGGGCATGAGTGCAAAGGATTCCTGAAGGGATCTGTTCCAGGCCATTAATGAAGAAATTTTAGGTAGCATAGGGCCAAAGAAGAAAGACATCACTGAATCTTTGCAGATGACACAAATGGGAGAGTAGTAAATAATGAAGAGGACAGGTCAAAGGTCACTAATTCTGAACCCACCTGATAGATGTGCATGTTTGCACTGTGAATGTCTGCTCAGTTTAAGAGCACAGACCAGTGTTTCTTAAACCATGTTCCGTGAAAAATTTGCATATGTGCCACAAAAATTCACTGGCAGTATATATTTTCTGTTATTAAAGCCAGATATTTTACTATAATATCTGATTACTTCCTTTTGTTTTTGCTGTATGTTGCTGGGTTTTTGGAGGGTATTTTGTGTTTGGGTTTGATTTTTTTTTTTTTGGCCTGAAATTTTTTGAAGAAAATTTTCATAGGTATTCAGTAGTCTCAAAAAGTTTAAGAAACACCACACTTACAGGATGGGGGACCTTCTTTTAGGAAGCTGTATTTATGAAACAGATGTGGGGGGGCGGGTCATGGTGGATGATCAGCTCAACAAACTCCCAGTGTGATGCTGCAGACCAAAGAGTAACTGCAATCCAGGTATACATGAACAAGAATCTTGCATAGAGTACAGAGGTTAGTTACTGCTGTATCTGAAACTGGCGCTACCCTGGCTGAAATACTATAACCAGTCTGGTGCCTACAATTCAACAAGGAATTGGAGAAGTCAGAGAGGGTTCAGAGAAGAGCCAAGTGAATTATTACAATTTTTAAAATCTGATTTACAATGATCAGATCATCTTTATAGCTAATAGAGGTTTAGGGGTGACCCAATCACAGCTTATACAAATCTACATAGGGAGAAGATATTTAATTGTAGGATCTTTGCTCTAGCAGAGCAAAGTATAACCCAGGGGTTGCCAACCTACCACTCTGGAGCCACATGCAGCTCTCTAAAGAGCCACTTGCGCCTCTGGGTGCTGCTGCTGCTGACTCCACTCGTGGCTCCCTACGCTGCCCATACTGAAATAATGGAACTAAATTAAATTGGTTTAGCATCAGACATTAAACCAATCCAATTTAGTTCCATGATTTGAGCGGGGACAGTACAGGGAGCTGCCCACGCGCGTCACATGAGGGAGTGATCGGGGGGAGGAGCAGCTAAGTCTTCCCCTGCTGGAGCTGCCCAGCCATGCTAAGGAGGAAGAGACAGGGGCAGAGGCCTCCTGCAAGTGCAGCTTCGCTCCCCTGTGGGGCCACACCTTCTCCCCAGCAGTATGGCAGCCCTCAGCTCCTCCTTGCTCTGCAGCAACTGCTGGAGCCTGCAGCGATGCCCAGCAGTGCAAGGTCAGCTCCCCCAGGACCTGGCCCAGCTCCCCATCCAACCCCTGGACCCAGTTCGTCCAGCACCAGTGCCAATGGGAAGTGAGCAGCTGGGAAAGTTGCAGGGACTTCCTGGCCTGAGAAGTTTGGCGGAGGGACAGCAAGTAAAATCCAGATTCAGCGGGCAGGTTGGAGCAGAGTAGCTGAGGTGGGTTAAACCTGGGGGTTGAGGGGGGGCCCCAGGCACGATTTGGTGCTGATAGGGGTTAAGCCTGTGGGGGGTGGATAGAACAGGGGTGGCTCGGGGATATACATATGACGACAGCTTGCGGGGGGTGGTGGTTTGGGGATAGAGGGCAGATTTGAGGGCTGAGGCCGGTAAAACCTGGTGATGGGGGTAACAACTTTTTAAACAGGTACCAAACAGTGTGTGTGCTATTCTCAAAAATACAGATTACAAAAAGTACAGTTTGATGTTATTTATTAAGGATCATCTTGTACTCACGTGCACTGTGGCTCCTGAAGTACTGATTTTGTATCTGAATTTGAAAAAATTCTCACTATTTTAGTTGCAGACCCGTGGTATAACATAATCCAATGGCTGCCAGTTGAATTCAGACAGAAGTATTATGCCTTGTTTTTAAGCTGCGAAAGACATTAGCCATTGGAAAAGCCTACCAAGGGTCAATGATGAAGCCTCCACTGTGACAAATTTTAAGACCAGGATTGGATATTTTTCTGAAAGCTGTGCTCTAGGAATTGTCTGGGGAGGAAAGTTCTATGATCTAAGTTATACAAAAGGTCAGACTAGATGATCATAATGGCCCCCTTCTAGCCTTAGTATCTATGAATCCCATATACACACCTGTAAAATAATCATCTAGTGGTCTAGCAACCTGTACGACACAGGCCATAAAATTTCCAAGATAATTTTAGTTCATTTATTTTAGAAAGGCATGCAATCTGTATGTTAAAGTTGTCTGTGCATGAATATTCATCATTTCCCTTGGTAAACTGCTCTAATGGACAATTACCCTCAGTGTAAAGGAAAAAAAAAGTATGCCTTAGCTCCAGGCTGGATTGGTCTAGCTTCAACTTTCTGCTATTGGATCACGTTATGCCTTTCTCTGCTTGATTGTAGAGCACATTTTACAGGTGGACAAACTGAAGATTAAATGACTTGTCCCATCATAAGTGAGTCAGGATTAAAATTAGAAGAGGAAAAAAGAAAAAAAGTACTGTGCATTACTTCACACCCCCCAGTCTGGGGCTCCCACCACTATTCTTCATTTACTCAGTCCATTGCCTTAATCTATTGGTTCTCCTCAACCATAAAACCTGCTCATGTCTAGAGTCCTCTATGGAGAGGAATGTAAATCCACAGATGCGGATATAGGCTGATATCTACAGAACCACAGGGCTCTCCAAGGAAAACTGCAGCAACAAAAGAAGCTAAATGTGGGGCCACCACTTCCAGAAGCTAGTGCCCCACACTGGCTGCTCCTCTGACACAGCTGTACCACACCCAGGCCTGCCACAAAGCTATGTGCATATCCTGTCTAGCAGTGTGCCAAGCAGCCTCTTGCCCACCTCAGAGGGCGAGGCTGGAACCAATATAGCTGTGCTGGAAGAGCTGCTGGTGCAAGATGATGGCTCCAGAGAGCTGTGGCTCCACATTCTGTTCCTTTTGCCAAGGCGGTTCCCAAGAAAGCTCTGAAGTTCCACATATACTGATTATATCAGCAGTAACTTCATTATCTGGGCAGGGTTGTAACTATATGAACCATGAGAGACACAGCTGGTCATCTCCTTTCTCCCTGCCCAGTCTCCACCTCAACTCAGGCATAAGGAACTACCAGCATGAAGCCCAATGCTGGGCTAACACTCACCTAATCCTCAGAGAAGTCAGTGGGAACCTGCATGAGTCTACACACAGAGGCTACGGTTACACCCTACCCTAACTTGAAATAACTTACGCAATTAATTGAGTAAGGTATTTTGAGGCTTCCGATTTAGAAACCAGTGCAGGTTACACTGCACCAGAGTTCAAAATAAGCGCTTCTTTCAAACTTCCCGCTAACCCTTGTAGGACAAGTGTTACCGGGAATGAAATATCACACTCAAAATAACTCTGCTATTTCTAGCACAGTGTATCCCAAAATAGAAACTGTAGTGTAGCCTTTGCCAGGGATTCCCTTACAAGAATCAGGAATTTTCACATTTCAGATATAAAGTTCTGTACCTCAGTGAAGGGCTTAATAAGTATTAACCCATGTTATCCTGTACACAGTGTGAAAGTCTGTTACTTGAAGAAAATGTATTAAATCAATACATCAAAGGTTTTGTCCTTCACTAGGATTAAGACAACAGTAAATTTCAGTAGTTACATCCTCACTCCTTAAATTAGGTAAACCAGCTATTCAACCAAGAGTGTGTGAAACTATTTTCTGAAAAAACAAAAATCCTCTGTTGCTAGGCTGCCCTTTTGTCCATAGCCTGGGCTTCCCTAAAACAGCTGGATGTTCTCCACAGCAGCCAGAAAATTTACTGAAATAGGGCAACCTGCTTGGAAGGCAAACATGTTGAGAAGCAATTAGCATGTGAACAAACTAAAGTCAAAGGGAAAAAAAGCAGCCTTAGAGCATTACAAAATATTAATGAAGTTATCTGCTGTAACAGGAGAATTGCATATAACAGAAGTGAACTGACAGGCAATTCTTTAAAAACCTGAGTTCATCCCAAAAACCCCTGAATATTTTCTTCTCTTGGAGGTAATAAAATATTTACCATGAAAGTAGACTGACATTTAAAAGAGTCCCATGCCTGTCCTGTACCTTCAGGAAATGCTGCCAGCTTTGGAAGAATGTCTCACATTGCCCCCTTCAGGTCAATCTGAGGAATAGCATAAAGCAAGACATTTCCAAACCCTCACTGACTAGATCATGGTTTCCCAAACTGGGGGGCATGAAGAAATTCTGGGGGTGAAAGGAGGCAACCCAGCCCTCCCATCACTCACCCACCTAAAGAAAGTCAGCATTTGCTTCTGGCTCTCAGCCCTTGCCATTTTATGTGGGTGACCCAGCACAGCTGCTATAAAAAGAAGGTGGTCAGTGAAGACCCATGTGCAAAGGTGAGTGTGGGTTGTGGGGGAGAGGAGGAGGATGAGGTTAGATGGGCGGCTGGGGTGCCGGGTTCGGGGGATGGCAGTGGGGTAAAAGTACGGGGTTGGAGGTGCCTGGCTTTGTGGGAGCAGAGGGGCTCAAGTGGGCAGCTCCTGGGGTGTGGGGGGCTTGGGCAGCGAGCCAGCTTACAGGATTGGGCAGCCGGCCCCAGCAACGCAGGGCTCAGGCAGCTTGTGCTGGTGGGCAGGCAGCTGGCCCCAGAATTGCAGGGCTCAGGTGGCTCAGGCAACTCAGGCTGGTGGGTGGGGTGCTAGCCCCAGCAGCATAGGGCTCAGGCAGCTGACCCTGGCAGCATGAGGCTCAGGTGGCTTGGGCTGGTGGGCAGGCAGCTGGTCCCAGCAGCACAGGGCTCAGGTGGCCAGTGGGCAGCTAGCCCTGGAGGTGCAGGGCTTAAGCAGACAGTTCTGGCAGTGCAGGTCTCAGGTGGGCAGATGGCTAGCACAGGCAGCTAGCACAGGGCTCAAGCAGCTGGCCAGCTGGGGCTGCACCAGGCAACCACAAGGGCCAAGAAAACTATTTGTGCTTATTTTTAACTTTTATATTAAGTTTTTGTATTTATTTATTTTAAATTATGAATTGAATTTCTTCACAGGGGGGTTGGATGATAATAAAGAGGTTGGGGGGGGGGGGGGGCCATGAGGATTTCTCAAAAAGCAAAAGGGGTTGTGATGCCGAAAAGTTTGGGAACCCCTGGACTAGATTAAGGTTCATCACCACAAGTGGAAGTCTAGGCAGGAAGTTTCCTGAAGAAATCCTCTTTCCCAATACACTTAACACTCCCTCTCCTTGCCAAGCCTCTGCAAAAATGCTTATAATGCTAGTTGAATGGGAGTTGGGAACTTAGTATTGTATGAATTTTGTTGCAGATCACTACCCTCACTTTTCGAAAAGCAGTCCTTTGGCACCTTAAAGACTAACAATAGTATTTACTAGGCGATGAACTTTTGTGAGACAGAGCCACTTCTTCAGATATTCTCCAGATCTGATTAAGTGGGTTTGTCCAACGAAAGCTCATCACCAAATAAATCATGTCATTAGTCTTTAAGGTGCTACACGATTGGAGTTTTTGTTTTGTGAAGCTACAGACTAACACTAAGTCTCTGAGACTTTTCACCTTTCATGTCACGTGTAATCTGGGGACTCAACTTTTCAGGATAGGACACAAGACTCCATATGTTTGTGTGCCAACTATTATGGAAACCCTTTATCTACAGGCCTGCAAATCCACAAATATCCAATTTATAGCTGGGACTCATTTTTGCAGACACAGATACAAAAGTTGTATCAATCTAGAACCCTGCATATTTGCAGATGCATGCATTATAGCTGCGGGAATCTGCATCTGTCTATGTGAATATGGATATCTGTGGATCATTTTGGCAGATGTGAAAACAAATATCAATTTGATATCCACTAAGGGCTCTACCTTCATCCTGATCCTGTACCCACTAGCCACATGTGGCTGCCTCAAAAAAACATTGCACTCAAAAATGTGATGATTGCTGTTGATTACAATCAATGTTGAAGCATTTTGTTGGAGAGGTAGAGCCCTATGTGAATACAAACATTGATATTTGTATGCACATCTGCCCAAATGACAGACACAGCTACCTCACTATAGAAGTGGCTACTAACTGAACATTACTAGATTTTCAAAAGTAGAAGTAGCAGGACTCAGGCACCATATTCCCATTCAAAGTTGTGTGTCTTTGAAAGATCTCCTTCAGAGACATCAAATAATTTTCACAAAAATTAGTACCCCAATGGCAGATGGCAGAACACAAGTCTCGCATGCTTTTCCTTGGATTACAGTTGTAAAGAGGTCTCAAATATAGAAAACACTTTAAAAACTTTGCCTAGAAAGTCACCTATTTGCTCAGGAAATACTAAATTAAAATCTCATTTATTCAGGACCCAGTTGTATGTATATAATTAATTACAGGATTTCAGACTATTAGCCCAAACTGAATTTCCTTGCTTTGGTTTGTTGACGTCACAGCCTTAGCAATAGCTTTGTGGTTAAGATTTTTTAAAATACACACAATTTCTAAACTGGCATGCTGTACAGAGAGAGTTCTTTAGATTCAGCACCAGCACTTTTGGGAAGCAAGGGCTTAAAACGGCACAGAAAAAAAATCATACTATAGCAAGATATTTGTAGACAAGTTAGTTTACCACGAGCAATTGAAACAAGACTTGAAATGAATTCTACATTTTAACAGTTATGATACAAGGAGTAAGACAGAAACGACTTTTCTATACCTCCCTTCATTTTACCAAAATATAGAGCACTTAACTCCATTATTTTAATCTACAGAAATGTCTTAAGTAAAAGCATTTAGGAAAGTACATAATGGAGACTGATTTTTTTTTAAATATTTGAGTTGTTTCCCTAATGTTTTATTGTAAGTGTGTAACATCCTATCAGAGGCATTCTATAGATAAGCACATCTCCATTTCAGTGTTCTAAGCCCAGAAATGTCTGTGAAGCTCTTCAAAGCCACAGTATTTTAAGTCATGCTTACAATAAAATATTTTGTTTATACCGCTCTGTACTGTCAGATCTGTGATTCAAAGACAGAACGCTTACAGTGTATAACGTAACCTCCATATCTTGCTTTTTTTTAATCTAATCTACAGGCTACAACTGAAGCGAGTGGAAAAATACTAGTGTTTAGCACAAGATAATATGCTTAAGTAACAGAAAAAATTGAATTAAACTAGAAGCAGAAAATTAAACATGTCAGCACTATTATACATATGTAAAAAGGACAGTTAAAGATGAAAGCCAGCAAAAACATGTAATTTGTATAATTTAAGACTTTAAAAGGTACCTACACTAACAGAAAAGCTGCTGCATTTAGACACTAACGGTTTATAATAGGATTGCATGGAGTAGGCTTTATCCTGGGGGATAAAGATGGGTTGTGTATGTAGTCTGGCATAGCACAAAGCAGTGAAAAGACTAATACCAAACATTCACCTTACGTTAAGGGCCTGTTTTAAAGTCTTCCCCATATTTGTGAAATTGAATTTAAAGCAGTTTGGCTCCCAAGCACAAGCCTATGAATAATTTTGTGGGGGGGTTTTTTTGGGTGAGGTTTATTTAAAAAAACCAAACAAAAACAGAAACAGAGAAAACCCCACAAAATCATATAATCCCGTTCCCAGGCATTGAAACCTGTGGCAGGATCTGGCAACCCTTTAACATCAAAGACACTGGGAGAGCTCTCTCATTTATCGAACAAGCTCAGCTAGCGTTCGCAACAACAGAAATAATTTCTAGGATTTCTCTAGCAGGGCCAGGGGGTCACAAACAGGAGACCCTTATGAAAAGGGACATCAGGCCGTCACCCTGCCTTGGTGTAGGCTCCTAGTGCGGGGGGGGGGGGGGGGGGAGAGAGAGAGCGCGAGCGAGCGCGCACGCACCAAGCTGCGGCTGCTCCAGCTAGCCGAGTACCTACTACCCTCGCTTGACTGCTGCCAGGGCTGAACCCCGCCATCTCTCGGCTTGGCACACGAGCGACGAGAGTGAGGAGCTAAACGCACAGCGCTGGAGCCCTGGCAAGCCGCCCCGGCCATGGCGCGAGGGGACAGCGGAGGAACCCGAGCGGGGCCCGGCGGAGAGGAAATCCTCTCACCTGCCCCGCTCAGACCCAGCTCACTTGTCTCCCCTGCCGCGCAGCACCAGGCACTGGCACGCAGCCCCCACCCCCCATTCCTGCCTTTCCCCGCGCGCAGCGCCGGCGGCTCCAGCCGGGGAGCCCCCCACGTGCGCCACCCGCCGCGGCCGCAGGGACGAGGCGGGTCAGGGGCGGGCGCCGGGCGCCGGGCCCCGCACTCACCCGCTGCATGGCTTTCAGGATCAGAGCCAGCTCGTAGCGGGGCATCCTGCGGCGGCGGCGGCAGCGACCAGAGCCCGGACTGCACAGGCGGGAGGCGGACGAGTGTCGCCGCTTAAAGGGCGCCGCCGCCGTTGCCCGCGCAGGCTCCGTAGCGCCTTCCCCGCGGCAGGCGGTGCCGCCTCTTCTACCCCTCCCCCCCGAGCTAGGCACGCGCCTCCTCTCTCCCCCCACCCCCGCAGCCCCCCGGTCCCCCACGCGCCCCCCGCCTGCTCGCAGCCTCCCTCCGTCCTCAACGGCTCCAGGACTGCGCGCGGGAGGGGCGGGGGGCGCCTCGGGCACCCCTAAGCGGGCGGGCGGGGGGAGGGGGGCGCAGCCGCGTGCAGCGTTGGCCCCGCCCCCTCCTTGCGGTTTTCGCTCTGCCGCCGCTGCAGGGAGTGGAAGTTTCCACTGTGTCCGCCCGTTCCCCCCCCGCAGCTACACACTCGGGCCCAGCTCGGGAGCCAACCCGTGACAGCCAACCCGCCCGGTCCGGCCAGGCCCGCCGGAGCCACCCCTGCCCCACGCGGGGGCGCGGAGCGGGCCGCCGCTTGCAGGGTGTTCCAGAAACATCTGCAAGACACACGCCGCGCCACAGCCACGGGCGCACCTCCGCCCCGCCAGGGCCGGGTCCCGCGCACGCGCCGCTGTGCCCCTCGGACATCGGGGTCATGTGCTAGCCCCCGAGCGGTGCATCCAGCCTCTCCCGCCCGGGTTCCTGCCAAAGTTAGGATTGCTCCTTAGTGTGCCCTCTGCGTGACCCTCCCTGCACCCCTCCCCCCACGGGCATCCGTGGCCTGTGCCCCCAGACAGCCAGTGCCGGGGATCCCCTAGGCAAGCTGGCGCCCGCGGCTGCCCGCCTTTGAGAGACACGCTGCTCGCACACCCCAGTGTGCCAAACACCTCCGCCCCTCCCCACTGACACACACACTGAGCGGGTGGAAAGAAAACGCTTCAGTGCCAGAGAGCCCTGACACGGACCAAGGCAACTGCATTGGGATTCTCCGTCTGTGCTCCCCCCAGCACAGCTCCACTAGGCTCATGGCTCCTCAGTGATCCCCAGTCATGGGCAGAGACCTGTACCTCCTCACCTCCCAGCCAGGGGTTTTCCAGACAGTTCCCTGCCAGGGCTCCCAGCAAGCCAGGCTGCTAGAACAGGCCAGCTTCTGCAGGTTGCTTTCTCTCCAAATGTTATGAAGAGTGTAATTGCCCATATGTATAAATTACCACTGAGCACATTAAAAGCCATGAACACACAAATGGGTTTTCCTTATGCTTCCAAGTTTATAACTGTCTCAGATCCACAACCCAAACTGGGCAGATCTGCCTGTTTTCTTATACAGATCAAGCAGGCCTTTGTGATCCAAGCTCCAGAAACAGATACGCAGCAAACAATTATCTTCTCAGGATAGAGCATCGAAAGGCTGGGTTTTTGTATAACCAGAGGTGGGAATTTCCCTTAACTGCTCTCCAGATGCTTCCCAGAAAACCATTTCAAACTTACTGTCCCAAAAAATCCATTCTTGTCTGGCACAGTTGTATTTGCTCTTTGAACTCTGAGCCCTTACATCATATATTGGCCACAAGAGAAGTTGCACTCCCAGCCCACAATAATACATAAACTTTGCATTTCATAGTGGTTCGAAAGATATTTCAAGGAATTGCTATATCTGTCTTGTATGCACACACATTTTACACCTCCAGGCAGTGATACACTCTGGCAGTGATACCATTGCCACGCATATGTGTCAATACTTCAAAAACATCCATACTCTTCTCTGTGCCCACCAAAAAAGAGACCATTAGACACACAACTACCTCTTCCAGACACATGCACAACCTGCCCTGTGATTCAGAAAGAAGCAGTTACCCATTCCTGAAGTCCCTCTCACCAGGGGTGGTGCATGGAGGGGAAAAGGGATGTGAGACACCCCCACCACTGCGGGTGGGAGGGGTAAGGGGCCAGAACCTCAGGACAGCCCAGGGGACCAGTGGGGGACATGGCACCCACAGCAGGGGTCAGGTCCAGTGTTCCCTGTAAGCTGAGTGCTTGGACAACCACCCAGGAGTGATTCAGGTGCCACCTAACTGATTAGCAGAGTGCCCAGAGCCAGCCACGGTGTGCAGTATGTGTTCTACTGGTGACTCACATCCACACATGCCTTAGTACATATTACAAAATGTATTCTATCCATGGGAAAAAAACAGAGGAAGCACTGATCTGACCCTCAAACTCACCGGCCGCGGCAGGTGGGAAGTAAATCAACACAGCTCCACTGCAGCCATGGCTCTCAGCTACATCACTGTGGGGAGGCGGTGGAACTGATCCCAGCACGGCCTCACAGGAAGCAGAGCAGGCGAGCAGAATGAGCTTGGGCTGCGTCGCTCTGCTTCTGCTTCTGCTTCCTCCCCACTCTTGGGGTGGGGGGAGCTGACCCCTGCTAGTTCCCCAGGCTGTGTCTCTGAGAGGAGTGGGCTTAAAAGAACAGATGGGGACAAGGGTGGAACATGGAGGAGGAGAGGGTGAGGTGGGTGGGAAGAGGTGGGGCAGGGACTGGTTGGAGGGGCCTTGTCTTAGCCCCTCCCAAGACTAGGGGTGGTGCGTGGAGAAATCATGGGGAGGAGGCGGCCAAAGGGATGGTGTCCTGCTGTGTCCTTCTTCACCAGTCGCCCCTGCCTCCCATATATATGCGTACATTTCTGAAGCCCTTCATCAACACACATACAATCTTTATGCAGTCAATGGGCATGCACTAGCCACACCCACGCAGACACTCTCCACCTTACATTTGCACACTGCTGTGCTTGTGCTGGCTGGTGCCCAGTGAGGTGCCAGTATAGCCAGACCTTCCATATGCCTGCCTGGTAGGATTGCCAACACTCTAATCCTGCAAGCCCAAGGATCCTTGCCCCACCTCTTCCCTGAGACCACACCCCAAACTGCCCCTTCTCTAGGGCTCCATCCCCCCTCCCTCCATCACTTGCTTTCCCCCACCCTCACTCACTTTCACTGGCCTGTGGCAGGGGATTGCAGTGTGGGAAATGTGAGAGGCAGGTTCTGGGCAGGAGCTGGGGTGTGGGGTGCAGGCTCTAGGCTGGAACATGGGTTTGGGGTGTGGATTCTAGGAAGGAAATTGGGTGCAGGCTCTGGGCTGGGGCAATGGGTCAGGTTGCAAGAGGGGATGAGGGGTGCATTGTTTATCTCTGTGGCTCCTGAAAGCAACCAGCATACTCTTCTGGCAGCAGGTTCTAGGAAGAGGGCCAGGCGGTGCTCACCACTGCCCACAGGCTCCAGCCTCACAGTTCCCATTGACTGCAGTTCCCAGCCAATGAGGCACTCAGGGCAGGGGTACCGTGCGGAGACACTCTCCCACCAGGAGCTGCAGAGATGTGCCAGATGCTTCCAGGCATGGCGCAGAACAAGGGCAGGCAGGGAGCCCCCCTTAGCCACTCTGCAACGCCATGAGCAGCAGCCAAGGGACCTTGGAGTCCTTTTAAATCACCCAGGCCCCAGAGCAATGGCCCTCTTCACCCTGTCTCTGTCCCCCATCAGTGGGCCTGGGTATACCCACACCTTGAAAACTGCCTGCAGTTCTGATTGCTCCTTCCTAAGTGTATCGCTTTGCATTTGTCCTTGTTTAATTTCATCCTGTTTACTTCAGACCATTTTTCCAGCTTGTCCAGATCATTTTGAATTACAACACTATCCTTCACCAAAGCATTTACAACCCCTCTCAGCATAGGATCATCCACAAACTGTGTAAGTATTCTTTATGGCTGGGTCTACATGTGCCCTTTCCTTTCAAAAGGGGCATGTTAATGAGCGGGTTCAAAATATGCTAATGAGGCACTGCAATGAATGTGCAGCGCCTCATTAGCATAATGGCAGCTGCAGCGATTCGAAAGTGCGGCTTTTCGAATCGCGCGCTGCCCATGGAGACAGGACCTTCTGAAAGGACCCTTCCACCCAGTTTTCGAAAGCCCTTCTTCCTAACATCAGATAGGAAGAAGGGCTTTTGAAAACTGGGGGGTCTTTCGGCAGGTCCCGTCTCCACGAGCGGTGCGCGATTCGAAAAGCTGCACTTTCGAATCGCCGCAGCTGCCATTATGCTAATAAGGCACTGCATATTCATTGCAGTGCCTCATTAGCATCTTTCGAACCCACTCATTAACATGCCTCTTTTGAAAGTAAGGGGCACGTGTAGACACAGCGTATGCCATTATCTAAATCACTGATGAAGACATTGAACAGAACTGGATGCCGAACTGATCCCTGTGGGACCCTACATGTTATGTCCTTCTAGCATGACTATGAACCACTGATAAGTACTTCCTGGGAATTGTTTTCCAACCAGTTATGCACCCACCTTACAGTAGCTACATCTAGGTTGAATTTCCCTAGTTTGTTTATAAGAAAGTCATACAGGAGTCAAGACAGTATCAAATGCCTTACTAAAGTCAAGCTGTACCACAGTTACCAGTTCCACCCCTCATCCATAAGGCTTGTTACCCTGTCAAATAAAGCTATTAGGTTTGACAAATCTATGTTCTTGACAAACCCATGCTGTTATTTATCACCTTATTATCTCCCAGGGGATTGCAAATTGATTGCTTGTTTGAGGTCCAATTCATTTTCTAAAACACACTGAAGCAGGGGCCCACTCTTGTCCCCCACACACATCATACCCTAAGTCACTCCTATAGAAGCCTGTACCTGAGGGGTTCCTTCCCCTCCAGCACCTGCTCCCCAGTGCTGTACTCAAGGCCCAAAAGCACACTGTCCCTACCAATAAAAACAACAAGTCCTATGGCACTTTATAGACTAACAAATATTTTGGAGCATAAGCATTTGTAGGCAAAGACCTGCTTTATCAGCTGCATGGTGAAGTGGGTCTTTGCCCACGAAAGCTTATGCTCCAAAAAGTCTGTTAGTCTATAAGGAGCCACAGGACTTCTCATTGTTTTTGACGATACAGACTAACTCAGCTACCTCTCTGATACTTGTCCCTACCCATAAGCATCATGTCCACCAGCACTTTTACCCCTACCTGTATGCTTCTATACACTCTTTTCTGTACCTAAGTCTCACACACATGGACCCTTCTACTATGTCTGAGTGCCACACTTACATGCTTTTGCAGGTCAGCCCCACACATACACATCTATCTACCTCAGGCTCCTCCATATGTGCTGCCCTACATCCGAGCACCCGACACCACCTCATTCACCCTACCGACCCCTTTGCTTGGTGGCTACATAGATGTAGTGTTGCAAGTTCTTATTAGTCTATGTCAGATCTCAGAATATTTAGTATTTTTCTCAAAACCTCAAGTGAAGTAAATTGCTAACTTTCATGGCTGTAGACAAAAGCTTGACAACAAAAAGCAGCCACACTCTAAAGGTTCAGAAACCACAGAGACAAAGTAAAAGTATCCCACGTGCAGAGGTGGGAAGAGTAACCAAAAAGTTAGTTGAGTAAAAGTGCAGCTGCTTGAGGGGTCATATATTTAAGTACAAGTTCTGGTGTCTCTCTGGTAAACTTCTTGAGTAAAATACCAACAAGCATTTGCATGCGCGCGCGCGCACACACACACACACGTGTCACATCTAGATTGTACTCAAGTATCCAGAAGTGAAAGTAGCTGTGCTTGTAGTCAAGGAACGTTTTGGGTACTTTTTCCACCTCTGCCCACATTTTAAAATAACGATCATCTTTACACCAAACTCTTGATTTGAGTGGGACCTGACATAATTTTTGAATGCTTAGAGCTGGCAGTACTGCCTATTCTCCATCCTGCACCTGAGGGATAGACACATACCTACACCCACACACTTCTGAGCTTAAAGGCAGCCCGGACATCACAAGTGATGCCATCCTTTCTAAAAGAGTGCCAATAAATACCACTCCCTCTTCTTCTCTATGGACCACCTATTTTGCAAGAAAAGCTCTCAGAACTACTTTACAGAGTTTAAACATTTGGTACTAGTTTTTCATATCACTCTCTCTGTACGACCAGTCTAACTGTACAGGACTCAGAAGGAGAAAAAAATAAAAACTGTATGACTCAGAAACCTCTAGAAATGATCTCTTATGGCTTTTCTGTACATAGGTGCTGGAGCTAGGGTCCTGGGGTGCTGCCACACTCGTTGGCTTGAAGTGTTTTGCAATGTATATGTAGGGTTTAGAGTTTGGTTCAATGGCTCTCAGATATCCCCCACTATAAAAATTGTGACCCCCCTCCAATTTTCTCATATAATTTAGTTGCTCCTGTAAGGCCTGTTATCTTGGAATCTCCAAGCTCTAGAAGCAAGTGGTCTCTTTCTTGTGGAAAAACAGGAAATCCCTTTTCCAACAATATAAAGCCTCTCTGTTTAGCCCTTATGGGTTGAAAAATATCAAACTTTAAACTTGTCAGGGCATTAGGGCTGATGTTTTCTGTTCTGCTCCTCAAAACAAGGTAGATTTTTTGTGAGTGGAGTTGGGGGATAACAGAAATTCCATTTTGAGGGTGGAAGGGAGGAATAATTTTGCTGCCAAGGGTATTATTGTAGGTTTGATGCTTATCTGGAAGTGCGCAGAACTTTGGAATGTCAGAATGGTCCGGTGGCCCCAGAGGGACAGATTACTGGGCAGAGGGCAGGCAAAGCAGCATTAAAGCTGCTAGCCTGGCCAAGTTATAAACTTCTGGAAAACTGCAGTTCACATATGACCAGTCAAATCTTCTTAGACTTCTCTCAAGTTTATATTTGCACTGGGCATGCTTCATCCCCTTACAGCTCCTGCTGCTGATCAGGCTATGCATGCACCATCCTGTCCTCTCCTCCCCCTGCACCTCAACCCTCTGAGAGCAAGTGAGCATGCTCCAGCCACAGACTACAGGATGAAGCTGGACTTTCTCTGTAATTGTCATTTTCTCCTGGGGATGGCACCAGAACTTAGAGCAAGGAGCCTATTACCATCCCCTCGCTAACCCCCCGCCCCAGGTTCTCAATAATGTCCTGGCTGGCACCCCAGCCAGTGAGAAGGGGGACCTTTTGGCTATGCCTACACAGAAGCATTATTTTGGAATAAGATATTCCAGAAGAGAGATTCCAGAATAGCTTATTTCACAATAGCTTGTCTACACACAAAATGAAAATCGAAATAGTGCTCAGCTATTTTGAAATAAAGCCTTTATACTGATTGGCCAGCAGAGCACCCTGGGTGGACCTGGAGGCCCCCTATTTTGAAATAGCCCCATACCCTGGCTACACAGCCCCTGTTCTGAAATATCCATTTTGGAATAGGTGCTATTCCTCATAGAATGAGGTTTACAGAATTCGAAATAAGCCGTCCACTATTTCGAAATAGCAGTTTGGTTGTGTAAATGCCCGCAAAGTTATTTCAGAATAGCGTCTGTTATTCTGAAATAACTTTGCATATAGACGCACCCTTTCTGATCAAAATGAAGAATGAGCAAATGCTAAAGCAAAAAGGAATGGAATAGCTTGGGACAAGAAGTCTGGAGAGTCTGGACCTGGAGGGGGTTGAGAAACTGGGAATGGGCTAATTCCCAGGAAGAGACTGGGAACTGCAGAGGTGAAAACTGGCATTGACAGGGCAAGCCATGGGGAGCCAAGGAGGAGGGAGGCTGGAACTTAACACTTGGCAGGAGAGGAGATGGGAGTAGGAACATGGGATAGGGAAAGGTGGGCTGGAACTGTTTGGGCAAGAAGAGTAGGACGGGGAACAGAAGGCTGAGGCTGGTTGGATAAGGAGAAAGGGATCTCTGGGGAGAGGATACTGGAAGTGGTTTGCAAAGAGTCTGGGACTTAGCGGGGATGCAGAGATGGGAAGGTGGTGGACACGGAGATTAGACAAAGGAGTGGAGAAAGAGAAGATTGGGACTGGCTGCACAAGGGGACCAGAACTAGGAACCAGTGTGGTACAGGAAGGGAGGCAAATCTGACAGGGAGGTGGAGTGGAGGAAGAACTGGGACTGGTTGAATCAAAAGACGTGGACAGGGAGCCAAGAATGGAAAAGACTTGGACAAGGAGCCAGGTGGAGGGTGGTGAAGCCTGTAATTTGATAAGAAACCCAAAGAGGGAGACTGGTGCCTCAAACCAGTTGATAGGGGAGGGATTTGGGATGGGAACACTAGGACTAGCTGGTCAAGGAGCGTGGGAATGTGATGAAAAGCCTAAGTAGCAGAGATTAGGACTAAGACAAGGAGCCAAGAGTGTGGCAGAGAGAGGACTGGAACAGGATCAAGTTGAACTAGATGGAACAGCCAGGGTGAAGCTTTAGGGGAAAGAGGCAGAACAGTCTGTGCCCAGCAGAACACACTTCATTCTAGAACTTGGAATGGAACCGCAGATTCTCACCATTCACCTGGTATCAGAAATTGTCTGTGAACTGACTGGCAAAGTTTGTGGTCTTGTCTCCTTTTAGTGCAGGGCTGCACAGGACATGGCAACCTGCTAAAGCTAGCCGTTATTCCATTAACTCCAGTGGCAGAAAGAGGCCTGTGTCTGGAGCTAAAGATTCTACCTCTGATGCTGACCATTATGATGGCCATTATGATGTCACATAACAGAATTTGCTTGGTTAAAATCTAGGAAATTACACACCGAAAACCACATGAAAAATAATGTTAAGGTTGCAAAATCAAGCATTTAAAAGTAAGGAAATACCAGAATTTTAGGTTGTGTGTACATGACATGTGAGTTCAGTATCAATATTTTTTCTCTTTCGTGTAAAAGATGGAAAAGAACACATATATCGAGCCTGTGTTTGTAAAGTTTCGTGATTATGAAGCAGTGGATCTGTCTCACAAAAGTTCATCACCTAATAAATGATTTTGTTAGTCTTTAAGGTGCTACATGACCGCTTTTTTGTTTTCGCGATTGTTATATAGATTCACTGTGTGTGAGTTTGGGTAACAAAGGAGCATTTCAGAAACTGGGACTGAATCACGGACCACAATGTCCTGAGAGTCAATTGAGCAACTGTCATTTGTGAAGCATTTGTGAAGAATTTTTAATTCAATTGACAGGGATTATTATGTATTGTGACAGTGGGAAGAGGCCATTTGTGCTAGACACTATTCAAACACATAGTGAGGTAGATTGCCTGACAATCTACATAGGCAAGTCAGAGGAAAGGGAAATAGAGACACAGAGATGTACTTAAACTCACAAAAAAGGATATTAACTGAGCTGGGAACAGAACTGGGGATCTCCCAAGTCTTAGTCTAGTACAGCTTGAACCTCTCTAGTCTGGCACCCTTAGTATCTGATTGGTGCTGAATGTGAGAATTTTCCAAACCACAGGAGGTCAATATTGTCTAGCACATTACCCACACTTCTGCTGCTTACTGGACTCTTAGAAGACATTTAATGGTAAATTACAGCTAAATAAGAGCACAGAAACGCTGAGAGCCAGGACTGTTGTCTGTGAACGAGCTTTGTGGGACAAAAGGAAACTTGGCCGCACCCACGACAAGTGGTCATCAAGCTAACTAAAATCATGCTGTATTACAAATGTTGACGGACGTTCAGGAGTAGAGCGGTTCAACCTGTACATCAATCAATAGTCCAAACAGGATTCATGATACAGCATATCGTATTTCATCACAAGTTTTGTTTACACAGCCCACAGGTAAAATTTGTGTTGTGTGTTCCAAACACAGCTACAGATTGTTCACTCTGTAAAGAAGTGCCACCAGTACTGCGAAAGCTACAAACTAATTGTGAGTAATAAAATGAGTGCTCCCACTGTCCCTCTCTCCACAATCAAACTTCCTGGTATTAGGTGAGTGCTAACAATGGCACTTCTTGATTATAAACTGCATTGCAGAGATGTAATAACCTGAATATGCAAATTTAAAACAATCCAAATTGTTGCATTTTAATTATCATGGGTACACTGAAAGAGAAAAAAAACCACAGCAGCAAGTCCAGATTCCAGGTCAGCTGACTCAAAGGTTAACTCCTAAGCTATAAATAGCAGGGTTGGCATATGGGCTCAGGCTGGAGCTCCAGGCTTTGAACCTGCTGGGTAGAGGGTCTCCAGCCCAGGCCTGAACATCTACACTGCTCTTTTTACCCTTGCAGCACAAGCCCATGACAGCTGACCCCATCTCTAACATTCAGTGCTGCAGTGTTTTGTTGTCTTTAAAAAACAAGGAGTCCGATGGCACTTTAAAGATTAATAAATGTATTAGGGCATAAACTTTCATGAGCTGCAGCCTACTTTGTCAGACACATGAAGTGAAAGAACCAGATGGCAGGGGTAAACACACACATACAGAGAAGGGAGTGTTACAACAGTGTTATGAGGCTAATTTAATCAAGGTGGATGTGGCCCACCTCTACAAGTGATAAGGCGAAGCTATTGAAAGAGAAAATGACTTATTGTAATGAGATAGCCATTTCCCCACCTCAGCTCAGACCCATTCTGATGGTGTCCATGGAGGTTAAAGTGTTCTCCTACTGATTTTTGTACATTACCATTCTTGATGTCTGATTTGTGTCCATTTAATCTTCTGCGTAGAGGCAGTCCGGTTTATCCAGTGTACATGGCAGAGAGGTATTGCTGCTGGATGATGGTGTATATCAAATAATCATAGAATACTAAAAGTGGAAGGAACCTGGAGAGATCATCAAGATCAGTTCCCTGCCCTCATGGCTGGACCAAGAACCATATAAATCATCCCAGACAGATGTTTTTCTAACCTGCTCTTAAAAATCTCCAGCAATGGAGATTCCACATTATCCCTGGGTAATTTATTCTAGTGCTTAAGCACCCTGACAGCTAGGAAGTGTTTCCTAATGTCCAACCTAACTCTCTGTTGCTGCGATTTAAGCCCATAGCTTCTTGTCCTATCATCAGAGATGAAAGAGAATAATTTTTCTTCTTTCTTCTTTTAACCTGCTTTTAGGTACTTGAAACCTGTTATCATGTCCCCTCTCAGATTTCTCCATTCCAGACTAAACAAACCCAATTCTTTCAATCTTCCCTTATGTCATATTTTCTAGTCCTTTAATCATTTGTGTTGGCCTTCTCTGGACCTTGTCCAATTTGTCCACATCTTGCTGAAATTTGGTACCCAGAACTGGAACAATACTTCAAGTGAGGCTTAATCAGCACAAACTAGGGTGGAAGAATTACTTCAGGTGTCTTGCTTTCAACACTCCTGTTATTATATCCCAGAATGATGTTTGCTTTTTTTGCAATAGGGTCACACTGTTGACTCATATTTATCTTCTGGTCCACTGTGACCTCTAAATCACTTTCTACAGTACTCCTTGACAGACAGTCATTTCCTATTTTGCATGTATGGCACTCATTGTTCCTTACTAAGTGGAGTATTTGCATTTGTCCTTTTTGAATTTCATCCTATTTACCTCAGACCATTCTTCCAGTTTGCCCTGGTCACTTTGAAATATCATCCTGTCCTCCAAATAACGTGCAGCCCCTCCCAGCTTCATGTCATCTGCAAGCATACTCTATGCCATTAGCTAAATTGTTGATGAAGATATTGAATACAACAACCACAAAACTGATTCCTGTGGGACCCCACTTGTTATTCCTTTCCAGCATGACTGTGAACCACTGACAACTACCTTATAATAACCCCATCTAAGTATATTTTCCTATTTTGTTGTTGTAAGAATGCCATTCAAGATTGTATCAAATGCTTTACTAAAGTCTAGGTATATCACAGCTACTGCTTCCCCCTTATCCACATGTCTTATCCTATCAAAGAAAGGTTGGTTTGACACGATTTGTTCTTTGCAAATCCATGTTGACTGTTACTTAGCTTATTATCTTCCAGATGTTTGCAAATGGATTCCTTAATTATTTGTTCTATTATTATCGCTGGCACAGAGGTTAAGCTGACTGGTCTGCAGTTTCACAGCTTGTCCTTATTTCCCTTTATCACATTCATAGATGCACAGGTGAAGGAGCTCTTGATTGGATGGCATGGCTGATGTAGGTAAGTCCTATGATGTGGTCACTAGTTAGAAGGGTAGACAGAGCTGGCAGTGGGATTTGTTGCAGAATTTGGGTTAGTATTTCTGTTGTGTGGTACGTAGCTAATGGTGAGTATTTGTTCAAGTTTGAGGGAACTGTCATTAAGCAAGACTGGTGTCCCTCCCAAAATCTGTGAGAGCGAGGGATCATCATCTAGGATAGATTGTATATCCTTGATGATGTGTTGGAAAGGTTTTCAATGGGGGCTGCAGGTAATGGTGAGGGGTGTTCCATTGTTTTCTTTGTTGAGTCTGTCCTGTAGTAGATGACTTCAGCATACCTACCTGGCTCTCTCAGTCTGTTTCTTCACTTCCCCAGGTGGATACTATAGTTTTAGGAATGCTTGGCAGAGATCCTGTAGGTGTTTGTCTGCATCTGAGGAACTGAAACAAATGCAGTTGTACCTTTAGGGCTTGGCGGTAGACAATGGATCATGTGATGTGTTCTGGATGAAGGCTGGAGGCAAGCAGGTATGTTTAGCATTCAGTATGTTCAAATATAAACTACGTCTACACTAGAGCACTACGTCAAAAGAGCATCTTTCAAAAGAGAGTGATCAAAAGATGCTCTTTCAATGCATAGCATCTATACACGGGCCAGGGCTGGCGCCGTCGATGAATGACGTTGAAAGAGCCATGCAGCACATTGAAAGGGGCCATCCTGGACGTGGAAAGAGAGCATCTGCACGTACCAGTGGCCTCTTTTGAAAGAAGAGGCCAGGAAATGCTGTAGATGGGGTTGCAGGGCAGCCAAGCCCTTCCAGGGTCACAGCAAGCTGCTCCTTTAAAGGGCCCCTCCCCAACACCCTAGGCCTGCATAACACAAGGCCTGTGGAGTTGCCACAAGCTCCGCAGACACCGTGCCCGCAGGGACAGTGATGGAGCAGTAGCAGCTCGACACACTGCTGGCTGCCACCAACAGAGCGGGTGCCCTGCTAGCCTCAGCACCGGTGGCCGCCCAGCTTCTCCCTGGGGCAGAACGGGGCGCCCCAGACCATCGGGCCCTCCTGGCCCCACTCCCCCTACCCCATGTGCTCTGCCGGCTCTGGAGCCACCCCAGCTCTGAGAGGTGGGAGCACCTGGTCATGGGGGAGTGGGATGATGATCAGTGGTTCTGGAATTTCCGGATTCAGCAGCAGACATTCCTGGAGCTCTGCCAATGGCTGACCCCACCCCCCCAGCACTGAGACACCAGGACACCCAGATGCAGTGCGCCCTCCCAGTGAAGAAGAGGGTCACAATAGCCATCTGGAAGCTGGCCACTCCAGACAGCTACTGCTCCGTGGGACACCAATTCAGTGTTGGCAAGGCCACAGTTGGAACTGTCGTGATGGAGGTAAGGAGGCCGAGGCACACACCACATGGGAGGCAGGGGTCCAGGGTGGGGCTGGGGTGGGGCCAGGAGGCTGGGCACACCCTGCACACCCTCATGAATGCCTACGTCCCCTTCCTGCAGGTCGTCCACACACTAAACACCATGCACCTCCTGAGGGTCATCCACATCGGGGACCTGGGCACAGCCATTGTGGGCTTCAGCACTGGGGTTCCCGAACTGCTTTGGGGCCCTCAACAGGATGCATGTCCCTATCCATGCTGCGGAGCACAGCGGAGGACAATTCATTAACGAGAAAGGCTACCATCCCATGGTCCTGCAGGCCATGTTGGACAGCTGGGACCGGTTCCAGGACACATATATGGGCTGGCCTGGCTGCACCCATGACGTGTGGGTCTTCCACAACTCGGACCTGTGCCACCATCTGGAGGTGGGGACCTACATCCCCCAGAGGGAGATCCGGCTGGTGGACACCACCGTGCCCCTCTGCCTGGTGGCTGACGCAGCATACCCACTCCAGCCATGGCTCATGCGGCCCTATACAGGCCACCTCACCACCGGCCAGGATCGCTTCAATGGCCAACTCAGCTGTGCTTGCCAGGTGGTTGAGCGCACCTTTGGACACTTGAAGGGGCAGTGGCACTGCCTCCTCACCAGCCTGGACGTGGGCGTCCTCAACGTCCCCCAGGTGGTGGGCTCCTGCTGCACTCTGCATAACGTTGTGGAGAATAAGGAGGAGGCCTTCACACAGGGATGGGTCGTCAAGGCCAGCAGGGGCTACCCCCAGCCAGCCGCTGCACCTAGCCACCAGGCCCACCAGGCTGGGATCCACGTGCAGGAGGCCCTGAGGCAGTACTTTGAGCAGGGGCCCCAGTGAGTACCACCCCGGCCACACCCAGCGGACCTCCTGCACACTCCCCCCCACCACCATCAAGCACATGGCAAAGAGTGGTTTGGGGAAAATAAAACCATGTATTAGAAACTACAAATCTATGGCTAATACTTATTTTTCACTACAGCACAGTGGGGACAACTATTTACAGGAGCAGGGGATAACTATATACAGAGGGAGGAGGACCTAGGTGGCCCGGGCAGTGGGCCATCTCTCCAGGGCAGGGGTGGAGGGCCGCAACCCACGTCAGCTCTGGGTCCCGGGTCCCACCTTGTCCAGGGTCCCCGGAGAGGCTGGGTTGGGGGGCAGGGAGTATGGGGAGGTAAGGCCGGAAATTGGCATCAGGCCAGCAGTCTGGCCAGCGGCCTCCTCTCCCAGGGGGCTGGCAGGTGGGGCCATGGTGGGGGGCAACATGAGGGGGTGCACAAGGGGGCAGCTGGGCCAGGAGCTCTCAGTAGAAGCCAGCTTTATCTTTAAAGGTGGCCATAAACTGCCCCCCAGGCTGCCTGACACCAGGCAGCCTCCCCCTCCTCAAAATAGAAGTGCCTCTCTGCCAGCTCCATTTGGCACCAGATGGAAGCGGTGCTATGGGGGTCCTCGGCTGGCTGCCTCAGGCTCCACTGAAGGCAGGCCCCTCCAGGTTCTGGTGGTGGCTCCAGGCAGTTGCCGTCCCTCGCCCCCCGGGGGGCTGTCTGGGACTACAGACGGAGCGAGACTCTCCTGGCCCTTGGATGTGCAGCTGCAGAAACAGGGAGTGAGAGAAAAAGGCCATGAGTACTGACCCCTGCCCTGTGGCCCACGCTCCCTGTCCCACTGTGGGTGCCTGGTCCCTGTCCCCCATCTGTGGGTATGGTGGCCCTGTGGGCATCCCCTTTGTGTGGTCTGCCCCCCCCCCAGGGGCAGGGCGCAACACTGTCTGTGGGAGTGGGTGCTGATGGGCACTGGCAGCCGTGCCGCCGTCCCGGGGTCGTGGTCTGACTGGGCCTGGGTGGGCCAGGGTCTGCTGGATGCGTGGGGAGCCCCTGGTCGTGTATGATGCCCCTGTCCCATGACCTGGGGGTCTGTGCCTTGTGGGGTACATACCTGAGGATCCACCACCAAGGTCAGGGGAAGCCCGTCTGGCTGATGCCCAGCCAGAGGTGTGGAAGCGGAGGTCAATGACCAGGCACCCTTCCTTGCTGGACCAGTCCACTGCCTCGGTGCCCAGCTCCGGCTCTGGCCCTGGTGGTGCGGGGCTGGCCACAAGTCCCAGCTCCTGCTCCTTGATGGGCTGAGGCTCCTCAGCTGCGGTGTCCAGGACAGCTGGTGGGGAGGAAGTATCCCAGGAGCCCAGGATGGTCCTGAGCTCCCAGTAATAGGGGCAAGTGGCGGGGATGGTTTCTGACCGGCTGGCTGAGTCCCAAGCCTAGGCATAACCCTGCTGCAGCTCCTTCACCTTACTCCTGACTGGTCAGGAGTGAGGGCAGAGTGACCCCAGGTTGTCGGACCCTCAGCCAGCCGGGCAAAGGTGGCCACGTTTCACCACTTACTCCCCATCACCTGGAGCACCTCCTCCTCGCTCCAGAGCCCCAGCAGGTCCCGGAGTTCAGCCTCGCTCCAGGAGGGGCCCCGCTTCTTTCCCACCCCAGCCAGACCCTCGAGAACCCTGGGGTTGCTTGGAGGGGAAGCCCTGGGACTGCTTGGGTGGCTGGCTGGTCGCCATCGCTCCCCATGGGCTGCAAGGGGGTTGCACTGAGGCATGCAGAGGCAGCACATGTAGCAGCTGCTGCCTGCACACTCTCAGCTTCCTGCCACGTGGTTTCTGGGTCCGTGCAGCTTTAAGAGCTGCTGTGCACAGAGACCATAGACCCCTGCAAGGGCTGGGCATCATGTCTCCGCATCCCAGCTGATTGCTGCCAGGGTGGATCCCACTCCTTTGAAGTAGCAGGACGCCGCGCGTCTTCACACACTTTTTTTTGAAGTTAGACCTCAAAGTAGCGCCCTGTTCCTATTTTCTGTTTGAAATAGTGGTTTTGACGCCTGCGGTGCCTAACGTTGATTTCGTCTTCGAAGTAGTGTGTAGACACAACATACACTACGTCGAAGTGGGGCCTGCTCTTTCGAAGTAGCAGGCTCGTGTAGCCGTGGCTATAGAGTGGTATCTATGAGACCATCACTTACTTGTATCGTGATGTCCAGGAAGTGGATCTCTGCTGTGGACTCCTCCAGGCTGAGAATGATAGTGATATTGAAATTGTTGTAATTCTGGGGGGATTTTTCGAGAGCCCCCTGCTGTTTTGTATGGATGAGGAAGATGTCATAAGTGCACTGCAAGTCGAGGAAGGGCACTTGGGGATGGGAGTTGAGGAAACGTTCTAAGCCAGTCATAAGAATGTTGGCATATTGTGAGGTCCATGCATCACCATAGCAGTGCCACTGACCTGAAGGTATAAATAGTCCCCAAATCTGAAATGGTTGTGGGGAGAACAAAGCCACAAAAGTCGGCAACTATGCTGTGACCTCTTTGGGGATACAGTCCCTGATGGGTTGTGGTCCGTCTTTGTGCTGAAAGTTGGTGAATGCCCCTAGTGCCCAGGATGGTGTTTTTGGGAAGAGCACCAATGGAATGTAGTTTCAAAAACAAAGTATAACATGAAAGCGCTGAGCTGGAAATCATATGCAAATTTGACACTATCAGAACGGGCCTGAACAGACACTGCAAACCACTCTCATTACAATAAGTAATTTTCCGTTTAAGTATTCTCACCCTTTTATCATTGTTGGAAGTGGGCAACCTCCACCCTGATCAAATTAGCCTCATTAACTCTGTTGTAAAACTCCCATCTTTTTATAATCTCAGAGGGGTAGTCTGTAGCTTCACATACAACAATCAGTCCTGTAACACCTTACAGCTTAACACATTTATTAGGTCATGAGCTTTCATGAGTAAGCCCCACCTCTTCAGATGATTGAAATAGAAATATAGAATCCAGGGTTTATATAGCAAGGAGGGAGGGGTTGCAAGGTGAGGGGGAAGGGTTACTTGTCACTAGTAGGACTAGTTGATGAAGCAAATTAAAGTACAATGTGTCCCATTCCTGTGAATATCAGAGGTGGAGAAATTGCCCTTGTGGTGCATAAGATAGCTGAAATCTCAGTTCAGGTCTAGGTTAAACCCAGCATATTTGCAAATGAATTCCAATGTAGATGTCTCTCTCTGTAATCTAGTGGTGAAATTCATTTGCTGAGGAATTGCTACTTGTACATCCATTATTGACTGTCCAGGGAGGTTAAAGTGTTCCCCTATTGGTTTATGTGTATTCTAATTCCTGATGTCAGACTTCCGTCCATTCATCTTTTTGCACAGAGACTGTCTGGTTTGTTCAATGTACATGACAGAGGGGCATTGCTGGCACATACTGGCATATATAACATTAGTGGATGTACAGGTGTATGAGCCACTGATGGTGTGGCTGATGTTGTTAGGTCCTCTGATGGTGTAACTTGTATAGATATGTGGACAGAGTTGGCAATGGGGTTTGTTGCAGGGATAGGCTCCTGGACTAGTGTTTCTGTGTTGTGTGTGGTTGCTGATGAGTATTTTCTTGAGATTGGATGGCAGTTAGTAGGAGATGACAGGCCTGTCACCCAAGTCCTGTGAGAGGGAGGGATCATTTTCCAGTATAAGTTGTAGGTTGTCAATGATGTTCTGGAGGGGTTTAAGCCGAAGGCTATAGGTGATGACAAGTGGTGCTCTGTTGTTTACTTTGTTGGGTCTATCATGAATTAGGTGACATCTGGACGCTCATCTGGCTCTGTCAGTCTGTTTCTTTACTTTCCCAGGTGGCTAATTAAGTTTTAAGAATGCATCACAAAGATCTTGTAGGTTTTTATCTCTGTCAGGGGAACTGAAGCAGATACAGTTGTATCTTACGGTTCAGCTGTAGACAATGGATCGTGAGATGTGTCTTGGATGAAAGCTGGAAACATACAGGTATGAAAAGCAGTCAAGGGGCTTCCAGTATAGAATGGTGTTTGCATGACCAGCATTGATTTGTACTCTAGCATTCAGGAAATAGATCTCTTGTGTGGAATGATCCAGGCGGAGGCTTATGGTGGGGTGGAAATTGTTGAAATCCCTGTGGAATTCTTCAAGGATCTCCTTACCATGGGTCCACATGATGAGGATGTCATGAATGTACCGTAAGTAGAGGAAGGAATGGTAGGGGACAAGAGATAAGGAAATATTCTAGGTCATCCATAAATATGTTGACATATTGTGGAGCCATGTGGGTGCCCATAGCAGTACCACTGACTTGAAGGTATAAATTGTCCCCGTATTGGACATAGTTGTGGGTGAGGACAAAGTCACCATAGCTCAGCCACCAGATGTGCCATGGCATCATCAGGGATGGTGTTCCTGATAGCTCATAGTCCATCCTCATGCAGATTATTGGAGTAAAGAGCTTCTGTGTCCATGATGGCAAGGATGGCATTTTCAAGAAGATTACTGATGTTCTGTAATTTCCTCAGGAAGTCAGTGGTGTCTTGGAGATAGCTAGGAGTCCTGGTAGCATAGGGTTTGAGGAGAGAGTCAACATAGCAGGATAATCCTGCTGCAAGGGTGCCAATACCTGATATGAGAGAACATCCAGGGGTTTCTGGTTTATGGATTTTGGGTGGCAGCTAGAATGCTCCTGGTTGGAGCTCTGGGGGTGCGTCTGTGTGGATTTCATCTCAAGCTGAAGAAGGGAGTTCCTTGAGCTGATAGTGTAGTTTCTCTTGGTACTCCTCCATGGGTCCGGAGGAAAAAGAGCTATAGAATTTGGTGTTGGTGAGTTGCCTGGGAGCCTTATGTTTGTAATCTGACCTATTCTTTATGACTACAGCACCCCTTTGTCAGCCTCTTTGATTATATGTCAGAGCTCTTTTGGATGTTGTCAATAGCACAGCATTCTCCAAGGCTGGAGTTATGCGTCACACCGTGTTGTTTGTTCACAATGGCAGCTAGCCTGTGCACATTTGTGAAAGTATACAGTGTAGAAGTCCCGACTGTCATTACAACTGTCAGGAGGAGTCCATGTAGAATACTTCTTCTTGTGGTGTTCGTAAGAGGGATCTAGTGGGTCAGTGCAATGTTCAAGGTATTCCTTCAAATGAAGACAACATCTCGCTATGTATGTAAATATCCATACCATCTGGTTCTTTCACTTCATGCACCTGACAAAGTGAGCTGCAGCTCATAAAAGCTTGTGCCCTATGTGATGTAGTGGGGGATACATGTGTATGCATGTGTGGCTCACAGAGGGTGTGGGGCTCCTGCTGAGGCTATCAGGTGACCAGGGCTACGTCTACACGTGCACCCAACTTCGAAATAGACTATTTCGATGAATAACGTCTACACGTCCTCCAGGGCTGGCAACGTCGATGTTCAACTTCGACGTTGCTCAGCCCAACATCGAAATAGGCACAGCGAGGGAACGTCTACACGGCAAAGTAGCACACATCGAAATAAGGGAGCCAGGCACAGCTGCAGACAGGGTCACGGGGCGGACTCAACAGCAAGTCGCTCCCTTAAAGGGCCCCTCCCAGACACACTTTCATTAAACAGTGCAAGATACACAGAGCCAACAACTAGTTGCAGACCCTGTATATGCAGCACGGACCCCCAGCTGCAGCAGCAGCAGCCAGAAGCCCTGGGCTAAGGGCTGCTGCCCACGGTGACCACAGAGCCCCGCAAGGGCTGGAGAGAGAGTATCTCTCAACCCCCCAGCTGATGGCCGCCATGGAGGACCCCGCTATTTCGATGTTGCGGGACGCGGATCGTCTACACGTCCCTACTTCGATGTTGAACGTCGAAGTAGGGCGCTATTCCCATCCGCTCATGGGGTTAGCGACTTCGACGTCTCGCCGCCTAACGTCGATTTCAACTTCGAAATAGCGCCCAACACGTGTAGACGTGACGGGCGCTTTTTCGAAGTTACTGCCGCTACTTCGAAGTAGCGTGCACGTGTAGACGCAGCCCAGGTGACACAGCTGTACTGCAGACAAAGGAGGAGGTGGACCCTGAGGGGTTAGAATTGAAACTGGGAGTTGGAAAGCAGTTAGTCTGGGCTGGGAGAGAGATAGACAAAGGAGAGGGCAAGCCCCCGGCTCAGCGGGCCTCCTCTGGCCAACATGAATTGGACTGACTGGCTCTGCTGTACGGACACCTCTGTATGATGCTGTGCCCTGTTGGCTAATAAACCCGCTGTTCTCCTGCTGAGTGAGAGTCACTCCTGCCTGCGAACAGGGTGCAGAGTTTGGGTATGCCTGAACCCCATCACACCCTAATACAACTGCTAGTCTTCATGGTGCCACTGAACTCCTTGTTATTTTTGTTGAAACTAACACAGCTACCTCTCTGAAACTTGTTTTGTTATTTTCTATGTAGACTTACCCATTGTCACAGAGCAAGCCTCAAAGCCAGGCTAATTCAGAGAAAAGTTTAATTCCAACATACACAAATATATTAACTATATTATTAATTATACCATGATATAGTCTCAACCTTGGGAAGAGTTTAACAAAACAACAACAAAAGTCAAATAAATGCAAATCCCTCCTGGTTGAACAGAGTCCACTTCTGTCTAGCCAGCCCTGTGGTGGAAAAATGTTTTAACTTCATTAAGTGGACTATCAAGGTTTTCAGGGTCATTTTTTCTCCCTCCAAATGTTCTAATGGAACTTAGCGGGGCTTTTATGCTGGGTCACCTTTCCACTAAGGTTTAAGATCATCTTTCTGCTTCAAACGCCCACCCTCTCTCTAGTCTCATTTAAAGCATGAGCTGCTCAGTCACTTCTTTTCACTGAGCCCCTTTAGGTGACAAATATCCATAAAAAGGTATCTCGTCCCACTACTGCCATCGAAGAATGCTTCCTACTTTAAAGTGTAATTGCACCCAGTGCATATTTTTTAAAAAAAAAAAAAAGGGGAGCTGGTACTCAGCCAGTGCCCTGTCCCCGGGCCAGGGTTCCTGCAGCTGGGCTTGCCGGCAGGGCTCCATTCCCCAGACAGCTCCCTGCCACCCAGTCAGGGATCCTGTAGCTGAGGCTGCCGAGGTGCTGACATGCAGTACTGGCAAGTACTGGCACAAAAAAAGCACTGATTGTACCAAAGGCGCAGACAGAAGGGCAAAGGGAGCAGGTCAGAAGCTGTTAGCAAAAGAGAGCATTCAGAAAAATGATCAGATGATGCCAGGGAATGTGGTCATCGGGGGGTATGTCTATGCCCTCCTTACAGATTGGCTGGTGAGCAAGCCACAGGCAGCAGCCAAAGCTAGCTGGGGACATGTTTGCTGCAGCTCAGAGAAGAAGCATTATGCATCCCACATCATGCATTCCACAGGCTTCAGGAATCCTGTCCTGGCATGACATAAGAGTATTCACCCAGCAGCTTGTCTGTACCCTCTCACTGGGCCAGCCAGAGCGGGATTTAATCCTTGATTGTCATGGAAAAAAAATCACACTGCTCTTTACTAAATACATACATTTATAAATTCACTAACCAAATTCTACCCCGCTGTAACTTCACGGACTACAAGGGTTGTGCTATACAGGACTATGGTCCACAAAGTCATAGCAATGTAATATGAATAGATGTAACATTATGAATATTCTAAAAATTTTCAAATCTTTTATGCAAATATAACCCACATTAGAGGCTCATCCTTTCAGAGCAAGCTGTCCAGGGCTCAGTCCTCATGGATGGTATGACCAAGGATATTATTACAAGCATTCATAGTACAATGTACATATTTAGAAACATCTTTTTATCCTTCAAAGAATGCATCTTTTTAACAGACATTTCATAAGATGGCACTGACAACAGATGGCTAGGAAAGGGTGGTGTACTGCTCTTCCAGAGCTATTGTGATTTTTTTTTTTTTTTGTTAACTACTGCTTCTTGCTTGGATGGGAAACTCAGCAAGAAACCCTTTCTAGTGTTACTTCAGAACCAGGAAGTGCCACGCAGGCACTTTGCAACAGAGAGAATGAAAAATTGTGGAGCTTTGGACCAAATGAGGCAGATCTCTGGACATGCCCTTATTCTGCAAAACAAAAATCACTTGGACACATTTTGTGAAACTGCCCTCAGACCCTCACCCTGCCCAGGCATCCAGAAAGCTTTGGCCTGGGTTTCAGGCCTTCCCAGGCAGCTGGATTGCCAGGTTGCTATGCTATGGGCCTCTCCTCTAGCCCTTGCTGGGTAGCCGCTCCACCACCCCCAACCCCGTCCTTTGCTGGGCAGCCCTGCCACACACCTTGCCTTCCCCAGGGACTCGGGAAACATGGACAAAACAGTTTTGGGAAGGCAGTGCCTTCCCTTGCTTACATTACCCACCCCCCATGGGTAATGCAAAGTCTCATTGTCAACTGTAAGCATTTCTAATCCTGGATGCTCCGAGAACAACTAAAAATATTCATTCTAAAGCAGGAGATACAGATGAGAGCCTAACCAGAGTCTGTGCCCTTTGCAATGCTTCAGCACTACAAAGGAGCCAAAAGATGGCTTACAGGTCCGTATGCAAGAATTTCTGGGAGTGGGTGGTTTCTGGGTAAATGTGGACCAACTCCCTTTCACAGCAGGCCCTGCCCTTCTCCCCTCACCCACGGCTCTCCAGGTGGCCCTTTCCCTGCACTCCCCACTTCCACTCCAGGCAGCCTGGCCTTGCCTCTCTCTGCCAGCATCCCTGCTGCTGGTGGCCACGCCTGTGTGCACAGGGGCCACTGCTGCCCCACCCCTCTCCCCACTCCTACCTACCCTTTGTGCTGGGGTCCTGGCTGCTGTGCACCCAGGGCTCTCCTAGCTACCCCTAGTCTTGTCCATGCACTGGGGCTCTCCTGATGGCATGCAGGGCAGGGGAGCAGTGTTCCCGCTAGGGCTACATCTGCACTAGAGGGTTTTGTCAACAAAACCTGGGGAGTGTCCAAATTCCCAAGGAGATCTGTCGACAGTGAATTGACACAACACAGCACCTCTATTGACAGCCATATCCTGCTGCCCATGAAGCAGAACACCTCCGTTGACAGAGCTCTGTGGACAGAAAGCCAGTCTGAATGTTCGGGGTTGGGGGGGGCCAACACACAGGGCTTCTGGGACCCTGGGCAGCCCCGTCTGCTGTGGGTCCAGTTGGCCATTCTGTCGAGAGAGCAGCTGAGCAGTCGGGCCACTGTCTGTCAACAGAGCAAATTGCTCTTGGGATTCGCTTGGCAATTTGGCCGCGATCTGTTGACAGAAGTTTTGTCGGAAGATATCTTTAGACAAAATCTTCTGTCAATAAATTGCTGTAATCTAGACATAGCCTAAGATTTTCCGTCCTTGGGCAGGCTGCATTTTCTTTCAAGCAGGTTAAAATTCCTTATGTACAACACCAATACTGAAGTAGTGTGTGGATGTGCACCACCAGTACGAACAAAAAACTTAGATATAAATATATATTGTAAACAGTCCATCTGTGTGAAAGAAAATATATTAAAGTAATGGATAATTAATGAGGAGCAATGCTTATGGTATTTATTTAATATGAAATCCAATAAAAAAAAATGAACACTACTCTTGTTGTACCTATATCACCATCCGTTCTAACAACTCAAGCTAGTGAACACACCAAAATGCGTATTGTCACACACATAGCTCAGCTTTAAGATGATAAACAAATCTACAAGTCAATTAGAAGTACAGTAAACTCTTTCATACATGGTAATCCTGGGACTGGGAAGGTGCTGGATAGTCAAATGTTCTAGATAATAGAGAGTTATTCCTAGCAATGCATAACATGAAAGGAAAACAAGATGAGACGTTAAGAAACAAACAAAAATGTATGCAGAGTCCTTTATTTACCAACAGCAGGAGTACTGCACCCTGTAAACTTACGTTAGTTGAACCTCTCTTGTCTGGCACCCTTGGGATCCAACTGGTGCCCAATGAGAGCATTTGCTGGACAGCGGGATGTTAATATTTTCTAGCACATTACTAACACTTCCACTGCCTACTGAGCTAAAACATTTAGGGGTGAATTACAGCTAAATAACAGCACAGAACACACAGAGCCAGGACTGATGGCTTGTCAAAAAACTTTATAGGACCACGGGAAATTTAGCCACACCCATGATGTGGGGTCATTCGGCTAACCAAAATCACGCCGGATTATGGAGTTTGCACACCGAGGGCATTTCGGCTTAGAGGGGTTCAACCTGTGGTGTATTTGCTGTATTTATTTGTATTTGCTTTCACTATACTGCACTTATGGAAAACAGAACTAAAATTTACTTATGGTTAAAAGGCCAATTATTTGAGGTTTCTGGATGATAGAATGCTGAATATGAAAGATTTCACTGTACTCCAAAAAATTCTGAGATGTGGGAGGCTAAGGGCAGTGGGCTGGGGATATGGGGATGCAGGAGTCAGGGTTGGGGTATAAGAGGTGCTCAGGGTGTGGGACTGGTGTGAGTAGGGGGTGAAGAAGTTAGGGCAAGGTGCTGGGGACATGGAGGTACAGGAATCAGGTTTGGAGTGCAGGACAGGCTCAGGACAGGGGGTTGCAATATGTGGCAGTGCAGAAGTTAGGGCAGGATGCTGGGGATGTCAAGAGTTTACGAGTAATGGTTGGGCTGTGTGAGGGTCCCAGAGCAAGGCATCGGGGTTTGTGAGGGGGTCAGGGAAGGGTGTTGGGGTGGAAGGTGGTACAGGAGACAGGGCAGGGGGCTGGGCATGGGGAGTTAGGGTAGAGTGCATGGAAGAGGAGGGGACAACTCTGGACCTAGGTATTCTTACCTGGCTGTTGATTTTAGATCAGGGTGCCCTTGTGAAGAATTTATTTTAAAAAAATAACTATCTGAAGATTCAAGTTTTTAAGGCTAAAGCTGAATGCTCAGAATTGTGCACCTAACTATCTATGCAAGGATTTTCTAGAGATGTGATTTTAGAAGCTTCAGCCACAAACTAATGAAATATTTAAAGCAAATTTTAAGCTAAGTTCCTGTGGACGGCATACACACCTGTTTTTGTCAATAAAATTCATGGTTGGCACATGCCTGTTAAATGCTTTTAATTACCACTTAATGTCTTTTTCAAGGTTCTATGTTATGCTAGTAGGGCTGAGAGGCTGGAAGAGTTTTCACTTTTATGAAAAGTCTGTCCAATGTACATAGTGGCAGGGCATTGTTGGTACATAATGGCATATATAGTGTTGCTGGAAGTGCAGGAGAATGTGCCTTTGGTCTCGTAAGTAACGTGGTTAGGTCCAGTGATGGTATCCCCAGAATAAATATGTGGACAAAGTTGGCAGCGGAGTTTGTTGCAAGGAGAAGTTCCAGGATTAGTATTACAGTGGTGTAGCCTGCGATTCTGGTGAGAATCTTTCTTTGGCTAGGATGTTGTCTACGGGAAAAAATAGTCCTGTCACCTAGGTTGGTGAAAGTCAGGCTGCCACTCCTGACAGGAGCAGTTTCTCTGCTCCTGTCAGTGGCAACAGCAGCTCCTGTCAGCGGCGGCAGCCGACAGTCAAGTCAGTTTCCCTGGTCCTGTCAGTGGCGGAGTGGGGGCACCTGGCTCCTGGTTGCCCACCATTCACAGGAGCCGGGAAACTGATCAGCACTGCTACACTGATCAGTTTCCCAGCTCCCCTGAGTGGTGGGCAGGCCAGAGCCAGGTACCAGCTCCCTGCCTCTCAGAGTCGCATTAACGCGAGATTCACACAACTTGAGTGCGCATACTTCAGGGTTCTACTGCACTACCTGTATAAACCTGGTGCGTGCAGGTTTTACTGTGTCCCTGCAACGTCTGAATAGAGCATTCATCAAGTTTGCACAGAGTTAGCAGACATGCTGAATCTGGTCAAAAATTCCTTGTGATGCAAGATTGAATAGATACCTTTCAGCCTTTATTTTCATTCATGTTAGTCCTGCAGAGCTAGGTCTAGAGGAAGTTTAAAAAAAAAAACTGAATAGTCAGTGCATCTTCTATTTTGAAATAAGTGCTGTTTTTGCATAGCCACTTCTAAGAGTACAACTGCACCTTAATGGATTTAATCCAATACAATCCCAAATTCCGAACTATTTGTGGTTCACCCTTCAATACTTTATCTTGCACCTCATTTCAACTGGATTATTTAAGGTCTTCACACACACTTCTTGAACTCCACTGAACAAAAACAGGTATCCATCTGACCTTCATGAAGTAGCAGAACCTCCTTGAAGTCTTTTATTATAGGAATTTATATGGTAGCATTAGTGTAATATTTAGATGCAATGTACATAGTGGTGGTATAAGTGAAAACCATTTCCTATATGTAAGAAAATGGTGTACATCCCATGACCAGTCTCAGGACTACAAACATAAAAAACATAGAGATCAGTAGACATAACACGTGTTGAAACCTTTTTTTCAGATTTTCTTAAAGTTGCAGCTCTTCTGTGACAAATGCCCCAACCTTCGTTCTTGGCTTTCTAGGAAGCCAATAGGATTTGGTCTGTATTTTCAACCCTTCTTGTTGCACTCTGTAATTTGACACTCTTTAAGCAACTATGGTGCCTGAGGCAGGAAGGTGAACAGTGGAATTTTCCATCACCAATGCAAAAAAACAAGGAAGTTAAAACAGCTTTCAGTTTTATACGCACTGCTGCACAAAAAAACATTGTGGCCACTTCACCTTGAGAATGCTGAATTAGACACAAAAAAACGACACTGGGGGACAGTGAATTCTATCACTGCTCTCTAGGATGTGTAACTGTCTGGTTTGTGAACTAGGATGATACAAGCCTGGGAAGCAGAACAACTTGTGCTATTCCTCTCAGTAGAGTAACTCATGCCAACCACAAGGAATGTCTTTCACCGTGTAAAAGATCTCAAGCACATATAGTCCCTCTCCTCCAATGCAAAAATGTGTCAAAGAGAAGGTGCTACCAGTGCTGCTGGAAATAATGGGCTGTTCCCTCCCCATGCCTCCAGTTTTCACAGAAAGTCAAGATTCCCAGGGAGATGACAAACACTGCCCCCCTGCTCATTTTAATGTGGATATAATGTGTGCAGTTATACACCGTTCCCCACAGCCCTTTCCATGCTTGTACCAGCAGTACTGCAGTCTGAAAAGGTTGGCAGGCTGCCACAATTGCCTATGCTCAGTGCCATTCCTAAATGTAAAATGGAGGTGATAACACCTCCTTTCTCCCACTCTTCATCTAAAAGGACTGTTTCTTACTATGTGTATTACAGTGTTTGTTACAAGGGGATCCCAATCTCTGTGTGGTCCCCAGTTGCTACTGTAACCCTTCTGCCAGGTGGCGCTAGAAGCAGCCAGGCCAGGTTCAATATCTAGGGGTTCATTTCCATCACCCCAACACAGAACTGACTTGACCACCCCCCATGCAGTAACCTGGGAAAGTCACACGCCACCCCGGGTGCCTCTGAGAGCAATGCCTCCCCACACACAGGCACAGAATCTGAGTGTAGAAAAAAAACTTTAAATAAAAGGGAAGGAATAACTTTGCAATAACTTGGGAAAGCCCCTCAAACATGGTTTGTAAATATCAAGTGAAAGTCCCACCCCAAGGAGGTTGGGCAATGTCCTCTTCCTCTCAGGTTCTTAAGTCCAGCAATCTGCATGTTTCCTTCAGATGCCCAACCCTTCCCTGCATCCCACTCACAGTTGCTGCCCTTGGTTCATGCAGACACAGAGTTCAGAGGCGCATCTGCAGAATTCACCTCCCATCCTGAGGGGGAGGGCGGTAAAGAGGCATCTCACTTGCTCCACTGGCCCACTCTCTGCTCTCCTGTCCACTAGTCACACCCTCTCTGCTGCCACCCTTCTGGCCACTCGTTGCACCTCTCTGCCTCCACCCACTGGCAGCCAGTCACCATCCTCTGCCATCCACCTCTTAGCTCTGACCTCTGCATGTCAGTCTCAAGTGATTCCAGCTCCCATTGGTTTAATTTTTTAGCAGGCAGGGGTAGACAAAAATACAGTTCTACCACAATTAGCATCAGAAAGGGGCTCCTAGCGGGACTCAGTCAAACGAGGCCGGGGGGTACCCTTGGGGAGGGTATAGCCTTCTGACCAGAATAACCTACCCTCACCCTTTTTTCTTTCTCATAGAGCTCAGAAAGTTGAGCCCTGCTTAGCAATGTTCCCTCTGCTAGCTGTGAGCCCCTTCCTTTGGAGCAGATAAAGCATAGTCCTGCTTTTTTGGATTCCCACAATAATTATAAGCATTGACACCTGTATTTCACTTACACCTGCATTTAATAGAAACAGTTGGTGTTGAGTCACAAATTAAGTTGTGACAAATCTGAGGAAAGGAGGAGCAAACGGTATGTACACGGACACAGCCAAGGCCTCTGCTTCCCTGGATCCAGACTTATGGCTCAGGGCTCCTCTCTGTAGAGTCCAGCCTGCAGCAGGATGGAGGGGGTAAAGCCCTGAGCCTCGCAGGCTGGATCAGGCAAGCTGCAGTCTGGATCCAGACCATGGGCAGAGGAAGGGGATCAGGCAGTGAAGAGCAGCTCTGCCCCACCTGGTTACCCTCTAATTTCCCTACTGCCTGCTCGTATGCTCCTGAGGAAGGACTAGACAGTTACATTTCAGAGCAGTAGTCTTCATTTGAACAATGTAGTAATAGCACTTATCTTGGACGCCAAAGTACAGATCTCCCAGTTAGTTGTTCCTTCAGCATCAGCTGCCAGCTTAAAGTACTGCCCTTCCAAGTGATGATCATTTGAACAGTAATGTTATTTATATGGTGCCAGATCCCCATGTGTGCCATGTGCTTTACAGATGGAGTGTAAGACAAGGCCATGTCCCAAAAAGGTTACAATCTAAGGACTGGCTCTGCAGTCCTGTACCACTACAGAGACCACTCATTCACACCAGGACTCCTATAGGACTACCATCTGCAGGGATACGTGCATAAATTCTATGTAGTGTGAGTAATGGCTGCAGAGCCAACCCCCTAATAAACAACATAAGCCAGTTATGTGAGAAGAATTGCAATCTAAACAAAGTGAATTTACTATTAACCTACAAAAAGTCAGCAGTTTTACCGACAGCATTACTGAGCTTTTGATAATCAGACAAACAACACTGGATAATAGACGAGCCTAGGAAACGATCCTGCTTTGGAAGGAGGGTTAATTAGGCATGCAACAGAGGAGGGCATCAGGGGCAATTGCATAAGGGCCCGCTGGACTTAAGGGGGTCCAGGGCTGCTGCTGCCACTGCCTGTGCTGCAGCCATGCCTGGGACCTTTTTAAGAGTGCTGACCTAGCACACCTGCGGGGAGCCTCAGCGCACAGATCCGCGGAGCTGCAGGGTGGAGGGGACCCGGAGGTTGTAACCGTAGGAGTGAGTGGGGAGAGGAGAGCTGGGCTGGGAAGGGAGCAGGGAGCCTGGTTGGGAAGAGAAGATGGGAGGGGAGCTCTGAGGTAGAGCCAGGCATGGGACTGTGGGGAGCAAGGGCTGAGGGAGCGGAGTAACCAGACTGGGAAGGGGAAAGCGTGGAGGAGCAGGGGCAGAGATAGGCAGGCATGGCTGGGAGAAAGGAGCCGAGCGGTGGGGGGACAGAACCACAGGGGATGGTGGCGATTGCAGAGCTTGACAGGGAATGTGTGGGGGATATAGAGAGAGGAAGGAGCCAAGCTGGGCAAAGGACTGTTGGGGGTAGAGTTGTGCAGGGTTGACAGCGATGGCAGAGAGGGGAAGGAGGGTGTGAGGGGTGCCTCCAGGCAGTGGCGGATGGGCTTGTGACCAACTTGAGGGGCGGGGGGGCTCTGATTGAGGGATAGCGCTTGGGGTTTCCCAGTGTGGGGAGTGAGGGAAATGGCTTGTGGCTTTGTCAGGAGGAGAACAGGGGGTCCAATTATTTTGCTGCCCCGGGGCCCAGAATTCCTGTCAGCGGGCCTGAAGTTGACTCAATGAAATTACAAATCTGTCAGCTTTGGTTTCTACAGTCTACGGTATCTTGATGCTGAACTAGCCAGTCATCTGCCCATGGATGTCAGGGAATCTTAAACTTGCATTTACAATGTTCCAAAACCCAGGGGCTTTCATCTCTTTGCGGTCGTGCCATTGGTCAAATTACTATTGTAATCAATGGAGTTAACTGTCAACTGTCAGAAGGGCAAATGGTGCATCTGATAATATATCTGTCTATATCTATATCTATCCTTGTCAAATAAATATCAAAGTGTTTATGGAGGAATTAAATGTACTTTGTTCTTTCCAGAATATCACCACCTACAGCTGTTTATCACCCACACTGGAATGTTCCAATTTAAATTGATATTCTTTGATTTACCACCTGGATTTGCCAAAAAGTCTGGATGTTGAAAGGATTCAAGTGATGAGTTAGACTTTTTTCATGCTGTGTTTCCTCCACAGGTCACTCCTTGGATAGAGGACTGCTAAACAATAAGCCTCACCAGGAAATTTTGCTTTCCCTTACTGGGCCTTGGTCAACTGAATGAACACTCAGTTATCCTTCTACCTGAATTTTATCTGAAAGGCTGATCTGTGGGTTTCTTTTTCTGATTTCCATTTCAGAACAGAGAAATAGATTTCCATACTTGAATCTTGGGGTGGAAATAGGAGCGACTAATGTTTACTCTATAGTTTGACACTGTGTGCTTTGACAGTGGAATTCTGAGACAAAAAGGAAATAAAAACAAGATGGTCAATGGAATTTTCCTTTGTGATATGTTTTATCTGTAGCTGTAATATGCTGAGCCCAAGTTATTAGAGATGAACTGAAAACCGAAGCAATAAAATGCCATTAGCTTTAGTACCATCAGAGTTAGAAACAGAAACGATCCATTAGGTTCCTGCTGGAGAAAGACTATTCCCCACAATAATGTGACCAATGTACCAAACAGAAAGAGTAGGGGAGATATTCAGCATAATGGAAAAGCATGCAGAAAATTTTAACATCCCCCTGCATTTAAGCTTTACAATCTCCCAACATACCAGTGTTAATCCTTTTTACCATCTCCCAGTTTACACTTTTCTATGTTCACTAGGTATTCCAAGGGTCTGAGAAAAACACATGGTCGTGTCTAATATAGTTGCCAGACACAAAAGGCACAAGTCATGCATCCGTTTCTGTGGGAGTGAGGGGCAGAGAGAGATGCTATTGGAAAAGCGCTGAGGGGATAATGAGCCATTTAGCGATGTTGAGCTACTCACCACCGTATGAAGCTGGAGGTGGAACCATATTTCAGCAGCTGTGCAACTTTCTGTCACATGGATGAAGCACCATTGTCTCAACAGTATTTATTTCTCTCCCTCAATCTGATCTCCAACACACTCGTGGGGGAAAAGGCACAAGCACAAGAATTAAACCCTGCTCCCACTCATGCGTCTGACAAAGCAGGTCTTTGCCCATGAAAGCTTATGCTCCAAAATATCTGTTAGTCTATAAGGTGCCACAGGACCTCTTGTTGTTTTTGAAGATACTGACTAACATGGCTACCTCTCTGATGCTTGTCATCTTTGTTGTGTACATTTTCCACATGATAGGTTTACTGCCTATGCATCTGGGGCCTGATCAACTGCCTACTAAAGTCATTTGAAAAAAATCACTGACTTCAGCATAGGTTGGATCATAGCTTAGCATGCCTGCCCAGCTCAGCAAGTACACAGCTCTCCTCTGCAGTGGTGAGCAACATTAACTGTGAGGACCACATTTTGGTTGCAGATGTGATATATACATATAAATATATATATATATTCCAGATGTGCACACAACCAAAAGACTTGAAGAAAGCACTGAGAAGCAAAACAGAAGTGGGCCATCCTCTTTCTGCTTCCCCTAGCATGTCAAGGTAAAGCCTCTACATGGGGCCTGTACAACTGCTATTGCACGTGGTCAGAACTGGGCAGGACGCTGAAGGAGCGGAAGTAGCAATTAACAGACTTGCACAAATGTCACAGCCATATTACCTGTTCCCTCCAAAATAATTCCCGCTCTCAGTACAAATAACCCAACACATTCTATTCTATGCAGGACAGTATATGCCTGCAGCTGGCCTGAATATAGTTACGTGTTAATTCTACACATTTGTGGGAAAGGTTATGTCATTTTGATCCTAAACATATTCTCTTCTGCAGATATATTAAACTTGTAACATTTTAAACTCTAATACAGCAATAGTGAGAGCATCCTTTTGGGCTGTGAAGTACTGGGAAACATTAACATGGAGTTTGGCGTTTATCATTATTCAGTGTCAACCCTGTGGCTCTTTGTTGCTAATGTTCATAAAACCACTCACAGACATGAACAGCAGAGCTTTGCTCATGCCACCCACAAGTCAAATGCTGTACAGTGATTAAGGTTAGAAGGTCACATATTCCATTCCCTTTGTTTCTCATGCCTCATTCTGTAAAAATGTATCTTAGAAACCCATTCCGTGGCTTCCATAGTGTTGACTGCAAAATACACTTTTATAAATAGTGATAGTAATTAATTCGCCAGTCTATGAAATTACACAGCAAACTGTTTTCACTATGTGATCATTTTTTGAAACAAACTAGACTTTTAATCTCAAATAGCGCAATTTGTAAACAACTATTTGATGTCACTAAAATTTGAGGCTTCAAATCCTGCCCATGTGCCCTGAAGTCTGTTCAGCAGAGGACACTAGACATGTTGGTAGGTATCTCCAGTTCATAAGAATCACAACTGCTACAAGGTAAAATTTTACAGGGCCGCTTATCTCTATGCTCTATGGGACATTCTTTGCTGCTCTTTCCAGCATGCATCAAGTGCTCATCCCTCTTGCCTTTGCTGCTAAGGGCAGTATTTGTGTATATTAGCTTGAGAAACAGCCTCTCCCTCTGTTTGCAAGTAAATCACAGTTACTTCAGACCACAAGCCAATGTATAAGCACAGCGTATCTCCTAGTGCACTCTTGTGCACAACAGAGAAATTGTGGCCTGGCAGTCATATTGCACACGAGGCTACTTATGCTCAGCTTTGTGGCATTACCCTACCTGCCTGCACACAGTCCCACTTCCCCTTTGCCCATCCTACCCCTTGTCAGTTGGCTCTGGACCCCTCTGAAGTGCTGCAGCAGCCCTGTTGTCTGTGGCTGTGAGGGAAAGGGAGGGCAGCACTGCAATGCAAGTGGCATTGAGGGCTGACTGCCCTAAGCCCCAACCTTTCCACCTTTGGCTCCACCCCTTCTGGGGGCATGCCGCCGGGCATCCCTCCTGTCTTGCCCCTGGGCCCACAGTGGCTGACGCCCCACTGCCTGCACACCAATGCAGCTGAAGACGGCTTCCAGTTACATGTCACTTCCATTGCCCACCCATCAGAATTTTCTGTGCTCCCCCTTTAGCTGTCCTCCCCACCAACCTTACTGCTCCTCTATATCCACTCTGGTGGGCACCTCCAGCTCACAGTGCTGTGTGGGGAACCAGCCCCTGGTTGGCATGCTCAGCTCACCAACAGCCAGGCTGGCAGGCTCCTTCCTTCTCCCACTGCTTCTGGACAGTCTGGCACTGGAAAAGCCCCAAGACCTTCCAGCCTGGAACACTGGCCAGGTGGAGCAAAGGCCTGCTGTGTGTGCCGCAGCCCTGGCACAGGGAAGCTTCTCCATCCCTCAGCTAAGCTCTAGAGTGGCAGAGCGGAAGCTGTTCCAGCCTATGTGTGCCTCAACCCCGCAGACTCCACAGCAGCACCCTGGGCAGGGGCTTCGTCCTCTCTTCACCCATTCCACTGGGAACATGGGGCTACTCTATCACCTAGTCGCACACCCCTGCTGAGCCACCTCTCTGGTTGGGTTCCCTGGGCCCTGGTGCACAATGCACCCTTAGGGCTTAACCTCTTCTTGCCTTCACTGAAGCTGGTGGACATGAGATGGCTGGGTTATATTGGTGACCAGCAGCAGCCTGGAGGTGTTAGCTGCCTTTCAATACTCTTCAGACAGGAAGGGACAAATTGCTTCCAGCCACAAGGGAGTAAAGGAGGGGAGGGAAGAGAGGAGCTCTGCAAAGACATGGGCCAGGGCATGCCCTTCGCAGCTCCGAATCCCTTTGAAGTGCCACTTGGCATGGCTGATGGATCGTGGAGGACCGTGCCACAGTCTGATATGACATGGAGGCCCTAGGCGTCATCTCTTCCAACCATGTTCCTGTACCTTCTGGGGACACAGAGCTGCCCCCAACCTCGCATCTTGCCTCAGGACCTGAGGTAGTTGTCAGCACAGCTGCTGACAGATGTTCCTCTAACCTGCTCTTAAATATCTCCAGTGATGGAGATTCTACAACCTCCCTAGGCAATTTATTCCTGTGTTTAACCACCCTGACAGTTAAGAAGTTTTTCCTAATGTCCAGAGGAAACCAACTACACGATATTTCTTTTTAACAGGGGCCAGTCAACTGGATGATAATCTGAACATTTATACTACATAGTTCTGACTGATTGCTGTTGAACTCATTTGAACGAGTAATTTTACCACGTGTCCCATATTCAGCTTAGGGAAACGTGGACGTGCTACTCATGACTCTTCACCGGCTGAGTTTTGTTGAGAAACTCACGACAGAGCGCTGTAGCCATGTAGACGCTAACGAGTTTTGTCAACAAAACTGGGCTTTTGTTGACAGAAGCTGCCCACATAGATGCGGCCTATGAGTTTCCTTGCTGCTAGTTCTGAGCTACACCACTAGTAAATTATGATTATAAAGGCAGCTTAAGCAGGCAGGATTCCTCCTTCAGCTGACTCCTTCTGAGGAAAAGCATCTGTGTTTCTGCTTGACCTATCTAATCAAGCAAGTAGGTTTTGTTTTCTGGGTAGCTTATCAAAGGATATTAAGAGCTGGTTTCCTTTCAGAAGCGTGAAGGAGAAAGAGTGTAGTAGACCAGTCCCTCAAATACAGCTGGCTGTGGAGGAGATTGTTGTCATTGTTAGGTTAGCTGACACTAAATCGATTATTTCTTTATTTTGTACCATGCTTGCCAAACAGAGGAGGAAGAGTCTGGTTCTGTTACTAGGATCATTTATAGTTCGAATCAATAAAAAGCTCAGTCAACTCAAATCATCGGGAGATGTGTATTTTATAGGAGGAAACAAATAAACGTGTCTGGACTTGCAGCTGTTCAGTGGTGCTGACCCTGGACCTTCTGTACGGACTCTGTGTGTGTTTTAACTTTCATCCATATCTTGTACTCAAAGCCAGTACAAGTGAAGGTCAGATTCTTCCCAGCAGACTAATTAGGCAAAACATTTAGAAATACTGGAATTCCATTCGTGCTTTTGCCATAACATTTAGGAAAAACAACAATGCTGCTGGTAGTCACCGCTGCCCCTTAAGTATCTAATAGCTCGTCCACACTTGAAAGTTGTGCACCCATTGTTCACCAATGGTGTATCCAACAGTGTGTGCAGGGGTGTGCAATTTTTCATGGCTTAGTGATAAAAATTCCTGACTCCTCTCTCTATTAGTATTTATACTTTTCCCGGGACTAGTGTAGCTGCACCGTTGGTGGAAGATGAATATAGAATTTGCTGGCATGGACACACCACAAACGTCCTCAGTTTTGAGTTAGAAGGCTCTCAAGTATTTATTCAGTAAAAGGGGAGGGACATCTTCAGAGAGCAATATTGTTTATCAACAAAACAGTGAGACAGGTTTATTATGTGCCAAATTTGCAAATATGTATTTACAAAGTTTTTCTAATTCTTTCATTGTACACTCTTCACCCAGGCACAGAAAGGGCATGTTAACAGCAGTAGCTGATGTGTGGCATTGCTTAGCCTCCAAGTCAGTTTAAAAAAGAAAAAGAAAAAGAAACAGCCTCATAAATCTTAGCATTCAGATGAACGATTCCACTTTCATTAGACTGTAACAAAACCATTAACTACTCCACTTGGACATTTTTGGTCAATATAAATACTCCACTCTTCTTCTCTGTCAATGTGTTTCATGATGGGAAATGTCACTACAGCATAAGAGTCATGTTCAAGAGCTGAGACATATGGTTCCAAAAGGGTATTCAAGCTAATGCCCAAGAGTTTATAGAGTGACTGTGCCAATTCCAGTACTGATTTATGGAAATACAGATTGGAGCACAGATTTTATTTCTGCCAAATGAGATAGTTGGAATGTCTAGTTATTTTCCCATGTGAATCACTGGGATACAAAAAACAGCCCTGGAACACTCAGAATGAAAAGACATTGTCTCTTTTCCATTAGGCTGTAACAAAACAGCATATGCCCCAGCATTTATTTTTTATTCAATTGTTTTTAATATTATCTACAGTTATTTAATATAAATACTGAACAGTTACATTACATAATCTCATACAGGGATGTGTCTTCTGCTCCTTCACTGTCCTCCACCCTCATTTTTCTGTGTTTGCCTAATACTATAAACACCTCAAATGAGAATTTTGAATTTCACTGTGTGTGCTATCAAGTGGGAGTGCATTTTATTTTCTGAAATGAAAGAGCCAATTGATATCCTTTTGTGGACCATTTTATAACTAGCTGAAGTGGAAACATCTTCTGCAATAAAGCCTCTCTTGTCTGTAAGCTCGCTGTGTTACAACTTGCAATACCACTTGTTGCACTTAGGGAGTGTCCTAAAGCTCTGTTAACAAAACCAGGCTTTTTTTTTTAATTCCTTTCCCACAAGATTAGAGGCGTATTTAAAGGAGTTTGTGTTCTATCCCAGGATTTGATATCAAGCTGATAAACACACACACCCAATACAGTGGCAGTGATTCACACCTGGGAGGAGATAGTCTCACTTTAGATGGATACATGAAAAATGTATGAAGTACAAAATAACAGGGGTTCAAATACAATAAAACATGTTCTATTTAAATCTGCAACTCCTTGTTACCCGAATCATGCTCACATTCCCTTATGAAACACTTACCCTGTACCTAACCTCATTATCCAATCCTCCCCTCTCCACTTGTCTCTGAAAAGTGTAGGATAAACAATATTCTACTACATTACAATTAATTCTGCTCTTAAAACCAATGCAGGCAGCATCAATGCTGAGGTAAAAAGTAGCCTGAATGCACAAACCGATCCTGCCAGTGTTTTCGTTTGCTTTTTCCTATTTAAAAAGTCTCCCTCATTGCTGAGTGAAAGACCTACCCACCAGCTGCTATTTTCTCCCTCCCTTCCTTCGTTTCTTTCATGTAACAGGCCACTTCACCTTGAATTATCCCTTAAAATATGTTTAACCACTGCTTCTAAACCATCTATTCCACCTTGTACTTAGCTGTGACATATAGTGATTTCCGAGACCTGCAGCAGAACTCTGTGTAAGCCTAAAAGTTGGTCCAATAAAAGATATTACCCCACCCATCTAGTCTTTCTAACCGGGAAAGCTAAGGGCAAGTTCACACCTGCATTCAAGCATCATAGTGCTGAAGTGAAGAGACTCCTACACTGATCTAACCCTCCTGTGTACACAGTGCTATGTTGACAGGAGAGCTTCTCCCATCGCCATAGCTACCACCTCTTGGTAGTAGTAGCCTCTTTCACTCCTACGTCTTGGAGCATAGTGGTTTAACCAGGCTGCCGGAGAAGTCCTCCTGTCAAGGTAGCTCTGTGCACACAAAAGGGTTAGATCAGTAGAGATACATTGTTTGGGGGGTGGATTTTTCACATCCTAGAATGTTATAGTTATACTGATATAGACCTGTAGTGTGGACGTGGCCTGCCTGCCTGCCTATACCAGGGATACAAGAAAAGTGTCTATGCACAAAATGTAGCCAAATGAACAAAGTAAACCAACTGGCGGGAAAAACCTAGACAAATATTTCTCAGGTGTTACTTCAGAGAAGTGTTACTATTTTTCTTAGACAGACGTATAACTTTTCAGTAGGTAGTCTCTGAAAATATTTAACAATGGTCAACTGGAAAAGTTGAAGGTCTAAAACTGCTATTGCTATGAAACTATGAAATTATAGAAGTGAAAATAATCATTTTATATGCTTATCCACAAGAAGTTATATGCTTAACCACATGTTGCCATGGCTATGATTTTCCATTTACAGTCCTGGTCTTTTCTCATTGCAGAACCATACTGTGGGCAGCAGGAGAGCAGAGGGCAAAGCAACATTCCATTAGGTTTATAAAATAGCAACATTTCAGACTACGTATCTGGTGTTTCTAAGACTGGACTACACAATGGGCGATACAGCCTGGCCTGTACTAGCTGCTTTACCTGTGCAAGGCCATTGGGAAGCCAGCTTAGTTGGTCGGGGGGAATTTTCAGTTGTGTAACACTGAACCCCCGTTGGGTGCATCGCCACACCTCTCCAGACAGCACCTGTTGTAGGGGGATTTGCCACTATCTCTTCACATCAGTGATCTCTGGCTGCCAGATAGGCCCTTTGTGAGCATGGGCAGCCAGGCATAACTTAGAACTGTCGGAAGGTTGCTATAATGTACCTTAGGGATTGATCTGATCTCCAGACAGCCCCTGAATAAGGAAATGGAGGCATAAAAGCGTCTGAAGATCACCTTCCTCTTACTGCCCATCCTGCACTGTACAACCTGCTTACATAACCAGTCTGTAGCTCATATTTTAGACCAGCAAAATCAATTCATTTATGGTGTATCCATTTCACATTATAAAAACAATAGATAAGCCAATAATTGTTTATTAATATAGTCAGCATTGTCAGCAAACTTCTACCTGTGACATGTCTGTGCAGCTCCCTTGGAAGTCAACAGCAGCTGTACTCATGTCTGAGAGCTCTGCAAATGTGAACAGTATTTTATATAGAAACGCATATATCCACACTGGAGAGCTTACCATGCCACAGACAAGGCACAACAATTGGCAAGCAGGTCCGCAAGTACAGAAGAAAGTATAAAATCATCACTAGGAAAGACCAGCACAAGGGGAATGCTTGTGGAAGCATTTGAAACAGGTAAGACATGGCTCTAGAGAGAGAAGATTTGAGCAACTTGCAAACATAGGTCACACCTAGCCTAGGAAAATAGCTAACGTGTTTTTAACCAAGCCCTGAACACATTGTAGGTTATGTGAATGTAAATATCAATGAAGAGGGAGTTTAGGACCCTTACAAATGTTTGAGCTAGTCATGGTCAGGTCAACTGGAAGCCTATGATCAACTGTAGCCAACATTTTTAATACCATTAATTCCTATGTACACAGGAGTTTGAAACTATGTTGAAAACTTTTGGGGCTAAATATTCAAACTCTGCCTGCCTAAGATTTGCCATAGTCCTCAGGCCTGATTCTCTGCTCATATTTGTGAATGTCAACACTAATGATTCCAGGGAGGCCAGTGGAGTTACCTGGTCTGGAAAACTAGGAGAAGAAGAGATTGAGGCCCCGCAACTTTAGCTCCTGAATGGCGTCCAGCAGCCCTCTGGTATTGCAACCTTTTCAATTGAGGTTACAAAACAGTTTCCATTAGAATCTCATTTGCACACATTAGTGCACTTTTCAAAGGTTTGCCTCTCTGGTTAAAACTTCCCTGCAAGGCCTTTGTGCCAGGGTGAATTTTTTTGGACCCCTTCAACTATTTTTAAATTTTAAAGTATGAAAAATCTAGCTGAAGATGGACTGTACCTCACTCTCCTCCCCGTTTTGTCATCAGTAGAGAGAGACAATCTTGGAGACCTGCAGAAGAACCGAGTCACCATAATTTCCTCTCCTGTCAGTAAGACCTGTGCACCCACAGTAACTCTTAAAAAAAAAAAAGGAAAAAGGAAAATCAGGGCCACTAAACCTATCTGCCAAATTCTAGTTAGTTTAATCTATCTGCCAAATTCTTGTCTGGGCTGTTCACAGGATCTTCTTCTTGTTTATGCAACTGAACGGGATTTGCCTCCCGCACTCAAGAAGGTTCTAGCACCGATGATTAGTCAACATGTTGACTCATGTATAAGGCTGAGGTTTGGTCACCGAGGTCACAGATTCTATGTCTTTCAACAATGTTCATGACTTCCTCAGCTAAAGCAACGGGTGTGGTTGGCTACGAAAAATCTGAGCAGCGGCCAGTGCAGCAAGCCCACGGAACACCCAAGCAGCATCAGTCCCATGGCAATCCCAAGGATCGCCCAAGCAGAAGTGGTCCTGGGGGTGGTTCCTGAGGCCACTGGCAGGGCAATCCCTGCAGGAGGGGACCCCTCCAAAACAGCAGGGCCCAGGATAAGAGATTTAGTAATGAGTATTTATAGTAAAAGTCATGGTCAGACAATAGGCTGTGAATTTTTATTTATTGCCCATGACCTGTCCAAGACTTTTACTAAAATACCTGTGATTAAATCTTAGCCTTACTCAGGGACCAAGTTACCATGGTATGGCTTTGTGGTATGGCTCGCTTTACTCAGCACATATGCTGACTTTGTGGTACGGCTAGCTTTACTCAGCACATATGCCTTAAACAGCATCAAGGGCTAGGTGTCCATCCAGAGATGAAAGTTCTAGAGCACACTGCCTGAGCCCATCCTTGTGAAACCAACAGAATTTCTCTAGAACAGGATAGTCCAGTAGCTTTTCCTTTTCCATCCCCGATTTGGGAAGGGCTTGGTTCTGTATGAGCCGTCCTTGCTGAATCACAACTACCTTTTTTCAGTCAAGCAAAAAAAGGCATGCATCATGTTGTATAGAGCACAGATTCACATCTCATTCAGACCCTGTTTTGACAAGTTTAGTGCTTGGTGGGTAATCTGTCCAGGGTGATCACATGTTTTTTTTCACGTTATCCTTTTCGGTATGAGAGCTACCATCTGCTCTGTATAGTACCAGAGATGTAGCCGTGTTAGTCTGTACTCCAACAAAACAAACCAGCAGAAATGTAGCACTTTACAAACAAACAAAATGATTTATTTGGTGATGAGCTTTCATGCCATGATGTGCCAACAATGCCCTGCCACTATGTACATTGGACAGACTGGGCAAAACCTTTGTCAAAGAATAAGTGGATACAGAGCAAACATCAAGAAACTCAACACACCTAAGCCGGTCACTGAACACTTCAATGGAGTGGGCCATTCTGTTAAAGACCTGACAATTTGTGTCCTGGAGAATAAAGAATTTAACAACAGATTAGTGCTGTCCTTTGAAAGGAATAAATAGTCTACTGCAAATTAAAAGCAAGCAGCTGACCTTGCCATTCAAACACCAAGAACCTCTTCCCCTCTCAGTTGGCTTAATTTTGCTCTGTTACACCTTGTAAGATCTGAACAACATTCAAATCAAATCCCATGACCCTGGATTTACAGCAGTGTATCTGAGGGCAGATTTTGGCCCCAGGTTCTAAACTCTTTTCACTGAGCTAAGGATCGAATTCTTTATTTCTTAACTTTCACATCCTTATGACAACACTGAAGCAAGCAAAAATATTCTGTTTAGAAACAGGTAAACATTTAGCAGAAGAAATATGATCACTGTAGGCAGCTGTAAAGGCCCTAATCCAACCAAATCTCAAATCTGTTTTTAGCAAAAGAAAAAGGCTTCAGACTGTCATTTTCAAGCTTCCCAATAACAAAGGTATGAAAGATGCTTTATTTTATCCTTTTTCAAATTTTTTTCTCTGATAAAAGCTTCTGGAGTTTTTAAGTACAGCTGTCAACATGAACCTGCTGAAATAGAGTTTGCAGTGTCCTCACCATGGAGATCCAGCATCTAGCACCTTTACTAACATCCTTCTCTATCTCTCTCTCTCTCTAGCTCAGAATCAGACTGCCTTGAAAAAGACTTTGTAAGTGATTGGATTCATCACCACACAGTGTTATGGGATGTACAAACGTCACATGGGGATTGAAAGGGCTAATGAGCAACTCTGGGCCCAAGCAACCCTGTCTAGCTGCACCTGCAGAGCACGGTCAGATTGGCCGCGGAGCTTAAAAGGGAGCCAGACAGCTCAGAAAGGGATGACAACACAGAGGGAAGGACGTATCTTAAGAGCTCCAAAGAAGGATGCTGCAAAAACCTCAGCTGGCAGAGGAAGCATCTCTCCCCACTACCACTGGTAATTTTCCTCTTACAACAGCACAACACATTGCAACACTTAAACTAGGGACTTCATGGTAGGAAGTGGCTCAGGAAGGCAACCTCAAGGCACTCCTGGGTGCTGGCTATTTGGTAACCCTTACAGAACCCTGGACTGCAGCCCGGTGGAGTGTCAGGGCCTGAGCTTTCTTCCCAACCCTCCATCTTATCAGAAAGGGCACAAACACCCTCACCTTCCAGACTCCCTGAGAGGAAAGAGTTAATATTTTTTTCCAAACCATGCCTGAGAATGGTAACTCATGGGGTGCGGGGGGGGATGGTCCATAATAGCAAAACCCCATCTCTCTCTAGAAACCCCATCATACCTCAAGGTGATAGGACTGAGTGGTAACCTGACTGGAGGGTCAAGTCAGCCCCCAGTAAAAGACAAACACGCAAGGTGAAGGTGACCCAGAGGAAAAAGAAGAGATATGGTTGCCAGGAGCCACCCTCTAACCACTGACTAGGCAATGCCACTGGCAAATGCCAACCATCACCCCCTGGACCACTGTTGTCTTGATTTTTTTCCATGGCATGTCTGACTTTCCAGTCTTGTATTTTAGCCATAAGCTCACACCATTTTTCCCCATTAAGACACTTTAAAGGCTGGGTCTACACTTTCCCCCATCTTCAAAGGGTGCATGTTAAATCAGGGCGATGGGAGATTACTAATGAAGTGCTGTGGTGAATATGCAGCACTTCATTAGGCTAATTCTCCCCCATGGCAAATTCGAAGTGTCAAAATTTGAGGAGTAAAGGGACTTCAAAGTAGCATGGCGGACCCGTGACTACCAGCATGCTGGCACTTCAAAGTTTGCCACGGGGGCAAATAAGCATAATGAAGTGCTGTGTATTCACTGCGGCACTTCATTAGTAACCTCCTGTTGCACTGATTAACATGCCCCCTTAGAAGTTGGGGGCAAGTGTAGATAAATCCTTTGTTGAGGTTTGCAGTGACCTTCTTTGGGCACTGATTGCCTTAGATTTTGTCAAATTAATCTAGTTCGGAAGAACTCCCCAAAATGTACCACATCTTCTGACTCACTGACAAAAGGAATATGTTCACATGCTTTGATCTGTCCCGAAGAAGCAGAGAAAATTTTCCCTCCGGAGAAGAGTAGCTTAGAAGGGTATAAATACCTTATTTACCATTTTTCTATTTACGTTGGTTTCACCTTGGCAACCTTTAAAGTAACTTCTTTATCAATAATCAGATTTCATGAAATAAGACGTCTAAATAAGACATCTATAGGCCAATTCCAAAAAAAAAAAAAAATTTGTTGTAATTGTCCTATTAGAAAGGAGAATAAGAGGATTGGTCTGTTTTAGCTTAGCAAAGGACAAGGTTGGAATGATCAAATTTATCAGGTCTGCCTTTATTTTTAGCTTGCTGATGAATGTATCCTGCACAACCAGGTTTGTTGTGCTAGGATTTTTCTCATTAGTTATTCACATAGGGGTTTGCTATTGAGTTATATTATAAAACGTCATCTTATGACATTTGACCCAATAAAACCTGGCAGCTTCCTGAAAAGTGGTCTTATGTTTTTGCCATTTTGATATTTTGGCATGTCACCGAGTGTTCCCTGGAAGCTGTGTGCCTGTGCAGCCCCTCAGGAGAGATTCAAATGCCACACAGCTGATTAGTGGTGCACCCACAGTGAAATGTTTTTGTATCTTCTGGCATTACACATTCACACATGCCTAGGTGCACATAAAAACGTTTATTCTGCATGCGGATGGGAAAAATCTGCACATGTTGAAAAAATTTGAGGGAATACACACATCCCTCGTTAAACGAGTACTTTACTAATGAGTACTCGCTTAAACGAGGGACATATTTACTTACCTTAGTTCACTCTACGAGCGAACTCCCCTCCACTAAGACAAGGCTAATCCCCTCCCTGTGATTCTAATCTGCCCTAGTCTGACCCCTGCCACCACCAGCCACACAGCCCCAACCTGCGGCAGCCTGACCCCCGCTCCCTGCTGGCCCCACAGCAGCTTGACCCCTCGCTCCCCCTCATGGCCCCAAACTGCCCCCAGCCTTTAACCTTTTCCAACCCACAAACCCAAGGTTTACTTACCTTCCAAAAGTAGGACCATATGCTGGCACTCCTTTGCCAAACTCTAGGAACCAGTCAGAGACTTTAACATGTATTTTAATGAGAACTTAGTGTCCCTGTTATGAGTTTTCACCTACGAGCACAAAGTTGGGAACCAATTGTGCTCATAGAGCGAGGGATGAATGTATTGGTCACAGAACAATAGCCTTCACAATGTGGGAATACCACATCTTTTTCAAATTGCTCGCTTAAGCAGTCCTTTTCCAAGTGGATATTAGCTAACGATAAGCTAATTTAAATTTAATTGGACCCAGTTGTATGTCTCTAAGGGAGGCACTACAGTATGTAAACTGGAGTATCAAAATCCCGGCCCACAGGCCAATCCTGGCTGAAACAATTGTGTAATCTGGCCCAGGGTACTGGCAGGCCAAGAGGGACATGTTGCAACCATCCATCAAGCTCCACTTTTTCTCACCACCGCCCCACTCTTGCCGCCCCATGGCACCTCAACCCCCAAGGGACATGGCCTCTGAGGTTACTGGGTGGCAGCAATGGTAGGGGCCTTCCACATTTCCTGTGGCGTGCTTTGCTTCCCCATGGCTCCTGCCACTACAGGGAATGCTGGGTGCCTGACCACTGCTGACACCCAGCACCACCCCCCAATAACCTCACAGGCAATGTCCCTCAGGGGCTGGAATGCCATGGGGAAGAGAGAGGGCCAATGGTGGTAAGGGGCGTGGCTTGGAGGACAGTTCCAACACTCACCTCCCAGACTGCCAGTACTCCCCGGCTAGATTGTGCAATCACTCCGGCGGGGTGGCTTCCTGGCCCAGAGTTTGAAAACCCATAAAAAGCAAGGAACCTTGCGTTTTAGGTCAAAGGGCCATCTCAGGCTAGAGTGATGGTCTGGATTTTGGAAATCACAGACTGCTTCTGCCTATGGCCAGCCAACCTCTGCAGGTGGCCCATTAATAAAAAGTGCTGTGGCAGCAGGAAGTCACCTTCTTGCTCCTTGTCTGCAGTTTTGAAACTCCAGACAAGGAAGAGCTGCAAAGTTTGCAAACCTCTCATAATTTTAAGTTTCTTATTTTTCGTTTTTCTATTTCTTTGGGTTTTTTATTAGCTGGGAGATGTTCCGACCTTTTTATTTCCTTTATTTTTACTGTGTCCAAGTGAAACTGTGACTGTGTGCACGAACATCCATACAGCCTACACAGTCATAGCTCTAAAAAAATAGTTCCCCAGATTTAAACATGCCTAAATATGATCTCATAAAGACAGGCACAAAAACGTATTAATTTAAAACTCCTGAGTGACTTCAGATACTTATTAGAAATTGCAGGTGACAACACTGTTAAGCTTCTGCTTATCAAGAATATTCCATTAAAGTTTGCGTTCTAGTACCTCTGACACGGGACAGAGGAAAGAGTTAGCTACCACTTAAGAAAGGAAGTCTGATAATAAAGATGTATACTTGACTCTGAGGTTGTGGCTCAAATGTTAAGGTCCTGTCTTCACTGGGCGTGGGTGGAGAGAGTATGGGTTTCTGAGGCCACACACAAAATGTCAGATTCCAGGGCAGTTTTACACTTTAGTAGATCAAGATAAACATTGTTTTCCACATTTTTCACTATCAATTAAATAATCAGTGTCTGAGTTAGAAATGGAATTTAATGTAGCTCAGGCCCATAGATTCTTAATTACCAACAGATATAAGAGACTGAAATTTCTACTTCTTAACTGGCCTCTGAAACCCAGAGTATTATGCAAAGAAGTACCCAAAATACAACATGGACCAAAAGGTCAAAACACAGGCAGCTAATCTGCATAAACAAACTAAGACCTAGAGTCTCTGTAACATCTGAGGCCTTTTTCAACAGCCATATTAGGAGACCAGCAGTCATGAGCCAAGAAACAAAGTCACATCCACACATTCCTGTTAAATGTTATCAAAACAATGTAACACTGGGCTGTGAAGGCGGCATCCCTCCAAATAACACCCACGCTCACCAGATAAGCAAGGAATCTTATGATAGTAATGGTTAGAGAAAACTTTGCATGACAGCATTCTGTCTGGCAAAGAAGCACTTATCAACAGTTGTGGGTGTGAAATCTTACTTTATTATTTTGCTTTAATGGTCCTGTTTTCTCTGTTGTGTATCTGTACGGGTCCTGTGTGGTTCTTTGATTGTTTCTGTGTGTTGTAAAATTAAGTTTACAAGAGTTAAATCAACTAAGGCAGCAGAGTATGATTGGGTAAAGAATTACCTTGCAATATGTTAGCATTAGTTGAATAATTATTTATTAATAATCTTATTAAAATGATTGGTTAAGGTATAGTTAAGCAGAAATCAAATTTTACTTTATAAACTGAGGTCAAAGACGGGGACCAGCTAGGAAGATGAAAGGGAAAAGAAGAATAAGAAGGAAAAACCTGAAAAAAGAATTCACACATACCTCACTCCCTACAAGATACAGCCTAAAGCCAGAGCTGCTAACAACCTTCCACACAACCCTGACATGCAGCAACTGAGATGAAAGCAACCTGGCCTAGCCAAGGAGGAAAGTCTGCCTGCATGAGGAGGTTTGGGGAACAGAGCACTGTATGGTTAACGTGTGCATTTTGCTAGATAATTGCTAATAAATAGAGGTTGAGGATATTACTGTGTAAAGCTCTTTCTATGGTAAAAAGACCCTGCACACCCTCAGAGGAGTACACCCTGAGCCCTGTCACTTGGAGGACATAGGATGAACATAGGTGGTGAGACACACACACACACACCCCGCCCCTGCAGCAGCCTGTTCTGAAGTGAGGATTTTTTTTCCCTTCGTCCTCCACCCCATACCTGCTATATAAACCCTGGATTCTGTTTTTCTACTTCATTCTTCTGAGGAAGTGGGTTTCATCCTTAAAAGATCATGACCCAATAAATTTGTTAGTCTCTAAGATGCCACGGGACTGTTTGTTACTTTCGCCCCGTTCAGCTATATATCCATGCTCCTCAGGCCAGCTCACACTTCTGGACCACCAGAATCCACACTTCACACCAGGCTGTCGGGCGTCTTACCACCAATGTTAATCCTACCTCCTCCAAGTGACAGACACATAGAAGACTAGGGTTGGAAGAGACCTCAAAAGATCACCCAGTCCAACCCCCAATAAATCATCCTTTTTACCTAACCCATTCCAGTGCTCCACCACCCTCCTAGTGAAACAGTTTTTTCTAATCTTCAGCCTCAAGATTCTTCACTGCAAATTGAAACTGTTGTTTCTTGTTCTGTCATCTGCCACCACTGTGAATAGCATGGATCCATCCTCTTTGGATCCCCCTTTCAGGTGGCTGAAGGTAACTATTGAATTTCCCCTAACTCTTCTCTTCTGCAGACTAACTAAGCCCAGTTTCCTCAGCCTCTCCTCATAATTCATGTGCCCCAGCTCCCTAATCATTTTTGTTGCCTTCCACTGAATTCCCTCCAATTTGCCCACATCATTTCTGTGGGTGGGGAGGCAAAATTGGATGAAATATTCCAGATGTGGCCTCACCAGTGCTGAGTAAAGGGGAATAATTATTTCCTTCATTCTGGTGGCAATGCTCCTATTAATGCAGCCCACTGTGGAGATACATATCTCATAGAACTGGAAGGGACCTCAGGAAGTCATCAAGTCCAGTCCCCTGCCCTCTTGGCAGGACCATCTTGGCAACAAGAACTCACTGTTGGCTCATATCCAGCTTCTTGTCCAGTTTAATCCCCAGGTCCTTTCCTGGGAATGCCACTCTCCCCTAACCTCCATGTTCCTTATGTAACATCAAGCTCTGCTCACAGTATTCAGAATAGTATAAGCCTATGAAATGCATGAGTTGAATTTGGGGAAGCAGCAAATTTTTAGTTAAGGTGACCTTCCTGTGAAATGCTCCCAGCACCTGGAAAATGCTTAACAATGCTTAATGGCTCTCTAGTGATTGAGTGCAACAGTACTAAAATGATTAAAAATATAAAAACATTTGACAAAAAAAAACTTAAGAATTGAATATAATTGTTCATATGACACTTGAATGCTTATGAAAAATGCTGACTTGAGAACTGTAACTTAACGAGTTTCATTAGACTGGATTACAGTACAAAAATAGCTTTGAAGCAATACACTATAGCAAGTTCCTCTTTGCTGTCTGAACTAAGGGGACACCATTCCTCTTCCTTCAAAATCCCATGCTATCTACTTCTATTCCTGCTGTAATGAACTTCTAATTAACATTTTCCCATGCCTCCCTCAGGCCACATTCTTGAAAACACACACATGCTTTAATTTATGCATTCAAGTCAGTCCTGTTGGAACCATTGAGTGTACTCAGGTGCACAAAAGGTATTCACGTGCTTAAGTGTTTGCATGATCAGGACCTTAGTGTGGGAATTACTGTATTTAAACTTCTGTATAATACTTCCTAGAATGCTCAAGGAGCTGACAGACATTTAGCCATTAGCCCTTATCTTGGAAAAGTCATACAACGTTAGAGATTCTAGAAGACTGGAAAAAGGCAAACACAGTTCTCATATACCAAAAGTGAAGTAAGGACAATTCAGGGAACTACAGACTAGTCATCTTAACCTTTGTGCCAGGAAAGATGATGGAACAAATAATTAAACAAGGAATTTGCAAAAATCGAGAGAATAACAAAAAGTGATAAGTAACAGTCAGTGTGGATTTTTCAAGATCACGTCAAACCAACTGAATAACCTCTTTGGCGGGCTAGTAAACCTTGTGGATAAGGGGGAAGTGGTAAACATGGTAAATCTTGACTTCGGTAAAGTTTTGGATACTGTGTCACATGGACTTCTATTTAACAAACTAAGAAAATGCAATGTCGATGGAGCCACTATAAGGTGGGTGCAAAACTGGTTGGGAAATCATTCCTTAAAAGTGGCTCACAGTCATGCTGGAAAGGAATAACAAGTGAAGTTCTGCAGGGATCAGTTCTGAGTCCAGTATCTTCATCAATGGTTTAGATAGTGTCATGGAACGTACACTTACAAAGACCGTACATGATACTGAGGTGGGAGAGGTTGCAAGTGCTTTGGAGGCTAGGATTATAATTCAAGCGAACTAGGTTTGAAACTGGAAAAATTGTCTGAAGTAAGTAAGATAATATTCAATAAGGACAGATGCAAAGTACTCCATTTAGGAAGGAACAATCTATCGGACACATACAAAACGGGAAACACCTGCCTAGGAAGGAGCATAGCAGAAAGGGATCAGGGTTGGGAGTCATAGTGGACCACAAACCAAATATGAGTCAGTGTTCATAGTGCTTAAAAAAATAATTCTGGGATGTATTAGCGGGAATGTTGCAAGCAAGACATGAAAACTAATTCTTCTGCTCTACTACTCTACTCTGATTAGGCCTCAGTTGGAGTATTGTGTCCAGTTCCGGGTGCTACATTTCAGGAAATATGTAGACAAATTAGAGAAAGTCCGGAGAAGAGCAACAAAAGTTATTAAAGGGCTAGAAAATAGGACCTGTGATGGAAGATTGAAAAACACTGCATTCTCTTGGTCTGGAAAAGAAAAGACTGAGAGGGGACATGATAACTGTTTTCAAGTACATAAAAGTTTGTAACAAAGAAGAGGAAGAAAATTATCTTAACCTCTGAGGATAAGACAAGAAGCAATGGTCTTAAATTGCAGCAATGGAGGTTTAGGTTGGACGTCAAAAAAACCTTCCTAACAACCGTCAGGGTGGACAAGCACTGGACTAAATTGCTTAGGGAGGCTGGGGAATCTCCATCATTGGAGATTTTTTAAGAGCAGGATAGACAAACACCTGTCAGGGATGGTCTATTAAAGTTAGTTCTGCCACAAGTTCAGGGGACTGGACTGGATGACTTCTCAAAGTCCATCCTATTATATGATTTGTATTTACCCTCTCAAAAATACCGAAAGTTACTTCTCAGCAAATCCAACAAAATAATTTAGAATTTCACAGCCAAGTCACCATAAAAACAAGATAGTCCAAAAACCAAAATTATTTAAAAAAAAAAAACAAATCTCCATGTGAAGTTTCCAAAACAAAACATCATGTTACAAACCTGTACTTGATGTTTAACCAGCCTTCCAAGAAAGGTTGACATTGAAAGGAAACGATGCATACAAAAATTCAGGAAGATTTATTTCTTTACTGAGAATTAGGAGAGGAGGTGAAGGGAACTAATGAAAGATCAGATTCATGGCATAGCAGTGAAACTAGCATTAACTGTAGCGATTACTGTACTTTTAAAACACAGTCACATTTATTTTTCTTACCTGACCTAAATAACTTCCTTTACAATTCAACTGAGATTATATATTTTCCAGTTCCAAAGCACTTTTGCGATCACCAAAGCATAGGTAAAATCCCATAATTCGCTGGGGGTTATGAGGTTCCCCCAGTCAAATTTTCATGTTACCTCTCTTGCTGGCCACATAATGGTATTTATCTTACAGCCAAGTGAGCAGAACACGTAGGCTTTGAATAGAAAAGTTACTCACCGTAGTAACGGTGGTTCTTCGAGATGTGTCCCCATGGGTGCTCCACAATAGGTGTCGGGCTTGCCCGGCGCCGCAGATCGGATCTTCCAAGCAGTTTCTGCCGGACCGCGCATGCGCCGGCGCGCGCCGCTCCCTTGCGCGCTCCTGGCCATGTGCGCGATCCGGTCCCCGGCAGTTCCTGGACCAACCGCCTCGGGTGCCCCTGCAAAACACTAACAGAGATCCGAAGCGGGGAGGATGGGCGGGTAGTGGAGCACCCACGGGGACACATCTCGAAGAACCACCGTTACTACGGTGAGTAACTTTTCTTTCTTCTTCGAGTGTCCCCGTGGGTGCTCCACAATAGGTGACTACCCAGCAGTAACCCAAGATAGGAGGTGGGTAATCGGATTATGTGCAGCTTGTCCCCGAGAGGACCGCTGCAGAGAGATGGGTATCCTCTTGGAATACCCTGTGAAGGGCGTAATGTTTGGCGAAGGTGTCGTAGGATGACCAGGTCGCCGCTCTGCAAATGTCTTTTAATGCAACGCCCTTGAAAAAGGCTGTTGATGCCGCCACCGCCCTAGTGGAATGAGCCCTGGGAGTGGCCGATAAAGGAGTCTTTTTGAGCTCGTAGCACATTTTTATGCAGGATACAATGTGCTTTGAGATTCTCTGTGAGAAGAGACCTTCTCCTTTCGATTTGGGAGCGAGGGAGACTAAGAGTCTATCCGTTTTCCAGAAGGACTTGGTCCTGTCTACGTAGAAGGCTAGTGCCCTCCTCACGTCCAGGAGGTGTAGGCGCACCTCTTCGTTGGAGTTATGAGGCTTTGGATAAAAAGAGGGTAGAACAATAGGTTCGTTAATGTGAAACTCGGAAGAAACTTTGGGAACAAAGGCTGGATGCAGCCGTATGGTTACCGCCTCCTTGGAAAAAACAGTGCAGGGTGGCGTTGCCATGACTGCCGCGAGCTCGCTCACCCTACGAGCTGACGTAATTGCAAGAAGAAAGGTCGTCTTTATTGTAAGGAGGCGGAGGGAAACCGTGGCCAAGGGCTCGAACGGTGGTCCCATTAGCGTGGTAAGCACCAGGTCCCAGTTCCACGAAGGTGGAATCGGTTTCCGAGGGGGGTATAGGTTTACCAACCCTTTGAGGAACCTGGTAACCATAGGGTGGGCGAACACAGTGTGCCCTTCCTCCTCATGTCTGAACGCCGAGATGGCGGCAAGGTGGACCTTCAACGAGGATAGCGAGAGTCCTCCTCTCTTGAGGTCCAGTAAATACTCTAGTATTGTAGGTATAGGCACCAAAAGGGGGGCCAGCTGTTTGGTAGAATACCAAGCCGTGAAGCGAGTCCATTTTTGCTTGTAGGTCTTCCTGGTGGAAGTCCTCCTGCTACTTTCTAGGACTTGCTGTACTTCCACTGTGCATGTGCTCTCTAGGGAGCTGAGCCATGGATTAACCACGCTTGCAGTCGCAGGCTTTGGGGGTGCGGGTGCACTATGGACCCCTGGGCTTGCGTGAGCAGATCCGGCGCCACCGGAAGAGGCATCGGTGGACGGTCCGACATGCGCAGGAGTAGGGGGAACCATTGTTGTCGATCCCACGTTGGGACTATCAGGATCATCTGGGCCCTTTCCCTCCTGGCTTTCTGCAAGACTTTGTGGATCAGCACTGTGGGAGGAAACGCATAAAGCAGGGGGCCCCTCCACGGGATCGCGAACGCGTCCCCCAGGGACCCCCATCCCAGTCCTGCCCTGGAGCAGAATCGTGGGCACTTCTTGTTGTGCTGAGTGGCAAACAGGTCTATTTGGGGAAAACCCCATGCGTGGAAAATCGGCCGTAGCAGATCGGGACGGATCTGCCACTCGTGTGTGAGTGCAAAACGCCTGCTCAGCTGGTCTGCCTTCACATTGTGCGCACCCGGCCAGTATGAGGCTTTCAAGATTATATTGTTGGCGATGCACCAGTTCATTAAGCGGATTGCTTCCGCGCATAAGGCACGGGATCGAGCTCCTCCTTGACTGTTTATATAAAACATGGTGGAGGTATTGTCTGTACTGATCCCGATGACTTTGCCTTGCATGTGGTCTCGAAAGTGTCTGCAGGCGTTGAACACTGCTCTGAGCTCCAGTATATTTATGTGTAGTGACTGTTCCGTGGGTGACCACAGTCCTTGAGTCACCTCTTCGCCCATGTGCGCTCCCCACCCTATGAGGGAGGCATCTGTAGAGAGAAAAACCGATATTTGCGGCTGGTGGAAGGGTACCCCTGTTAGCAGGTTCCTGGGGTTTACCCACCATTGTAGGAATTTGCGCACCCCGGCTGTGGGCGACACCACCCTGTGAACGGTGTGTACTGCCGGTTTGTATACATTCGCCAGCCAGTGCTGCATGCTGCGCATGTGTAACCTGGCATTCTGTACTACGAACGTCGCCGCTGCCATGTGGCCCAGCAGCTGCAAGCACGTCAAGACCGGCACCGTAGGGCTGAAGGTGATGACCTGCACGAGGGAACCGATGGCCCAAAAGCAAGCCTCTGGTAGATATACTCTCGCTGTAACCGAGTTTATGCGAGCCCCTATGAACTCTATGTCCTGTGTGGGGTCTATTTTTGATTTTGCCAGATTGATAACCAGGCCGAGTGAAGAGAACGTGTTTGCTGTGACGCGTATCATGCGCAGAACCTCCCCCTTCGAGGCCCCTTTGAGCAGGCAGTCGTCCAGATACGGGAAAAGAAATACCCCCTGTCTGTGCAGGTAGGCTGACACCACTGCCAAGGTCTTGGTGAAGACTCTGGGGGCCGAGGAGAGGCCAAACGGTAGGACCTTGTATTGGAAGTGTTCGTTGCCTACCATGAACCGGAGGAATCGCCGGTGAGCCGGATGGATAGTTATGTGGAAGTACGCGTCTTGTAAATCGAGGGCTGCGAACCAGTCTCCATCGTCCAGTGCTGTAAGGATGGAGGCGATTGTGGTCATCCGAAAACGTTGCTTGCGCAGGTACCTGTTGAGGCCGCGAAGGTCTAAGATGGGCCTCCAGCCTCCTGTCTTTTTCTCTGTGAGGAAGTACCTGGAGTAGAACCCTTTCCCTTGCAGTTGCTCCGGCACTCTTTCCACTGCCCCTATGAGCATGAGATGGTCCACCTCCTGCCTGAGCCTCGCTACATGGGAGGCCTCCTGGAGGTGGGGCTTGGGTGGAGGTCGTGACGGTGGGAGCGACTGGAAGGGGATGGCGTACCCCGTGGCTATGATCTCCAGCACCCATTTGTCTGTGGTGATCCTTTGCCACTGGTCGTAGAATGGTCGGAGGCGATGGTGGAATAGTCGCTTCGGATGACCTTGTGCGATGGTAGTGATGGCGCAGCCCTGGATCTGTATGTCAAACTTGTGGCCTTTGGCCCCGCCCCGAGGACACACGGCTCTGTTGTGAACGTCGCCTGGGAGTTCTGTACTGCTGGTGCTGTTGATGTCGCCCTTGCTCATAACCCCTGTGGTACTGGGGGCGCTGTTGCTGGTACTGGTACCGTCTTTGTTGGGGGAAGTACCTTTTCTTTGTGTATGGAGGGGTGTAAATCCCCAGGGTCCTGAGTGTGGCTCTTGAATCTTTACTGGAATGAAGGACCGAGTCAGTTGATTCAGCAAACAGCTTCTGCGAGTCGAAGGGAAGGTCAGCTATCTTCGCCTGCAGATCCCTCGGTATACCCGAAGTCTGGAGCCAGGACTCCCTTCGCATCACCACTGCTGTTGCTGTGGAACGTGCTGCTGTGTCCGCAACGTCCAGGGCGATCTGAACTCCCGTCCTCGAGGCCGCATAGCCTTCTTGCACAATGGCCTTGAGCACCGGCTTTTTGTCCTCTGGAAGCGAGTCCATGAGGGAGGTTAACCTGGAATAGTTGTCGAAATTATGGTTCGCTAAGTGCGCTGCGTAATTTGCCATTCGCAACGTTAAAGTGGAGGAGGAGTAGACCTTTCTGCCGAACAGCTCTAGCTTCTTGGCATCTTTGTCTGTTCCCCCTGTCCTGAATCGAGATGTCTTTGATCTTTGTTGCGACGACTCCACCACCAAGGAATTTGGCTGTGGGTGGCTGAACAGGAACTCCATGCCCTTCGCCGGCACGAAGTATTTCTTATCCGCTCTCTTTTGGACAGGCGGAATAGTCGCAGGGGTCTGCCATATCGTAGTGGCGGACTCTAAGATCGCTTCGTCAAGCGGTATTGCTACTCTGGAGGAGGCCGGAGGTCTCAAATTTTTGAGGAGCTTATGGTGTTTCTCTTGTACCTCTGCTGTCTGGATGCCTTGCGTGAAGGCCACTCTCTTAAACAGCTCTTGAAACTGTTTGGGATCGTCCGGAGGATGGACGTCCCCCGGGGCCATAGCCTCGTCCGGGGAGGAGAGCGAGGAACCGCTGGGGTACGTCTCTCTGGACCCTTCCGGTTCCTGCTGGTGATGGTACACCCTCTCGCTAGAGGTTTCCGAGGGAAAATCTCGGGGTTCCATAACCAGTCCCCCCTGAGATGCTTGAGTCTCTGTCCCCGGTCGCAATTGCCCTCGGGGGTACGAGATCGTCTGTGGGGATCTTTCCCTAGTAGATTGCCGATGGTGTCTATGCCCCGCGTGGTAGGGGCGACCATGGCAGTATAGGCACTGTTCTTGGGAAGGTGACCTAGACCACTTCCTTGGTGCGTACCCTCTGCGTCTGGGGGAGGGAGATCGTCGAGACATTGGAGAGAGCGATTTTGCATAATAGTCCAGCGGTTCAAACCCCAGGAAGGGTGAAGGTGGTCCCAGCCAGGGTGAGGCTGGTTGCAAAAATGGAGAAGGGGGCTCCGGGTAGGCTAGGGGGGACCCCTGCCTTCTGGTTGGAGTCTGCAACATAAGTGGAGAGCTGTGAGAAAGCAACTCCACAGCCCTGTCCGGAGTGGGGCTGCAATGCCTCCTCTTGTGTGCAGCCTTCCCCCTCCCTGGAGGAGGTAACTCCGCCCCCTGACGCGCAGGGGATCCCGGCCCCGTCCGCACCGTGCTAGGCACGCTCGAAGGCGGTGCCGCACGTGCGGTGTCCTTCGGTGCCTGCAGGCTGCGTGCCTGCGCGCTCTGCACCGCCGGTTCCCCGGGGGTCGGTGCCGCTGCCTGCGGTGCCGCCAGTACCGGCGCTTGTTTAGCCGCCGCCCTGCCTGCGGTGCAGTGCGGCTGGCTGATTATCGGAGGCTGAGCTGCTTCCACGTGGTTCTCCGTGCTGCCGCCGATCAGCTGTTGCTGCGGCTGGGGGCTGCTCGCTCCTCCCATCCCGCTCGCTGTTGCTGCCGGCAGGGATCGGGCTGGGGAGGCTTTCCTCCGTTTTTGCGCTGATGGGGTGAGGGAGGCAGCTTTCCTTTTATGGGCCCCGGAGGGTCCCTCCTGCTGCGGCCGCTCCGGCACGTCTGGCTGGAGGGCCTTATCTAAAAGCAGGATTTTAAGCCACATCTCCCTGTCTCTCCTTGCTCTGGCTGTTAATTTAGCACAGAAGGAGCATTTCTGTGCCACATGGGACTCCCCAAGGCACCTTATGCATAGACTGTGCCCATCGGACGCTGGCATCCCCTCTCGGCAGGACTCACATTTTTTAAATCCTGAAGAGGACATTGTTGGTGAGTCTTTCAGTTGTTAAACGGGTACTTAGCACCTTCTCTGTGCTGTTTTCCCCTTCCGATGGCCTGCCGCAGCAGGAGGGCTGATGGCCCTGTGCTCCTGGCCTCTGGCGCTTGTTACTGGGACTGGATTGAAGCTGTCCCGCTTGTAGTTTGTTTGTTACTTTTGTTTTTTTTGGTTTTTTTGCAAAAATAACAACCGGCTAACTTGCAGTAGCCTAAGTACTTGAAAAACTTTAAAGAAAAACAGTTAAAGTCATTGAATACGCTACTTGGCCTTAGCCTAGTTCGGATTCCGTCTGCAGCCGACGGCGGTTAAGAGGAACTGGCGGGGACCGGATCGCGCACATGGCCAGGAGCGTGCAAGGGAGCAGCGCGCGCCAGCGCATGCGCGGTCCGGCAGAAACTGCTTGGAAGATCCGATCTGCGGCGCCGGGCAACCCCGACACCTATTGTGGAGCACCCACGGGGACACTCGAAGAAGAACCAATCCTACAGCTCTATCACTCAGCTGACAGGACAGAATTTATCTTCAGAGACTAAGCACACTGCACCTGTAGCAAGTCTTAATGCCAACCAACAAGAGTATCAGGAGTCCCAGCTAAACTCATTCAAACCAGATCTACTGGGAAAAAGGCTCTTAGATGGGCTTTCACATCAATTTCTCTTGCCAGCAAATTAGCAGCTTTAAGTGAAATAGTTGACCGAATTCTGGCCCCTCAGATCATTCAGGTTAATTCTGCTCCATCTCATTCAGGTTCTTATACTACACCCATCTGATAATCTCAGGATCAGTCTTGCTTTTAGGCCTTTTGTCATGCAAGTAATTCTCCTGATGTTGACAAGGCCAGATTTTCCTTTTGTTTGACCTGAATTCATACCATTGTAATACTATTGACTCTAGTGAGATTATTCTGCTCTTATGCTCCCTCCCTAAACTGAAAACAAAATTGGGTTCACTGACTTCAGCAGGATTATTCAATTCAAGTAAAAGCTACTGGCAGGAGTAGGAGTTTGCAGGATTGGGAACATCCTGTTCCCACTGTATAAAACTCACTGATCCTCTTCTGATCCTAGGATGAGGGCTTGTGTTTGGTCTTTGACAGCTAGAAAAAATTGTTTTCCGTACAAATGTCAGAGCAGAAATAGGAGCAATCTAGGGTCCAAATCCCAAAATCACTCAGTGTATGCTCAAAGGGACGGGGGAACTAAGAACCTCAGGATTTTGCCACCATGTTTTCAAAATGTTCTTTTGAATGTGATCCATTCTGTCCAGAGCTCATGTCTGACATTATGTATTCCTCACTATGTTACACCCTTTTCTTGATGGCATATCATACAGATCAAAAGCGTCCAATAGTAGCTCAAGGATCACCACATTTGTGGTTGTCGTCCTTTTGTAGTCACCACGTCCCCTCTTCAGATAAATGCCTCCCCCCTTCCCCAGATCCAGGCACCCCCAGAGCCAGGCACCCCCCCCACACACACACACACAGTGACTCACCAGAGCCACCACGGCAGGAACTGCACCAGGGCAGGTGCCTGAAGCACACCAGAGCTGGAGCTGTGGCGACAGAGGGCCCAGAGCCATGAGGTCCGAGGCATGAGCTGCAGGGGGGCAGGAGCCACAGCAGGTGCCACCATTGCCACCACAAGCTGGAGCACGTCCACAGAGCGGGCAGAGGGCACTCACCTGTGTGGCTCTGAGGAGCTGTAGTTAAAGGCTCCAAGAACTGCATGCAGCTCTGGAGCCCAAATTCGCCACACCACGGTGTCCTGTTCGCCACACGCAGCAAGTGGCCAACACGTTGGACACCGCGGATGTAGATCATTAGTCTGTTGACTCGGTGTCAGGAGTGGGTGGTGATCACACTGTTGTGCAGATTGAAACCACTGTCTCCAATGTCTCTTTTCCCAGTTGTCCCCAGCTAACAGCCTCATTCATCCTTATTCCTGAGGCCAGCACTGGAACAAGAGAATGGGGAACCAAAGGGATTTAAGTCATTTTTATGCTGCTCATGTTCTGGCCCCAGCCTGCTGTTAAACTGGGCTGGCTTGCAAAGGTCCCTAGAGAGCGTAATGTCAGCTGGGACTAGCTGGTTATAGTAGATTCTGGCCATCATCCACCCCCCTTGGCATTGTCCCTGCGCCTGATGCCGAGTGTGGGGGAGGGCGGAGAGCTGCTATGGTAGCTCTGGAATCCCTTCGTCTGGTGACTGTTTGCTAAGGGCCATTTCCATGGGGTTTGTTCGCCCCCTTTACATCACCAGAATAGTACAAAGGGACCAGATCACAACACAATCTTACCCTCCACGTTCCTAAAGTAGAACTTGGGTTTGTGACATTACATTCTAGATTCATTATGAAAATATGCTTATGATATGAATCTGGAATCACAGGTATTTTTATACAGGAAACCTAATATAAGGTATCATTGGGCCAGTTATGATTTACTGAATGTGATTATCCTACTTGCATGCCTATATTTTTTTTAAATCAGAAGATAGGAACATTGACTATGTACCTGTATTTCTACTGACGTCTGCTGCTCACACTTCAGATAGAACAGTGGAAAAGCCAGACAGGACTGATGGCCTATAAGCAAGGACAATGGACTGTGAAGTTGGACAATTGGCCATCCTGCAGATGTTCCACGCTGCCACTGACTTATGGGTCTCTCTGGGGCTACAGAGTCAGATGACCTGACACTAACCTGAATCTTGGACCACTGAACTGTTCCACTGGGAGGTGGCGGAATGAAACAACAGATTGCCACTTTATGGCAATCATATAAGGCAGGGGAGGAAACTAATCAAGGCCTTCAGTTTGCTTCTCCTCTGCCTACCAACCCAATGAGACACTTAAAAACACCCAGAAAAAAAGGACAAGAACCGAGAGGGAAAGAATGTCTGGACCCAGGCTCCCTCTAAAACAATCTAGGGGGAGGAATTATTTGCAACCAATTTCTTTAGTCAATCAAACTTAGTTCGGATGCTTTGCTTAATTCTTTTAGCAATGTGCTTTGCTCTGTTTGCTACCTCTTGAACCATTTAAAATATATCTTTTGTAATTAAATTTATTTCTGATTTTATAACATAACCCGGTTTATATATTTTCTAAAGAGGGGCAGGAAGTTGTGCATACCTTCCTCCACATTTAGGGATGAGGCAAATTTCATGTAATCTGGGGTTTTCCCTCAAAGGGAGCTGAGCACTTGGGTGCTGTGACTAGTCCCCGAAGTTGAGCCTTCCCAGAACTGACCTGAGTATTTGCATCATACTGCAGCTGGGTGCAGCCCTATCTGTGCACATGTGGGAGGAGATCTGAGAACCTGGCTCAGCAAGACAGGGTTAAATGGTGCCCAGACTGGCTTCAAAGGTGCACTCAGTGGAATTTCAGCTCATCAGGTGACATCCCAGAGGCTCCAAGCAGACACCAGGTTAATATGGCAATCCTCATTTTCCTGGTAAAACAATCCTTTAAAGTACAATCCTTTAAAGTACCTACAATTCACTTATCTGGCCATTCTCACTGAGGAAGGTCAACAAGAGAAACTCGCCTGTCAACCTCCCTTGCTCTTTGCAAGAATGAGGAGTACAAGGTTGACTGTCGACCCGATAGTTAGATTACCTGCCTCCCCACTAGGCATGCAGAATCAAACCCTGGAAGATTGACCCTGACCAGGTTGCTCTCCTGGTAAGTGTAGATGTACTGTCAGTAACAATTAGCTACAGAAATTCTGTCACATCTCCCAAGTCTCTATATTAATTTTGTCAGATTTCTTTACGAACAGCAGAGTGGAGCTTAGTAACAACTAACCAGTGGTCTGCGTGCTAGTGTAGGATGCGGAATGCCTGGGTTCAATTCTTCACTCTACTTCAGCCTGCATGAGTGATGCTGGACAAATTGTTTTCTGTCTCCTGTGCCTCCATTCTCCAGCTGTGAAATGGAGAGGACATTTCCTGACTGCACTGGGCTGTTCTGAGGATAAAGTTGTTAAAGATTGTGAGGTGCTCAAATACTCGGGTAACAGTGGGGGTTAAGTACACTCATCCCTCGCTATATGAGCACAATTGGTTCCCAGATTTCTGCTCGTAGGCGAAAACTCATAAAAGCGACACTAAATTCCCATTAAAATACATGTAAAAGTTTCCAATTCATTCCAAGTGCTTGTAACTTGACATAAACCAGTTGAGTTTAGGTACTTTTCTGATGTATTTGAATAGCGTGGCACCAGAAATAGGATGTAGTGTATGTATGTAGAGCAGGGATTCCCAACCTATGGGTCAGGACCCAAACATGAGTCACCATTAGATTTGTTAAAGGTCACCAGCTGGGCAGTTCCCAGCTGCATGTGGCTGTTAACGAAGCCATTTGCAGTTTCTTAACACTGCTGCCTCAGGCAGATGTCTATCCATAGAGATAGCTGCCATCTCCAGCAGCTATTTCCATCACTAGGGATGGCAATTACCTTATGCCTTAGTGCTGAAACCTCAACACTGGAGTTAATTGGTTTTACCAACTGTTACCTGCTGGGAGCAGGAAGGATGGGGGAGCTGCCCAGCCTAGCAGCCCCAGCGAGGAGGCTGCGGGAGGAGGAGGAGGAGTGTCTAGGGCTGGGGCTGGTTAGGGATGCAGGGCGGGGTCTAAAACTGGGGGAAGTTTGGGGCTGCAGAGACAGTGTAAGGCTGGGGGTGGTTTGGGGCTGGTGGCGGGGTGTAAGCCCGGGGGCAGTGTGGGGCTGCTGGGGGAGGGTTTAAGGCTGGGGGCGGTTTGAGACGGGGGGGCTAAAACCTGGCTGAGGGTTAGTTCTGCAGGGCGGGTGCAGGGGACTAATACAGCAAACCCTGGGGTTACCCAGGAGTTATTCCTGAAACCCCTGCATAATGCAAATTTTCCTACAAGGGGAGGGGAGCCAGGAACCACCAGAGCTGTCAGTTTCCTGGCTCCCAGAGTGACAGGAGCTGGAAACCAGGGGCAGGCTGGGTCCAGTCTCCCCATGGCTTGCAGGACCAGGAAACTGATCAGCTCATGGCTGGTCAATTTCATGTTCCCACCAGTGCAGGGGAGGAAACCTGGCTAAGAGCCTTCTCCCTCTCCTCCCCCAGGCACAGGGCTGTCAGAGAAGGCTCCAGCCACAGGGCTGCGGGTATCCACGCTTCTGGCCAGGTACCTCGCAGCTGGTTCCGCTCAAAGCCACGAGGCTGTGGGTCTCCCTGCCACCTGGCCAGGGACCCCGCAGCTGGAGCAGAGCCAGCCACGGGGCTGTGGGTCTCCCCACAGCCCGGCCAGGGACCCCACAGCTGGCTCATATAAGCTGGGGAAGTTTACTTATTTAGTGAACAAAGGTAGGTATATGTGTCCCTCGTTTTAGCAAGTATTCATAAGAAAAGTACTCATTAAATGAGGGATGTGCCTATCTTAAGAACAAGTGTAATAGTAATGTGACAATTATTTAGTGACTGGGTTAACACACTGAATAAGTGACTGATAATATTTACTTGAGCATGGCATTATCTGTGCAGTCATGGTTGGCCTGTGGGGACGACAGAGCCTGCAGACATGGATGCACTCCAGACATATTAGTTTCTGTAAACTTTTGGTATCATTAATAATCACAGACCTTTTTGTTCATGGTGGTTTTGGAAGTATGTTTCTAGCCTTTTTCGTTGCTGGACCAAGGCTTGACAAAAGTCAATCGAAATCAATGGTGTGGCTCACATTTATTTCAATGGACTGGGATCAGTCTCCAGAGCCTTCAAAATGTAAAGAGGTAGCTGCTGTGAGCATTTGTCAGAGAGATTTTTCCTAATGATCCCACCTCCAACTCCTAGATATCAAGGTCCAAAGGGACTAATGTGATGTAATGTGATGATTCAGTCTGATCTCTGCACATCACAGGCCACAGTACCTCACCCACCTGCTGATGTAATCAACTCCTAACCTCTGCCTGAGTTACTGAAGTCCTCCAATCACAGTTTAAAGTTCTTGGTCTGCAGCAGGGGTTCCCAAACTTTTCAGCATCATGCCCCCGCCTTTAGATTTTTGAGAAACCCTCACGCCCCCCGCACCTCTTCTTTACCATCATCCAACCCCCACTTTCAACAAAAAATTCAATTTGTAATTTAAAATAAACACAAAATATTGACATAAAGATATTTAAAATTAAAAAGAAGCACAAATAGTTTTTCTTGGCCCAAAAATGTAATAAAAACGTAATTTAACATCAGAAGCAGCAGAAACAAATGAATTAAGTGTGAAAGATGCTGCTGCATTTTCTCCGTAAGTTGCGGAATCCTAGGAGACCAACTATGGACAATCCAGGCTAACGGCATAGGTCCCACCTTGCGGGTGCCTGAGACAGCCCATTCCTGAGCCCCATGTTGCTGGGGCCGCCCACCCAAGCCCTGCACTTCTGAAGACGTCTGCCCGAGCCCTGCACTGCCAGGGCCAACTGTCCACCCGAGCTGCCACAGGCAGCCACCCAAGCCAACCACCTAAGCTCCTGCGCTGCCAGGGTCAGCCGCCCGCCTGCCCACCAGCCACCCGAACTACCCACATGCCAGCCACAGGCTGGCTGCCCTACCTGCCCGCCTAAGTCCCTGTGCTCCCGGGGCCAGCCACCCACCTGAGCCCCCCACGCTTCCGGGGCCAACTGCCCACCCACCAGCCACAGGCCAGCCACCCGAGCTGCTGGCCAGCCGCCCTCGCCACCCGTCCACCAGCTGCTGTCTGAGCCCCGGGCTGCTGGGGCCAGCCACCCAAGCTCCCCACCCAAGCCCCAGCGCTGCCAGGGCCAGCTGCCTGAGCTCCAGGCCAGCCACCCCAGCTGCCTGTGAGCCTCCTGCCTGAGCCCTTCCTTTCCCCCAGACACTGCCAGCCCCCAATCTAACCCCATCCTCCTCCTCTCCCCTTCGCTGACATTAACTCACCTTTGCAGAAGGCAGCTAGCTCCATGTGGGCCTGCACTGGCTGCCTGCTTTTTATAGCGGCTGCACCAGGCTGCCCACATGAAATGGCAGGGGCTGAGAGCTGGAAGTAAAGGCCGGCTCTTTCTTGGGGTTGGGAGAATGATGGGGGGGCTGGATCACCTTGTGCCCCCCCTGTATTTCTTCACACACACCCCCAGGAGGGCACGCCCCCCAGTTTGGGAAACCATGGGCTACAGAGACCTTCTGAGGTCAGAAAGATTCAAGGCCTTAGGTCCTGCAATTTTGAACCATGCTACCTGAAAAATTCACATGTGAGCAGAGATACAACTGCAATTTAAGAAAAAAAAAAAAAGTTTGTGGGTGGCTGTTTGGGAGTAAAAATGCAGGAACATCAGTCACATGACAGACATGTGACGTGACTCACAGACAGATGCAATGTGAATCACAAACACTTTTTTCCTGCCACTGAAAAAGAAACTTTATTAGAATAAGGAAAATACTACAGCCTTAAAGCTGCTGTTTTGTCAGCCTGCCTCATTGCAGAGTTTCTGGTTAGAACCTTCCCCTGCCTGAATTCCTCAGGAAACTGAAACAAACAGAAAATGTCACAGACATTTCTCACTGCCCACGTCTTCTGGTCAGCCTGTGAATTAGGCCCTTCCAGGCACTGCACCCGTTACCCCCAGTGGTGTCTCCCCTGTCATCCTCAAAGCCTGTGGACCCCGTCATTCCAGGAAAAGCAGCAGCGTCTTCACGGCTCTGTCCTCCAGCTAAGTCATTCCGTGACTCTCCCTTCCAGAGGATAAAGTCTTTCCAGAACAAACCGTCCCAGGCCGTCCACTGTCACTTGCAGGGTCTATGCCAGGTCAGAGGCCTGTAGGAGAGCTCAGGCCCACTCTATTCCAACTTTCAGCTCAGGAGCCCTCCAATCAGCAGCCAAGGCCTGCACTTCCTATTTTTCTGCTTTCTCCCTGAGCTTTTGCTGTCTTCCTAGTTTTCTCCTCTCCATTTGCCAGCCTCCCAACTCTCCCCACCCAGGGAGTAACTGTGGCTTACTTTCTATTGTCCCAACATACCTTCCTTCACCCAGGGAGTGACTACAGACCACCCCCCTGCAACCTTCTTCTAGTGCCATATACCTGGTTTTATAGAGACCCTTCCTGTTTCTGCCCAGCTGTGACTCTTTAAGTCAACTGTTGCACGTAGTCATCATAAACCTCGCAGGCCTTGGGTGGGGGTGGACATTTCCTCACATCCTGCAGCCATAGCGCCTTCATCCCTTAAGTGATGGCATCTGAGACACCAGGAGGTAGGCCACATCATACAACATTAATCAATTTGTCCTTGCAACAACTCAGCGACGTAGGAGAGCTCTATTAATTAAATTTTAAAGATGAGAAACCCAGGTAAAGAGGAAATGAATGGCTTGATCCTGCTCCCACTGAAGTCAAACATAGGGCGTTCAATGACTGTAGGATTAGGCCTTAAGTGAAACATTTCTTTACAAACAGAGAAACTCTTTGTTCAGGGACAGATAGCCATGTTAGTCTGTATTCTATCAAAACAAAAAATCAGTCATGTAGCAAGGTGATGAGCTTTCGTGGGATAGACCCACTTCTTCAGATCATAGCCAGACCAGAACAAATTCAATATATAAAGCACAGAGGTCCAAAAATTGTTATCAAGGTTGACAAATCAGAAGAGCAGAGGGACGGAGTGGGGGCAGTGCGGGGTGGGGAAGTTAAGAGTTAGATGAAACATCAAAGTATGTAAAAGAATCCTTATGATGGGTCAGGTAATTGCTGTCCCTTTTCAAACCACATGTTAATGTGTTGAATTTGAATTTGAATGTTAGTTCTGAGCATTCCCTCTGTACATGGTTGTTAAAAGTCCCTTTTCAGTAGAACACAAACTTTCAGATCTTCAGCAGAATGGCCCACTCCATTAAAGTGCTGGCTGACAGGTTTGTGTATTTGGAGATTTTTTATGTCTGCGCTATGTCCATTCATTCTTTGTCGAAGAGTGTTTGCAGTCTGTCCTATATACATGGTATGTAGGCATTGTTGGTACATGATGGCATATATGATGTTAGTTGGGGAACAGGAGAATATGCCCATGATTCTGTAATTAACGTGGTTAGGTCCAGTGATGGTATCGCCAGGATAGATATGTGGACAAAGTTGGCAACGGGGCTTGTTGCAAGGAAAAGTTCCAGGATTAGTACTAATACTAATGCTAATACTAATAGTATTAATATTAATCCTGGAACTTTTCCTTGCAACAAGCCCTGTTGCCAGCTTCGTCCACGTATCTATTCTAGAGATACCATTACTGGACCTAACCACATTAATTACAGAATCACGGGCACATTCTCCTGTTTCTCAACTAACATCATATATGCCATCATGTGCCAACAATGCCCACACACTGGCCACATCTATACTAGCCTGCTACTTCAAAGCAGTAGGCACAACTTAGAAGTAGTGCACATCACATCTACACACAGTGTGTGCTGCTCTGAAGTTAAAATCAACAGTAGGCATGGAGATGTCAAAATCACTATCCCAATAAGAAAATGGGAATAGCGCGCTACTTCAAAGTCTAACGTAAAAAAATTACGTGTGTAGATGCTCCGCGTCCCCTTACTTCGAAATAGCAGGGTCCACCATGACGGCAATCATCCAGGATGCAGAGACGTGCTGTCCAGGGCCTGCAGGGCTCTATGGTCTGTGCACACAGCAGCCCTTAAAGCCCCACGGACCTGGAAACCCCGTTGCAGGAAGCTGAAAGCATGCAGGCAGCAGCCATCGCACGTGCTGTCCCTGCACATCCCAGCCAGACCCAGCAACTGATCGAGAGGTATGGCAACCAGCCAGCCACCTGAGCACTCCCAGGGCTCCCCCTCTGAGCCATTGTAGGGCTCTCAAGCCTCCACCCGGGGGGGAGGAAGCGCAGCCTCTCCTGGACTGATGCCAAGCTCTGTGACCTGCTGGGGCTCTGGGGTGAGGGGGAGGTGCACCACATAATGGAGAGCAAGTGGTGAAACACTGAAGCATTTGCCCGGCTGGCTGAGGGCCTGACCACCTGGGGTCACCCTGCCCGCACTCCTGACCAAGTCAGGAGTAAGGTCAAGGAGTTGCAGCAAGGTTACGCCTGGGCTCAGGACTCAGCCAGCCAGTTGCGGGGTCACCTCAGCCGCTTGCCCCTATTACCAGGAGCTCAGGGCCATCCTGGGCCCCCAGGACACCTCCTCCCCTCCAGCTGTCCTCAGCACCCTGGCTGATGAGCCCCAGCCAGTTGTGGAGCAGAAGCCAGGACCGGAGTCCAGCCCCACACTAGAGCCAGAGCTGGGCACTAAGGAGGAGTGGTCCAGCGAGGAGGTGGAGCTAGTCATCAACCTCCCCTCCCGCACCTCCAGTTGGGCATCTGCCCTGTGGGCTTCCCCCAGCTGCAGCGGTGGACCCTCAGGTATGTACCCCACGGGGCACACACCCCCAGGGCATGGGACGGGGGCACCATACACAACCAGGGGCCCCCATGGGTCCAGGCAGACCACGACCCCAGGACAGCAGCATGGCCGCCAGTGTCCATCAGCACTCACTTCAGCAGACAGTGCCACGCCGTGCCCTGCCCCCGGGGAGGAGGCAGGGGGTGGGCCACACAAAGGGGCCACCCACAAAGCCACCACACCCACAGACAGGGGACAGGGGACTGGGCCCTGGAGCCCACAGGGGGCTCGGGGCATGGGCCACAGGGCAGGGGTCGGTACTCACAGCCTTCTTCTCTCTTCCTCTGTTTCCTCAGCCACAACATCCAAGGGCCAGGAGAGCATGGTGCCGTCCGCGGTCCTGGACAAGCCCCCCGGAGGCATCAGACAGCGGCTGCCAGCAGGAACCACCTGCTCTGGGATGGGCTTGCTCTCATCAGAGGCAAATGGCTGGGGACCCACTTATGGCCGCCTCCCTCCAGCACCAAGCTGAACTTGCAGAGCAGTGCCTCCGCTTCGAGGAGAGGGAGGCCGCCTGGTGCCAGGAAGCCTGGGGGGGTGGGAGCGTTCAAGTGCACCTTTGATGATCTGGCAGCCTCGTACTGGGAGCTGGTGGCCTGGCTGCCCCCTCCCACCACCTTGCCTCCTGCCCCACCTGCTGCCCCTCCCGCGTGGCCCCACCTGATAGCCCCAGCCTTACTTGCCCATGCTGCCCACTCCCACCCAGCCTCTCCAGTGACCCTGGACAAGGCGGGTATGTGGGAGCTGGAGCCGGCGGGGGTCATGCCCCTCTACTCCCTCCCTGGAGTGATGGGCCAATGGTGGGGCCATCCAAGTGCACCCCCATAAATAATTAACCCCTGCTCATGTAAATAGTTTTCATCAATGTTGTTTGTTAAAAATAAGTTTTATTCAAAGGTTTTTTAGTTTTCAATATATTTACAGTTTCATTTTCCCAAACCCCTGTGTGCTGTGCTTTCATTGGGGGGTAGCATGCAGGGAGTGGGGGTAACATGTGGAGAGTGGGGGGGGGGGTGGGAGGCCCACTGGGGTGCCCGGGCAGCGCCTACTGGGAGCCCTGCTCAAAAGTACCACCACAGGGCCTCCCAGATGCAGATCCCATCCAGGTAGCTTGGCCGCTAGGGGCAGCAGCTGGCTGGGGGTAACCTGTGTCAGCCTCAACCACCAACCCCTAAACATAGGCCTCTCCCTTACTCTCCACAATGTTATGTAGAGTGCAGCAGGTACCCACCAGCTGGGAGATATTGAGGACTCCCATGTCCAGGTGGGTGAGGAGGCAGCACCACCGCCCCTTCAGGAAGCCAAAGGTGATCTAAACCACCTGGCAGGCATGGTTGAGCTGTCCATTGAACTGCTCCTGGCTGGCAGTGAGGTTGCCCATGTACAGCCGCATGAGTCACAGCTGGAGCACGTATGCTGCGTAGGCCACCAGGCAGAGGGGCACAGTGGTGTCCCACAGTGGGATCTCCCTCTGGGGGATGCAGGTCCCCACCTCCAGCCGGCGGCACAGACTCAAGTTGTAGAAGACCTGCACATCATGGATGCATCCAGGCCAGCCCACGTACACGGCTTGGAACCAGCCCCAGCTGTCCAACATGGCCTGCAGGACCATGGAATGGTAGCCCTTCCTGTTGATGAACTGCCCCCCGCTATGCTCTGGGCTGCGGGTGGAGATGCAGGTTCCACCAAGGGCCCCAGGCAGTGAAGCCTGCGGTGGCCGTGTCCAGGTCCCTGATGTGGACGACCTTCTGTAGGAGTAGGGTGTTCAGTGTGCAGACCACCTGCAAGGAGGAGACATAGGCACCCATGGGGGTGTGCCGGGTGTGCCCAGCACACCCCAGGCCCCTTCCCCGGCCCCCCAACCCCAGGCTCCCTCTGGGGGCACCCATCCCGGGCACCCTTCCCAGACCCACCCCCCATTGGGTGCGTGCCCAGGCCTCCATACCTCCATGACAGCCCCAACTGTGGCCTTGTCCACCCTGAACTGGTGTTCCACAGAATGGTAGCTGTCTTGAGTGACCAGCTTCCAGACAGCTATCACAACCCTCTTCTCCACAGGGAGGGTATGCCACATCCGGGTGTCCTTGTGTCTCAGGGTCGGGGACAACCATGGCAGAGCTCCAAGAATGTCTGCTGCATCTGGAAGTTCCAGAACTACTGGTTGTCGTCCCACTCTCCCATGATGAGGCCTTCCCACCACTTGGTGGGGTGGCTTCAGAGCCAGCTGGGCACTCGGGGGAGGCCAGGAGGGCCGGATGGTCTGGGGCATCCCCTTCTGCCTCTGGGGGGCTCCCCTGCCAGGAGCTGCTGGGCGGCCGCCCACACTTTGGCTAGCAGGGCGCCTGCTCCACTGGTGGCGAACAGCAGGATGTCGGGCTGCTGCTGCTGGTACATGCTCGTGTCTGCAGGGCTTGTGACAATGCCACAGGCCTCATGCTGTGCAGGCCGAGCATGTTTGGGAGAATTTCTTTAAAGGAGCGGCTTGCTGCAGCCCTGAAGAACTTGTCCACCCTGCGACCCTGTCCACAGCCTTTCCTGTCCCCTTATTTTGAGAGGGACCATTTGTATATGTAGATACTCTCTTTCCGCATCCAGGGAGACCCCTTTTGACATTGCGCATCGCTGTTTCGACATTGAATGTAGATGGCACCAGACCTGGTGTGTATATAGATGCTATGCTTCCAAGTACCATCTTTTGAAGTCTGTACTTTGAAAGACACTACTTCGAAGGAGCACTCTAGTGTAGATGTAGCCACCATGTATATAGGACAGATTGCAAATACTCTTTGACAAAGAATGAACGGACATAGAACAGACATCAAAAAACTCCAGATACACAAACCTGTCAGCCAGCACTTTAATGGAGTGGGCCATTCTGTTAAAGACCTGAGAGTTTGTGTCCTACTGAAAAGGGACTTTAACAGCCATCTACAGAGGGCATGCTCAGAACTAACATTCATATTCAAATTTGACACATTAAAACGTGGTTTGAACAGGGACAGCGGTTAACTAACCCATTATAAGGACTCTTTTACATACTTTGATATTTTATCTAACTCTTAACTTCCCCACCCCACACCGCCGCCACTCCATCCCTCTGCTCTTCTGATCTGCCAACTTTGATAACAATTTTTCTGATTTGTCAACCTTGATAATTTTTGGACCTCTGTGCTTTATATATTGAATCTCTTCTGGTAAGGCTATGTTCTGACGACGTGGGTCTGTCCCATGAAAACTCATCACCTAATAAATTATTTTGTTAGTCTTTAAAATGCTACCTGACTGCTTTTTTTGTCTTTGTACAGAGAAAGTTCAGGATTTTCGAAACCTATGTATTGCTACGTAGATCAGAAACCTAAACGCTCTCATAGACAAATCTGAAGCGGCTGGAGCCATTCCATGTGCACAATCAGCCCCAAATCCTGAGCAAAAGTGATCTGACTTTTCTGCAAAAAAGTCACAGTCTCTCCAAGATTTGGCCTTCTATCAGTCGTTTATTGTATACAAAATCTGCCCGGCATGCTCTTTAGCTATATTGCTAGGTTGGACGAAAACATCTCAGTGTGCTCTGCTATCGAATTCTCCATCCACGTGCAAATATTAAGACATTCCATTTTATGTTTTTAATGGTCCAGTCAATTCGCCGTTATGCCTCACAGAAGGTGAAGAGTAATAAAATATTTTCCTAATGCATTTCCAAGGCTCTGTGGCTTTGTAACTCTAGTTTAAACAGCATGGTTTCTTTAGGAAACTTTTTTCACTTGCCTCAATCAGCATGTTAATTGTATTAACTCTAAATTTTACAATAACTGGTACTACATGAGGAGCAAGAAAATAATTTTGACCTGGGCTTAAAGTCATAATGATTAATGTCATTTAACTAATACGCATTTTTTCTACTTCCACGCTAGGTAATCATGATGAATTGCCCTGGTTTTCATGTGACATAAGTAGTAATTCCATGGAAATTTCATTGTAATTTAGCATTTAATTAATATTTACTCTGTTGTAAAACACCCCCATTCTTTTAACCCCTTCCCCTCTGCAGTATCTCAAGACACTTTTAAGAATCACAAATTATAGTATTTCACTTTTATGTTACTTGGAAGAGTCTTTGTTTATGCTATGAAGTGCTGCTCTTACCCACTCATTCATTTATCCCTGTTTGAAATTAGAAAGCCAGTGGCAAAGGCAGTGCCTCACATAAAATGAGTTATAAATTATAGCAGTATTTCATTGACGATGCAACACATCCCTGGGAGCCAGAAATTCTTCTCTCCCCCACTGCTCCTTTAGAACTTAAACTGCAAGGCTATGAGGTGCTGAGCCTCTCAACTCCCACTGATTCAATAGGAATTCAGGGGTCTAAACAATCAGGACCTAGGGGCCCTACATTTATGAGGGTAGCCAGTTCTGACTGTGAGCTGAGGGCACACCACACCTGGAAAGCCAATCTTTATCTTTCCATGTTTTTGGTGTGCATTCACAATCCACAGTCATTTGCTGCTGCTTCAGTTTTAATACAGAAGCAGCATCAATGCCTTGGAACTAGACAAAAATGGCATGTCCTAGAAGAGTTTGTAACAAAATATGCTGACCCAAAGCATCACAGCTACCAAGGACGATTGCCAGAAGAGCAAAGGGGAGGCATGTTCTGATTCTGTGCTGAGAGATTTGAAAAAAAACCTCACTCCTGTTAGAAGAAAGGCCACTGCCAACATATTCCCAATAAGTTATCCTCCGATAAGCATACAAACTATTATGCATGTCAATAAATAGCTTCCTCCCCAGGTGGCTTTACTGTGACACCCTCATTTCAGTTCTCCCTCTTGGTTGCTCAAGGGAGTCAGAAAGAAACTTTATACAGTTCCAGCAACAGCACTCCCTAGGGACTGGTTTATTAACATAAATTCAAAAATTAACACAAGTTTTTCCTCCACCCTTACACTGGGCATAGCCTCCAACTTTCATGGTGCCTCAGGGCCTGCTCTGTCTTTATCAGGCCACTCCCAGCCCTTCCCTGACTGGGGCAGGTGCCCTGGGTTTAATGCCAGCCCCCTGCAACATGAGCCTTTATCACTCTCTGCTGAGCTTTGTCTTCCCCTTCCAACCATCCTGGGGTTTGTCATAGGGAAACAAGCTGAGCTTGCTTGGGAGTGTCTCCTAAGTGATCAAAGTTGGCTGGGGGGCTGAGGCCTCAGGTCCATAAAGGGGCACGACACCTTGTCACAACGTATAACATTGCCTGACGTTCTGCTGTATTCATAATAGGCTTAGCGACGCTAGTGCAGCAAAAAGCATTTCCCAGATGAGCACTGGGCATTTTAAACATCCGTCTAGAGGGCTGAGGCTCTCTGAGTTATCCCTTTCCCTTCCCTATCTCTGGCCTACAACACAGGGGAGCTGAGAGCCACTGAACTAAACTGTAAAAACTGCATATAATGGAAACTGCTTCCCACCCCTCCTCGGTTCCCTGCATTTCAGTCTATGCACTATGTCTGGGACAAAATATGAGCTGTGGGTGACATGGCCCCACCTGCCCCCAGGCCTGTGCTTCAGCTGTGCTGCTCGGCTTTAGGGCCTGGGGGTGCACCACACACCTCTGGGGCTGGAAAGACTGCAGCAGCGCTACCTCATGGTCTCCCACCCAGCATTCCAGGGCTAGGGGCTGCAGCACCACCATGTACTCTCCCTCCCTGTGCTCTTGGGCTGGGGAAGAGGACTGCAGGCACAAGCCAGGCTGGAGTGGGGGCCGCAGGCCACAGGGGCATACGAGGAGTGGGGCCTCTGGTGAAAGGAGTGGGGATGGGGCCTAGCCTCCATCTCTAGTGATTTATGTACCACCCATGACACCAGCAGGAGCGTAGGATCCCCTACATCAAATGGAGTCAACTGGTCCACCAGATCCCAGCATCCTAACTGTGAGGAAAAAGTCCTTATTGCTGTAGGAGGTAAACAGTATAATCAAAGGGCAACTCAAACCAAAAATCCAGACCTTCCAACACTGAGAAAATTTGGATCCAGTTTCCAGTTGTCTGTTTAAAACCAGTCGTCTGAATGGGCCAAACCAAAAGTCCAGATCCAGCAAACTTCATTCCCTACGATGTAGGATCCACAGCCAGGATTGTGCACGTTGGCCCTGATCATGTTGAAATCAGTGGGAGCTGGACACCTAAATAGCTTTGAGGATCTCGTTCCTCGAGTCTACTTGAGCCCCTAGGCTTGAGGGTCCATGCTGCACCCAAGCTGCTATTTTAGCCTGCTACCTCGAACTCCTCAAGCACACGTCTGCCGGCCTGGGCTGGGCAGCTCCCTCCCAGCTGCAATGCAGTCATGCCCTAGGAGGCACTGTGTTATGTGTACCATAATAAATGACGTATCTTCAGCAAGAGGAAATCCTTATTTTAGAAAGCAAAAGACAGAAAGGGGCAATCACATGAGAAAATCCTAAAATTTAAATGATCATAGATTACAATTACTGCATCGTGAGTATATCCAAAAGGATAATCTGATTCCCTTTAGGAGTTATAAATGAGTAACTGCTTATCGATGTTGAAAGCTGTGGATCTTTACTCAGCTATCCACGAATATTTGTCTAGAACTTATATCACGTAGCACATCAAGCAAAAACGTTTGTTTACCTTATGACTCATTATAGACTATATCATAGCGCATATGCACAACGAAGCCAAATGAAGGCTGTGCAGGAAATGTTAATTCTGACATTTTCTAACTTGTAAGTGCTTGACATTGCAATCTTAATCATGTTCTTTTAACATAGGATATTACACACAAAAGCATTTTTTCTTACAAAAAAAAAGCTAACTGAAAAAACGCCCCCCCCCAGCGGTGACACATAAGTGATTCACAGTGGTGTACCCGTCGTGTCCAGCCCCCTTCTCCCCCTGCAGCGGAAGCACTACAGTGCTTCTGAAGGAAGATGTGGGTGGGGCAGGGAAGGGGCACATGCCTGGTGCCCCCCAAAACACCCCTCGCAACTGCCCCCACAGAGGCCATCATGCAGAACTCAAGCCAGGTGGGCAATGGGAAGGCGCCGCTCTGAACAACAAGCAAAAGGGAGGAGACTGGAAGCACAGCTTGGGGCACTTGTAGGTCATCAGCGAGGCTAGAACCTTTAGGGCCATGACATGGACCCTTCCCCTGAAACCGAGGGAATAACGGACAGCCGTAAGCATAGCTCTGCGGAGCTGCACCAGAAGGGGAATGGCTCAGGCTGTCCGTGGGCATCACTGACATTTGCTGACAGCAGAGCACTGGTGAGAGGCCGGAATCTCAGGTTCTGCTCCAAACACTGGAGGAGAGTGCGCTTAGTGGGCACAGTCATCAGCACATTCCCCCATGTGTGACCCCTTCTGCCCCGTCCCTTCCAACCTGCACTGACCCAGTCCTGTCTCTGCCTCACCACTGGTCCCTCATCTCAGTCCCATTCTCTTCCCCTTGCCACCCCAGTCCCCACAGCTCAAGTTTCCAGTGCCAATTTGCTTGTTCAGTCCCAGTCTCTCTCTCTTTCAGCCCCACACCTGGTCCTCCTTCTCTGGCCTCCAATCACTCACACGCCCAATTTCCTCATTTTTACTGGCTCTCGGACCCATCACTCACCGCTGGTTTATCATCCAGTCTCACTCCCCTGCTCCACCTTGTCCCAATGTCTTTGCCTAGCCTGCACCAATCCTTCCTTCCTAACCTGCCTCGTCAGCTTTGTCTTCTCCTCCCCCACCACACACATTCCCAGTCTGTATCCCTGCAGTTCATCATCCAGCCGCAGTCCCCACCCCCCATCCCAGCCTACTCCCCCCACCCTCATTTCCCTGCCTATATCCAGGCCTAGGTCTCCCTGCCCAGCCAATCCCAAACTCTATTCCTCTGACACCTTCCAGCCCCGGGTCCATCTCCCAGGTTCCTTATCACACTCTGCTCTCCCAACCCTCCCCTGAAGTGGTCCTAGGTTTGACTCCAGGCTCCTCTGCATTTCAGTCAGACTGTGTTGCCTGGGAGCCAGCAAGGGCTCACTGAGGAGGACGCAGGAGAGACAGGCTCCCTGCTGTCAGTTCCAGAGCCCAGTGAGAATAGACTTTTCTGAGATTTTAACAGTTGAACTCAAGCAAATCTATTAAACGTGTACAAAGCTACAGTTTTTTCCAAAGACTTATCTCTTGGTCAAATTTGGTTGGCTTTTCACAGGGACAGCAAAAGTCACATCCCTGACAAAGGTCACGCCTGCTCCACAGCCTAATTTCAAACCCCTGCTCTAAAAGTTCACAGGCTCTAGATCTTTCGGAAGAAAAAGTCACCAGAATCTTTTCAAACATTGAAAAACATTTTACCCTAGCCTTATTCCCAGAAGATTTATTATTAAATAATTATAATTAATAATACATAATTCACTCTGAATTATAACCCACTGAAAACGGCCATTTCATAAGGCACATTAGAAAAACTTAATAACTGGCAGTATTCCCAGCTCAGCTTATAATGCATATGGGTGTGTGAGAACCCATTGAAAATGTACCTGCCCAGACATAAAACTTACTCACCCTCCCAAACCAAGATGTTAGTGATAACATGGGGTTCAGAGTGGTGGAGAGAAAAAAAAAAGGGGAAGTATTTTACTACTTAAAATTGTTTTGCCCCACTCAATTGGGTGAGTAGAGTTTTTTGGTAAAAAATAAATGTAGATTTAAAAAAAAAACAGCTCTGTAATGCAAACCCTCAAAGGCATCTGCGGGCTTTAAAAAACGTCATCCAGATCAACCATGGACCCAATACTCACCAAAATTGCGGTAATTAAACAGCTCCCATAAGGCCACTGTAGATGCCCAGACCATGCTGCTGCTCTAAACTTTGATCCTCCACATCTCCAAGGGAAAGACATCATGAGGTTGAAACCTGATGAGATCATGTTGAGATGAGGTGAAGGTTCTCATAGCAGTGACAGCTAAGGGACAAAGTCTCACACCCTTAGATAAAACCGCCCCAAAAGGTTACCTCACAGGCCATTTTTTCATTACTCTGTTGTGCTAAGGAAATCATGTGTCTATTAGTTGGGTCAAATCCTGAAATTGTTATTCAGTTTTTAGCGAGGCAAACTCCCAGTGGAGTTTTGTCTGAAGCAAAAAAAAAAAAAAAAAAAGAATATGGGTGAAGTGCACCTCTCTGGCCAGGAAAATATATGGGTCTATGTGCTACTTAAATTACAGACCCATACCAAGGCTTAAACAGGCTACAGGTAGTGCATAAGCCTGGTGCTGGCCCTTTGTACAGGGTGTGTCACTCTGAATGTCAAAAGGTCAGATCCTGCAAAACCTCACATGCTTAACTTTACTCACAGGAGTTGAGCCCAATGCAATAGTCACATAAAGCGCTAGAAATAAGAAGGTACCTTTGCTGTTGAGCTGTGTGTTTCTGCATCTCCAGACACACACACACACACACACACCTTTACTTACACACACTTTAAGATTTTTTATTCCCACAACCAGCTTTTATGCCTGTGGAGTGGGTCCCCTAACTAGAACCATGTGATTTTTCATGAGATCTGACTAACTGTGGAGTAAGCTCATGTGTTTACTGGATCCAAATTACTAAATTTTGACTGCTTGTGGACTCATTTTTGCAAGACTTTATCTACAGTTTGTTCTTATGCATGGTTAAATCTATGCATTCCCTTTTACGCTTTCGTTTTTAAACATGTTTCTTTTCAAATGACATAACACTGGATGGCATGTTTTAATTGAAACCAACAAATTCTGTTGTCACTCACAGTGATGTCCCTCAGTGAGTTACTCAAGACTGACATTGTTATAAGAACAGAATCTGGCCTGATTGCAATGAAAATTACTTTAAAAAGTTAAAGAAAACTTCATGTAATTGTTCAAAGAGTTGGGATTATAAATGGTTAAACCAGCATATGAACTCCTACTCTGTGCAAATAAGAGGACTGATTGGTAGGATATTTATATACTACACATCTTGAGTAGCATTGAGTCCAAAACAAACAAACCATGCAGGGTTTTGTTTGTGCTATTCTTGTTTAATCTAGAGTGTTCAGTTTAAAAAAGTGTCCAGCAAGATTTTGCAATAAGAAAAATGGGGCCAAATTTACCTCTGGCATCAGTCCATTGATTGAAATACAGGGACACCAGGGATCACTCTAATCTATTTTATTTAATTGTCAATAAACTGTGGCCAGCATACTTCTAAGAAAAATAAAAACTGACCTTGATCATTCTTCCAGTAAAATCAGTGGAAGATGTGTCATTATCTTCATTGGGAACAAAATCAGACTACATGATAGGGACAGAAAATTGACACTAAAACCAACCATTTGTTGTTTTTCTTTTACATTTTGATATTATGTACAATCATTTATATCTCTTGGCTTTCCTGACAAGCATTGCCTTCTGTTCTCTTCAAATTTAAGCTGAACTGATTCCTCCTGACTTCTGTAAAATCATCGCTGGTTTGCACTGATACAAGTTGTCAGGCCAACTTAAGACCTCTCCCAACATACTCAAATAAGCTGGACTTAGTGACAGTTGGTTAGCAAGACAGTCAGATACTTTGGTGTTGGACTGCACTATAAAACCCTAAAACAGACACAGGCTAAGATGAATGTAATGACAAAAAAGCGAGAGCACACTGGCATTAATTATTGCTGACAACAGCCTTCATTTCTACAACTGAGATTATGAACTGGAAAGCTTTTGAAGCAAATTCTTCAATAACAGAGAAATTTTCCAATGAACACTTAATTATTAACAACAAACATGTAGTTTTGAACTTGTGACAAATCACATGAACACAGCATTCCAAGCAATAAACAGGATGGCCTTTAAGTTTTTTCTCGAGGGACTGAGTGCCAATAGCCTGCATGCTTTAGGAAGATATCTGGAGCAGGTTTCACTATGTCCATGGCTTACTGATACAGAGCAGTGAGCTGCAGGTACAGCATGCATAGACTCAACGACTGGTTAGATTCTTTAATATGGCATAATCACAAGCAGGTTTGAGGACTCAGATATTAGAACTGGTTAAAACACATGCATTTTTTTAAAAAAGTTTCAGCAGTTTTCTCCCCATTTTATAAAAAAATTAATTTTGTTAAACTTTTATATTAAAAAAAATTAACTTTATAGTTTACTAGCAGATTTAGCCAGTGTTGGTCAGGTCCTTAATGCAAGATGTTTTATTTTACAGAAAATAAAAGTACATGTGTTATTTAAATGATTGTTCTCTGTTTTTGTTTCGTTTTGCTTTGCTTTGCTTTGCTTTGCTTGCTGGGGGTTGTTTGTTTTTTGAGGACTGTACTTGATTTGGTAATTCTGTGCCTTTCTTTTTGGTTTTATGAGAAGCAATGCCATTCGAGGCACATCCTGTTCTCCTGGCACACCCAAACTCTTATGTTGCTTTAAGCTATGGTAAGAGTAAGCTGTATACCAAATTTGGTGGTCCTAGCTCTTACCGTGTAGGAGGAGTTCTTGATCAAACTGACAGACAAACTCTCTTAAATATACAGTAGATGAAAAATTGGCAGAAATTTCATCAAAAAAGTCACCAACATTTCTCTTGTTTTTAAAACTGTTTGCATTTCAAATTTCATCAGCAACTTCACCAGCTCTATTAAAAGGATAACTTTCTGTGGAAACCTGTAGCTGGCTATGCAGTAAGAGCAGGCCAAAGGCTACGTATGTGTATAGCATCAAAAAGTTTTGCTAAAGCTGAAAAATTGGGCACGGTCAGACAGCAGTTGCGAGCTTGATGCAGAAATTACAGTAAGGTTCTATGTACAAAGGTCTACTAGACAATCAGAATGGGCTAATTAAAATTAAGCCAGCCCCACGTGCATATGCATTATGGCAAAATCTATAATTATGTGATCACATCCTATTTTGTCCACAGGCCCCTTGCCTCATTCAATTCACAGGATGCTGCTGCTCACTGAATGGAGAGTTATTCCATTTTTCTTTCTAATCCTCACCATTCAATGTGCGGCCTCAGGCCTTATTTTCTGTACACCATCCAAACCTTGCTAATTTTAACTTGGTTGTTTTTGCAGTGCTCTAACTATGGCATCTTCCTGTTTTGCAAACATTAATGAATTTATCTTCATAACACCCTCTGAAATAGGTGGTTTATTATCCTACCGTTCAGAGAAAGAACTGAAGTACATTGAGATGAAAACCCAGATTGTCAAAAGTATCTACCAATTTTGGGAGCCTAACGTGGGGGACCTAGGCCTTGTGATTTCAGAGAATTTACCATTTTTATATCACTTTATATATTCAAATATCCACATGACTCCTGCTGAGCTCTGCATGTAAATGGGATCCCAGGTGTTTTGAGTCTGGCACCTGGATAATGAGAATGCATAATCAGTGACTGACCGCCTGAAAAAAAACTGGTTTTAAGTGACTTGCTCGGAAGGATGTAAGAACTCTACGGAAAAACCTGGGCTACCTGCCACAGAGATCTCTGGGTAAGCCACTTAAAACCAGCTTTTCACAGGTGCACACTAACAGTCAGTGCAACCTTTTCTGGGCACCCAAAGCTAGTAGCTACTTACATTAGGCTTAAGTCTGTTTGTATCTCTGTTTTCCTCCTGTACAATGAGGATAATATTTTAAAGAGGTATTGCAAAGACTCATTTATTAATATTTGTAAGGTACTTATGCTCTGTGGGGCTCAGTGTCATGGAAAAGCTCAGGAGCAAATTAACAGTTCTGTATTCAGAGCAAGATCTGGATCGTGTGCAATAACTAATGTCTGAAGGCACACCCTGAAGCTACGTCTACACTACAGCACTCTTTTTGAAAGATGAGCTTTTGGAAGATATTCCCCAGAACACGGCCTTTCAAAAGCGCATGTCTACACACAAAAAGTGGATCGAGGCTCCAATCGGCTCCTTCGAAAGTCTGCTCTGCTCCTTCGAAAGAGAGCATCCACACAGCCACAGGTGTTCATTCAAAAGAGCAGAGCAGGAGATGCCACAGATGGGGGAGGTCACACGGCTCACAAGCCCTTCCGGGGCCCGCAGCCAGATGCTCCCTTAAAGGGCCCCTCCCAAACACCCCTCCACTCTGCACAAACTGAGGCCTGCAGAGCTGCCACAAACATCACAGAGCCTGTGCAGGGGTCTGATGGCCAGCAACGCCCAATGGGTCCACATCAGCAACTCCTGGCACTTAGAGCTGGCCTTCCTGGGTGCCACGGTCAAACACCTGGCCACAGTGGTCACGACAGCCCTCCCCCTACTCCTGGGTGCGAGCCCCCTCGCCGGGGCCCTGCAGCCCTTCAACCAGAGATCCTGCCAGTGCACCCCCCTCCCGGGGCATGCCCTCATGAGAGCGCACACCCTCCTTCCCAGGCAGGTCATCCACACGATCAACACCAGGCTGCCCCACAGGGTCATCAGCGTGGGGGATGTGGACACGGCCGTAGTGAGACTTGCCCTGGTCAGCTCCCCGAATTGCCTCAGTGCCCCGGATGGGACAGACATCCCTACCCGGGCCCCAGAACACAGCGCTGGCTGCTACATAAATCTCAAGGACTACCACTGGGTAGTGCTGCAGGCGCTGGGGGACTCAAAGGGCCAATTCATAGACATCTATGTGGGCTGGGCAAGATGGACACACGACGCCCGTGTGTTCCAGGACCCTGGGCTCTGCCACCGCGTGGAGTCCACAACATACACCTCCCCATGGGAGCTCCCGGTCGGGGACGCCACCATGCCACTCTACATGGTGGCAGATGGTGCCTACCCCCTGCAGCCCTGGCTGATGCAGCCCCACCCCAACTCCACCCAGGTGTTTAACACACAGCTCAGCCAGGCCCGCAGCGCGATCAAGCCGGCCTTCGGGTGCCTGAAGCACTGGTTCAGGTGAACCTCACACACCTGGCGGTTGGGCTGTAGAATGCCCCACGGGTGGTGGGCACACGCTGCACCCTCCACAGCATCATGGAGAGCAAGAGCAAGGCTTTTGTACAGGGGTGGGCAGCCGAGTCCAGCCTCGGCTACGATCTGCTGGCAGCTGCCCCGAGTTGCCAGGCCCACCAGGACAGGGTCCACACTAGGGAGGCCCCCTGTGACTGCTTTGCTCATAGGCCCCAGTGTACCCCACCCACAGCCACCCCACACAGGTCCCCGACGTGTACACCCCTCACTTTTCCCCTACCACAACCCCCAAACATACACATCTACCCCTATTCGTCTCTCCACAATGACCACAGGACACAGGGATGGTGCAAAAATAAACTGTTTAATGAAACCTATTGACTTTGTGGTTATTACAAACAAACAGTGACCAGAACTATTTACAGTTAGGAACAGGGGCAAGCTCTATACATATGGGGGCTGGAGAAGGGGAGGGTAGCTCAACCTGGGAGAGGTGGAAGGGGGCATCAGACCAGAGCAGAAGTAGAGGGCCGCGAGCCCCGTCAGCCTCAGGATCTCTGCTCACCCCTGGTTTTGGGTCCCCAGCAGGGTTGGGATGAGATGAGAAGCACAGGGAGATAGAGCCATGGGAGGGCTTCAGCAGGTTTGGGCTCAACAGGGGTGGGCAGCGAGCAAGGGAACCAGGTGAGCCAAGTGCTCCTACAGGACTGATGTGATGTCTCATAGGTTGGCCATGGGGTTCTTTCAGGCTGTCCTCTGCTACGCCAGGCCTGCCTCCTCCAGGCGGAGGTGCCACCTCTGCCCGGTGGCGGTTGATGTCCTTGTCCGCGGACCACCGCCGTGCCCTCCAGGTGCTGCCCCCATTGTGGTGCTGGTGAGAGGTGTGACTGGGCCCTCTCCTCCGCCTCCACTGGGCTGTCCAGGATCACAGACAGGTTGGGGGTTTCCCAGCCCTATTGCGGCACGGCTGCAAGGATAGAGAGGGAAAGATGGAGGGCATGTCAGTCACTCAGAACCGGACCAAGGGCCGTGCCCCCCACTTTCCTGTGGGCACCAGCCCCCATCCAATGGCACAGCAGCCATGGGGTATCATGAGCACTGAGCGGGTCCCTGCCTATGTGGGACAGGTCCCATTTGCGCTCCAGCCCTGCACACCCCCTCCCCGCACGTGTGACTCAGAGCACGGTCCACAGGAGTGGGTGCTGAGTGTCGCCAGCAGCCGTTACAGCATGACAGGGGCCACGGCCATCCAGGATGTGCCCAGCCCTGGGCTTGTGGGTGGCCTGCAGGCACCTGTGGTGCCCCTACCCCACGAGCCGGGGTGTGTACCCCACCGGGTACTTACCGGAGCGTCCCTCGCTGAGGTCCGGCGATGTCCTGCTGGCCACTGCCCAGCTGGATGACCATGATGGCAGGTTGATGACCAGCTCCCTATCGCTGGTGTCCTCAGACAGCGGCTCCAGCTCGGTGCCTGGCAGGGTGAAGCTGCCTTGGGGTGCAACTTGTCTGCTGCTTTGTCCAGGACTGCGGGTGGCGGTGAGCTGTTCTAGGGCCCCAGAGCTCCTACTAGTTGGGGCAGGTTGCAGAACCCACCCCTGACCAGCCAGTGGAGTCCCAGGCCCAGGCCTGGGCATCACTCTGCCAAAGCTCTTTTGCTTTGCTCTGGACATGCTCCTCGGTCTGGGCAGAGTGTCCCCAGGTGGCCAGTCCAGTGGCAAAGTGGGTGAAGGCCGCCACATTCTGCTGCTTGTCACTCATCTCTCAGAGGACCTCCTCCTCCTTCCACAGCCCAAGGAGGTCCCTGAGCTCCAGTTCAGACCATGAGGGATCCCATTCTGAGGGGGGGTTACTGGGGTCCTGTAAGCCCTGTGAAGGCTGTGGGGTGGGGTCTCCTGCGGCGGCTGGCTGGCCACTGCTAGCTAGCGATGTTCTGGGGGTGGCCGTGCGGGCATGCGCCAAGCAGCTCATGGCTTTGCTGCCAGCACGCTCTCAGCTTCCTGGGTTTCTGGGTCCCTGCATCTTTAATAGTGGCCAGACACTGGGAGCTCAGAGCTCCGCTGGCCAAGGCATCTCTGCGTGACAGCTGGCCGGCGCCATGGCGGATTCCTCTTTCAAAAGTGTGGTCTGTGGAGCACCTACACAGGTTTGACACTCCACGTGCTCTTTTGAAAGAGGGATGCACTTTCTGAATGCATAGCCATAGCTTCAATGATGAGGATCAAATAAAAATTGGACAGCTATTCATTTGGTGAGCAACATCCATCCTGCTCACAGGAGGGGGCATGAGTCCTGTGGACAAAAGAAGTGATGGTTCTGTAAACAAAGACTGTGTCGCAATGCATACGCACAAGACAGGCAAATTAAGGATGTCCCAGTCAACCTTAATTCTGATGTTCCCTAGGGTTACCATATTTGAACTTCCAAACAAGAGGACACCCCTGAAAAGGAGTGTCTCTGTGTCAGGATCTATCAACACACACTGTATTAATGTACTATATATGCAATAACACATTAATACAAAGTGAGTTGGTAGAGCCTGATAACAGATATACTCCCCCTTCAAGGGTATCCTCTTTTTTTGAACGTTCAAATATGGTAACCCTAGACTGTTCCCTAATATTTAAGAGCTTGACTTTGTGACATTGGTGTTATTTTTATCATAGTTCTGCGTGTGTGTGTGTGTCCAGGAACACACATGGGCAGACACACATATATTCAAATACATATGGTGTCTTTTTTGACTTGACAAAGGTTATCAGAAATGCACAAACATGTAATGAAAACTGCTCCAGTCAGATTTAGCTGATTTGTTTGCAAACGTGTGTTTCATGGAATTGTTTTTTTCAGTTTTCATTGCCCTTGTATCATATAAAGAGAATGCGAATCCCAGTGCCTTCTGTCTGGCTATGAAAGGGAGAAAAAAAACGGTATTCCCTGTCAGACATGGAAGGAAAAGACGTGGGAGAATATCATGATCAGAGGGAAAAGAGAGGAAATGGGCCAGTAGGAACTAAACTTCCACTTAAAAAACAAGCAATTGGTAAGGGTAATGTTTTAATCCAGTGACACAATATCAACAGCTTCCTCCCTCTAATCATGCTGCTGTATAGCTACAAAACCCTGTTAGAGGAGCCTGTCTCTTGAGCCAGGTGATGAGCAGAGCAATTTTCAGCCCGGCACATTCAGTTGTTAGCAGATTCTCTAATCTGTAAAATAATGAGGCATTTTGGGCAAACACAGTAGGCGGGGTTAATGCTCAGTAGCTCTGGGAGTAGGGTAAGGATAGTGAGACATTAGCAGTACTGAAAGCATTAAGAAGTCCTGTGGCACCTTATAGACTAACAGATATTTTGGAGCATAAGCTGTTGCTTATCTGTTAGTCTGTGAGGTCTATAAGGAGCCACAGGACTTCCTGTTGTTTTGGAAGATGCAAACTAACCCGGCTACCGCTCTGAGTATTGATAGCAAGAGCTAGTTTAGAATGAAAATCTTGGAAAAGAAAAATTCTTTAGGCTATACTTTCTCTGCTTTCATTCATGATGAGTCTGGTCTTCTAGTGGTCCCAGGCTTCCATGTCACTTTCTGTGGAAAGCTAAACTTTTGCATTTTCTATATGGAACTCTGTTTTATAGTGAGAAGGTGGGAACTTTCCCCATGACAATTCCCAGCTCTCCTGAAATTCGTCTTTCATTGAGGGACCATGGTTGTGTTACAGACAGAAAAGGCATCTGGTTAAGCCCAGGGTCTTGTTTGGCTTGGGCGATTAATCATTGGAGAGTGATTTCAAAATTGACCTGGCTGCTTGTGCCCTCTCTAATGAAATCTGATGTCTCATTCTGCCCTAACGCAGTGTGATTAGCGATGGATTAGTTTATGGGTCACAGCAGATGAATTTACATACTGTAGCCAGTCTAGCATGCGGTGTAGGTTAACCTAATATTAAATGACTGCTCCATAGAGAAATAAAGGGAGGACAAAAAGACTATAGTGACTGTACCAGACTGCCACTTCTGCAAGTGTAAAAGAAAAGCAGAGTTTTGGGGAGGTTGTGTGCACAGAGTATTCTTGATGGGCAACTGTACATCTCATAAATCCTTGTATTTTTTGATGATAAAGCATCTCAAGGAGCCTGCCTCTTGCTTCCTTCCTTGTTTGGCTTAAGCACGTCCTCCCTGTCTTACAAGTCTGATACAAACAAGAAAAACACAAGTTTCCAAATTCGAGAAATGATCTGCTGAGTTTACTCAGCTCTCTGCATCATCCTCTCCTCTACCAACTACAAAGACCTTTAGTTACAATTTGTCCAGGGAAGTATAGTCTATAGCTAGAGCTTTCAGTATTATTTAAGATCTTGTTGCACACTGCTCAGTTCTCAGAAAGATGTCCCCTTTCTAGCCTACGGAAAAGAAGCAGCTGATCCTGAAGATTATTGAGCACCTGAAATTTTCCACAGCAGTTTTTCTGCAGCCTTTAGGAACTAGCCCTCTGCTGTTGGTCTTTAAGTGCCAATACCTCAGTTTCTTGTGCAACTGGATTTCCTCTTTTGGTCTTGAAGCAGTGATATTATGTAATCTCATTGCAAGGAGGTCCACAGCACAGGGTCCCTTAGGCAGCCCCCTCCGCCTGATCTGTGTCAACACAAGCAGGAGAGAGCTGAGCAATAATAAACTGAATTGTGTTACCAGCTCTCTTCTGTGAGACTCCTGAACGCAAAACCCCAAAACACACCAAGTGCTGTGTGTGCCTCCCTGCCACTGCAAGGTCATGTGCGTCTCACACCAGGACTGGTGCAGCTAGAGCGAAAAAAAAAAAAGGGGGATATTTTATAATATTATTTGAATGTTTGCACGTTAACCTCACATAATTTCCACCACGTCACCTTGAGAGTTGCTTTCATATGTCATCCTCTTTATTTATCACTCAGCTGTGCTTTACCTCAGGCATGGAAGGTATTTGTATCTCATGAATTACACTCACATTCTACATACAAAGAGCTAAATTCATCTCCAGGACTACCTGTGATTCCCTTTAAAGGCAACAAGAGCTGTGCATGCCCATTTCAAGAAGGGACGTCAGCTCATAATGCCCTGGTGCTGTTTCTATTTGGGAGCTGCAAATTAATATTTTAACAGTTAAAAAAAAAATCATTGAAATCAGCCCCAGTACAACACAGTAGGTGATAGAGATGTGTAGCATGCTGCTTAGAAGTGTTGCTAAGCAACATAGCCCCATCCAAGAAAATCCTGCATTAGCTTGTAGTGGCTGGTGGGGTCAGTTAGACGTGACACTTTGCACACAGAGCTAGGCAGAAAGATGGTCACTTTGCTCAGAAAAACTACAGCAGTCTCTGCTTATTAGTAAGTCTTGTTCATTGTTCTCTATGTACTGAAGGAGTACGTTATGATACACAGTGCATTGCAATAATTTTCCACTGAAAAATCTCTCCGGTATCTTCATTCTTTCCCAACCTGACTTACAGAGTAGTGGAATTTTACAGCTTAATCCCATGATGCTCTCACAATCCCATGCCTTGGCTATTACCTCAGCCTCACCATGGAGTCAGCTCACAATGACATGACTCACAATTACAACTATAGATAGATCTTTCAAAACAGTCATGAGCCCAAGATGCTGGAAGGTTTTGGTTTTTTTTAACTCCACAACTTTTGATACTTAGATCTATTCTGCACTATTGAATAGATACTGTAAATATTATTGTCAGTCTGATTACTGTCAAACAGCACACCGGAGGCTATGTGAGAGCTGCAGATTTTCAGTCACAGCAGGGATACACAGAACTAAATTGCTGGGGACCTCTTCCACTATTAGAACTCTATGGCCATTCAGAGCAGGACAAAAGATGGGGCGAGGGGTAAATGATAACAAAACACCTCCTGAAGCATAAAGGAATCCTATCAGGTAGCTCAGATGCTAACAAAACCCTACAGAAAGGTGTTTTTCTAAGGCCAACAGTGATAGAAATGGCTTTGCTCTTTTTCAAATTGTTTACCTAAAACCTGTTTTACATATGTGCAAACATTCATCTGTAGTGTTTATAATCTGTACACAAGGAAGTGGCATTAGTGTGTGACACTGTTCTCCGTAAGCGCTGCGCTTGGGTAGCCCCTCAGGAAAGATTCAAATGTCTCCCAGCTGATTAACAGAGTACCCACAGTGGGTTTTTTTTTGTTTGTACTGGTGGTGCGTACATTCACAATGCCTTGGTGCATGTAAAAAAATTCATTCCACTCATGGACAGAAAAATCCGTACATAGATGGAAAAGATTAAAGGGAACAGTGGCGTTTGACGGCCAGAAAGTGGAACTGACTTGAAACAAAATGGACAACACCAACCTAGATTCAGTCCTATGTTGTGGCAAAATAACCCTGGGACCCAGAGCAGCACACAATAAGCCTTGAGGGAAAGTGGCAGAACAAGGCTCCAGCAAGTCCTGCACTGCTGATATCACTGAGGAGCTAATGCAGGCCCAAACTCCAGGTAGTGGTGGCTAGGAAAAGGGAAGGGATGAGGCACTGGCAAATGCATTGATTCATGGCACCAGGATAGTGCCCCTGGTACATCCTGAATGCTTTTAAGGAGAAATAACACCTGTCACCCTTGGAGAAAAGGCCAGTCAGATAGTGTCTTTTATTGGACCTTTCAAAAAAGAGGACGCTCCTGAGAGGGAGTGTATCTGTTTCAGTATCTTCCAAATCACGTTGTAGTGTACATATAACACATTAATACAATGGGAGTTTGTAGATACTGATACAGATACACTCCCTCTCGGGTTTGTCCCCATTTTTATATGGTAACCCTAATTGGACCTACTTCTGTTGTCGAGAAAGACAAGCTTTTGAGAGAGACAGAATTCTGCTTTGAAGCCCAAAGCTCATCACCAAGAGTTGGTCCAATAAAAGGTATTTTCTCACCCATCTTGTTTCTCTAATATCTTAGAACCAACAAGGCTACAACACCACTGCACAAAACCCCTGAAGAAGTTCTACCTGGGTCAGAATACAGGCTGAACCTCTCTCATCCAGCATCCTTGGGACCTGACCCAGGCCAGATGAGAGAATTTGCCAGACCACAGAAGGTCAGTACTGTCTAGTAGCATTACCAACACTTCCACTGCTTACTGGGCTCTTAGAAGACATTTAGGGGTAAATTACAGCTAAATAACAGCACAGAACACTGAGAGCCAGGACTAGTGGCTATAAACAAACTTTATGGGACCATGGGAAACTTGGCCACACTCATAAGTGGTCATCTGGCTAATTAAAATCATGCTGAATTATGGACATTGCCAGACCAGAGAGTTCCAGATTAAAGAAGTTCAACCTATAGTGTCTATTGCTGCAGAGGACTACAATTTGCTCTGGTAGTTTTGCTTCAGTGTCGAAGCTGCACAGATAGGGAAAAATAACTTACATGTTTTAACTACGTGCAGTTTTTATAATGCCATCAATATACATAAGGAAGCTGGGATGTGATGAGGGGATTTTTTTTTTAATATATTGGGCCAAATTCATTCCCAATATAACTCCACTAACATCAACTAGGGACAAAAATCTATTTTTTTTTACACAACCATTTTCTTTATGTACCTGTATGATGGGGTTCAGGGGTCCCCAAGCTCTGCACCCTGTCCGCAGGTAAGAGTGACTCTCACTCAGCAGGAGAACAGCGGGTTTATTAGCTGACAGGGCACAAAGTTGTACAGAAGAGTCAGTACAGCCAGCAGAGACAGCCAGTCCATTCCATGCTGGCGATAAGAGGCCTCCTTTGTCTCTCTCTCTCAGCCCAGACTGGCTGCCTCCCAACTCTCTCTCTCCAGCATCTAGAACCAAGAACAAGCATTACGTACTACACAAAATAAAATGGAACAAAAGTGTTCTCATCAAGTTCTATTGATCTTAGGTGTTGTACCAATAGTAATTTTATATGTCTTTCTAATCTGTGTTATTTTAAATATACCTTTTAACTGTCCTAGTAAGGCAGCGTTGTTGTCGTTTTCTGTTAGTTTTTAAATGACTGGTTATTTCTATTAAAATGGGGCTGTACTTATTAACTTTTTATACATTGTTTTTTGTACCTAACATCTTTCTAATATTTGATAGCTGTACAAATGTATGTAAATAAAAGTATTTTGTTTTGTTTTGTTTTTAAAAAAAAACAAAAAACAAAAAAAAAAAAACCCAAAACTCTCTCTCCCGCAGTTTCTAACTGCCACCTCCGATTCAAACCCTAGCTTGGCTCCTCCCTGCTCTTTGTTCAGGTCAGAGGTGTTACCTGCCAGCTTAGATTACAGCCCCAGGGGGTAGTCCTTAGCCGTTGTGAGCTGCTCTGCCTGTCTCACACACACACACGACTCCATCACAGCCTGATCCTGCAGGCACTTATGGAGATGCATGACTTTGCCCCATTTGAAATAAAGGTGAACATTCCTGTACTTAGAGCAAAGTATAAACGCCTTTGTGTATGACTGGGGACTAAAACAGTAGTGGCAGCAGAAGAGAAAAGACAGCATGGGGGTGCTTCCAACGTTATGTTCAAAAGTTAGAATTGAAAAGCTGCTGCTCATTGAGAGAACCCCAGTGACAGCCACATCCCCCATTTTAAGGCTGAGGAATCTCAGACAAATACAGTCTTTCAATGAGTCACCTTTTAAGACATGCCTGTTGTGGCGGAATGGCAGAAAAAGATTCAATAGGTCATAAGTATCAGAGAGGTAGCCGTGTTAGTCTGTACCTTCGAGAACAACAAGAAGTCCTGTGGAACCTTATAGACTAACAGATATTTTGGAGCATAAGCTTTCGTGGGCAAAGACCCACTTCATCAGATGCACGAGTCGGGGGCAGGTTTTCCTGAGGGATATTTAAAGAGTGGGTCATAAGAGACTCCTAAAATATAATATTATTGGAAAAATGAAGAGACACGGTGCAAGGGCATGCTGTGTGACAGTAAAATAGTCTGTGACCTTTCATAGTTTCGCCTTGATTTCCTCTCTTCCACTTGTAGAGTAAAGGGATATAGGTCTTGGTAGGTTGTTTCCATTTTAAGGTCTATTTGTTATTTGCTGAAGCTGTGTCTGCACTAGCAAGTTCTTTTTGCAAGTGTTTTTGAAAGAAGGGGGCTCTTTTGAAAGATCCCACGGAGAGTCTACACACAAAAAGCGTTCCTTCAAAAGTAAATCGAAAGAATGCAGCATTTCTTTCAAAATCGCTCTTCCTTTCCTGTTTCAGGAAGAAGACCCCCTTTTTGAAAGCTTCTTTTGAAAGAAAATGTGTGTAGACGCTCCACAGGGCCCTTCTTTCGCAAGGGGAGTTCGCATGGCACCTGATTTTTTGATACTTGGCCCTCTCTTTCAAAAGAGTGAGGGCTGTGTGGACACTCTCTTTCGAAAAAGCAGATTGCTCTTTGGTCTGCTTTTTTGTGTGTAGACACGCTCTTTCAAAAGAAGTTCTTTTGGAAGAGATCTTCTGGAAGGGCTTCTTTCAAAAGATCTCTGTAGCATAAAAGCAGCCTGAAACTACAGATCCTGTTCAATTCTGCTCTGCCCCAAAAATTCACCCTAGCAATTATTAGGCCAAGTGATGAATTACAAATTTAATAGAGATGATGGCCAAGAGAAGTCACATGACAATAATACTCCATGCTATACAAGATATAAGCATAAAGGGAGTTCCTCCTGCCACCCCAAAGTGTGCATACTAACAAGACAAACCAGGAAGACCTCAACCAAAATTACTTACTTAAATGAATCTTGTTCAATTTGTGTATTACACTCAGCCTAAGTAAACCCTTTAGAGAAGGCCTGAGAGCACTTTAAAATTCACGAACACAAAGTAAATTGCACTTAAAAAGGAAACCAAAATCTGAAGAAGGGCCACCAGCACAGGCCAGGTCTACAATAAGAAGTAAATATTGATTTTAGATATGTGAATCCAACTACGAGAACCATGTATCCAAAACCAGGGAGTCAATGTACCCAAAATGGATTTTCGCTCCCACACACACAGCAAGAGGTCGACGGGCGAAACTCTCCCATTGACTTCCCTTACTCCTCGTGACTGCCAGGAGTACTGGGGTTGACAACAGTGCCATGACAGTTTAATTTAGCACGTCCCCCCAGGCACATTCGATTGAACCTCAGAACATTGACCACCAGCACATTTATCTTCCCATAATTGTAGATGTACTCATAAATACACCAGCACAAGCCAATTAATTCACTGAAATTACTGAAGTCAGAAGAGTTGCTTTTGTGTACGGTAGGATAATTGAAGTCGTAATTTGGCCCAGATACATTAGTAAATGTATCAACAAGGGCTGAAGGAAAATGCCCTGTTCTAAGCAGACTCCCTGAATGCTATTGTTATTGGGAGTCAGGAAAAATGACTATGAATATTTTTGTCCAGGAAGCCTAAAATATTCTTAAGTTTTTCATGTGCAGTCAAATAAGGAAGAACAGAGTCTTTATTTTACCAGCCTGGAGCCAAGCCAAGATTCTTCTTGTTTGTATATGGGCAGTTCAATTCCACCATGAAAACCAAACCCAGTTCTATCACAACTTTCTGTTAATAGCTTTACTTATGCCATTCAAAGAAGCCAGACAAACCCAGGAAATTAATTTCACACCACATTTAACAAATGGAATGTGAAATAGCATTCATTAATGTTTTATATATGCCAGGTTGCAAGATTCAAATTCAAGACTGCTATAAGGAAAGGGAAAGTGATCATCAGTACACTTCAAATGGTCAAACATGATTCCACAGCTTCCATCGCTCAGCACAAAAGTCATATTATTGGTGTTTGTTTCCCTCTTGTGGTAATGAACAAGATGCAGCCTCAGTATATAACTTTAACATACATTATGACAAATTTCAGAGGCAGCCGTGTTAATCTGTTTTAGGGGTTAAAAAAAAAAAGTTCACTGGAACCTGATAAAGACTAACAATTTTTTTATGCCATAAACCTTCTTACATCTGTTGAAGCGAGATGCAACTCACGAAAACTTATGCCGTAATAAAATTGTTAGTCTTTTAAAAGACTTTTGTTAGTCTTTTAAAGACTTATTTACTCCCTTATTCCTTGCAATGATGAGGAGTACCAGGGTTGACTGTCACCCCGATAGTCCGATTTTGTACATCCCCCCCTAGGTACGCAAGATCGAACCCTGCAAGATCACTCCTGACTGGGTCAATCTACTGGTAAGTATAAGCATATCCTAAGACCAAACTGTTTATGAGCACATCCTTACATCTGTGCAGAATATAGTTGACTTCAAATGAGGCACATGCAGGCAGAGATCCACCCATACACAGCAGTTTGCAGGATGTCATATCTTCAGAGATAATATTGTTTGATTATTCCAGATTTACACAGCTGTGGATTCAGAACAAAATATGGCACAAATTTAAAATTTAAGGAGGACATGCTTTTCCCCTTTACAACGCATATCCTAGTCACTTCATGTTATATTGCTAAACAGCTGCAGCTTGGCAACAAGAGTGCCACATTTCTCTGCCAAGGGGTCTCACTGAATCATGGGCCTGGCCTGAGCCCGTGCCCGCAGCTGGCCTGGCCTGACCTGGTGTGATGTAGTGTGGGGGATATGTGTGTGTACGTGAGTGGCTCACAGAGGGTGTGGGGCTCCTGCTGAGGGTAATGGAGGCGACCAGGTGACACTTCTAGACTGCAGACAAAGGAAGAGGTGTCGCCTGATGGGTTTGAATTGGAACTGGAAGTTGGAGAGCAGTTAGTCTGGCCTGGGAGAGAGAAACACAAAGGAGGGGGCAAGGCCCCAGCTCCCAGGGCCCTCAGGGCCTCCTCTCCCCAGCATGGATTGGATTCGCTGTCCCTGCCGGCTGTACTGACCCTTCTGTACAACACTGTGTCCTGTTGGCTAATAAACCCTGTTCTACCTGCTGAGTGAGAGTCACTCCTGCCTGCGGACAGGGTGCGGAGTTTGGGGACTCCTGAACCCCATCACACCTGGCCTGCACCTTGCCTGGCCTGAGCCTGGTCTGGCCTGCGCCTGGGTCGGGCCTGGCCTGCACCTTGCCTGGCTTTCACCTGGCCTGACTTTCACCTGGCCTGCACCTGGCCCGTGCCTGCCCAGGCTTTCACCTGGCCTGTGTGGCCTGGGCTGGCCTTCCTTGTGCCTGGCCTGCGCCTGCGGCCTGTGCCTGGGCTGGGCCTGACCTGCGTCTAGCCTGGACTGCACCTGGTCTGGCCTGCTTCTGGCTTTCACCCGGCCAGCACCTGGCCTGGCCTAACTTGGCCTTCCCCTGGCCTGGCCTGGCCTGTGCCTTGGCCCTCCCTGCGCCTGCCCTGTGCCTGGCCTGCCCTGTGCCTGGTCTGGCCTGACCACGCCAGGCCTGCGCCTGGCCTGCACCTGGCCAGCCCTGTGCCTGGTCTGGCCTGACCTCCCCTGCGCCTGGCTTGCGCCTGGCCTGCACCTGGCCTGGCCTGCATGTGCACCTGCCGAGGCCTGCGCCAGCCCTGGTCTTGCCTACGCCTGGCCTGCGCCTGGCCTGGCCTACACCTGGCTTGACCTGACCTGGCCTGGGCTGCTCCTGGCCTCGCCTACGCCCAGCCTACACCTGGCCTGGCATGGCTTGGCCTGCACCTGGCCTGGCCAGGTCTCACCTGTGCGACGGCTGCACCTGGCCTGGCTTGGCCTGGCCTGGCCTATGGCTGGCCTGCACCAGGCCTGACCTGCGCCTGGCTTGGCCTGGCCTGCACCTGACCTAGCCTCTCTTGCGCCTGGCATGGCCTGGCCTGTGCCTGGCCTGACCTGCACCAGGCCTGCGCCTGGCTTGGCCTGGCCTGCACGTAGCTTGGCCTGGCCTGGCCTGCACCTGGTCTGGCATAGCCTGCGCCTGGCCTGCACCTGACCGGGACTGCGCCTGCGCCTTGCCTGGTCTGGCCTGGCCTGACTTGCGCACGTCCTGCATCTGGCCTGGCCTGGGCTGGCCTGCCCTGAGCCTGCTCTTGGGGCCTGTGCCTGGCCTGGCCTGGCCTGTGCTGGGCCTGACCTGCGTCTAGCCTGGACTGCACCTGGTCTGGCCTGCTCCTGGCATGGACTGACCTGGCCTGCCTGCGCCTAGCCTGCACCTGGCCTGGCCTGCACTTGGCCTGAGTCTGGCCTGGCCTGGCCTGCACCTGGTCTGCCCTACCCTGACCCTGGCATAGACTGAGCCTGGTGTGTCCTGGCCTGGGCTGCACCTGCCTGCACCTCGCCTGGCCTGAGCCTCACCTGCACCTGGCTTGGCCTGCCCCTGGCCTGTCCTGACTGGTCTGGCCTGCGCCTGGCCTGCCCTCAGCCTGTGCCTTGCCTGGCCTGCACCCGGCCTAGTCTGGCCTGCGTCTGGCCTGCACCTGGGCTGACCTGCGCCTGGGCTGCCCTACCCTGCCCCTTGCATAGCCTGCGCCTGGCCTGCACCTGTCCTGGCCTAGCCTAGCTGGCACCAGGGCTGGCCTGGCCTGCCCTGCGCCAGGCTTGTGCCTAGCTTGCACCTGACCTAGCCTGGCTTGCGCCCAGCCTGGTCTGGCCTGCACCTTGCCTGCATGCACCTGGCCTGGCCTGCACCCGGTCTGGCCTGGCCTGCGCCTGTCATAGCCTGTGCCTGGCCTGCGCGGGTCCTGACTTGCGCCCATCCTGCATCTGACCTGGCCTGGCCTGGCCTGAGCCTGTCATAGCCTGCGCCTGTGCCTGGGGCCTGTGCCTGGCCTGACCTGCATCTAGCCTGGACTGCGCCTGGTCTGGCCTGCTTCTAGCGTGGACTGACCTGGCCTGCACCTGGCCTGCCTGTGCCTAGCCTTCGCCTGGCCTGGCCTGCGCCTGGCCTGAGTCCAGCCTGGCCTATGCATGGCATGGACTAGACTGCCCTGCTCCTGGCCTGGCCTGGAGTGGCCTGGCCTGAGCCTCACCTAGCCTGAACTGCACGTGGCCTAGTCTGGCCTGCACCCAGCCTACACCTGGTCTGCCCTACCCTGACCCTGGCATAGATTGAGCTTGGTGTGTCCTGGCCTGGCCTGCACCTTGCCTGTATGCGCCTGGCCTGGCCTGCACCCAGTCTGGCTTGGCCTGGCCTGGCCTGACGTGCATCAGGCCTGCGCCTGACCTGGCCTGGCCTGCGTGTGGCCTGGCCTGCGTGTGGCCTGGCCTGGCCCTCACCTGGCCTGGCTTGGCCTGGTCTGCACCTGACCTGGCCTGCACCTGACATGGCCTGCGTCCGGCCTACACCTGGCCTGGCGTGGCCTGGCATATCCTGTGCCTGGCCTGATTGTGGCCTGGCCTGCATCTGCGCCAGACCTGCCCCTGGCCTGTGCCTGGCCTGGCAAAGCCTGCAGCTGACCTGGCCTTGCCTGGCCTGCGCCTGGCCTGCGACTGACTGCGCCAGGCCTTCACCTGGCCCATGCCTGCCCAGGCTTTCACCTGGCCTGTGCCTGGCCTGTGCTGGGCCTGACGTACGTCTAACCTGGACTGTGCCTGGTCTGGCCTGGACTGGCCTGACCTGCGCCCGGCCTGCGCCTTGCTTGTCCTGGCCTGCGCCTCGCCTGTTCTGGTCTGGTTTGTCCTGAGTCTGGCCTGGACTGGCCTGGACTATGCCTAGCATGGACTAGACTGGCCTGTGCCTTGCCTGGCCTGCACCCGGCCTAGTCTGGCCTGCGCCTGGCATAGACTGCGCCTGGCATGTCCTGGACTGGCCTGCGCCTGGCCTAGCCTGCGTCTCGCCTGGGCCTGGTCATGGCCTGGCCTTATCTCACCTGCGCCTGCGCCTGCGCCTGCGCCTGGCCTGGCGTGGCCTAGCCTGCACCTGGCTTGTGCATGGCCAGGCTTTCACCTGGCCTGGCGTGGCCTGCGCCTACGCCCAGCCTACACCTGGCCTGGCGTGGCCTGGCCTGGGCCTGGTCTAGCTGGCGCCGGGGCTGGCCTAGCCTGGCCTTCCCCTGGCCTGGCTTGGCCTGCGCCTGGTCTGTACCTGGCCTATCCTGGCTTGTGCCCGGCCTGATCTTGCCATGCCTGACTTGGCCTGCACCTTGCCTGCATGCGCCTGGCCTGGCCTGGCCTGGCCCAGCCTGGCGTACACCTGTCTGGCCTGCACCTGGCCTGGACTGGCCAGGGCGTGGCCTGCACCCGGCCTACACCTGGCCTGCACCCAGTCTGGCTTGGCCTGTTGCTGGCATAGCCTGCACCTGGCCTGGTCTACGCCTGAGCTGGCTTGAGCCTGGCCTGCACCTGGCCTGGCTTGGCCTGGTCTGCTCCTCACCTGGTTTGTGGCCTGCACCTGGCATATCCTGCGCCTGGCCTGTGCCTGGTCTGATTCTGGTCTGGTCTGCGCCTGTGCCTGCGTCTGAGCCTGCCTTGGCCTGGCCTGCCCCTAGCCTGTGCCTGGCCTGCAACTGCCTGCACCTGGGCTAGCCTGGCCCGTGCCTGGCCCATGCCTGGCCAGGCTTTCACCTGGCCTGCATCTAACCTGGACTGCATCTGGTCTGGCCTGCTCCTGGCATGGCCTGGCTTATCCTGTGCCTGGCCTAACCTTTGCCAGGCCTGTGCCTTACCTGGCCTGGCCGGCCATGGGCTGGCCTGCCCTGGCCTGACCTAGTCTGCGCGTGGCCTCGCCTGGCCTGGCCTGCCTTGGCCTGTGTGTGGCCTGCCTTGGCCTGCGTCTGCCCTGTGCCTAGCATAGCCTCGCCTGGCTTGCCCTGGCCTGGCCTGCGCCTTGCCTGTGCCTTGCCTGCGCCTGGCCTGGCCTGCACCGGGACTGACCTTTGCTTAGCCTGTCCTGCGCCTGGCCTGGCATAGCCTGTGCCTGGCCTGGCCTGTGCTTGCCTGGTGTGGCCTGCACCTGGCCTACACCTAGCCTGGACTGCGCCTGACCTGGACTGGCCTGGCCTACCTGCACCTAGCTTTTGCCTGACCTGTGCTTAGCCTAGACTCCGCCTTGTCTGGCCTGAACTAGCCTGGCCTGCGCCTGGCCTGATGTGGCCTGGCCGGTACCTGGCCTGCATCTGGCCTGACCTGCGCCTGGCCTTCACCTGGCCTGCACCTGCACCTGGGCCTGTGCCTGCGTCTGGCCTAGCCTGCACCTGGCCTGTGCCTGGCCTGCGCCAGGCCTGACCTGCGCCTAGCCTGGCCTACGCCTGCACCTGGCCTGGCCTTTGTGTGGCCTGGTCTGGCTTGCGTCTGGCCTGCTTTGGTCTGCCCCTGGCCTGCCTTGGCCTTGCCTGCGCCTGCACCTGGCCTGTTGTCTGACAACATTTGTTTTGCAAACACCAGGTGTTTGTTTGCGAACACCTGGCCTGGCATCTTCTGATAACTTTTCCTACCACCAGGCACGTGTAAGGAGATCTCAGCTATCATGGGCACCCATCATTGTTGCTTTCTTGAGAAATTCATAGCTGGTTTGAAACATGATCTGGTGCATAGGGGATGAGTTGGATGGCCGTCCAAAACGGTTCAGTGCTTTGTTAACACCCTCAAACACATCTAATCTGCCACAAGATTAAGGTGCTGAGGATCTACCACAATACCATACACAGCTATCGTCATCATCAATAACCGTGGGCTCAGGGCCCGTTGGTGTCTGATGCCTCTCTCACTATTTCCTTCCATCCTTCCCTATCCACTGGAGAGCGGCTTAGTTTCTGTAGACGAGCTTCGCACCATTCTCAACACATCTTTAATTTCCTTTTCAATCACCCTCAGGGTAGCCACAAGGTCCGGTCTCTTGGGCAGGTGGCCGAAGGGAGCATCTGAGAGCTGCTGAGCTAGAGTCAGAGGCGGAGATGGGGGATGAGTGGAGCTGGGGTGGGGACTTAGATGGGACCATGAGGAGCCAGGGGTTGGCAGGGGGTGAGTATCTGCACCACCTGCAAGTGGCAGACAACTCATTTTCTTGTACAGTGGGGCAGTATGAACTGGAGCCACACACAGGAGGTTGAACCCGGGCGGGAGGGTGGAACTGAAGATCAGCATGAGCACAGTAGGGAGACCACAGGGACTGCAGCGGGGGAACTGGGCACGTGCAGCCTCCTACCCCCTGACCTGCTGCTGGCTGTGCTAATGCACGTGAACGAGGCCGCTGACCGAGGGAGCGGGAGGGTCATGTGATGGGCTAAACCACTCCGCCAGCCTTGAATGTGGGTTGCAAGGAATGGCGGTACACCACCCCCCCGGACCATTCTGTTCTCTCCCCCCGGGTAGGTAGGGAAGGCTATTTAAAGAGGCGGCTTTGCAAACGCTTCGCACCCTTTAAGCGTGCCAGGGAGGGGAAAGGGCAAGTTCCCTGGCCTAGGCTGTGAACTAGGGCAGGGCGGTTTGGACTAGAGCCAGAGCTGCGTGGGTGGTGAACTGGTAGGGCTATCATCTATGCTGCACCATGCTCTGATACCGTATAAGTGCTCTGATGAGCACACCCATCATGAAATGTGATATGTGGATTGTAGTGATCCTACGCTTATATAACCTTTGTTAACGTGAGTTTGTTGTTTAGATATGGCCTTAGTTATATGACAGGTTTGGGAACAGTAACAGGAAAAAATCAGAGGGTGGGTCCAGAGTTGCTCAGTTATTTAGGCTCCTGCGGAACTCGTCCTACTGCACTCAAAAGGCTCTGGAACAAAACCGCATAACAGAAAAACCCAGTATCATTTACTTTGTTAAAAATGTTCTTACATGAGGATATTTAACTCATGATTTTTGAATTCTTGTAGTTGTCAAGTTACGTTGAGGTTCTAGATGTGTGTTCATTATGTTGTGAAGGCCAAAACTAGAACTGAGTTAAGAAACAAACAAACAAAAAAACTGTCTCTTTAGATAGGTCCATTAGTGGCTATTACACATAGCCAAGATGAGCAGGGATGCAATCCTATGCTCTGGGTGTCCCTGGGACTGACATGCTGAGAGTGGACGACAGTTGCCCCTTGTGTTAGTTACCTCTGAAGCACCTGGCATTGGCCACTCACCATTAAAAGACAAGATGCTGGCCTAGGGTGAACATTGGCCTAACCCATAAGCCAGTCTTATGTTCAGCAAAAAATTAAAAGTAAATTTTTGCTTGTGAGAAGGATTTAATATGAGCAAGTATATTGCCCTTATTGACTTTGAGAATCAAGTTTTAAACACAGGTAAATGACCTGCAAAAAAATACTAATGGCTATAGTGAGAGGCAAAACGTCAATAGCAAAAGGGGATGCCTGCCACTGGAACAAATGAAAACAAAGTTTTGACACCAGGCTAGGAAATGTCAGACTGGAAGCCACAATGATCCACCAGAATAAACATGTACTATAAAACCAAGACATTAAAAGTAAAAACTCCAAAATAAAAATCCCAGTAAAATACATAGTAAAGCTATACTAGGAATGTGGGTGTTATTAAATTTACAGAGCGCCCTATTGACTGCGGCACTGCAGCCCTGCTCGTAGGAACAAGGGAAACAGATGAGAGCACAGTGACCTCGCTTAGTTGAGATGGTGTGGAAGTCCAAAGTAAGGTATGTTGACTTTACCTACATAATTAACAGCTGGAATTGCTGTACCTTAATGCTATCTTCCCGTTGTGTAGACCTGCCCTGATTTGGTGCTTAGGAGCCCCTAGCAGCCAGCAATTCCTCAGACTACGTCCAGACAAGGCCCTAACCTCAAAATAACCTATGCAATTTCCGTATTGCAATTTGTGTAGCTTATTTTGAGATTGCAAAATGTGCTATTTCAGCATGCACTGCTGTCAAACCGCACCACATGCTGAAATAAAGCCCCATTTCAAGGTGTCCCTGTTCTCCTCCTGTGATGAGGTGCACAAGGATGCCAGAAGAGCGGGTCCCTTATCTCGAAAACACAGAGGTGGGCAGCTATTCCCCGTTACAGCGCCTACCCTGCAGACAGAGCCTCAGTGTGCAGGAGGGAAAGGCTGGGCCATGCTCTGAGGAGGGGCCCGGCCTGTAGCAAAGGCTGGAAGAGGCAGGGCAGGAGGTGGCCTAGTGAGGACCGCCACAGACAAAAGTGGGGGAGGGGCGTGGCCACCAGCGCTTGTGGGTGCAAGGACAATTAGCAGGAGGCCCTGCACCGGCCCCCTGCCTGCTGAAGTAAATGCAGTCGTGCCACTAGGAATAATCGATAGAGGGCTCCGCAGGGAAAAGTCCGGGACTGTTTGGGCCAGGCCAGCTCCCCACACGCGAGACTCCGGGCCAGTCTGATGCCCCACACGTGCTGCACCGAGTGGAGGGACTGAACGGGAACACATGACAGAGCTCATCGCCCATCCGCGAAGGCCTGATGCAACCCCAGAGGGGAGGGGGGGCAGGGAGCCCCTACGTGGGACTCAGCCCGGGTGGGCAACGGCCACCGGGCACTGCCCCTGCCCAGCTCTTCAGCCCGCCCCTCCCCCATGCCATACAGTGCAGGCGAGTGAACCCAACTCCAACACTCGGCATTAAGCGCCTGTTGCTCAGGGTGCATGCCCGACGGCGCACGCTCCATAGAATCCAAGTAGCACAACCTTCTCTCAGAACAACTGGTTTTTGTCCCCCGTCCCCCCAGTAATAACGGTCAAATGAGGAAAAATCAAAACAAAGCCAGTGGAACTAATGCTCTTTGATCAACAAAGAAAACGCACGTATACAAACCATTTTACACATTGCCTTCCAATATAAGGTCCTGTTCCTGCCAACCTTTATAACTGATTGGAGTTCCCCGTTCAGGGAAACCCTGAAGCATGTGCTTCATTTTAACCCGCTGAGCAATCTTGTGGATTATAACTAGTTCACTTGTGGTGTGAGCGCTTGCAAGTTTGAGCCCCGTAGAAGTAATAAAATGTATGAAAACGTGTCTGAAAGGGTGTATGTGTCTAAAGAGAAATGCCCTCTTCAGCTGCGTTTTGAAGCAAAACTTGACAGGCCACTTATACTCTGCACACCCAGGGTGTGTGCGTGCACGTCAGCCTGTATTACTTACCAAAAAGAAAAAAAAATACCCCACAAAAACCCCTTCTGGAATTTTGAAAAGCTCCTCACTTAGAACACAGAAAACCCCGTATCTGTGTACTGCGCGTGGACAGAGCGGCGGGGAAGTCAGAAAACGGACTCATAAACCCACAGAGCAAGGGAAATGCCCCACGCAACCGATCGCGCGGCACCCGCCCCCCCATCGCCCCCCAGAGGCCGCATGACGCAGCTTCCCGTAGCCGTGTTCTAGAACCACGGGGCTGGAGTCACCGCGCTGAGGCGGGCACGGAGCGCAGGCCCACGCTCTGTCTCAGTCACTCGCGAGCACCTCACGATCGTTTTTCGGATTCCGAACGGTTTCTCGCTGACGTCGGCGGCCTGGGAACGTCTCGGGCACTCGACGTCACGTGACGTCCCCTCCCAGAGCGGCGGCGCGGGCGCTCTCTGACAAACTACAATTCCCATGGGGGGTCGGGTCCCACGACTCGCTTTCCCAGGGTGCCCCTCGGCAGGGTGTGAGGGGGAGCAGCAGCGCGCATGCGTCTTGGCTGCCAACGAGTGAGGGCCACAGTTTGACCTACAGCGGCAGGAGACGATGGCGGCGGCCGCGGGGCTCCCGGGGAAGGTGACCGGCAGCGCCGCCCCGAGGGCCGGGTTCGCGGGAAGGGACTGCGCCTCACCACCGGGGTCCAAAGTCACCTCGACCGGGTCCGGCGGGTGCTGCCCCCTCTCGCCGCGAGTCCGGCCTGGGCGGCGGTTCCCGGACTCCTGGGTTCTCGTCTTGCGGGGCCACTCGACTGGGCGGGGGGCCTCGGGGAGAGCCGGGGGGCCTGGGCTCGCTCGGCCCCGCCCGGGGGTCGCCCAGCGAGCCGCCCTGGGACACGCCGGGTCTCGGCTGCTTTCCCCGATCCGCTTCCGCGGGGAGGCAACTCAACCTTAACGCGGTTCTCTCCTCCAGGTGCGCTTCTTCAGCACGTCCCTCGCCAGGCCCGCCTCGCAGCTGGTAAAGGTGCGCTCGCTTGCACGCCCGTGCCCCATTTAAACGGGCTCCCCCTGCGTGTTTGTTCTGTATTCTTCTGCCCCTGCCCTGCTGTTCCCAGCAAGATGTGATAACCTTTTCCGCTGTCAGGTCCCCTTAACTTAGCCGCACAGGAGGCACAGGTGCGGTATTGTTAGTTCAATATCCGCAGGTTTGGCTGTATGCACGTAGTGTCACTTGCAAGAGCATCTGTGCCCCATTTAGCTGAAAGACTGCACTAAACTTAATTTGGAGCATAATCTTTCGTGGGCAAAGACCCGCTTCATCAGATGCATCTGATGAAGCGGGTCTTTGCCCACGAAAGCTTATGCTCCAAGATATGTGTTAGCCTGTAAGGTACCACAAGACTTCTTGTTGTTCTCAAAGCTACAGACTATCACGGCTACCTCTCTGATACTGAATTTAATTGAGATGCTTTGTATAGAACAGGCTTAAACCTTTTGAGTAGCTGCTTGTAGCATGGTCTAGCAGCTTTACTCATTTGGGATGCCTTAAAAATACCGAATATGTTGGTATTGTCAAACTGGCTATTTTTATTTTGAGTTTCTCCTTTATAGTTCTGATATGTGGGAGAATGTAATATCAGTATCTTATCACTGCCAGTCTTTTGGCAGTTCATTTTTGTTCCTTTCCTGCAAACTACCCATAGAGGTATCTCGCATGCACTGTCCTCCGATATAAGACAAGACAATAGATCCTTATTCTCAGTGCTGCCTCCTAACCCCATGGGGGTCTGTCCAGTGCAACACTGCAGCTCCACTGTAGTAGCAGCAGCAGTGGTAGAAATGTTGTTTATTTCAAAACAGGAATTCCTATTAAAGGTGGTAAAAGCCTTTTGCCAGGGCTTCCTGCTTAGAGGTTTGAGTGCAACCAAGATGAGAGGCTCAATGTGAAGTTAAACTTGATGATTATACCAAAGACATCCCAAAGAACTGTTCAGAAAACCAAGTTAAATAGTGTGTTTACCAGTGTCAAGATTTTCAAGTGATTAGTAACTGCGTGTGATTATCTTAATACAATAATGGGCCCAGCCTCTCAGGGTGTTTGCTACTGTCTGAAAATCAAGCCCTTTCAAGATGGGCACCCAAAGTTACTGGTCTCTCTTGAAAATCATGATTTAGTGCAGTGGCATAATGTAGCAGCTGTCACACACTACCTGTTAGTTCCAATCAAAGTCCTGTTGAGTTTTCCAATAAAGTTGGGCAGAAAGGAAGCTGGTTCTTCTCTGTGAGAGCAAGGGATAGAAAAGAGAGCCCAGGTGTTCTGTTTGCCCAGAACTGAAGGAGAAAGATGGAAGAGAGGCTGTGGGGAATGTGCTATAAGGTGGGGACAAGAAGGCTGAGCCCCATGGTTGTATGGTGCTGAGTTTTTCTGGAAATTGTGTTGAGATGTACAGGTGGAACCTCTTTAGTCTGGCACCATCAGGACCTGACTGGTGCCAAAGGAGAGAATTTGCCAAACCATGGGGCTTGTTGTTTAGTAGCATTACTAACACTTTCACTGCTTACTAGGCTTTTAGAAGACATTTAGGAGTAAATTACAGCTAAATAACAGCACAGGACGCTGAGAGCCAGGACTGGTGGCTATAAACAAACTTTTTGGGACCATGGGGAAACTTGGCCACGCCTATGATAAGTGGTTATCCAGCTAAATAAAATAATGCTGGACCACAGATGTCGCTGGATGAGAGGTTCAGCCTGTACAGTAAATCTTTCTATTTCTCAATGGCTGAGAGACACTGTAACATACACATCGAGATGGCATTCTTCCCTCTGGATGTGGAGGCCTCAGGGGTTCAAGGAGAAAGACAGGTGTGCTGAGGAATTTGGGGTATGGTGCTAGAAGTCACTGGTGCCAGAGGGTCTGACCACAGGCAGGTAGTGAGTGAGTGTGTGCAGGTCCCTGTGCCCTTTTGTTTGTCATCCAAATAACACAGGTAGTTACACCCTTCATACAATCTAGCTCATGAATGTAATAAAAGAATCAATAAAAATTCACTGGGATAACAAAAGGCTTTTAAAAACTCTTAGTTCGGAGAGGGATAGCTCATTGGTTTGAGCATTGGCCTTGTAAACCCAGGGTTGTGAGTTCCATCCTTGAGGCATCCATTTAGGGGTCTGGGGCAAATAAATTAAAAAAAACTTGTTAGGGGTGGTGCTTGGACTTGCCAAGAAGGCAGGGGACTGATGACCTCTTGAGGTGCCTTCCAGCTCTGTGAGATATGTATATCTCCATATAGGCTGCCTACACTACAGAGATTTTTTAAAAGAAGCTATTCCAGAAGATCTCTTCCAAAACAATTTCTTTTGAAAGAGAGCATCCACGCACAAAAGCAGATCAAAAGAGCGATCTGGTCTTTCGAAAGAGAGCATCCACACAGCCCCACTCCTTTGAAAGAAAGGGCCAGGGATCAAAAATGAAGACTGTCCTTTCTAAAGAAGGGCCTTGCAGAGCATCTACACATGTTTTCTTTCGAAAGAAGCTTTCAAAAAGGGGCGCGCTTCCTGAAACGGGAAAGGAAGAGAGATTTCAAAAGAATGTTTCTTGTGTGTAGACGCTCCTTGGGCTCTTTTAAAAGAGCCCCCTTCTTTTGAAAAAATCTTTGGAAAGAACTTGCTAGTGTAGACGCAGCAATGTAATTTTACACTTGTGGTAGGTCCAAACTCCCCCCATGTCCCCATGGAAAGTTGTTCATTTCTAGATGGTAAGCTTGCTCTGAGTTAATAACCTTCTCCAGCATTAGGAGTCAGTCATTTGACTTTTCTGTTTTTAAGCCTCCGATCCAGGTATATGGAATGGAAGGTCGCTATGCTACTGCTCTCTACTCTGCTGCTTCTAAGCAAAAGAAACTGGACCAGATAGAAAAGGAACTTAGTCGAGTATCGGTATGTAGGCCTTGTACAGTTAGTTCTCTGAAAAATAATTAAAATTAAGCTATAAATGTTGTGGAACTGTGGTTTTTATACTGTTCCCCCTCTTCAGTTATGGACAAGACATTTCTCGGTCTGTAGCAAATCCTGAACATTGCACATTTAAAAATATCACATTTTTATATAAAACTCTTAGTATTAAATACATGCAGGTGCTCTTTTGCTTTAGTTCTCAACACTGACTTTTGTCTTAATAAAAATGTTTAGCCCTGTTTGAAAGAGGATTATGTTAATACAAACTAGGTACCTTTTTAGCTTGTTCCAGCAATGTTCCTGTGAGGCAGCTAGAGAACATTTAGATGTGTTCTGCAATTCACAGCCTTGTAGACAGTGTAGATGTAGCCTTTGTGGGGTTTGGGGTATTTTTTTAGTCTACACTTATTTTCATATTTGCTTATTATTTTCACTTCCTAGATTTTTGGCTCCTGGGGGCAGGTCTACACTAAAAAGGCTGCAGCTCTGCCACTGTAGTGCTTTCTTGAAGACACTATGCTGATGGAAGAGAAATCTTCCATCAGCATAGTTAATCCACTTCTGCAAGGGCTGGTAGCTGTGTTGGTGGAAGGAACTCTCTTGCTGACACAGTACTGCCTACATGGGCACTTAGATTAGTATAATTATGTTCCTTAGGGGGCATGGATTATTCACACCTCTGAGCAATGCAATTATAATGCAGTAATTGCATAACGGAGACCAGGTCTGGAATTTTTCATCATATTCTTCTGTGCTTTGTGTATGGGGGAATTTTCTTCTTTCAGCTGTAGCTCAGTAAATTAGGAAAGCTATATAAGGAGCTTTTTATTAGAATTGTAGAGGTTTCTACTCTTTGATCCTTTCCATGTTTCTTACATTTAGTTAATGTAAGCCTGTGCATCTGCTGAGGATGTGTGCATAAAAGTGGGTAACAGAGTTTTGTTAGTGATCATGTCCTGTGTTTTATCATTTTAGACACTTCTGAAGGACCCCAAATTGTCTAGTGTTGTCCTGAATCCTCATGTGAAGAGTGTAATTAAAGAAAAAACTGTAAATGATGCTTTAGTAAAAGAAAAGTTATCTCCAATCACTATCAATTTTATGAGTAAGTAGTCAGTGATAACTAAAGTCTGAGCATTACACTAGCAAATGCTGTTAATTTTTCACGGGCAAACCTACTTGCTTTGTCTCCTTTTTGTTAGTGTCCTGTAAAAGGAAACTACGGAAGCATTTTGGTACTTGCTGCAGTTGCTCTACTGCAGTCTTATTTCAGTTTGTATTCAAATACTTTTTAATATATCCTTATTTTAACCACTGAACGATCTTTTTCCAGAATTGCTTGCTGAAAACGGTCGCTTGCAACAGACTCCTGGTGTAATTTCTGCTTTTGGAAAGATCATGAGTGCATACCGTGGAGAAGTGCTCTGCTCAGTCACCACTGCTAATGTAAGTTAGAAACATAAGAATTGCAGGACTGGCTTATTTGGTGACCATCAATATTTTTTGCTTATTTGCTCTCAACAGCCTGAACAAGTTGAGCTTGGCGGTGTTTTGAGAAATGAGCAGACCTGCATTTTCACTCATTCCTGAATGAAAGTCACTTACACACAGCTTCACATCCTCAGCAACCATTAACTAGGAAACAACTTGTTGCATGCTTTTTTCCTTAATTGACTTCAGCTGTTTCCCACCAAGTATATAATTAACCAGGAGCTGTATGGGGCTGAGCAAAACCAGAGGAGGAATTTCTCAATAGTAGTAAGCAAACCTGCTCCTTTTGTTCTTGGTGTGCCTGAAATGGAAGTGAGAATCTATTCAAATTTTGAATCTCAGGTTGGAAGGCCAGTGCATCTTACATTTTCATCTACAGGTCACTGTCACTAGCTTGTTTCCTGGGCAGAAACTACAGGTCATATATTGCTGGTCTGGCACCCTTGGGACCAGACTGTTTTCAAACAAGGGAATTTCTTGGACCAGGGTGGGTCCTGCCTTACCTGTTACTACCTCAAAGTGGTTGTTGCTTTAGCCCCTCCTCTACCTTGGGTATTAATTTTGGAGATAGAAAATTAAGGTATTTAGCACATTAGATCAGAGTTTCCTAAAGTGTGGTACTCAAAAGAATTTCAAGAGATATTTGGCAGAAAATAAAAAATCAGGAGATCAGCACTGGGAGAGGGGGTATGCTGATAAGGCTGAAGTCCCAACAGGGGTATGTGAATGTTTGAATTTTGGGAAACATACTGCATTAGTTATTTAAGTGCAGCCTATCATTTACTGTAGTTTTTTTTTCCCCAAGCCCTTGGATCAGGCCAGCCTTACTGAATTAAAAACGGCTTTGAGTGGCTTCTTGGCTAAAGGAGAAATTTTGAAGTTGGAGACCAAGGTAAGAACTAATGACTTATGAATAAATCTCAGAGTTAATCAGCTTCTATAACAGGCAGAGCTGAGCTACAGGCTTCTGTTGTAAATATTCTTCTTCATTTAGTCTCACTTGAGCTAGTGACAGTCAATATCAATATTAAACTCTGCTTTTGATTATAAATCAGTGGCATTTTTAATAACAAATTTGCATCAATCACAATAACTGCAAGCACTAGCTTGCTGTTTGACAGCTTTTTCTTTACGACGTAGAAAAAGTTAACAATGGACTACGTGGCCAGTGGAAGTTAATTTAAACTCTTTTCCTTCTTCCTAGACTGATTCCTCAATCCTAGGTGGAATGATTGTCAGCATTGGTGATAAATATGTTGACATGTCAACAAAATCCAAGATTCAGAAACTGACTAGAATCATGAAAGATGCTGTTTAAACATCTTACACAGTGTGAAATCTGTCTGTTATATGGAAACAATAAACTCTTTCTCCTTCAATAGCCTATAGTATTTGCTTATTTAGCATAGTGTTTAATGTAGCAATACAGCCTTATGAGCATCAGCCTCTCCAGAATTAGTGTGTAAGTCTTGGTTTGGAAAATGAGCTTGACTTGAGTACAGCTGTGTAACTCTCAAGGCAATTTGGAGTGTTTTCTGTGAAAGTTGAGTTGCACTGTTATGTATTGCTCCTGTTTTTTAATCCAGAAACAGCACTACAGGCATAAATGCCAACAGGTTAAATTTGCTGTTGCACAAGTCCAGTCTGTGTTCAAGGAGTGAACAGTAATGCTTAAACTGCCATTAGCTCATAAAACATGATTGTCGTGCAGCTGATGGAATGTTAAATAAGGGCCCCTGTTAGCAATGAGTGGTCCCAACAGCCTACATTATACATGTTGTCTATTCAACTACTTACTGTACAGTTGTCTAAAAATCTGAGCTGCTGCATTTACTGACACTTCCCACTTAAATATACCCCTTTAAATAGTCAAAATCAAGATTAAAAAAATTAACTCAGCTTTTTTTAAATAGTTGTGGATTTTTGGAAGGTAAACCTATTTTTATTTCAGTAATGAACTTGTTTTGGAAACAAACTTTAAGAAAACAAGGAACTGGCAATACTACTGGGTTTATTGCAGATGTGTTAATGTTTACTGCAACCACATCTGCTCTCTTTTCCTATTTAAATAAAAGGACAAGTGGTAATAACATGATTTAATGTTTGGAGAGACAGGATTTAGTTCTCAGAGGGGCTGCCTCTACAGTACATTGTGCTTTTGGAAGTGGAATGCAAATGAAGCACTGATTTACAAATCTGATGCTTCACTTGTATAATCATGTGAGATTGCATGTCTAAAAGCCAAAACAGCCATGTAGGTGAGATTTCTTGCAGAAAAGCCCCCCATTTTCGAAAGAACCCTTCCTATTTTGTTTCAACATTCCGAGGTCACACACTGCTTAAAGTGCTGCATTTCATGAGGCAAGGGTTCAAGCTATATGTTGAAGGAGCCCCTTTTTCCCTGCAGTAAGTGCCAGTGACAAATCCGGAACCAGCCATGTCTAGCGATTACTTAGAATAAAGTAAAGAAAGAGGGGGACAGATGAATCAGTACTAACTGGGATCCCATCACCACACTAAATGTAGTTTAGGAGTAAACAAAGGATGAGAATTGGGGATTCTATGAGCACTACTACTGTTAGGGTGTTTTGAAATTGCAACCTCTGTCAACTTCCATGTCTCAGAGGTGCTGGGACTCTTTGTGTTTATAAAGATCTGAAAACGTTGACTTAAGTATGCTGTATGTGCCAAAAGTTAATAAAAAAAAAAAATTCTATTACTATGGTGTAAGTCTTTACCCAAAAATATTTAATGACAGTTAAGCTTTTCTACATACACAATTCATTGTTAAAAAATTAGGTTTATTCTTCCATACTTTCATTTACACAAGTACAGTTTAATGTGTCAAACAAGCGTAGACTTACTTGCAGTGTTTAATTTTACCCAGTACAAGAAGGGAAGTGGATGTAATTTGTACAGAAGGATTACTTTTTAAAGAACTGATTTACTGACGTAGTTCAAACTATAACTTAACCAAGGAGAAACATCCCTTTATAAAATATTCATTTAAGCACATTTGATAGGGACACCACTGATCCTTTATATTATGAAATCAGTTATTTTCCATTATAGACTGTTAAATAGTTGACAAAGTCTTTACAGCAGGGAAAAGATACTGAACTGATACTTAAATTAACAGCACTTTATTTTTGGAAAAAATTTATCTGGCTGAGACTAATATGCGTACCACACATTTTATAATGCTTAAGAACTTGTAGGCTCCTATGAAGAATACACTACATCCTTTTAAAAAGGGAACTAAACAGTACTATTTGGCAACAAACAGCGCACCAGCAAGTGTGTTCTCCATTTTATGCATTAATGTTGGGGAAAAAATACAGGATTACCTTTTTCAACAACCTACAACCATAAATAAAAAATATCCATGATGAAGCCTAAACATTTTAGAGCTAAATTCCTTTTCTGTTAACTGAAAAATAGAGCAGGGTTTAGGGGCTGGCAACCAAAATAACAAGAACTACCATTTTTTAAATTCAGTGTGTGTGTAAAAAAAAAAACACTGAATTCACTAGCCATAATTCTTGTGAATACAAAACAGTCCTTATTAAATAATGCCATACCAGACCTTTTGTAACCCCTATTTTAAGAACAGCACCCAGTGATTTGTAATGCATTACCTGTTTACTGCAAGATGTTTGCAAACTTCACGTGTTCTCAAGGTTTCATTTTTTTGCTGTTGGCAACTTTCTCACTGCAAGTGAAACAAAGGGAGCCCAGGCAAACTGGATATAAATGCAAAGGATTGGGTCCATTCAGTTTGAAATTGTTTTCATCTTCAGTTTTCCTCTTTGAAGCCATTCCAACCCCCCTTTAATTATGCCAATTTTATTTCAAATTTAATTTTTCTTTCTTAAATGCTTGTTGCCCTTCACAGCAGGAATGCCACAAGCTTCCTTTTCCTTTCCAAAAATCAAGACTTTATTAGTAACATGATCCAAACACAATGTCATATTCCACAATGCACTGCAGATATTAAAGGGGGGGCGTTATCCAGCATTTCAAGATCTCATATTGTTTGCTATTTAGATATGATTTATTCAATTTTGGGCATATAGACATTTGCCGTTTATCAAAATCACAAGTTTTTTTTTTTAACTTTGTAATTATAGTATCAGGTGCCACAAAGACGTCTTTAAAGAGCTGTGCGCACCTCCAGAAGCACAGGTTGCAGACCCCCAGACTCGGGTGTTCTGTAGACTCTATTAATAACTGAGTATTCCAAAAAGCATCTACCCTTTGTTAACAGTAAACCAGTTAGGGAAGAACTTTAATACTGCAGATGCACTTTATTTTTTCTACTGTATTTCCATTTATTTGTTACAGGCCAAAATTATCATGGAAAATTTTATTATATTTAAATGCTATTACTAGTAAGAAAATATCTACAAATTGCCTCACGTTCAGCTAAAACCTGTCTTCCTAGTCAGCAAACTGGCCTCATGAGAGGATGCAATTTTTTTCAAGTCAAGAGAAGGTTGGCCTGTAATTTATTAAGGATGACAATGCATCCCTATGTAGGTCAGCTCAGGCTTGTGCCCCACTGCAACTGGATACAAGTAGTGCATCAGGCTGGTTGCTGAGTTTCAGCCCAGGCATACATTTCATTGTTGGTTCTCTGTGCACCACAAAGTGTGAAGGTTGGGGGGCTATTGTGAAAGCAGCAGCACCTATGCCTGAGTCAGGAAACAAACCTGTATTTGTGGCGGAAGCCCAGCTCTGGCATCTAATGAGACCTGCCTGGAATGCCACGGCTGAGCCGTCAGTGTCCACTGAACGTTCCAAAGGAGTCCTCAAGACACAACAATAAGGGAAGGGATGCTTGGACTAAACGGGAAATCAGAGCATACTAGGGAGCTGTAGCCTGCATTAGCACCGCCTAGGTGGTGCACATCATGCTAGCATGCTGTGGTCTGCCACCCCAGCTAGAAAACCCCTTGGTAGCAGCAAAAAAACACGGACCAGGCATAAGGAACGGTTAAAATACTCTGATTAAACACCTTTCCCCAGCACTAAAAATGACTGACGTGAAAGCCAACGAACAGCAGATTGAAATTTCAGATGCAGTAGCTAGTCAATACTTGGGAAGTTTACAACAAGTCTGTGGTCAAAATGCTGCAACAAAGTGGGTGCAGGTAGTGCTGGGAGCTTCTCTGTAACATTTTTTGATCAAGAAGTAGTGAAAATATCAGACTTCAGTGGCACTACTGCTGCATCTCCAATCCTTTAGCCATAGTAGGAGACTAACCACAGATCATGGGTGAAAAGAACCCTTTAATTTCCAATCTGTTTTCTTAAGCTGTGACCATATTTCTTCCCTTTCATATGATGCTGCCATCCTCATCTGTGCCTATTACAACATTCAGTAACTGCCGTCTTAGTATCAGACTACTGGTCAAATAACAATTCCATTTTATTCACATGATGTTTTGAGGTTCTAGAATTGAATGCACAATGCGCTTTTTTATAGCTTAAATAAAGTGCAAGGAACTAAGTTGCTTGCAAGCCCAGCAAAACCTCTTCTAATTACTAAGTGAAGCAACTATGCTAGTTTAACATGGTTCTATTACACCTTTTTACGTACTTACGTTACAGCCTAAAAGCAGCTTTATGTATACAGAGAAATAATCTCTCAAAAACAATTAACACTTTTGCAATATTTGACAGTACAGCTATGTTATAGTGTGTACACATATAGTCACGTGCCAGTGTATGTATGTGGTTACATTGAAACAGCTGTGTACATGGATGCCCGTGAACAAAAGCCACATTTCATGGGGAATGCATACAGAGCATAAACCACTCCAAACTAAGGCAATTAGTCCCAATGACCAACTTTTCTGGGGTTCTGAGGTATTGCTGGGTAGCGTAGCAGATTGAAATTCCACAGTGGCGCACATTGCAATATGGGAATGACTTTAGTCATGCTGGGAAAGTCCATATTTGTTACCTCCCAATTTAGAAAATGTATTTAACATTACAAAAGTTGTATTAAACATAATCATTATTTTCCCATAATGCTACTCACATGTAATAAAATGCAGGCTTTGGGGAGGTAAAACTTGTAAAAAATGAACATTCAAAAGCCAGTCCTCATAAAAGTGCATGTGGATAAAATATGTAATTAAGTACATGTAGCAAACACTTCTGTAGTGCTTAAAGCAGGCATTTAGCTTATTATCAGTACAATAACTTGGTGTCTCATTCAAGATGCCTGCGTCAGGTCACAGATGTCATGCCACCTTTTGGAATAGTCCGGCTTTACATCATCAAATATAGAGTGCATTTGAATCCTGAATCAACTTACAAAATTGTTTATTTCATTATTTTAAAAATACATTGCTGAAGATTTCAGTTACGATTGGCACGATAAACAAAATGCTGTAGCATGCAGTGATGACAAACTAAATGAATATCAAAACAAAAAGCAGTCCAGTAGCCCTTTAAAGACTGACAAAATAATTTATTAGGTGATGAGTTTTCGAGGGACAGACCCACTTCTTCAGAGCACAGCCAGACCAGAACAGACTCAATATTTAAGTATTGTAAGTGTTAAGTATTTAATTTAAGTATTAAGTATTTAAGTAATACTTAAATATTGAGTCTGTTCTGGTCTGGCTGTGCTCTGAAGAAGTGGGTCTGTCCCTCGAAAACTCATCACCTAATAAATTATTTTGTCAGTCTTTAAAGGGCTACTGGACTGCTTTTTGTTTTGATAATAGATAGACTAGCACAGCTCCCTCTCTGTTACTAAATGAGTATCAGTTTGTGAAAAGGGAGAAACCTGAGCTCAAACCTGCAAGCATATGAAATGCTTTGATTCCAAACCAGCAGAAGCCTGACTTTCTGCTCCATGAACGGGCTATATGTTACAATCTTCCCTCCCTCCTGGAGTCAGAAAACTTGAGTGGACTGTATAATTTAGGTCTAGTGTGACCATATTTCCCTGTGCTGAATATGGGACATCTGGTAAAGGCAATGGCAATCAATAAAAATGAAGCAGTACAAACATTCAAATTATCAAGTTGACTGAGTTCCTGTTAAAAAGCGTAGCTGGAGTCTTTTAAACTACCTTATCTTTAAAGGCTGCGTGGGGAGAGGTGAGACACATTCCCATACACCTCTCTCTACTAGGCTTACAAGTGACTGACTGACCTGCCCAAGCCTCCCTGGCCAGTGCTTTCCACATTCCATGCCTGGCTGGGCCCACAGGATGAACCTGCCACTCCTGGTACCTAGCCCTGCATCTTCTTAAGACAACATGTGGGAAGCATGTAAGGTCGCAGCTCCCCCCAGCTCTCCATATTTCTGTCTGGGTTCATACCAGAGCATAGCCAGAAGCAGCAGTTCAGTGTTGTGCAGGAGGGAAGGGACAGGAGCTGCTTCCAGACACAAGGGAGTAGGGGTGGCAGGAAGATTGATCTGACCCCTGTTTTTTCAGCAGCCATCCCTCACCCCCCCTCCCCCGAAAGCAGCTTGTCTCTTTCCTGCCTGCATGCTGTCCATAAACAGCTAATAGCTCCAGGCTGCTGCTGGCCAGCAACATAACCCAGGTGCCTCCTACTCCCTGGCTAAAGTGCAGGCAGGAAGGGGGTTAAGCCCTATGGATGTCTTGTGCTCCAGGGCTCAGAAAACCTGCCTACAGGAGATTCAGGGAATCCCATTAGACTCAGCAGGGGAAGGTGCCTAAGAGACAGAGCAGCCCCACACTCTCTGAGGGTAGGACATAGGCTGGGGGAAGTGTGCAAAGAGGCCAGGAGCCCTTGCTGGCCGAGGTCTGGATGGGGAGGAGAGGGGCTGCTGCAAAGACTGCAGGGTTGGGGCACAATCAGGCTGGAAATAGCTTCCCCCACCCGGCCACTGCAGAGCTTAGCTGAGGGGTGGAGACGCTTCCCCATACTAGCAGTCTGGGGGGCTTTAGCACATGCAGGGCTTGGCTCCTTCTGGCCACCACCCTGGGCCACAGGGTCTTGAGCTTTCCATGACTGCCAGCTCAGCCAGAGGCAGAGGTGGGGGAGGGAAGAAAGGAGCCTGCCAGCCAGGCTGTTGAGAAGCTGAATGATCCGATTAGGCGCTGGTTCATCACACAGCACTGGGCTCAGGATGCACCGCACTGGGGGAGATATGGAGGAGCAGTGGTGCTAACCACCAGCCTTACACTTCCACCCCATCATCTGCCACTGGATCCTCCCCCACCCCACTCACTGCTGTTCGGTGGACAGCTGCCGAGCAGGGACCTGGCCAGCAGTAGGACCCACCAATACTGATGGGAAAGGAGAGACAGAAAACACTGAACAGTTGGTGCATTTAAAAAAAAAGCCAGGGCACCTGCAGGAGGGCTTAAATGGGAAATGTCCCTTTAAAACCAGGATGGCTGGTCACCTTGTTTAGGCCCCAAACCAGCAAAGAGATACACATCACCTAGAACTGGAAAACACCTCAGCAGGTCACTGAGTTCAGTCACCTGCCCTTTTGGCAGGACCAAGCATCATCCCTTTTTTTAATCTATTTATCCCAGCTCCCTAAATGGCCCCTTCAACGATTGAACTCTCAATCCTGCATGGAGCAGACCAATATTCAAACCACTGAGCTATCCAAGCACTATACTGCCACAATCATCTCGCTCTTCAAGAACAAGGGCAACAAAGCTGACTGGAAATTACGGGGGCATCTCCCTTCTCTGTACTTCTGGGAAGATCTTGGCTCGAGTCATCCTCAATTGTCTGATCACCAGCATTTGAGAGGAGAACCTACCAGAGGTAGAGTGTGGTTTCCGCCCAGGCCACAGCACCATTGACATGATCTTTGCTGTTCGTCAGGTCCAGGAAAAGTGCATAGAGCAGAACTTGGATCTGTACGCTGTCTTTATAGACCTGACCAAAGCGTTTGACACCATCAACAGAGAAGCCCTGTGGATTATCCGGTCAAAACTTGGCTGCTTGAGAAGATTCGTTAACCTCATACTCCTGTTCCATGAGGACATGACTGGCTTTGTTCTTTCAAATGGCAAGTCCTCAGATCCATTTGAGATATCGAATGGTGTGAAGCAAGGGTGCATGCTGGCCCCAGTTATTCAATCTCTTTTTCATGTGCATCCTCAGCCACACAGTTAGGGACCTGGATCGTGGAGTCTACAAAAAATACAGACTTGATGGGTCACTTTTTGACCTTCATCATCTGAATGCTAAAACCAAGACGCGTGAAAGGCTCATCCTTGAAGCTCTTTTTGCTGATGACTGTGCACTTATGGCACACAAGGAATCTGATCTCCAGCTCATCGTCAACAAGTTTGCTGATGCCACTCGCCTCTTTGGTTTGACCATCATCCTAGGAAAGACCGAGGTACTGTTTCAACCTGTTCTAGGATCTGCTGTTCTCCCCGCTTCAATCTTTATTGAAGGAACAGAGTCAAAAACAGTAGAGGAGTTCAAGTACCTTGGCAGTGTGATAGCCAATGATGGCTCCCTTGACAAAGAAATCAATGCCAGAATCTGCCAGGCCAGCCGGGCACTAGGATGTCTGAGAGCGCGAGTGTTGAATCAGCACAATATCCGACAGTTCACTAAACTGAAAGTGTACAAGGCTGTAGTCCTGACCAGTCTCCTGTATGACTGTGAAACCCTGGACTTGTACAGAAAACATATAAAACTGCTGATGCGCTTCCACACATGCATCCTGAGGTCAATACTGCACATTCGATGGCAGGACAGAGTTACGAACCTGGAAGTCCTGGACAGAGCAGGAACCATGAGCATCGAAGCCATGATTCTGAAAGCCCAGCTTCGCTGGACAGGACACATCATATGAATGGAGGAGTCAAGAATCCCTGAGCAACTCCTCTATGGTGAACTCTCCCAGGGCAAAAGGAGTCAAGGTAGGCCTTGCAAGAGGTATAAAGACTGTGTGAAGGCCAACATTGCTCATGCTGGTTTAAAACCAGATCAGCTAGAGCAGCACGCAAAAGACCGAACAGGCTGGCATGCTCTCGTACAACACGCGTATGACAACTTTGAAGAGCAGTGACGTGTGCACCTCGTTGATGATCATGAGAGGAAGAAAGCAACAGCAGCAGCTGCACCAACAGAGCCAGGACAATTCCCTTGCCCCCACTGTGAACGTCCATGCCGTTCAAAGCTTGGACTCCTCAGCCACATGCGAGTCCACAACTGATGAGCTTGTGCAAGCTCAAGACGTCATCATCAGACACGACGGACTACCTATATATATACACACACCTACAAGGGGAGCACACGCACTGGACTCTTGTGGAGAAATAGAGGCAAAGGAGGCGAGATGCCAGATGCTAAGCATTCCCCATCGTGAGTTAGGCTATTTTAGAGCCTGTGACAGAGACAGCTTAGGACGGTTGGTCAACAGGCAGATCACTTCTGGGCCACCAGACGCTTTTGAACCGACCCTGAAATATAACTGCTATATTCTCATGGTTATTGTGGGCTGGGAAATGTTTCTCTGCAGTCTGGACCTCGATTGTACCTCAGCCAAGCCATTTGGACCTTGACAAAAAGAATTGATTAGTCCTGGCCTAAGAGCCAGACCCGCTGACAGGGCCACAAAGGGGTCAGTTGCCCCCAGGCCTGGCGTTTCAAAGGGCCACGGAACTCTGGTGCTCCAGGCCCCTTTGAATTGCCCCAGCAGCGCTGCTCTACCATTGCATGTGGCTGGGAGAGGGGAGGCAGGGAGCAATGCAGTGCTAAGGGCTGACAGCCCTGGGCCCCACCCAGGTCTGCTAGTGGGGTTGGGCCCAAAGGGGTACACTGCCCCAGATGTGGTGTTTTAAAGGGGCCCAGAGCTCCAGGCCCCTTTGAGTTGCTGCAGTGCTGTACCCAGAGCTGCACAACAGATAGAATCCAATTTTCACTGCAGTCAGTGAGAGCTTTTTCACTGACTTCAATGGAAGATGAATCTGGCCCGAAATGAGGATGAATTTTCAGAGAGGGACATTTAGCCTTCTTGCGGGTACAAGCACAAACAGGAAAGTGGTTTTGATGGCGTAGCAGTCAGACAGGCGGTAAAACGACAGGTTGAGGAAGTCGGTCTTGTGAGAAACAGCTATTTGGCACGTTAATGCTGGTGGAAAAATCACAGTTCCAGTTCTTTCTGTAGCTATGGTATGGTCTCAAAAGGATATTTATGGGACTCTTGGGTGCTCTGTAGGACTGTCAGGCTCACACCAGGAAAGCCAAGAGCCCTAATGCAGTACTTTTGTGTCCAGGGAATCAGTGGAAGAGATCTTTATATGTGAGAGAACCTCCTCTTAGCACAGGAGATGGGCAAGTCTAGGCTGCAGAGTTCCCAAACAGATGTCTCTGAGGGCATCCCTGATCCTTCAGGGAACTCCACTGATTTCAGTGGGGCTCAGTGGATGCAGGAGTCTGCCCACTGAGACCAACTTGCACGAGCAAGCTTTACCAGTGGGTGGTTATCTATTTTTATGGGTGTATGTGCCACCATTGATAAAGCTGAAGATCTAGTACAGTGTCCTGGGTCTGAGTTTTTATACTGAAGTGACAGAAGAATCCACTTTGGAGGATTGGCTCATGTAGTCTGAGTTCTCTGAGATTACACTGGTTTAGGACATTCTGCCTTTGCCCACATATCACCATTATTTCACTAAACAATTTTAATCCTTTTCAAGACTCGTGTCTGGTTACTTCCTGTTACTGACAATTACTACCCGGCTTCCGCCAGAAGAAGTGCCAGGAGAGGGCCAACTGTCCTTGGTAGAATGCACGCACTTAACAATACATGAAGAGCAAACCGGAATGAAAGAGACTTCCCTTTACGACTAGATTACCTTATAGTCCTCTATTACAATACAAGTCCAGAATGACAGGCACACCATGTTGCCTCTTACGGGCCCTTTTAACTACTATACACAAAGTAAGAGTATTTTTTCAGGGAAGGCAGTGGATGTGCTGACACTGTCACAGTATTATTTGTAGAAAAGATCTCTAGAAAAGCATTACACCACCAACCAAGAAGCTGCTACTACATGTTATTTCTAAGCAAATATATTTCACCTGTAAAATGGAGTCAGCTAACAGAGTGAAATGTAGTCATATGCCAGGGGCAGGACAAATCCTACATACCACTTCAGTCCCCCCAGAGCATGACTGGGCTAGAGAGGACCTTAAATGGTCCTGATCCGCCACACAGTGGTATATTTTTCCCATTAGTGAAAAAGGATTTAGTGAAGGAGAGGGAGTATCCCAACTCGATTCTAGGCTCAGCTGTGTACACACTGGGTGTTTTGATCATCCCGAAGTTTTTCCAAAATCAAAACCACGTAGTTCAAAGAAACCTCCACAGGTCCTTATCCTGGGAACTGACCCAGGGAGTGCTAATAAAGTCTGCAGCCGGCTGCTTATCATTATCATATTGAAGGAAATAGGGCCTCAGACTGTAAGCCCTTTAGCACAGGGATTTACCTTTGTACAGTGCCTGGCACAGTGAGGCCCTGATTACAACTGGGACCTCTCTGGGCTACTGAAATATAAATATTAAGTGTTGAAATTAGCACAGACCAAGATTGCATTGGCCGATGACCCATGTTTTGCCCAGCTAAGATGACCAGTCAATATTCAAATATCACAGTATTGCCAGTCTGCACTGTAAGTACAATAAAGGAATATTTTTAATTATTTCCCATACAATATAAGATACCGGCTAATATCTGTTTCTTATCCCCCTTCTAGTCAGAATGTCACTCTTAAGTCAAGTGCTTGTGTGACTATACTGTTCTCTAGCGCTCATTTTTAGAAGATACAAGCCCTTTCCCTTAAGTGACAGAGGTTTGTGCTATCATCACCATTGCAAACAACATGGAAGGGTGTGTAATTCCTGAACAGGGAAAAGTGGATAATAACCGATCAATATCTGTATATTTTTAGGGCTTTTGGGTGAAGCTCTTACAACAATTCAGATCCAGCAACTGACAGTGCCGATGTATTACAGGTTACTCTGTGTGATTGCGAGTGTGACACAAAGCTCCCCTGTATCCACACCCAACACTGTATTATAATAATCTCTGTACAAAATACACCTTTTGTGAGGTATCATTTGAAAATGAACCTGCTGATCATTAATATTCTTGTAAACATATGTATACAGAAGGTGTCATGATCATGAGGGTTAGCCAGCAGCCTGGGAGTAAAAGGGTTAAGCTCCTTAGCCAGGTGGGGTTGGCCTACAGGAATGTAGGTAAGAATTTCAAACTGGGACAAAGAAACTTTTTGGCTCCTCCCTTTTCTGTCCTCTGGTTCTTCTTCTTCTTTCCAGCCATGAGGGAGGGAGACAGAATATCTCCCTCCAAGAACAGACCCTCCAATCTTCTGTAAGTAGAGTAAAGTTTAGATAAATCCGTTAGGCTTTATTGTTTTATGGTTTGGAAGTGGGATCTGATGTCTGTGCACTTTTTAAAAATGTTCTTTAACTAAGTTCTAGGCCCACGGTGAAGACCCCCCATTTGTTTTACTTTGTGACTCTTCCATCTAGTCATGAGGCTGGCAACACAAATATTGTAAAAATAAAAGTTCTCTCTTTTTCTTTTTATTAACCTGGTATCGGTTAATGTTTACGTCCTGGTTTTTTACTTTTGGGGCTGAGATTTCCCAAGTAGTCTCTCCCTGGTTTCTTTATTATTACTTGGGTAGTGGCAGTGAATTTTATGCCCAAAATCTAAGGCTTTTTAGGATTTTGGGAGGGGAGTTTATACCAAAACCTGGTAGATAAGGTTTTGGAGGTACTTTTGTTGGCCCCCTCTTCTGCGTTTGTCTTGCTAGAGTGGGGAAGGAGCCATAACAGAACGTATTAAGAATTATGAGTACATGCTGGAACGATAACTAATGGGTGTTTAAACCAGCTCCATCTGATGGCCTTGCTAAACAGGTCAGCCTTAGACAAAGGAATACGTATTTGATTCTCTGACCATCCCAACCTTCAGGCAAAGACAATGAAGGAAGAAAGAACAGGGAGCTTCCTTCACCACAGACTCCATGTCATCTTCCTTACAACTTAAATCACCTTTGTTGTGAGGTTTGCTGGTTTATAAGGAGAGGGGTGGGAATGGGGGGGCCAAAAGAGAGAAACAGCTGAATCAACTGTGTACAATATTACCGCATTATAAAAGTGAATCGAAGCTCTTTGGTGCAAGCTAAATGCACCAAAATTGGTGATTAGTACGTCTATGGCCATAGAGGGAAAAACAAGTTTCCGCCAAGAGAGGAGAGCAGGCAGCTGTTTGGTGCCCCCTATGTAAATTAAGGATGGTGGAATCAAAACAATGGATGCGCCATTTACCTACAGGGGATGGGAAGCTCATGCAAAGTGACCATCCGTCCCGTTTTTGGCAGGACAGCCCCATATTTCGGGCGCCAGAAAGGCGCCCTGACTATTTTTTTTTTATATAAAAAAAACAAAGGGGCTAACTGCCCTGTATTCGGCCCCCTACTGGCGCACAGGCACAGCTGCTGGCCAGACAGCATGTGCTCACATGCTTTCTGGCCACACCAGAGTGCCCTGCACAGAGAGAGAGAGAGAGAGAGGTATGTTGGGGTTCGGGGGCCACCTGGTTCCCAGCTCCCCTCACCCTGGGGGAGCCAGGAGGAGCACCGGATTGGCTGCTGCCTCCTTCCCAGCTCTGTGAGCACTGGGGAAGCTGGGAAGAGCACCAAACCAGCTGCCACCTTCCCAAGGTGTGGTGCCAGGAGCCCACCTGCATGGCTGCCGCCCAGTTTCTGGCTCCCTGTGCCTCAGGGGAGCAGAGAGGACCACCGGCATGGCTGCCGCCTCTCTCCCAGTGCCCAAGGCATGGGGCAGCCAAGGCAGCAGCCCTTGGCAGCCGCAGATGGGGAGCCTCCCTCCCTCCATATGTCGCTGTCTCGTATTTGGGACAGGGATGTGGTCACCCTAAGCCCACAAGAAGGGAAGAGCAAACTGAGGTCATCCTGCCCCTTGAGATGACGGGAGATATAATTAAAGATGTAGCCATCTTTGGCATCCATCTCTAGATGGACACAAGGGAACAGAGCTCTTGCAAGCTGAGGAAGATGCCCCTTGCAATCCAGATTGGGGTTAGGGGACGGTGGAAGTCTCTGGAGACTACATAAAGTTGACAAACATGCTTAAGCAAAGATTTTTCACCTAAGACAACAAACAAAGCCAGCATCTTATACTTCTTTGTCAGGTCCTGAGCGAGGGAAAGTCAGTCGGGGTGGGAAGAAAAAAGACGGTGGGGTGGGGTGGGATGAGCAAACCCTGTATCTTGTTAGACTGACTTTCAGACTTGCAGATGTGTTTTCAGTTTTATTTGCTTGTAACTATTTCTAACTTTATTTCTCGTATTTGAATTTACTTAAAATGCTCCTTTGTTCATCAACTTGGTCAATCATCAATGCAAACTAGCAATTCTGTGTTTGAATTAAAGTGAGTGTTCATGCCAATTAATGTAGCAAATTGCTTGGGACTGACTCTGTAGAGGAAAAAAATAGATTCATCTTACTCCTCTGAATGTTGCAAGAGAGGGTGGAACACTTCAGAGCACCTGGCTCTGGGGAAGTTTGGAATGGAGGTATGTTGGGATCACCTACAAAACTTACACAAGCCCGGGAAAGACAGAAGGGTGGCTGAGATAAATGTTTGCTGGCTCTTGAATTCCACGTGGTTGAATCATAGCTGTGCAGTTCACAGAGTATGAAGCGTATGCTGGCTGCATGTGAGTCCCAAGAGGGAAGCCAAAAGTGGCAGATGCATTTCAGGGAACTCAGGGTGAGAATATAAGCAGTGACACAATATCTCTCTGTCAGCGCTGCACCCCCAGAGCATGACAGGGAAAGTAAAAAAAAGAAAAGTGGTGTTTCAAAGCAGAATAATAAACACTTTGTAACCTGGATGCACAGGGCTGGCATTTTCAGAGCAGCCTCTAGGTGTCCAATTCCTACAGAATTTCAATAGAATTTGGGTCTGTCTCTTAGGGTCCTGTCAAAACAATAGTTTTGATTTTTCTTTACACCCAAGACGTTGCAATTTTGTCACTGGAATTCATGCTGGGTGACAAGAGATCTTAAAAAGTAATGGAGCAAGTGCAACTATGTAAACCATGAATTAGAACACTGAACTTTTTTAGCGAGTAAAATTAGGACATCAGTAAAAAAGGTTAGAACAATGACATTTAATGTTATTCCATTAATAGATTTTATAACTTTTTTCCTACCACAACAATGTGTATTTTCATATACATTATAGTTAATAAAATGTACTGATATGGAAATAGGAAACCATGGGCTTAGTTCTATTTACAGATTTTAATTGAAACATTTTTCTTAACAACATTGAAAAATAGAAACTTAAAGTTCTTTTAATTGTGTGTTCAGCCAGTTAGTGGAAAACAAACGCATGCCTTGAAGTTAAACTTCCTCTAAAACTTGGTCAGTTGAAAGTTTCTAACTAAAGGGTGTACCTCTGTTTTGTTCAAAAAATACATAAGAATGTCTGTTGTTTCTGATACAAAATTCTATACTATTGTCAATAAATAAATAATAAAGAGATTTTTAAAAGTATGAAATGTAAACTTCGTTGTCCTTCCAACATACAGGATTTTGTTTTTCCATTTCTTGAAACGTTACAGTGGTCTTGAAGGAAATTATAATACATGGACACTTCCCAGCACAGCTTACGCTTATTATCATACTGTATCTAGCTACCCATTATGGAGATATCCTAATTTCCTAATGGAAATCATGATGACTTATAGTGCTCTCCAGAGAACACCATCTATACACGAAAGGAGGAAACTAGTACCAAAACAACATGCAAAGAACATCAAAACCTAACAACAAGCTCCACAAGAACATTAACATGCTAATGAAGGGGTTGACATCTCATTCTGAAATAAAGTTATTACAAAAATACCAGTGTATGCATGATACCTTGGTAATGAACAAAAGGACTCTAAGCAGAACAGTGATGGACTATATTCTCTTCAGGGCTCTATTGTCCTTATGGTCCCAACTCAGAAAAGCACTTGAGCATATGCTTAAAGTAAATGGGACTTAAGCATGTACATAAAGTTAGGATCTTTGCTAAACTGGAAAAATTTGTTGAATCACGGTTTATAAATGTGGGGAGAGTTACATGTGTCAATCTCCACCCCACCCTTAAGATGACCAGACCCCATTTACTATGGGGTTACTTACTCTGCACAATCACACACAAAGATTTATTTTTTTCTGGTCACAACTAATATAACCAACAAACTCGTAATGAACCAGATTTGCAATGAACACCTTTTGTGAGCTACAGTATGCTACTGCCCTGATTTCAAAACCAAGATGTCAAATATATTTAGGCACAGTACAATTTCAGAACTGTCACCACCAACTGCTTTTCCAGCTAGACTCTACAAGCTAGAAATTCGCTTCCTGAGCTAGAGCAGTGATTTTTTTTTTGTCACAGCTGGTGACTTGATCATCCATCAGCTTTCATACAATTAAGTAGCAGCTGTGAAGAAGTATTTAAGTGGTACAGTACAACATTCAGCAGGGTCCACGATCTCCTTCATTTATTGTTCAAACATTTACAACCCCCCCCAGGGAAAGGCGGTACTTAAGGTAAAATTCACCTCTGAGCACAAGGTCGGTTCACGATTTAAGTTTCATTTAAATCTTATTTTGAGAGTGCAATAACGGTACCTTCTGTGTTTAGATATATATATATATATAATTAAAAACAACTTTTCAAACACTACCATAAGAATCCTAAAGAAAATCAGAGATCTTACCTGGTAAGTCTTCATTCATGTCATGTTTATACACCACTTTGTGGGGCAACAGGCACAAGATTCCTATGGGGAAGTTTACCAAATACCTTCAAACATAATCAGTGCCTCCTTCATTTAAATTACACATTACAGTAACTTGAGTAAGTGCAGCAACCTGCGTGGTTTGTTCACCTTTCAGCTTGGAGCACATGTTGTGACTGTGACTTTAGAAACCCTGAAAGCTCTAATGAAGTTCCACACAGAGACAGGGATCTGTTCCCAAAACTGGGAATCAATTTTCAGCAAGGATTATCAAGGCCCATAGATTTTCTTGCTTGCTTTGACAACCCTCTTGCACATGAAGGACAAGCTGTAGTTTCATACAAAATTAATCAGGATTTCTAGACAGCTTCTCCAGACACCTGTTGTAGGGAACTTAGATTAAAGTGAAACACTGATGCATTTCCCTCTAAGGTTCATCGAACAATTGCAGATCTAGCCGGACTACAATCTCTCCTGTCGGGACTTCATGCAGGAGGAGACACTTTGTAACTGGTCCCTTTGAGCCCTGATCCTTCTTAATGTCTGCCACACGGATTTCAGTTCGGCCCAAAAAGTCTGAAACATAAAAATCAGGTTATTCAGAGTGAAATACGTTTTTACTTTCAACTTTATTTTCTGACAAAATGTTACTTCAGTGAAGGCCCTAGCTTCCATCTGCATATACAGAGAAAAGCCGCCCTCTGTCAACAATCATTTTAAGACTAATAAAGGTAAAACATTAAAATCTCCTGAATCAAAATTTGGTGTTACTAAGTTGCCGGTATACTCCATCTACTTTTTTTTTTTAAATTAATACATTTTAATCAAAATCATCAGCTTAAAGTTCAAGAAACAAATGACAGGCAATTGAATTGAAAGGTGACAATTCAGACCTGAGAAGTGAACCTTTTTCACACCATGTATAATGAGACTATGGTACTTATTGCCACAGGAACCAACTGAGGCCAAGAATGTAGTAAGTTTTGAAAAATTTGGACATCTGTATTGATATAAAGAATATCCAGCGTTATCATGGTTAATGCTGGTACAAATGTTGAAAAGGAAGTTAAACCTTGTGCCTCCATGCTTAAGCCTATTACTAAGTATTAGAGATCAGGATGAGATCTAATATTGGGGGGGAAGATAATGATTACCTCACATCTGCTTTCTGTGGTTTTCTTACACCTTCCTCTGCAGCATTTGATAGCGTGCACTGTCAAAGACAGGATTAGCTGGACCACAGGCTTGAACAAAGCGGGCAATGCCTGTGTTCTTGTAGTACAATCCAAAAATCACGTGCGCCAAATCAAATGCCAAAAATGTCAAACCATCATACTGGATCATCCATACCATTCGTGGCGATTGGTAATTAAAAGTATGTTACCCTTAAATCACACAAATAAATAAATAAATAAATTAAATAAAAGGAAGGCAACACTTGCAAACGGGGAGAAGAACATAGCATCCAGGCGAAACATTCCGGGTGAAATCCACTTCAATTCAGCACAAAGGTCAGCTTGAGGGTGTGTGTACACACTACAGTCGGTACAGCGACTCAGCTATAGCAGTACACCTCTGCCACTGTAACTCTGTAGCTTAGACGCTTCCTATGGAGATGGAAGGGGTTTTCCAACACTGCAGTTAATCCATTACTTTGAGAGGCAGTAGCTGGGTTGACAGAAGAATCCTTCCTTCAGCCAAGCCATAGCTACACAGGGAATGAGTTTGACCTTCAGTATGTCGCACAGAACATGACATTTTTCACAGAACAGAGTGGTAGAGCTGGAATGACCTTTTCGCTGAGTGTAGACCCAGGCCTAGTTTCACTTGTTTTGGTAGGAGTGAACAGGCCTTAGGCTGACTCTCTGCACAGAAGCAAATTTTGTCCAGCATGTATTATAGTAATCATGGCATAAGGCCATGGACCAAGTCTAATGGAGATTTGGGAAGGCTGATCTCCACCAGAGCTCCTTGCCACGGCCCCTGGTGCAGCGTGGGGCTGCTCTATCCAGCAGTCAAGGTGGCTTGGGTGGGCCAGAGCTTGAGGCAGCTCCAACTGGCTGTCCAAGGCTTCTCCAGGCACAGCAGGGAGCTCAGGACTCCTCTGGCCTAGCTGGGTGAGAACGGGGAGCAAAGCAGAGAGGCAGAGCGGGGGCAGGGCAGGAGGCTAGATTCTCTAAACCAGTTCATGCACTGCTTATGCATAAGGCCCAAAAAGCCTTCGTACAAGCAGCTAACCAAGAGTAAGCCTAGATCATAAGCTATCACAAAACAGAATGTTACAGCAGCTAATTGGCTGGCAGCTAGCCACAAGATAACAGCTGGTATGAGCTTTAGCCATGTTAAAGTTAGGAACATAAAGAGATGTCCAGCCACAAGACTGTTATGGTAACCAATGAACATATATGCTAACGAATTTGAAGAAAAAGTTCTATGAAAGAAGGGCACCCAAACATATGTAGGGTAAAGAAATCCAGATCAGGAGAAGGGAGTAAGACCTCTAGAGAAGATGCATTAGACTTAGTGGGCATCAGTAGGTATAAAAGCTGAATCCCAGTCTGCATGCCTGGGGAGACGCTGGGACAATGACCCAGGGTGATGGTGACAAGGAAGAGGAGGAAGATAAGGATTAACAGTGTCAGAGGTTGTGTGAGTAAATGGATGCTCAGATACTCATTCTGTGGTCTCACTTTCTACCTTGCTGGGAAAGTGTTAGTAACTTCAGTAACTGTTAATTAAACTAGTACAATTACAGAAGGTATCTCCTAAGTGTGAGTGTGGTGACCATACATGTCAGGATTCCCAGTTGAATAGCAATTCTAATACTACTGAGTATGACCTTGGGATGAGTACCTACCCAGCCTTAGAGTGCTAATGGTGAATTCCTAAGTAATCCATATAATGAACACACAATCAACAGATCAGGCAACTGTGTATTTTCTACAAGTACAACCAGCTTAGGATAAGTCTATTGATTCATTCCATGGTTGTGGCTAGGGAACTGAAAAACAAATAAGAGATTTTCCAGTCCTCACCATCTCTCAGACTTTCCTGCTTATCCTCTGCAAGTACCCAACATGATTAGCAGAGGATATTGTTTTCTGGAGCCCCTTCCCTTACTAAAACATGGACAGCACATCAGTGCCATGAGCAAATTAACTCTTTATGGAGGGGAGAGGGAGCCATGACCCCTGGGGTCTGTATACACTGAAGCCAGGAGGTGTGATTCCCAGCCTGGACAGACAGCCTGCTCAAGCTAGCATGCTTGAAATAGCAATGTGGATATTGTGGCCCTGCTGGGGCTTTGAGCTAAATGCCCTAGCTGGGGCCTGGGGGCTTGGCTGGGCTTAGATTCTGGCAGCTTGCCTGAGCTGCCGCCTATGTAACAATATCCACCCTGCTATTGTTATCCCATTAGCCTGAGCACAACTGGTGTGAGCCTGCCTCTCTGCACTGAGGATCAGACCTCTCAGCTTCAGTGCAGACATCAAATGGGGTTCCATTCCCGGAATTAACACTGATTTGTCGGGTAGATATGGGTAAATTGCTTCACGTTCCTCTGCCTTGAATCATCCATCTGCAAACAGACAGGAATCTTCTTTACAGAAATGCTAGAACCGCAAGTAACACAGTTTGAATCAACTTGCACAAGAAGGGGAATCTCAAAGGAACACAGAGCCTGACTCTCCTCACACTGATGCTCATGTGACCCTACTGTCCGTGAACTTATGTATACACGACAACTCGACATGTGCATGAAACTAAGGCTATGTCTACACTACAGCCTTTGTCAGCAGAGTTTGGCTATGTCTACACTAGCTCCCTACTTCGAAGGGAGCATGGTAAGTAGGGTGTCGGGAGATTACTAATGAAGTGCTGCGGTGCATATGCAGCACTTAATTAAGCTAATTCACCCCTGTGGCAACATCAAAGTGTTAAAGTGCCCAGGGTACTCTGAAGCCCCTTTACTCCTCAAAATTTTGCACTGCAGCACTTCATTAATAATCTCCCGACACGCTACTTACCATGCTCCCTTCACAGTAGGGAGCTAATGTAGACATGGTTTGTGTGTCATTCGGGGCAGTGGTCCTGATATGTTTTTCCATCTATGGGCAGAATAAATTTTTTATGTGCACCAAGGCATGTGCAGACGTGCACCATCAATAGAAACACATGCCTCCGTGTGTGCTGCTAATCACCGGGTGGTACCTGACTCTCTCCTGAACAGCTGCCTAAGTAGTCAGCATACAGGGAACACGACTCAGGGGTGTGAATAAATCACACGTTAAGTGATACAATTTACACTGACTAAAGCACTTTTCTTCACATTGCTGCATGAACAGCATCTCCCACCAAAACAGCTTCTGCCATTCACACGGATGGTTTTATTACATCAAGTGGAGACAGCTCTCCCAGCAGCATAGAGCACCTCCCCCCAACCCGCCACCGTGGCACAGCTGTCTCTGTACAACTGCGTGGCTGCAGCGCTGAATGTGCAGACATATTGGGAGGTAGGCATATACATACTTACTGTGCCTAGCTAGCATAGCTACACCTGGCAGTCAAGAAAAGGCAGCCCAGACCCCAGTACAGGTTGACTGCAAATGTGTACCACAGCGTTCCGGCCAGGCTTGTTCAGTCTGCACTGAAAGCCACTGCTCTTTTCAGCTGTGCTGTGCTAGCCGGAATAGAGCAAGTTCAGGTACATATACCCCCCTACAATCACATCTTCAACTGCAGCGTAGACATACCCTAGGAAGGTAAGTGAGAGCTATGAAAAACGTGCTGTTAAATGTTTATGTCAGCATCCATGCAACTGCTAAGAAACGGAAAGGATGGAAGAAAGGAAAACATCACCAGAAGTGTAGCAGCTTCCTACCTACCGTCTGGGGAAAACTGATCCCTCTCAAACACAGTTATGCAGAGTACATCCTGCTCCAGGTCTTTGATAAAGAATTGGCAGTTAGAGTTCCATTTAGGGTTGAGCGTGTCCTGCATTGTCTTGGTGATGTGACACTGAGAGCCCATTGTCACCTCACAGTACGGGTTACTCTTTCCTGAAAGGAACACAGCAGATGAGGGGTGAGATCATATTTTAATGGACGTGGATGCAGCATCCCACTCAATACCCTTTGTTCTCCTTCACCATCTTTTCAGGAAAAGGCTCCTGTACTGGCACCACTTTAGTGAATGAAGAGCTTCTGCGGGGCCAGGTCTTGCAAGATTCAGCTCCTCGTGATTTCAGCACTTGGCAGGATCAAGCTTTGTGCAAGTGACCCCTGGCCTGTGCCTATTCTATGGATCTTAGAGCAGCACAGCTGTATTGCTACAGCAGTGCCACTGTGAGGTGTCCTGTGCAGCTGCCCTTTGTCAGCAGAAGCAAACTCTCCCACCAACATAATTAAACTCCCTCCAATGAACAGCAGGAGCTGTGCTGGCAGCAGGCCTTCTCCTGCCAACATCGCGTTGTCCACCCCAGCACTTTTATCGGTGAACCTGAAATTGGCTGGGGTGTGTTTCACACCGCTGACTGACAAAAGTGGTTGTGCAGGCAAAGCCTAGGAGAGCTTGTGAAAATATTTAAATGTGTGACAACAGCCCACGTTTCACTGTCCTGCATGAAACTGTTTTTTAGGCTCATGAAAATCACTTCATTTTACACAATCTACATTTTGGGCCTAAACTTCCTTTGGTGTTAGCCGGACGATCACACCTGTGGGAAGTGTCCTTCTTCATGACACACACTAGGAAGATCCGTGAGGTCCTTACCATGTGACCTGCAGGGTTTTAGTTCAATGCCTTCAACAATATTCACCATCAGCCTTCCAATGCCCGTTGCCCTTTGGGAGCGAACTGTAGAGGGATGTGGGAGGGGAGCAGAACAACAATTCATTAGTGTGCACCTGGTTTTAGACCTTCCCTTGGAAAACTACAGGCATCCTATCCCACACTGTACCTAAGTAGGCCTTTTCCCTCTTCTTCTTCTCAGTCTCAATGTAAAGTTCAGAAGCAGCTTTAATTTTCTGAACCCAGGCAGTCCTTCAGAAGGAAAAGACAAAAAGTTACTCCACAGCATTAGGATTACTATTTTATTTCTCTTTGGCACTCTGTGGCAAACACAAATAAAGACAGAGGGGCAGCTGTGTTCGTCTGTAGCTTCACAAATAACAAGCAGTCCTGTAGCACCATAAAGACTCACACATTTATTAGGTCATGAGCATTTGTGGGTAAGACCCACTGCTGCTCTGGAGCCCTGTAACAAAGTTCCCTGTCAGCCCCTGTGGGTCCCTGCGGCTCCTGGTGGTTTCTCTGTTGTGCTTCAGAGACTCACAGAGATCCCTTATCTGCCACAGGGCCTTACAATGTGTAGGTCTGGGCCTATCTTTGCTGATGGGAGCCCTGCACCTGGAAGCCAAAGCGACTTCACAGAGATGTAAAAATCTACATGTGAGCTGGCCTATGAAATAATCACAGTGGCCAGGACAGATCAGGAAATCAAGAGGTGGCAATAACTTCTTCCCATTCCTCTGGCATTACAACAACAAACTAACTAGGCATTACAAAATTTCTGGGGGCCAGACACAGCTCTGTAAATCAGTGTAGCTCCACTTACTTCAGCAGTGTTTTGCTGTGCTATGCCAGCTGAAAAACTGGTCTGGGGAGTTTTTAGAAGGGACGTGAATGAGGAGAAGGTGACTTTGTAAACCAGGATGGGGAGGTCATTTCACTCACAGACTTAGCTTGGACAAATATACAGAGAAAACAGCAGAAAGAAAACATGGAAAGCAGCAAGCTAGTGTTCTGAGCAGAGACGTGATTTCAGAAAGTCTGAGGTATAGGCCTAGATGGTGCTGTCGGAATTTAGGATTCAGCTTGTGCATTGATTTGAGGCGCTGGTGTTAAGTGGATGCAACTCTACTGATGAGTAGCCTCTATTTACACCAGAATCTGGATTTAGCTTTAAATGTCTGTGTTTTTCAGAACATGAACAACATGAAAAAGCCCAGTACAATTATTACTACACGCCACATTCAACAGATCTGTACGTAGTGGGTTTTTTTTTTTTAATTTAAAAATTTAAAGGCAGATTAGGCCCTTGGACACAGCCCTAGCTTAACCAAAAGGGAGCCCCAGGCATGAAACAGGGGTAGAATTTAGCCTTGGGTTTTGCAGTTCTAAATATTTATAAGCAAAGATTGAATTGCTGGCCAAGTTAATTGCTTACTCACGCTAATGTAGTATTCCAGTTGTTGCTAAACACCCAAACTGCTAGGCATCAAAGATCTTAAGCTTAAAAACGCTCCTTTCTCCATCATCTACACCGTGCATAACCACTCAGCTGGCACTAACATGCAAATGAGGTAGAAATATATTCAGAGTCCTGAGATGTTAGACTGCTGCACGATCCACTCCAATACAGAGCACGTGACTGTTGTGATGGACCACAGTGTGAATCGTGGGGCCTAGCATAAACTGGCGGTGTTCTATTAAGTTAATAGAGCTAGGCCAATTTTCATCAGCTGAGGCTCTGCCCTCCTCTGTTTATTTACTATGTCACACGGAGAAGGAGACACAGAATACAACCAGGAGAACTCCAGTGATCCGGCCATGGTATGGAATGTCACAACAAACAATTTTTAAGCCTAGAAATCACAATTCTATATCATGGCACTCCTCTCTGTTCTGCCTCCCAGGAGGTCCCCCGCTAAGTTCCACAAGTTTGTTTGCCTTCCTTTTCTACTGCACTCTCCTTCCTTCCTGTTCTGTGGCAACACGCAGCAACAGAGAAGGGATATGCACTGCTCTTCTGGGGTTCTGCTCACTGCTACTGCGTGCGTTCACCAGAGCCACCTGCTACAGCCTGGTGTCAGGTAGCCACTCCTTCCAGGGCCTGCGTCTGTGACAGCTCCACCAGACCCTTAGCTTGGGCCAGATGGGGAGCATGGGATGTCTTGCCATACCACACACTACCTCTTGTCCTACTCCCTCGCCAGCTTCTGCGGGACTGAGGCTTTCACTTTGTAATAGCTTTCTAGTCTTTATGTTTGTACAGAAAACGTTCCAAATGTGACCAGATGCAGTGGTGCCATCGTGAGTTTGCAGAGACAGAAACAAAAGCATCAGGGGAGGGGGAACTGCCCTCTCTCTCTTGCCTCACTGCATTTGTTAACTCTGAAGTGGAACGATGCCAAATTGAGTATCCCCTTTGTTAAACATTCACCAGTGGTCTAGATCAAGTTTAAGAAGGGTACGATCACGTCTTAATTTACAAGTAATCATAATTACCACAGCATCCACAATATTAAGTGCATGCAATACCTGAGTAATGTTACCTACTTGCAAAGACACCTACGTAAGGTTTCATGGTGACCGTCATGTCTGCATGCACACAAAAAGACGTATCGAAATCTTTACAGTCAGCCAGCGCTGAGAAGGCTGCAGTGACTTACCTTTCATTTATGCTTTCCGCACGAAGCGTGTAGACTCTATCAATGTGGGAGATATGGAAGATGGGCTCATCCCCAGAAGGGTCTGTGGGTAATTTTACTAGTACCTCGTTTAGAAAAATGGGCTGTGAAATATGAAGCAAAGCTGGAGTAATACAGCACTACATCTGTACACGCTAGAGTGCTCAACATGACACAGACTATATTTGTTTGTGCCCAGAACATCCCCTCTCTCCCCCACTTTTACAATTCCTTCTTCAAAGGCTGTGGGTCCCATTCACCCTTCTTGCCCAAGCCACATCTCCCTTCAGTCCTGTGAATGCTTCTACTTGAGTCAGAGTGTGCGAGTGTTTCAAAGTTCTCCCTTCCCACAAGAAGCACTACGCATTGTCCCCTGCACCACTTCCCTCTTGCTGCAGCTGGGACATAGGAAATCAGCTAATAAGATGCTCGAAAGCACCTTGCTTTGTATACAGATCAAACTTACAACCTGTCTCTCCAGCATCAGCGCCACAGAACTGGAGTCTCCAGAGCTGTGGTTCCCTTTTCCAGATGGGGACCCATTCTGACAATTCAGAAAGACTTGGTGATCCAAGACAATTCAAAAATGGAAGGGGTGGGGGAGTAGAGCTGTAACGAGCTAATTTTGCACCTGAAGTAAGAATATAAAATTGTGCCCCCTCATGCTTATATATTCATAGCAGTTATTTCACAGAAAAAGGGAAAATACATTCATAATAATAAAATAATAACACATTTATTATAGTGAATTATTGTTTTATTATTATAGTTGATCTGAGCTGTGGCGGGGGAACGATCCTCATCCCCAAACCGCTGCTCCCCCCAGCTGAAACCCCACACTCAGAGGGAGAAGGGGCTGGGGGGAGAGACAAACAAAAAATGAAAACACAAATCAGTTACACAGAACAGAAGGAGGGGCCAAAGGGGGAAAACAGGTGGAGCAGGGGTGAAAATTACTTATTGCAAGAGTATATTAAGTGTTTTGCCTGGGATGGCTCTGAACATCAAAGTGGGGAAACTGTCTTTGTAATGCATAATTACTGCTCTCTTGTCAGAGATAGCTGCTGGATGTGGTAGCATTAAGGAGCTGCAAATGGCTTCTTTAAGAGCCACATGCAGCTCCAAGCTGCTGGCAACTCTTAAATCTAATCGCGACCCATGTTTGGGTCTTGACCCATAGGCTGGGAATCCCTGCTCTAGTTTCTTCCTTATACAGCAACAGACAGCACCATTTCTCATACCACTAAGCGGGGACCTGCTATCCTCCTTGGCTATTAAAATACTAACAGCTTTGCTGCCATAAAAGTGGTACTTACAGTTTTGTACATTTTATACTGCAGATTAGACTTGGGGCTGAAGACCTTGTCTGTACCAGAGGAACCAAGAGGTTTTATGATCTGAGTCAACAGGAGGAAATCATTGAACAGAAAACCATACAGTTCCTTGTTGCTCTTGGCTTTGTATAGTTTCCCACTGTGCAGAAACTTGCGTGGTCCCAAGCAGTTTGTAACAGAGTTAAATACGAGTTGCTGAGAAAAGAACAACAACAATGCAATGTACAAAATCCAACAATTCAGGCTCCCCTGGAAAAGGTCAAAAACAGGTTCGATTTCTGACATTTATTTCAGTTCATTTCACTGGGATGATGGGCAATGCCTCAGTCTCACCCCAAGCAGCACAAGTCACAAAAAGGTGATAGAAAAATAACCATTAATTCAATCTGGGGCCCTTTGGTCTCACCAGGGCATCCTATGATGAGATCAATGAAGGCAAAAGTACTTGTGCCTCCTTCTGATATTTCCTGCTGCATACTGGTATTTCCTTGGGGGAGGGAACAAAGCTTCCCTGATTGATAGTTGTGACGTGGATGAAGTCAGTGGGTCTCCCTACTGGCTGAGGTATTGTCACGGCAGCTGTGAGGGGGCAGGAGTGGAAGAAAGAGTTGGGACATGGCCTTGCTCCTTTGTCTGGAATTCACTATCTAGTTTAGCTACTTGGTTTAGCAAGTTACCTGCTAGCCAGTGGCTGGGGTGGCACTTGGCTTAACTGCACCTTAGCCACTCACTCTTACAAGTTTAGTTTAAGTTTTTCCTTTGGGTAACGTGTAACCTTTTGGCCGATTTGCATTTGTTGGCATTCTGGTGTCTCACTGTTGACCCCACTCCATGGGCTCAGGAGATAGGTAGAGTAACTCTTTCCAGAGATCAGAAACAAGCCAATCTTTAGGAAGTGATGAAGGTGTGACTGTGGGAGGGCCCAATCTCCCAGCATAAAAGGTGGGGTACTTCCAATTTTGGATTTGTCAGCCACTGGCTGGGTGATCATTTACTTGGGCCAGCATGGGACCTAGGGAGTAGGAAGCCCCTTCTTCTTTGTGCCCATTTGTTGCTGGGCAATAGTTGTACTTATTAAAACTGTGACAGACTGCTACTTTTCTTAAATTGGCCGGCAGATCTTTTCACAGTATGGCAGAAAAACAGCTTCATGGGGGCTCCCCAAGTATTGCCCCTCAATGAGACAAAATACTTCTTTTCAGTTCATACGACAAAAGAGGATTTCTCAGATGACAAGGACTGCAAACTCAATGTGGCGTTTGAAAAATCAAGCTGTATTCTCAACACCCCTTCTACTCTAACCAGGCATAGGGTGCCACAAACAGAGCTTTTTTAAAGTTACTATTTTTATAATCTCTAGAAAACGAAAATATTTTAATCATGACATCCTTGATGAGACTTCACACCTGTAAAGTACCACTTGGTGACTGACAAAGTGATTCCTCTCTGCGAAGCTTATTTCATCAACGTTTTTTGAATTTTCAAAGTTTAGATGTTTTATCAATCACAGAAGATACTTGCTGTTTTTCAACCAGCTCTATTTATAAAATAATACAGACTAGTGTAGTAGTTCTTTGAAATGGGAGCACATAGTTACTGTGTATTCAAGATAGTAGTAGTCCTATTGTAAAATGCTACATAAATTGAAATTAGAAATTTATAAGAATGGCAGTATTAAACCTGGCAGCATTCCAAACACAGGAAATAAGTATCACTTGCCAAACAGAAGAAAAAAAAAATGTACTGACATGGATGGTTTGCATGAATGTGAAAGATGACCGAAAGAAGGCAAAACAGAGAAAGGAAAGCAATGACAATATTCTTTTTATGTTTGAATGCAATGGCAAGTTCAAATCATTGTTATGTCTTGGTTGGTGAGTAAACGTGAACCATGGGCATGCTGTGCACTTCGATATGCACTATAATGTTTACCTCAGACAGGCCTTCACATTGAACATGAGCCTGAATCCATTCCAGCCTGTCTGAATTTTCCTTCTCACGCACCCCTTCATTTACTTGGGAACACAGTTCTTCAGCTTTCTCCAGAGCATGCTTCAGGTGACTGTGATCTGGGTGATTTTCAGGAGTGTTTTCTATTATCTACAGGTAAGTAAAACAGTTTAATTTATTTTATCACCTCTAGCTATACATCCACCCATCTCATCAGTTATGCATTTTATTTCTTCACTTTTTTTTTTTAGAACTGGCCAAAATTTTCCAAATGTTAACATTTTGGTTATTTTGTTCTCAGAAATTCAAATGTCACTGAAAAAAAATGTAGTTTGCTTTGGTTTTACTATCCCATTTTGTCTAGTTCTACTGGTGAGAAGGCAAGTCCTCTTGCAAAATTTTTTACAAACAGTCAATTTAATGTTCACGATGAGAGACGAGCAGCATTCATCTGAACCAAAAATGGTGCAGACAGGAAATGTGCCAAGTCTGTTGGACCACACAAAGCCATTACATCTTGTCTACCTACCCAAAAGCCCAAGACTGGACGATAACTTTTTGGTGCCTCCTGATCTGGCAGCTATAGCTTCATTTTTGGTGTTCCTTTTTCTGATACAAGATGTGTAGGCCCGTACCAAATTCACCATTAATTATGATCAGTTTCATGGTTATAGGATTTTTTTAAAATAGTTTTCCTGGTTTCAGAGACTTAAGTCTAAAATTCATGGTGTTGAAACTGTGGGGGGCCCGACGGGGCTCACAAGGCTCCTGTAGGGGTTTTGCGGTATTGCCACCCTCATTTCTGTGGTAAGGAGGAGCTCCAAGCTGGCTGCTAGGCCTGAGCCCGAGATATTTTATATGGGCAGGGACCAAGAGAGTGAGAGATCTTTTGGCTGTCTGCTAGGACAGAGGCTACAACAATCTTCTGGCAGGGACAGAGGGAGCAAAGAAGGAACTGGCTGGCTCATGGGACTGAGCAAGGACTGAGCCTGGGGTGAGCATCTTCAGGGAGGAAGCCGTAGGGTTACGGCCCATACCACGGACAGGACTACGTAATGACTGAACCTGGAGAAGGTTAGAAGGTCACCAACTGAGGGGTACTGAGATAGGCCCCTGGTGGACTGTACATCCCAGAAGGAGTTTTTTTCTAATTCACATACAAAGTGTGAGAGACTCAGGCAGAGGGCTGAATCACTGCCAATCACCCAAGAAACCACTGGGTGAGGTCACCCGAACTGAAACACTGCAGACACACCTGACCAGAAGGGGGAGCTTGCAAGAGGTAGGTTTCACCCCATTGCACCTGGTCATAAGCAAAGGAGGGTTCGGGGCCCATGAAGGAATCTTTGACTTTCCAGACCAAATTCAGGCCTGGTACAATCTGTCTCTCCTACAGAAGTCTTCCAAATTCAGGTGTGGTGTAAATGGTAAGTTGTCAGACATCAGATGAAAGTTGGGCAGAAAAGGATGTAAGCTGTACAGTAACTGACCCTGATCTGGCTTCAATGGCTGTGCAGAATTAACAATTTACTATCCAAGAGGAAGAGAAGGAATGTGCAGCGGGAAAAGCAGGTAGCAGGACAGTGTCAGGGAACTCAGTCCCTCCTCACTCCTTTATGGTAAACCCACCACTCAGCTTCTGCTGCTAAACCCTCCTATTCCTTGGCACGTAAATTACTCTCTTCTACTGTAAATGCAGAATAACTCTACTACAGTCAGCCGAGTTAACCATGATTTATCCCAATGTAACAGAAATATACAAATTTGGCCCACGTTTCACACCACATCAGATGTGTCTAGCATCTTGAGAATAGCAAGAATAAACATACACAGGGAAACTTAACTACAAATAAGCTGTAAACCAAGGGGCACATTCCAGTATACTTGGGAGAAAAAAAAAAAGAAAACACGTACATTTTTAATTATTAGTGGGTATCTTGTTACCCTTTGCATAGGCTTTAGCAGAAAACTTGACAGTGGCATTCCTTTACAGTGAGGATCCATTGCTAACCTCTGAAATATTAAAGATAAGATGTCGTTAGCCAGCTTGTGTATGACACTGGAAGACAAGTTCCTTAAAAATGTCAAAGACAAAAATGGTAAGTCAGCAAATGAATAGCATGCTTCACATAAACCTGTTCTTTGTCAGACCAAGAAGCACCACAAATTCTGAGGAATAGAATTGCTCATATTTTTACAAAATAAGGTAGAGTATGTCACAGATAAGAACAGCACTATGATCTCTGGAGACACCTACATTCTCTGACTGTATAAACATTATGACTGAAGTCAGCTTACTTATGACAGGGGATGACTTGCAAATGATGTTATTTACTAATAGATTTGAATGGAAATCATTGCAACATTATCTCCCATGTCTGAGTACAAAAAGGCATTTTTTCTCTGTCCTTCTTCAAAAGTAAAAAGTGAAATATACACAGGGAAATTATGGAGGCTGCCTCCAAAGGTAATCTGAGAAGCTGACAGCTCAGTGAATAAAGCCGATTTATTAACATTTTTCACAGATATTATATATTAAAAAGATTTACTAGACAATCCATGTCATGCCCCTGCCAAAGCACCCTGTGCCTCACAGAACAGAGTCCAGTTCTTTGCCAATTACCTTTTCAAAATACTCAATCAATGAGTATTTCACCTTTTCCCTTGGCAGCCTGCTACACAGCCTAATACAGGGGTTCTTAACCTGTGAAGTGCGCCTCCCCAGGGGAGGTGCAGAGGGGGTACAGGGGAGGTGTGAGGTGCCTCCCAGAAAATTTATCGCAATTGCCTTCTCACTGTATAAAAGTCTAAAGTTTAGAATTCTTTATAATTAATACTATGAATTAAAATTATTAACATTAATTGCTTATTAATTAAATATAGGGAAACTTGGAGTGAGATTGGATACTTAAGAGAATAATGTCTACTTTCACCGTTAAAGCTACTTGACCATATTCCACCAAACTGCTTTAAACTGGTTATGACAGAAACTAACATCTTGCTAACAGTGTTACATTTTGATTGGCTGATGCAACAAGAGGTGATTTTTTTTCCCTCAAGGCTGACACTTTTAAAAAATTAGGTCAGACACAATATCGCGCCTTTGTAGAATTACTGCAATCTTCACACACATCCCGCGCCTCACTTACGCTTGTTCAAGGTCAGGTGTACCGCTCTGTCTTGTGTTGTGCCGTATTGTCGTGTACTTTGCCCACATGCACTGGTTCATTTAGCAGTCTGTCTTCGGCACAGGTAGTTGTTTTTGTGTTTAACTCTACCAGGATCGACAGTTTAGTTTACATTTTTGTGTCCCCTCAAGCAGACAAGAAAATGTCAAAGAAAAGGAAATACAGTGAGGATTATGTGAAATTTGGGTTCACGTGCTGTCTTGACCATGATGGAACCGAAAAACCTCAGTGCTTTTTGTGTGCAAAAGTTCTCTGTTGTGATAACATGAGGCCAGCCAAACTCCAAGAGCATTTCACAAATGTGCACCCAGGAAATTCTGGAGACTCGCTGGAGTCGCTGAAGCAGAAGTAAGCTCGATTCCACTCATCAGGCACTTTACCCAAGTTGGGTTTTGGATCTACTCAGAAGCCACTCCTTGAGTCCTCCTACAAAGTGGCATATCTCATCGCAAAGAACAAAAAGCCTCACACAATTGGTGAGACTCTGATCAAGCCTGTGCCCTTCAAATGGTCAAAGTTGTTCTCGGAAAGCAACAGAGGAAACAGACTGCTGAAATACCTCTGTCAAACAACGTTATCAGTTGTCGAATTTTGGCTATGTCATCTGATATTTGCATCAACTCACGGAGAAACGGAAGAAAGTGATTCTGCCCTTTGGATTTCAATTGGATGAAAGTACTGATGAGGCTCACTGCAGTCAACTCTTGGCTTCTGTGCGATACGCCACCGAAACGTGCATCAAAGAAGAGTTTTTGTTCTGTGAACCTGTTGTCTACCACAAAAGCTGCTGATGTGTACCAGCTAATCAACAAGTTCTTTTCAAAAAATGGACTGGACTGGAAGGCGAAAGTGGGCTTCCTATGCACTGACGGTCCACCTGCCATGCTGGGGAAGAAATCTGTCTTTGGAGCTTTGGTGCAGGTGGAGGACCCACAGGTGGAGGTCATCCACTGTTTTCTACATCATCATGCATTAGTGTCAAAAAAACTTTCTCCAAGACTGAAATCAGCCATGGATACTGCTGTTCAAGCAGCGAATATCATCCGGTATCGAGCTTTGAACCACAGACTCTTCAAAATATTCTGCTAAGAAATTGGAGCTGCTCACGAAGTATTGTTATATCACACAGAAGTACACTGGCTTTCACATGGAAGAGTCTTCACTCCTGTTATGGAAGTTAGAACTGAGATTGCCAGGTTCCTTCGAGAAAAGGAAAAAAAACTGTGTGAAGAGTTTGAAATTCCTATCTTGCAGATATATTCTCGCAATTGAATGACCTCAAAATTTCGCTTCAAGGGTCAGAAGTGACTGGTCTGGATGCAAATGAGAAGATTGCTGCCTTCCAGCAAAAACTGGCTCTTTGGAAGAGACGTGGTGAAGAACAATTATGCAAATTTTCCTACTCTGGAAAATGCTCTTTTCTCTGCAGAGAGTTTGTTAGAGATAGTCCCAGATTGGATTCAAGGTGAGATTTTGAGGCATCTAGAAAATCTCATGGACTCTTTTGATAATTACTTTGTTAAAGACGAATTGAAAAATGACGAGTGGATTCGAAATCCTTTCACCTTTAATTGGGACTCAATGGATGATGCTGACGTGCAGAAGGAGGACCTCATCGATTTGCAGAGCAAAGCTTTGCTGAAGCAAGGATTCTCCAATCAAAATGTTGATGAATTTTGGTGCTCTCAAATAGCTGTCTACCCAGTTTTGACAAAGAAAGCTCTTTCAGCCTTGATCCCATTTGCTACAACCTATCTCTGCGAATCTGTATTTTCAACATTGGTCAGTGTGAAGACAAAGAAAACGGTTGGATGCCAGGCATGACATGCGCCTAGCATTGTCCAAGACTGTCCCTCAAATTGCTGTCCTTACTAACCGAAAGCAGCAACAGCCATCTCGTTATGGTGGTCCTCAAGAACTTTTTAATTTATTTATTTTTATATTTTTTGTGTATGTGAGGAATTGGCTAGAAATAAAATCCCTTTATCACCTTAATTATGTCTTGATTGGTTCATTGATTAATTTGGGGAAGGACAGGAGGTATAAACGTTAAGTTCACTTTCAGGGGAGGTGTGAGGGCAAAAAGGTTAAGAACCCCTGGTCTAATATATTGCTGAGTCAGGACATTCCCCCTAGTACTTAATCTGTATTTTTTTCTTTTCTAATGTCATTCCATTATTCTTAGTCATATCACAAGATATCACACTGAATTATAATTCATCATGCAGGACTTGGAGTTTAACTGTCCAGATATTCATAGATGGTCTGTAGCCTGGTCTATACTAAAAAGTTAGGTCAACCCAGCTGTCACTCAGGGATGAGACAAATCCACAGCCTCCCCATTCCCCTTCCCAGTGATATAGTTAAGCCAACTTAAGTCCCTCTGAAGAACGTGCTAGGTTGACAGAAGAATTCTGTGGTCACATTTCAAGTGCAGACAAGCCATTACTACATTCTTCTTCCTGCTGCCTCCTAGCCGTCTGTTCATAGGCATGGCCTGGCAGAGTGCTGCTCTAGGCTGTGGAATACTTTTCAAGGAAGCGATGGAAGCCCCATCTCTCTTGACATTTAAAAACAAACTGGACTGAACACTAGAAAAGGTCAAGTGGGAACAATCCTATCTGGAGGTACTACAGTAATAAGCCTTTTCTGCCTCAGAGGCAGCATGGACTGAGGGACAGGCACTGGATTGAGTCAAGAGGCCCGAGTTTTGCCTTTGAGCAGCTGTGTTACCTGGAGCAAAACACCATTTTTCTCCTGCCCGCCCTTCTCCATCTTCCATTCATGGCAGTGACAGCTTCTCACTATGTACAGCACCTAGCACACTGGGGTTTTGATTTCTGTGGGGCCTCATGTTGCTATGGTACCATTATTGCCCCTTTTAAAACTTCAGTCTTCAATGATGTTTTGACCCAATCTTATTCTTCAATGAACACTCGGGCCTGAAGCTTATTTGCTTGTACACAGTATAGCATTGCTTTGTAATCCTCAGAAGGATTAAATGCACTTTGGAGGTAAGAAATTTACAATGGTTATTTTGTCTTACTTTAACAAACTCCTTGAACTCTGGGACTTCATCTGTTTTCTGCTGGATTAGTGCTGCGCCATTGAGCTGGCAGCTACAGAACCGAATATAAGGCTGCATGTGCGGTAGCTGTGCTGTCAGTATGTCGCCAATCATTTTCACTGGCATCCTCTCTCCAGACATCTTTTTACGAACACGCAGTGCTCTAGACACAAAGCAAAAGATGCTAGGCATGTATTATATGTAACCGGGCCATTACTAGATTGTCATTGACCCCAGAAATAATCTAGCTGATTGTTCTTCATTAAAATAAATAAATTAATAAATTAATTAAAGCTAAAGACCATCACAGGAGTTTTTCCCTTTTGTAAAAGTACACTATTGTATATATGACTTTCAACCACCAATCTCCTTCTTGTGAACACCACACTGCTGACCAAAATTTACTTGAGGTAAATCCACATGAGAAATGATATTAAACCAAGCAACGCAATGTCCTTGTTTTGTTAACCTAGAATGAGACCACATTCTCTAAAACATACAATTCTGTTCAAAGCATTTTCTTCCTTTCATAGTATTGCAAATACGCCCAGAATTGGTACTCTTTCACACCTGAAGGAAATCACACAAAGACAGATCCCCCACAGGTGTAACCTGGCATACATCCACTGACAATAATGGAGCTAAAGGGAATTATACCAGCTAAGAATTGGTCAAAAATGTCTTAAATTTTACATAAAGACCACTATTTTTAAATGAATTGGACAACAAGAATTTAGCATCTTAGATGAGTATCAAAAAGGAAACATGCTCAGAAGGAAGAAGTCTGGCATGTTATCAGTGACATCTAAAAGTGAGAACAGTCATTTTCATGGCACTTTTGCAGCTGGCATCACCACATATTTAAGTGCCAGACATGCTAAATCATGTTTTGGGAAGGATTCCAGAAGACATGCTTCCATGCTGATGATACTTGTTAAAAAATAATGCATTAATTAAATTTGTGACTGAACTCCTTGAAAGAGAACTGTTTGTTTCCTGCTCTGTTTTACTTGCATTCTGTCATATATTTAATGTTACAGTAGCCTCAAATGATGACCCAGCACATTTTAAGAACACTTCCACTGCTGAAGTACCAATGTGAGATTTTTAAGAATCTAAAGTATCTTCCAAAATCTGAATGGGATGAGGTGTGCAGCATGCCTTCAGATGTCTTTAAAGAGCAAGACTCTGGTGCAGGAACGACAGAACATGAGCCATCCAAAATGAAAATTTATCTTCTGCTGGTAGCATATGTCTCAGATGATGAAAATGAATATGTGTTGGTTCACTCTGTTTTGGATCTTTATCAAGCAGAACCCATTATCAGCATGGATGCGTGTCCTCTGGAATGGTGGTCAATACACAGAGGAGCCATTCTTTAGAGCATCTAGCATGCAACTGGGGTTGCAAGATATTTACAACAGTACCATCTGAATACCTGTTCTGACTTTCAGGTAACATGTAAAGAAGAAGAGGGCAGCATTATCTCCTGCAAATGTAAAAAAGCTTGTTTGAGCCACTGACTGAACAAGAAGTAGGACTGAGTGGACTTGTAAAGGCTAAAGTTTTACATTGATTTATTAATATTTTTCTACATAAATCTACATTTGTAAGTTCAACTTTCATGATAAAGGCTGAGCTCACACTAGCAAGTTCTTTCAAAAAAATTGGGCCTTTTCTGAAAGAACCCGCATATCGTCTACACACAAAATGCGCTCTTTTGATCTGAAATGGAAAGAACGCAGCACATTTTCTTGTGTCCCTCTTCCTCTCCCAGATGAGGAAGAGTACCTTTTTCCAAAAGATTCTATTGGAAAAAATGTGTGTAGATGCCCCATGGTAAATATACAAGTATTACATTACACTGTATACAAAACATACTCATTATCCTGAAGTGAACAGTTGCCAAGAGATCCTGGAGGAAAAGCCTTCACTAAGAAGTCCTGTGTGAGTGACTTTAGTGAAAGCATATTGTTTTGAATCTTGCAGAGTTGAATCATAACAACTCACTACCCATCAGCAAATTCTGAGCAGTGGACCAAGTGAGAAATAAGGAGGATGTTAGATTTAAACTTCCAAAACTTATTTATAAATTTAAAATTTATTGCCAAAATTTACACAAATATTTATGAATCTTCATAAGGCAAACATGGCCAGGTCTACCAGTCAACACAGGTTTTTCTCAATGAAAAGAGGTGAAATTCTGATTCTGAAAAGCAGTTAAACATGGGCTTAATTCTATCTCTATTTGCATTTCATTTGTGCAGGTACTTAAAGTAAAGCATAAGCTTAGGTGTTTGCTGAATTGGAGCCTAAAGTTGGAAGTCTCCCTTGAGTGCTAAAATCATGTTGTTTTTTTTTCCACAAATTTGCTCCAAAGGAAATTTGCTCCTTTTGCCAAGTATTTTTACCATGTTCACAGGAAAATGTATTTAGACAGGAAAATGACATTTTTCTACCTGTGAAATATGAACAAGCTATATGAGTCTCTCAAAAAGGAATTCAAAACAATAATATTGTATGTTTTGGGTGTTTTTTTTTTACTCTGCTGATGTTTTCACTGGTAGCAAATGTTTTCACATAGTTAAATAATTAGGAGGGATTATTATTTTATATATTTATATTAATTATTTTATTGTTGATAAATACAGAAAAGCAACTTACTTCAGTAGTTTGATATTGCACATAATCAGCTCCTTCCAGTTAACAAAAATCATAGCAACCTCTTTTTCTGTTAGCAGCTCAGACTCCATCAGTGGTTTCTGAAAGATCTACAGATGCAGAAAATGATGCAGGTTAGAGAGTGTATTGTTAAGCTTGTTCAAAGTGACTAAGATTCTTGTTCACAATCTGCATGTACAGGTCTTCATACTTAGTAATATAACAACTTTTAATTTTCATTGGAACAGATTTCAAACACAGAGTCAGTCTTAGAACTTTGTAATAATTCCTGATACGGTGTTTGTGAACACTATCTTTTCAAAAGGTATAATCTAAATTTGCATTAGTGATGTTAATTAAAAGATGGTTTATTTCTCTTTTGACCTTGGGAATTTCCTCCAGCACCAGTGGTCCCTTGCAAAATAAATTACATAAGACGTCAGTCTACTTTGGCATCTACCCAACAGATTACCAATTTATTACCCACAATTATTTTGTTCCTGGCAAACTGAAAATTCACCAAAAGATCCATTTTAAGGGGCACCAAAATTATTCCTGAATTCTATTGAATTCTGCCAAAAGAATAAAATGAAAAAAAAAAACCTCAAATATTAAAACCATTCAGTTTCATTTCAAAATTTAATGTCTATGAGAGTCAATCAGAATTAAATTATTTTAGTTTTACATTTTGGTGAGAAAAAAAAATCCCAGATTTTTTGGTTTATTCACAGACCTGAATAAATTCACTGGGTTATTTTATTTATCTAACTACCTATCAGGTTTGCATATCTTGACCATTTTGGCAAAGAAGAGCTCTCCCTCAGGCAAGAGGTTCATTTGCTTTACACGGCTCTATGGGTTCCATTGTCTCTGCATGAAAGTGGCACATGCTAATAACGCAAAAACTGAATGTAGGCACAGAAAAGCAGATAAGTGAGGGCCGCTGTGGCTGTAGAATTTGCACGCAATGACCACACCAGACCTTTCAGCGGTTTGAGGGAGGAGGGAGACTGCCCAGGCTTACCCATGAAAGTTTGCGGTGCTTCAGGGGAAAGGAGGTCAGGAACTGCTGCAGCAAGGTGGGTGATACTCAGCTTTGTGGTGCTGAGTAACCCCAGGGAAATGTAAGTAGACATGTGAAAGTGCAAGCCCAGGTGTTGGAAGCCTTTCCTCCAAGTTGCATGCAAAGCAGCACCCGCTCACCTGCCTCCCTTAGAGCTGTGAACGTTAGGACCCGTTGGAGGCATTAGGCTAGTTTCTTTTTTTAAGTTGGCTGTGAGGGAATTTTTCCCACCAAAGCCAATGTCGTTTTGAGGAAGTGGGAGCTGGGGTCAGAGAAGACCTTTTCTGAGGGGAAGAAAAAGCCTTCACGCTCTCGGTTACCACTCATTTGACAGGTGTGCAGAGATGTCCAGTGCAAGGGCTCCATAGGAAAGGCATTGAGTGACAAGACCAATGGCCTGGTAAAGGACTTAAAAGGAGGAGCTAGTCAAAGGGCCAGAATGAGGGTGGCCTCGGGACTCCTCTGATTGGTACAGCAGGGAGCCAAACTCCCTTTCATACAGCCCACCTGAACCCTCCTATGAGGACAGATGGATGGTAAGGTCCAAACTGTAGGTTGGCTGGGCACCTGGATGGAAAATGGGGGCAGGCTGGCAGAAGCCCAAGGTAGTTATCTGAATAAAATGAAGTTGTCTGCATTGTACAAATTTATCTCTTGGGGAGTCCCAGATATCTAAGAAAAAAGCTGGGGCCTGATTAAATCCATACCAGGAGTTTTTTGGTGTAGCTGAATAATGAGTATTAAGAGATTATACATGAGAAATAGACATTCAGAATCAGTAGTGAAAAGACTACAGTATACGAAAACAGGTTTGACGTTTCAGTGCCGGCAACAAGAGACACTCATGGTCATGCATACCGAAAACTCAAGACAGATCATTCCTAGCAAGTCAAACATGGCGGGAGTTTTTAAACACCCCCCCCCACCCCCCCGCCGCCTCCCGGCTTAGCACAGTTAACTTCTAGTCACTATTTTCAAAAAATGGGTGGCTACAGATAGTCTCCTAAATGGACATTTAGGCATCTAAAAAAGTGACCTGCCCTTTAAAGTGCTGAGTAGCCAGCAGTTCCCACTCAGGGAAGTATGAGATGGTGGGTGGTCAATTCTTTTAAAAATCAAACCACCATTTCTGGGCCTTAATGTGGATTTAAAAGGTTATTGTCAGGCTCCCTCATTTGCCAGCCTCTGCCGTTCCTCTTACCTCTGTGACTAACTGCAGGTCATTTACATAGTTCTCTTCTGTTATGATCAGTTCGTGGATGTATCCCTGCCTTTTTCTTTCAGTAGGCGTCAACATGTCCAGGAGATGCAAGTCAGCACACCCTGGAAAACACAAAGAAGACAGAATTTATTAAGGGCTATCTGGAAATAGATTAAACATGTGATAGTTCAATTAATGCTTAATCAAAATAACTGCCATATGTCCATTTAATGTCTCCTTCTCTCATGTATAAGAGCTCAACACTAAAACAGTTTAATCTTTTATTTACTTGAAAAATCAGTATGCTTGAGTTGCAGCTAATGCAAAGCTCAGTAAAAAAAAAAAAAAATCACAGTCCTACTATTTTTTTGTTCACCAACTCCATCATCTTCAACCTAGCAAGCAATAAAACGAATGAAAGGCTGGTCAAAGTAAAGACTTGCTGCGGGAAGGTGACTGAACTAAAGCTTAGGTGACTATTAAGAAGGAGTAGGTTTAAGGAACAGGGAGGTTAGGGCATCAATCGATCTTAACTGCAGCGATAGGGAACACAACAAACATATTAGCGGTGAGAAGTGTTTTCTCGAGTAGCCATATATTGCAAGATTCAACCCTCAAAGTCTTGGTACCATTGAGAAAATGCTCTATTTTAGGTTTCCAATGGGTAGCCAGGTAAATCTGTTTCTGCAAACAATAAGGAGCTCTGTAGCACCTTTGAGACTAACATTTAGTTGGGCATAAGCTTTCATGGACTGAGCCCCACTTTCTCAGGTGCATGAAGGTTCAGTGTATTAACATGCTTTGGTCTGAGTTTTTTTTTTTCTTCTTCCTAAATGAAATTTTAATCAAACATGATTCCTGTTTCCCAGAGAAAATTTCAACTTTGACAAAATGGCATTTGCTGACAGCAAAACTTGCTTGTGCAAATATTTCATGGAGTTTAAAATGATCAAGGTTTTTTAGTTTCTTTATTTGTTCACCAGCATCCTCAGTGATACCAACATCCTTAGATCTCACTCTGGGAACTGTATTGTTTTAGGTAAGGTATTCTCAGATTTTTCACAGTGTGGATAATGTCTCCTATCTTCAATCACATCGCTTCTTTGGGGCAACTATAGAAATTACTTCAATGTAAACTTAATACTGAGTATATACTATATTTTTAGCTTTTCTAATGCAGCCTGGTACCTGGAAACAGAAGAATTCAGTCCCCTGGCACTAGCCAGGTTTCCATGGATCACCAGTAAGTAGTCAATGACCACACTTTGAGAATCTTTGCTTTAGCTCATTTGTACTCCCTCTGTTGGCAGATTGTAAACAGAGCACACACACACACACGGGTCCTACATGTACAGATTTTTAAAACTTTACTGGAGTGATGGATTTAAAAAACAAAAATTAGATGTGAACTGTGAAGGAGCAACTTCAAAGTAGATCATTTTGGGGGCCTAACACACTAAAAGTCACCCTTTAAGATATTCCATATTGTGGTTCTTTAAATAAGAAACTTAAAACTTTGTGGATAAAATGAGAAGGCAACATTTGAGAATAATCAATGAAATCACACACAGGCCTGATGCAAAAATGCTAGAAATTCTGGGAGCTGTTCAAAAACCAAAAGCTTTGTCGTGCTTTATGAATGGCTGCTTTCAGAGCAATTTCCCTGGTGAGAAGAAGAATATACTTTAGTAAAACATAGCTCTAGTAATCAGTTTAGTTTTCGTCATTCACCGAAGTGCCAGCCTCAACAAATAAAAAAAAATTATGTACAGTATGTTGTTTGTAAGACTGAGCGCATCTTCTCTTCAAATATGCTGATGACCTTGGTGTGAAGTGTTATTCCCAGACATTAGGGCTGTGTCTACACTAGAGAGCTTTGTCAACAGCAGGGATGTTCTTTCTACATGATTCAGGGAGCTTCTACAGCCATACAGCGTTCTGTCAACAGAGTCTCGACAGAATTCTGCATTTGCCTCGACAGTGTTATCCCAGAAAAATTTGAGGAACAGTCTGTCAACAGAGTACTATTGACAGAAATACGGTGTAGACCAGCAGTTTCCAACCTTTTCCAGACGGGGACCCATTTTGACAATTCAGGAGGACTACATGACCTAAGGCAATTCACACACAAGCGTGAGGGAAGAGGGTGGCAGAGTAGCTAATTTTGCACCTGAGGCAAGAATATAAAATTGTGCCCCCTCATGTTTTTATATTCATAGTAGTTATTTAATAGAAAAGGGGAAATATCTACTATCAGAGAGGTAGCCGTGTTAGTCTGTAGCTTCGAGAACAACAAGAAGTCTTGTGGCACCTTATAGACTAACAGACTACGTTAGTCTATAAGGTGCCACAAGACTTCTTGTTGTTCTACATTTACTATGTACAGAGTTGTACAGAGTTGTGGTGGTGGAAAGACACTCATCCCCAAACTGCTCCCCACGGCTTAAACCCCACAAACAGGGGTTTGGGGAGTCACACTCACGGGCTGGAGGGGACTAGGGGAGTCACATTCAGGGACTAGGAGTCACTCGGGCTGCAGAGGGCTAGGAGAGCCACACTCAGGGAATGAAGGGAGCTAAGGTTGTCTCACTCAGGGGCTAGGAGTCACTCACAGGCTGGAGGGAGACAGGGGAGGTACAGAGACGCCCCTGTCTCCCCCGGGGCTGGAAGTTGGCTGGGGTGTGCAGCTCTGGCCAGCAGCACCAGCTGCAGGAATCCAGGCTGGTACAGGGCAGGGAACCCTTACCCGCAGGTGGAAGCCAGCTGGGGCAGAGCCCTGGCCAGCAGAGCCAGCTACAGGAACGCCAGCCAGGACTGGGGGGATCCCCAACCCCCACAGCTGGACGCTGCCCTGCGGGAACCCTGCGGGGAGGGGGGGGGCATCTCCTGCAGAGGATGGAAGCCAGGGAGCTGATCAGCTCTGCCCTCCGTCCCAACCTTCCACCCAGGCCCCCACCTTACCTGAGCTGGGTGCTGTTCCTCAGCTATGCAGTTCTCTGCCCTGAAGCTAAAATGGTTCTCTATTTAATTGCTTGGCTGAACTGCCTGACTGCTTTTAACCCAATTAAGAAGTTGAGAACCACTTCAGGAGCGTGAATGGCTTCTTAATAGCCACTCCTGGAGCCACCCAGCCCAACAGGCGACCCTTTTGAAACATAATCGTGACTCACGTTTGGGTCCCGACCCATAGGTTGGGAAACCTTTGTGTAGACACGTCTGTTGACAGAGAGGGTTTCCAATTGCCAGGCAGCCCTGTTTGCAGAGCTGCCATTCTGCTTTCTGTCATCAGAGGGCAGTGCAGTCATTCAGTTCTCTGTCAACAGAGCAAGTTGTGTGTAGCAGCAACCTGTCAACAGATATTGTGGAGATCTCTCTGTGGACAATAACTTTTGTCAACAGATGTTTCTAGTTTAGACTGACTCAAATTTTATATGAACTTAAATCTCATGAAAGGAATTTTTTAAGTAGCTTGACAGATTGTCAGTGGGAACTTGAAATAGGCCTCTTTGAACATCAACAAGTTGTCTCCTTTAGAACAATGAAATTTATTTTATCCCCCAATATGAAATCAGAGCAGAATAAATGGAAAATACTTCTCCAATGTAGAAGGGTTTTTAGGTGCATAAAGATAAGGAACTTTTGCCTTGACACAAAAAAAAATGAACGACTGGGTTTCTTGTCAAACTAAAACATGATGTGAAAGTGTTAGGTGTGAAAGTTTTTCAAGGAAACCAGAGACTGCAAAAAGTTCTTTTTCTAAAAAGTCTAAATTCTACTCGCAGCTGTAATATTATGGATAAATTCAACCAAATAAAAGTGATCCCTTCCTCTGGGGTTCTAAATGACCTTGGATAAGCTGCTTCCACTGACAAATGCAACCCTGCTACTGATCTAGAGAAGCATCCATTCCAAAAGTCCTGATTCAGCAAGGAATTGATGCAGGCTCCTAACTTCAAGCATGAGTGGCCAGCAGTGCAGCTGCTCACGTGCTTAAGTTAGGCCAATACTCGAGACACAAGTGTAACTGAGCTCCCTCTGCACTTCTTGAAATTTTCCTGGTTTTTTTCTTTCTTTTTTTTTTAAATAGATACTTTTACCATATTGACCAGAGACTACAGAACAGTCATCCTAAATATACCAAATTCATTTGAAGAAGTTGAAGGTGCTTCTTGTTTACAAGACAATAACTGGATCAGGAGCTAAACAAACAGAGAAAGCATAGGAGATAACTACAACCCAGGAAATAGGTAGGATTAGTATCATGTTAAGGAGACTCCCCCTTGGTTTATCATTCATTCATTCTGAAACCTGAAATTAAATACTCACAACGTAAATTAAAGTGAGTCTTCCCCCACCCACCAAACAGGATGGCAAACTGCTTGTATATTATTGCTATTACAGGCTGAATCTCTCTAATCCAGAACCTGGCATGGTTTTAGTTAGCCAGATGATCACTTGTCATGGCCATGGCCAAGTTTCCCGCAGTCCCATAAATTTTCTTTACAGTTGCCAGTCCTGGCTTTGAGTGTTTTGTGTTATTATTTAGCACTAAATTACTCCTAAATGTCTTCTAAGAGCCCAACAAAACAAAAACAGCAGAAATATAGAACTTTAAAGACTAGCAAAATGATTTATTCAGTGATGGGCTTTCATGAAAACCATCCTGGATGTTACCACATCAAATCTGGTGTCTGACCTCTGGAACTTTGTTCTCACCCACAATTATTTCCAATGTGGGGCAACCTATACCTCCAGATAGAGGCCTTGCTATGGGTACCCACATGGTCGCACACTACGTTAACATTTTTACGGCTGACCTAGAACAATTCCTCAGCTCTCTCGTTACTCCTCCTTTACTTACGCTACATTGATGACATCTTAATCATTTGGACCCACAGTAGAGAGACTTGAAGAAGTCCACAGGTATTTTAATAACCTGCACCTACCATCAATCTCAGCCTTGACTATTCCACATTTTCTGGACACCCCAGTAGAAATCACTGATGGCCACATTAACCATCTCTACTGGAAACCCACTGACTGCTACACTTACCTACATGCCTCCAGCTTCCATCCAGCTCACACCACACAATCCATCATCTATAGTCAAGCCCATAGCTACAATCGCGTCTGCTCTGATCCTACTGACAGAGACTGAAAACTTCAAGATCTCTACCAAGCATTTACAAAACTTAACTACCCACTGGGAGAAAGAAAAAAAAAACAGATTGACATAGCCAGACGAATACCCAGAAACCAGCTACTTCCCTTCCTTTGATGCTCATAATTATCTCAGGCAGGACATGTAACATCTGCCATGCCTCAACCCCCTCCTTCAGTCCTATGTACTTGATGTGCCAATTTTTATTGCAATTGTTTTTGGACCTCTGTACTTATGTCAGTCTGTATTGGAAAAGAGATTGATTTGATTAAATGGGTCTGTTCCACAAAAGCTCATAACTGAATAATCATTTTGTTAGTCTTTAAAGTGCTATATTTCTGCTGCTTTGTTTTGTTGGAGTACAGACTAACACAGCTACCTCTCTGGTACTATTCTAGGAGCCCAGTAAGGAGTGGAATTGTTGGCAATGCATTAGGCAATATTGACCTTCCATGGTCCAGCAAATTCTCTCATCCAGAACCAGTCAGGTCCCGAGGGTGCAGGACTAAAGAGGTTCAACCTTTTTATTACTATAGTTTCCAGAGGCTCCAGTCATGATCCTTGTGTTGGATGCTTTGCAGACATAAGAGATAGGGCAGTCCCTGTCCTGATGATTTTACAGGACCTGAACAAAAGCCCATCAATGACAATGGGCTCTAGAATCAGCCAAAACAGTAAATTGTTAAAAAATAAGTTAGCAAGATTCTATCCCTTTCTTTCCATTCATCCTCTCCATCATCACCCCTTCCTATCCATATAGAATCTTAACAAGGGTGTTTACCTGGCAGCATATCTTTTATTTCAGATCAGAATTTGGAGGAAGAGGCTAGGATCTTCCAAACTTGAACTAATTATGAATCATGTTGGCTGGTGGGGACGGAACGGTTTCAAGGGAACAGAGACAACAGAAAAGGTGTGATCCTGATCCCACTGAAATAGATAGCATGTTAGGTCCTTTGGGGATCTTCTTTTCAGCAATTAGGGGAGCAAAGGGTTTACAGCTGCCAATTAAAGGACAAAGATATTTGCATAGTCACAATTTTTAATAAGAAATAATCATACTGTTAAACATATCCCTAGTGTAGACACAGCCTTTGAAAAGGAAATCTGAAGACCAAAGAATCACAGGACTGGAAGGGACCTTCACAGGTCATCTAGCCCACTTCCCTGCAATCTTGTTAGGACTAAGTATTATCTGGTCAATATCTTTCTTTTCACCTGTTTACCGGATATTGACCGGGACTACAGAAATATGATTTAGCCAACTCCAATGGACGTAAGGAGGGAGGCTGCCTACTGACAGACACAAGGAGTTCAAAATTGCATAAATGCTTTCTCTACCTCAAGTTTTCCTCCCCTCTCTGCTTCATTAAATAAAGCCAAAAATCTCTGGAAGGTTTAACCAACCAACCTTAACTCACTGAGCAATGGTACTACTCTCTTGAGGTAAATGTAGCAAATAGCTGTGTTCCAACCAAGAATATTGCTTATTGCCATTACTTGATGTACCTTTTATATATAAAGGGCTTGAAAACGTACAAAGACATGGCTCATGTTTTGAAGAGCATGCATAGAGTATTTAGTTTCTTAACTGTCCATATGCATTCATCTACAGGTAGAACGTGGTCCATTAGTTGAAATGTTGCATGAGGGAGGGAAAAAAAAATCGGTGAACAATAGGTTGAAAGGGCCAGCCTGCAAATATTACATCTCTTTTTTACCAGATCAAGTCACAGGCATCCTAGGCCTCCTTTATTTGCTCATGGAGGCAGTAAATTCTCATTGATGATACAGGAATTGCAGATGGTGATTCTTCACAACTGTTATGTTACTTATTTTTAAGAATTCTGAAGTGTAAATAAAAAGTATGACACTCAACACAGCACACGTCTCGTATATCACTGCCAACCCTCACTCTGAGCTACAAAGGTCTTCCACAAGGTTTGTGATTTTTTCACAGCATCTAATGGGAGAAACAAGGAACACTTGCTTCAATCCTGTAACAAGGAGCTGAAGGGTGACGCCTGGTTAAGGCACTGAAGGGGAAGTAGGAGACATACGAATGCCTTTCAAAAATATAACAATTATATTTCCAAAAAATTTGCCAGGGGAAGAATAAAACCCCACATTCACATGAAAACGTGATTTGGCTGTGTTCCATTGACTTCAGTGTTCAGTGCAGCATGAGGATCTGTAAATCCTATCACTGATTCAGGACCAAATATCACCCATCGGGGCCTCTGCCCATGTATGCCAATAACAAGGGAATACAGTAATGCCTCAAAATACACACGTTGAAAGTGCGTATCTCGCTTTTATGGGAGGGGGAAGGGGGGAGTACTGGGGATGGTGAGACCCCACACAACCAGCTGTGGGGTCCCCTGCCAGGAGATGGAAAGACCTGCAGCTGGAAGCTGACGGGGTAGTGTCCAGCCAGGAGAGCCAGGCGCGGGGTCCCTGGCCTGGGGGCAGGGAGACCCTGCAGACTCGTACCTGGAGCCTTCTCCCTCCCTTCCCCCAGCTGTATGGCTGTCTGACAGCTGTGCAGCTGGGGGAAGGGAGGGAAAAGGCTGTTTAGCCTGGTTCCTGGCTCTCCGCCTGCAGGAACTGGGAAGCTGACCAGCCACGAGCTGGTTAGTTTCCTGGGTCCAACAAGCGATAGGGAGCCAGGGACCAGGCTGCCCCTTGATTCCTAGCTTCTCACCACTCTGGGAGCCAGGAAACTGACCACCAGTCAGTTTCACAACTCCTGCAAGCCCAGGGGAGCTAGGATCCAGGTGATAGCCTGGTTCCTGGCTCCCCTCAACTTGTGCAAAAATTCAAGTTACGCACCACAGAACTTGAGGGTTTCATCTTGTGCTCAAATATCATCACTGATCTGAAGCGGGAAAGAGCAGCCCAGTCCAACTTTACATTTCCTTCAGCACCATGAGTGAGCTTCTCAATTAACAGTACTGAAATTTGGTATGAGTGTCAGCTACCAAAGTTTACTGCACAACAGAGAAAGAGGTAGCTTCACCAGGGTGATGCATTTGAATTTCCACTAAGGTAACTCCGAAACAGGAGTTATGGACAACCATATTAGAAAAACAGACATATAGGTGTAGCCAGACATGACCCCCCATTAGGCCTTTTCTTCTTCTCCCCCCGCCACTGGGAGAGACAGAGAGAGAAATAAGCAGGGGAGACAGGTAGCCTTTGATGTCCTGGGAACGCAAGTGTGCTGTCTCACCCAGCCTCTCTACTACACACAAAAACAGACAGTGAATGGGCTAGCTAATGGCCGCCCTTCTGGCTGATCTCGGTAATTGACACGCCTGATCACTTCCCCAAGAAGAACGGGGAACCCCCGCCCATCACCTCCAAAGGTGCCCAATTGTCCACAATTCACAGGTGCAAATTGAGCCTTGCACCTTCCCGGGGAAACCTGGGGTTCAAAAAAACACATTCCCCCCGATTGGCCACTTGAGACCAGGAAGAAGCCCACGTGACAAAAGGGATATAAAGGGGTTTGGCAGCCCACCCCCCTTTGAGTTTCAATCACCTACACCTGCTGGCCAGGTCTGGAATTAACTCCCGAGACTGGGGATGCCTGGTTCGTATCTACTTCTTCCCGAGGGATTGAGAGAAAGATTCTGGGTCACACCGGATCTAGGAGGCAGGGGTAAGAATTACACCTGTATTACACTTCTTTCCTACAGGAATTGAGGGAGAGACTCTGGTTCCACCAGGTCTAAGAGGCAGGGGTGAAAATCACACCTGCAACGTGCCTTTCTTGTGTACACATTACTTGTATTAGTTTAAGCCAGCTAGTTTGTCTAAAACTTTTCTTAAGTTAAATTGTGTTGTTTCCCCTTTAAAAACCACAAGTACTAACTTGTACTTTAATCGTTTGTCTTAGTTAAATTGTTTCTATCTTTGTATAAATAAAAAGTAACTGTTAAAGCCTCTCTAAGTGTAATTTTCCTCTTGCTGCTGTACCCGAACTAAACACAAACCAAAGAACCCAGCCTGCCCTGGCTGCTTAGCGTAGCTGCTGGTGTGGCATCACCCCTTTGCCCCACCAGACCTTTAGCTGGCACCTAGGCATCGGCTCACAGAATTGGCGCAGCGAGCAGGGTTTGTGCTCTTAGTTCCAATACAGCAGCATGAAACCAGTCACTGATTTCAGCAAGGTAGAAAAGAGCTTTGCCCAGGAAGGTTGGGCTGACCCAAAATGGGATAAAGAAATGTTAGAAAGGGAATGGGGAAATCCCGAGGAACTGTGGTCGCAGTTCTGTAGTTGGAGAACTGCTTGTAGAATAAAGCAGAAAAAGGGAAAAGGAGCTTGTATCTGGCTATTTAAAAGTGCCCCACAAGCAGCATGTTACAGCCACGCTAATCTGGAAGCAGAATTAGAAAGAGTAAAAAGGGAAATAAATGAGTTAGAGTGGCGCTGCCAGAACCTAGACACATGGGGGCGCCTGCTAAGAAATGATTTGCACCAATTAGAACAGCGGCTCACTCCGTTAATAAAGAAGGAAGGAGTGGAGCGGAGGGCGAGATTAGAGAGCAAGCCCCGAACAATTAACCAAGATAAAGTAGAGGCTGCTCTCTGGCTAGATCCAGAGGATTAGGATGGGGACATCTGGGATTCCTTTGATGATGAGGTATATTCCACCTATTCCTCCCCTGAGTTAGGAAGACCCCCCATCCACATGAGACCCATCATCACCTACCAAAAAGATCTCACTGAGCAGGGAGAGGATGAATCTAGCAAAAAGGCAGAGCCACGACCCACCCGAATCACTACCCGCAGCTGTGAGCCTGCAGAATTGAGAAAGATCTAAGATGAGTTTGCCAAAAAGCCTGGGGAAGGAGTGATAGAATGGCTAGGCAGAATATGGGATACAGGAGCAGGCCATACACAGCTGTCCTCCCGGGAATGTGGCTGGGTAAATCTGGGTGCAGGAGTATTCCTTACCCCCAGGAATAAGGAGGGTCCGAAGTCTATTTGGACCTTTGCCTGTAAATGGGCTAGGGGAATCCACTGCACTGATAGAGGTGAACCCACTGTCACCCCGTGGACAAATGGGGATGAACTTAAAGGAGCCCTGCAGACTGTGTCCATAACAGCTCTGCTCAACCGAGTTAGTCCAGAGAACGGGGACGAGGAGGAGAGCCCATGGGAACAGGGGGTAAAAACCGAGGATTTGAGACCAGTGCTTAGAGGGGCTTCTGGACCTCATAGGGCAATAATGTTAGCCACCAGAAATCATGCTCAGGAGCATAACTATTCCTATCAGGAGCTATTTGAACTTATGCTAAAAGACCTCTGAGAGTTTGGGGAAACTGAGGCACCACAGGCCAAAGTTAAGATGCGAAATTTAAAGGTAAATGATAAAAGACAGCAAGAAGTCTTTAAGCCTAGGCGTGAGATAACCCCAGAGGAAAAGGAATTAAGAACTAAACTGTGGAAACAGTGTTTAGATCTAGGATACCCCCCAGATTTGCTACACAGAATGCCAACCGGGAAGCTAAAGCTCCTGGCTGCCTTAAAAGTGGCTAAGCAAGGGAGGGAGGCGATTACTCCTAGTGCACCCCCCAGCTCCAATACCCCTTACACGCAGCTGCAGCAGCAATTACAAGAGCTGCAGCCGCTAGTTGAAATTGACCAGGGAAGTTGACTAGCAGGGGAACAAATCTCTCCCTCTATAAATGAGCTCAAACCGGCAGGGAGAAAAAATCAAAGCAATGACCCCCAGATCCTAGTAACAGTAAATGATAAGCCTACTGTCTTCTTCCTGGTAGGCACTGGAGCCCAATTATCCATAATTAAAAGAGGATTTTTCCGGACCCCCACCTTCCAATCAAAAGCAGATTTTGGTTACTGAAGTGAATGGCACTACTGTGTCTTACCTGCTGGTCAAAGTGTAGTTAAGCACCCCAGCCTGGGCACACACACTTGTATACTCCAGTCTTACAAAGGAAAGTGAGTTTGGATTATTGCAAACCCCCACAAGCTGCCACTAACCATTTCTGAGGCTTGGATTGTATCCAAGACCTGCTGACTTTGTGCTTTCTTTCAGGAAAGGAGTTAACGAGATAACAACCCACACAGGACTTGCAAATACACCTTGAGGGCTCTTCACTTATCAGCCTGAGCCGATCCCAACGCACACAATAGCATGACACCTGAATTAGCTGCAATGTTCCTCCTGATCACTGTGATCTCAGCTGCACCTGAGCACCCGCTCAAAAACGCCATCCAGACCATTGCCTCTGCTGCAAGTGCTACAAACTGCTGCATGTGCACCCTGCTAAATTCCTCCACAGGACTTGGAGTTGAATTTGTTCCTTTAAACTTAAATGACTGGTGGAACAAAAGCGACTTTTTCCAGTAGGGACCAGCCTGGTTTGATGACAGCAACCCCAGCGATCACAACCTTTTAAATGACTCTGGGAAGGGAACTTGGGGGTGGCATGGACAATGGAGACCTACACTGTGGGGTCAACCTTTGGAATATATAACAGGAACCTCCAGGGAAGTGTACCCCATCTGCTTTGAGAATAAAAATGGCACAGGACCCCAACTCAGGTGGTTAAGGGATCAGCAGTGCACCCACATCATAAGGTCTAATGAGAAATTAAAAATCTGGGATATCTATCCCAGTACAACCCCCCAAAAACCCTTAAGGTGCTGGGGGTATAACATCTCCCACACTGGCACATTATTGCAGAGGAATGTCACTGTTATTCCCCTAAACTTTAGTCAATACCCTGAGGGAAAAGCCTGGTACAATCATTCCCTATTCATAATTCCCACCACTGGACAAATATACAACCCCACACTGGTAACCAGTAATACCCTACTCTCAAACCAGTGCACCAGAGCAGACCTTTTTGCTGCAGACCAAGTCCTACAGGACCTGCTGTTTGCCTTGCATTGCACTACTGCTAATGACAGTCACTGTGCTACCCACCATACTCCAAAGAAAGGACCCGCTGGAACAGGGTGGTATAAGGGACCCTATTCCCCTATCCTAAAGAAAGAGCCAGGACTGTTTTTCATCTGTGGGCAGCAAGCCTACAAGTATCTACCACTAAATTGGATAGGGCGCTGCTCACTAGGGCACGCTGCCCCTGGGGGACTTACTGTACATCCCCACATTATGGCTCCAGGTATCACTAACCTTGGAAGTTTCTTGCACCGAATGCCAAGAAGATTTATCACAAACCCCCTTACAGAACGCCCTACAGGTTTCCACCAGTTCACCCATGCATTCCTACCCTGGCTTGGAGTAGCTGAGCTGGGAAAGGCACTAGTGAATGTATCTGGGCAAATAGAGCAGGCTCTAATAGAGCGCACTGCAGATGCCCTAGGCTTGCTTAATGAGCAAATACAATCAGTAGCCCACTATGCCCTACAAAACAGAATAGCCTTAGATGTAGTTTTAGCCCAACAAGGGAAAGTATGTGCAGTAATTAACCAGTCTTGCTGTTTTTATGTAAATAAATCAGGACAAATTGAACAAGATGTACTCACTATAAAGGGCGCTATTAAGGTACTACATGCTGTAACAGGACGGGAAAACCTCATGGCTAGATTGGCTAGCCCAACACTTAGGACTTTCATTAACTTCATTCCTTCACTCTATTGTCAATACTATATAAACCATTTTACTCATTGTAATTGCTTGCTGTATACTTTTATGTATTGTTTGGCGTTTTGTGTACACAGCTGTCTCCTCTGCACAAATCCAGTATATGGCATTGGCAAGTGATCCTAATCAATCCCTTGATCCAAAATTACCTAATCAGACCCTGCCAATAGGGCGGTTTTAGCTTCCTCCAAGGAGGGCAGGAGGTGCTGGCATCACCACCACCTTGTATCCTGGGACGTAATAAGGCATGTCAAGGGGGTGGAATGTAGCCAGACATGAACCCCCCATTTGGCCTTTCTTCTTCTCCCCGCCCCCCACTGGGAGAGACAGAGAGAGAAATAAGCAGGGGAGACAGGTAGCCTTTGATGTCCTGGGAACGGAGGTGTGCTGTCTCACCCAGCCTCTCTACTATACACAAAAACCATAAGAACATAAGAACATAAGAATGGCCATACTGGGTCAGACCAAAGGTCCATCAAGCCCAGCATCCCATCTGCCGACGGTGGCCAATGCCAGGTGCCCCAGAGAAGGAGAACAGAAGACAATGATCAAGTGATTTATCTCCTGCCATCCATCTCCTGCCCTTGTTATGAAGGCTAGGGCACCATACTTTATCCCTGGCTAATAGCCATTTATGGACCTAACCTGCAAAAATTTATCAAGCTCTTTTTTAAACCCTAATAGAGTCCTGGCCTTCACAGCCTCCTCGGGCAAGGAGTTCCACAGGTTGACTGTGCGCTGTGTGAAGAAAAATTTCCTTTTATTAGTTTTGAACCTACTACCCATCAATTTCATTTGGTGTCCCCTAGTTCTTGTATTATGGGAAAAGGTAAATAATTTTTCTATATTCACTTTCTCCACACCATTCATGATTTTATATACCTCTATCATATCGCCCCTCAATCGCCTTTTTTCCAAACTGAAAAGTCCCAGTCTCTCTAGCCTCTCCCCATATGGGACCCTTTCCAAGCCCCTAATCATCTTAGTCGCCCTTTTCTGAACCTTTTCTAATGCCAATATATCTTTTTTGAGGTGAGGAGACCACATCTGCACGCAGTACTCGAGATGTAGGCGTACCATAGTTTTATATAGGGGAAGTATGATATCTTTTGTCTTATTATCGATCCCTTTTTTAATAATTCCTAACATCCTATTTGCCTTACTAACTGCCGCTGCACACTGCGCGGATGTCTTCAGAGAACTATCCACTATAACTCCAAGATCCCTTTCCTGACAGTGAATGGGCTAGCTAATGGCCGCCCTTCTGGCTGATCTCGGTAATTGACACACCTGATCACTTCCCCAAGAAGAACGGGGAACTCCCGCCCATCACCTCCAAAGGTGCCCAATTGTCCACAATTCACAGGTGCAAATTGAGCCTTGCACCTTCCCGGGGAAACCTGGGGTTCAAAAAAACACATTCCTCCCGATTGGCCACTTGAGACCAGGAAGAAGCCCACGTGACAAAAGGGATATAAAGGGGTTTGGCAGCCCACCCCCCTTTGAGTTTCAATCACCTACACCTGCTGGCCAGGTCTGGAATTAACTCCCGAGACTGGGGACGCCTGGTTCGTATCTACTTCTTCCCGAGGGATTGAGAGAAAGATTCTGGGTCACACCGGATCTAGGAGGCAGGGGTAAGAATTACACCTGTATTACACTTCTTTCCTATAGGAATTGAGGGAAAGACTCTGGTTCCACCAAGTCTAAGAAGCAGGGGTGAAAATCACACCTGCAACGTGCCTTTCTTGTGTACACATTACTTGTATTAGTTTAAGCCAGCTAGTTTGTCTAAAACTTTTCTTAAGTTAAATTGTGTTGTTTCCCCTTTAAATACCACAAGTACTAACTTGTACTTTAATCGTTTGTCTTAGTTAAATCGTTTCTATCTTTGTATAAATAAAAAGTAACTGTTAAAGCCTCTCTAAGTGTAATTTTCCTCTTGCTGCTGTACCCGAATTAAACACAAACCAAAGAACCCAGCCTGCCCTGGCTGCTTAGCGTAGCTGCTGGTGTGGCATCATCCCTTTGCCCCACCAGACCTTTAGCTGGCACCTGGGCATCGGCTCACAATAGGTAAACTTGTTACCTAGTTATTTCCTTTCTGGACAAAGCTCTTCTTTGTCATCTCCACCCCCCTGCCCCGACTTTAACTATCCCATCAAAGGAAGGGGAAACTGATTCAGAGTTCCTGCTGGGGAAGAGGTCAGGATCCAGAATCACTACACAGCTGTGAGACTTTGACAACCAGCCCAGCATAAATAATCCTGCATGTGGCTGTGAGGAATGTGGCATTTTCAAGGGAGTGATAAAGGTAAAGACAGACTTCTCCCTGGGTCACTGGTGTGAATCCAGTTCCATTCTGTAGTTACCAAAAGATGTTACCATCTCATCACAAATTACCAAGTGATTATATGGACATGTTTGCTGGTGGTGCTAGTCTAAAATGCTCTGGGCACAAAACAAAATCCAGTCAGAGGACAGAAGTTTAAAAGCTAATGGACTGTGAGGGCTGAAATTCCTTCTAATCATTAGCTACAGCTGCTGCAGGTTCAGAGTAAGAAAACTGAAAGGGCACGAAGGGCAAGGAGTGAGCATGGACAGAAACCTCACATTAGCAATCATCGCAAAGTGCATGGTCTGGATTTAGGATAAACAGAGGCTTTTAGGGTCTCATCTTGTCAAACCAATGCTTTCTAAAGGCAATAGATCCTCAAGCTTTACCATAGTACTAATGAATATAATAAATGGTACAAATATACTGTGAAAGAATCCTTTTCAGCTAATGGTTAGTTCAATATTACTGAATATAAACTGTTCCATAATCCGATTTATGTTGTTGCTAACATCATAGGGTCATTTCACTGCATTATGATAGTTACATGAGCATTACAAACATCTATATGGATTTGAAACTGAACTAGTTTTTCTGAACTTGTGCTAAGCAAAAATCAATGCTGCTTTCCTTATAAGCATTTCTACGGTAGAATAAAGAGAAATAAAGAAACCAAACTGATAATTCAGGTGAGAAGCCTGATGCAAAGTACAAATTTGAATCCTTTATCAGTACCTAAATACACAGTCACATTTACTGTGTTGAACTACTCACTTAAGCTCCTTTACTCATGAACAAAAATTAGAAACTACTCCCTAACCCAAACAGAGAAAAATCTCTTCTGTATAAAGGAAAAAATGCCAGATGAAGTACAATACTCCAGCCAATCCACATCCCAGGGATGAAGTTTTGCTGAAGGCAGTGCTGACAGTTGCATGGACTGTTCCTTTGACCATGCTCAGGAAGTCCCTCTCCAACCATTCATGAAGGAAGCTTCCTTGGTTGATTAAGTGTCTATGAACTGTGCAGAAAGGATGTGAAAAGGGCCACAAACCTAATCTCGCTGTGGGTCCATTGAATGACAGCTCTTTCCTGCATGCAGTGCTGTTGCAGCTTTCCTCTTTGCCAGAAGAAAAGAAAAGATGCCATGCAACAGGAGAATTAAGGTTTTCTATATGTGTAATGGCTCTCAGGAGCCTTGTAGCATCAGGCTAGTGACTAGCAACAGGATCTTTCTCTTTTTCTAATGTATGGTCATATAAATTAAAAACCTGTTGAATGAATGACAGGCCAGGCACCCTCCCTCCTCTGAGTACATGCTGATATTACTTCCTTCTAGTGGGAGATTAATATCTGCTTGCTTTGCAGTCCCACCATCAGGGGACTAAAGAAATAAAGACATGGGAGTAATCATAACAGGAAGCTCTGAACCTGGAGCTTTGCATTTGTATAATTTGAGCCACTACGGCAGGCTAATATTTCCTCGCGATACATCTGCTCGCCACCTGAGGCAAATTGTACATATGCTAACAAGAAGCTGCAGAACCAGGTTTGATGGACTTCTGGGTGGTTCAGGAGGCTAAAGAGCTTTCTGTTCATTTACCCTGTCCGTATGAAAAGAGTCAAAACTGGATCCTGAGGAATAACTCAAAGTTTTTGCTTTCAGTGGAGTAATACAGTATTACATGATGTAATTTAAGAGTGTTTTGCCTCTACGGGCCCTTTGATTTTGATTTTACTTAATGCAGACATTTGAAAATCAAGAAAGGTAACAATGAATGTGAACGACAATTAATTCTGATACGCTATTTGCAAAGGAACTCTAATACCTAAATAGCAGATACATATCCCTTGAATTATTAGTTTACTGAATAAACAAATACAATGGATAACTTTTACCTTCATGTGCCTTAACACAAACCATAATGGGTCACTTGCAAGTCTTGTGCAGAAAATTTTAATCTGTGCTTTGAGTTATTTAGTGAGTTTATTCACAACAATACACTGCTTGATAAGCTATTGCCGTGTCAAGTGGTACATGGCACTCTTCAGAACAAGGATTCTTGGCACACTAGATACTTAGGCGTTTATAGAAGCAAACGTAGCCTCTTCAGTTCATAGCTCATTAACCTCAAGAACTTTAATGCCACTTTGATGTTTCAGTCATGTGTAATAAGCCAGTCTATCAAACTGTCTTATGAAACATTGTTTAATTGCCTGCTTGATTTTTTTTTCTGGACACCTATAAAAAAGAGCAAAAATTTAAAAAACCCACTGGATACCACTACATCTACAGAAAAGAGAAAAGTATTCCTTTAGGAAAGTAAAAATATACTGCCCAAATTTGGAGGAAATCCATTTAGGGGCTAGTGCAGATTCATATGTTCTAGAACAAATGTTTATAATCAAGTTACAAATCAGCTAACAGTTTAGCTAAATAATGGAAATGTTGAGAAAGCCTGCACTAAAGTAACAGTCATGCATGATTACTGGATGAAAATGTATGAGTGCTATGTAAAATATTTATAGTAAATTATGTTGGTGCACAGAGCACGGTTTCTTTTTGCAAACTAGGGAAGAAAATATACTTTTCCATACAGTGCTCAATGTACTTCTGGGAGAAGGAAAATCTGCATAGTAAACTAACAGCAAATTTTGAACTTAAGTACAAGAGTTAAAACTAAGTTTGAGAGTCAATGTGGTCACAATTTTTCAACTCTCTACTGACAGATAATATTTGCACGTTGATTGGCTTCAAAAATGTCATAGTTAATGGTGATCAATTTGAGAGTGTCTCAGTATGCAAAGGAAACACCACAAACCTCCCACTGTATTAAAATCTGAGTTTCAGGCTATTCGTATGTGACTAATTTGCCATACACACGCTAATGAGACTTGTCAAATTCTGTTTGTACACAGCAACAAGAAGACAAACACGTTTTAGTCTAGCTTTTTATACGAAGAATTTAATTATCTATACATGTGACTAATTGTAAAGGCTGTATTACAGTTGTTAAAGCTGCAGGTTTTATATATTTATATATTTTACATTCATATCAATGAAAATACTGAAGTGCAATTGAGTAAGGAGCTTTGCTTGTTCTTTGCACCACATGAAGGATGGGGGAGGGGGGGGGAAGAGGGAGGTGAGAGGGAGGAACTCTACAATGCCACCAGCATGAAATTTAGAAATCCATGAACAGAATATGACTAAATGTTAAAGTCATTAGTAAAACTGCTATATTGTGCTTGAGGCATAGTTTTCCCCCGGTGCAGCCTGCACCAGGAATTTCATTAAGAGCTTATAACTAATGTTTGAAAGACAAACATGGCTTAGGCTACAGCACATCTACTACATAAACTTGACTGTAAGCTCCATTTAATATTAATTTGTATAAATTCCACAGTCTAGTTAAAAAATGTAAACATTGGAAATTAATTGCAGGGAGATATTTCTATACATTCTTTCTTGTCAAGATAATTATTTGTTCAAAAGATGCTGTTCCATAGTCTTGGAAAAGTAACAATGGTAATAAAACTTCATGTAACAGTTTGAAAAAAAAAAAGTCTTGTTAATTCTCAAAGACCACATGAATATAATAATCTGATTTCTGATATGAAAATGCAACACACAAAAATCTGAGACAAACAAAACAAAGATGCTTTCTTACTGTAGCTATAGATAACTGTGCAAAATAAAATTAATGTAAAAAGGATTACAGCAATGTGCAAAGATGACATCACTTGCACTGGAAGGAAATTAATTTCTTCTGTCCAGGATGCATTACACACTCAGAAAGGAACACCTGATACATACAGTACAAAACTGGAACAAAATATTTTATTTGTAGTTGGGCACGTGTTCCTTCAACTCCACTAACTCCTTCTGTGCTTTTGTGTAAGAAAAAACAAGACATTGACAACACCGGACAAGTGAACAATTAAAAAAAAAAAGATACAGAAAGTCTCAGATTTATGGACATTTGGAACAATTCTAATAGCACATGCAGCATTCCTTGATAGTGGGTCTTTTTGCAAGAACAAATTGCTTTGCAGAAATTTTATTTATTCTTTCCCTTTAAAAGGCTAAAATACACATTTAAAATTCGAAAAACTACTGAAAGCACCTGTGCAAAGGTGGAAAAAATTAGTTTGCTAACTATGAAAGCCACAAAAGGACCCACTATCCTGTGTATTTTTTTTTTTTTGTAATTTTGCTTCTATATCTGTAGATAATTAATTCCAACATTGCGATTACATGCAACTAATGTAAAATGAGGTAAACTGCTCTGCAGTGTGTTCTTCTACTCAGAAGGCAGTAGATGATCATGCTGGAAGTCACATGATCAAGGCTGCATCTCCCATCATCCCTCTGGGCAGTGATATGGGATAGTGGGTCTCTTTGAGGACTTTCAAGCCTGAGTGGGGGATGGACAACATATGATTCCTAGAAAAAGGAGGAAAACAACACATAAGCAAAACAAAACAATGAGCAAAATTCAAGCTAGGAAAATGAGTCAGGCATGTAAACAGCATGGTGCAAAAATGATAAAAGGGGACATGCCACAAAGGGGATGGAACTAAAAAACCATAACACAAAATTAGGTTTCTTTTACAGAAGGTCTTCAAAGAGATTAGGCAAATGCAGCAGAGGTCAGGCTTTGAGTTCTGCAAACCACAGCAGAATCACAGCAATGCTGCATGTTTCATTTTAAAGTACTACATAAGCAGTGAGATAGTAAACAGGTCACTTACATTGCTGGCTTGGGTCCATGTCTGTCGTCAGTTTCACATAGTTGGATGGGAAGAGGCCCACTTGTCCATTCACTTCTCCTTTCCACCAATCAGGGTCATCCTTGTTCAGGACATTTATGATCTGGCCTTTGTTGAATGCCAGTTCATCATCATTCTGTGCAGTGTAGTCATACATGCCAATTACTTGGCACACTGTAAGATAAATGAACACATCTGTGGCACTGATAGAGTTTCAGAAAAACATAGGTAAGTGTCTTCAAGTTACAATAATGATTACAGTTTGCAATACTTCCCTGGTTAGAAAATACTACGCAAATCATAAAATGGCTTACAGATCAAGACTGCTATTCTGAAAGACAAATCTTGTTCTAGGATTAGATACTAGTTTTCCACAGCCATTTAACTTGAGTTTTATGAACAAGCAGTCTTGAGGTACCTCAGGACAAAACACATTTATTTGGTCATGAGCTTTTGTGGGTAAAACCCACTTCACAGAACTGCTAGGTGTTTCTGAAGTTATACACCATGACAACTATAATGAGTGGTAACTATGCTATCTGCAAAAGTTCTATAGTGGTTTTATGGGGAAACAAAAACAATCCCCACACATTGTGAATTTTTTTCTAGCATTGCAACACATTCTCTCAACTAGGATTGTTCAGCTGACCAATAACTGTGGCATATATAAATACTTCTGAACCCTAATTTTTACAACTTTAGGTATGAACCTTTTCCTTCAAGGAATTCTAACTTCACTTGATGGAAGAGAAAGCATCTACTAAACACAGCTCCAGTCTGGAGAAAGCAAGCAGTGTCATCCCGCTTGTGCAAATACAGCTAGAGATGTTTAGAAGAGCGGTCAGCAACCTTTCCGAGGTGGAGTGCTTAAATTTGACCTTTTGACCTCTCTGCATGGTTTGAATGCTGGTGATAGCTATTTTAAAAAGTAACAGTCCTACTAACAACAGCTTTATTAATAAGTTCAGATGCGGAGCTTTGCCATTTAGATGGTGGTTGGTAGCATTAGCTGGTCTTTTGCTAATCCACAGGCTGTGAGCAAGCTGCTGGCTGCATGGGGAAGGAGGGACAGGACGGAGATCTCACCCTGTGTGCTGATGAAAACTGGCTCACATGCCTCTCGTGGCAACTGTGCTGGGGGAGGGGTTGCTGACCCTTGGTTTAAGAACATCAAAAGTTGGAAACTGGCTGGAAGAGAGTGGGGGTGGGAAATTAGAAAACTTGTTAGCTCATTTAACCTACCCTCTTACTGGGGCAGAACTGTTCCCTACAATATATTTTTCTATTTTTTTAATCTGTAAATCTGAGTGGCTCCCAGGACACAACAGGCTCTGCACAATGGCAACAGAGAAGAAAATTAGAAAACTGGCTTAATTCTCCCAAGTTAGGGGGGCTGTATTCTTTAGTAAATAACCACCAACACCACCAATTTGCTTCTTTTTGCTTTCTGTTGTGTTCTATGTTCCAAGCAATGGGGCTTCTGTTATTTTTCACCTCAAAATATCATTTGACAGTCTAACAAATCTCAGTGTCAGGAAATTACTCCATGCCATTCAGCATTAATTTCCCCTTTTTAAATTTCCTCCCAGTACTTAGTGATAGCGAATTTCCATTTACTCTTCCAGAGACTTGGAGACTTATGACTCCGCCTGTCACACTTAGGAACAGTCAGCTAACTAATTTGCAAATTTGATGATATAAGGCATACAAATTTCAGTGCAGAGATTTTCTAACATATAACTTTTCAGCATTTTGTTTAAGATGAAAAAAGATAATTGGTCTTCTACTGTTATTTGTCCTAACTAATTCTGTATTAAGCCAAATAAAGTCTGAATTTGGTCCTACCCTTCTACATTTAAGTTCGTTAGAGAAGTTTTGAATATACAATAGAAGGGCTGAGTTATGAACAGCAGAGTTATAAACTGTTCAGTCAGCCTCTTGCCTCAGTTGGAACTGAAAGTAGGCAAACAGGTTACATGTTCTGGTGTAACCAGTATGAGCTGGAGCAACCCCTCACCTGCCACGGGCAAGGGATTGTTCGGGCCGTGGGCGTGGGGCACTCCAGCCAGGCTGCAGTAGCCCCCTCCATGGTGGCCCTGGTCTTACCAAGCTTTCCTCAAACTACAATACCTACCTAAGGATGTGAGGAAACAGACTGGTAGAGCCAGTCGGGTACCCAGAAGCCACCTGCTACAAGACAGGCCTCACAAGGAAAACAAGAGAACACCACTGGCCATCTCATACAGCCCCCAACTAAGGCCTCTCCAGCGCATCATCAGCGATCTGTAACCCATCCTGAACAATGATCTCTGTCTCTCACAGACCTTGGGAGGCAGGCCTGTCCTCGCCTACAGACAGCCTGCCAACCTTAAACAAATCCTCACCAGCCACTACAAATCACAAACCAGTGACTCTAGGCCTGGAACCAGCCCCTGCAACAGTCCTCGCTGCCAACTCTGCTCACGTATCTACACCAGTGACATCATCACAAGACCTAACACCAACTGTACCATCAGGGGCTCCTTTACCTGCACATCACTAATATAATATATGTCATCATGTGCCAGCAATGCCCCACTGCAATTTACATTGGCCACACTGGACAGTCTCTCCGTAAAAGAATAAATGAACATAAATCAGAGATCAGGAACAGTAATGTACAGAACATCTGTGGGGGATCACTTCAATCTCCCTGGACACTCAGTGGCAGATTTAAGGGTGACAGTCCTGAAACAAAAAAATTTCAGAAGTCAAATGGAGAGAGAAATCTGAGCAGCAATTTATTTGCAAATTTGACTCCATTAATCATGGATTAACAGAGACTGGGAGTGGCTTGCAGCTTACAAAGGCAGTTTCTCTGGTCTGGGCGCTAACATCTCCCCAGTAGACTCTGACAAAGGCTCACATCCCCCTGTCTGATCTGACTTGTTTTTAACTCTGTTGATAAGTACTATTGATACTGGGCCATTTCCACCTTGCTGAATAGACCTTGTCAGCTCTGGCCCTCCCTCTTACTGGGACCCCACTCTTTAAATATCCCTCTGAAACCACCCCACCTACTCACGCATCTGATGAAACGGATCTTTGCCCATGAAAGCTTATGCTCCAAAATATCTGTTAGTTTATAAGGTGCCACAAGACTTCTTGTTGTTCTCAAAGCTACAGACTAACACGGCTACCTCTCTGATACAATTAAACAGGATTTAACATCCCTAAGCAGCAGTAAAGCCTTAAAAAAGCAAACACAGTAGAGTTAAAAAAACTACTGAACTCTGAGGTTCTACTGTACCTCCATCTCACATGGAAAACCCAACAATCCCAGTTTGTTTGAATTCCTAATATTACCAGCAGCTCCAAAGCCCACAGTTGTCTATAAAAGTAGACTGAAGTGTACGTACCCCTAGTTTCTGTTACAAAAAGAAGACATGCAGTGGGCCTACTGGTTATCTGCAACAAAACATCTGATACAGGGGTTTGAACCAGAGTCCAGGTTCCTATCTGCCTCTCTCCTTGCTAGTACAAGCTACAAATACTACAGAAAAAGCACACAAGTCCAATGCTTTCAAAGAGGTTTTCTAGTATTTCTATAAAATACAGTTTCTGACGTGTGGTAATACATGGAAGTGGCCTTCACAGGCTATTGAATCAGTCCTGCCATTTGTCAAACTAGGAGGACAGTGCTCACTCACAGGTTTGAAAGGGGACAGATATAAACCAGTGGGAAACTAAGAGTTTCAAGGCTTCAAATAGTATAAAGTGTTTGTTCAACAGACTTTAAAAACCATCTAAAGTCCTACACTTAAAGAAAAATTAAGAAAAAATAGATACACATTAAATTGTTGCTGGTGCTGGCCTCTTACAGACTCCCTTCAAACTTCAGGCATCACGTGATATTACACACATGAAAAGCCCTCTCCACGTATGACTCTGTCACTCCTCTCTCCATCTATAGATTTTTCTCAGCATGCAGTTCCACCACTTACAGCCATCATGACAGCATAAATCACTATCCTCATTAACATAAAGCCCCCCTCTGTATTTTGTCCCACCAGCCTATACCTCTAGATTTCCTCATAAAGGCACCTCCACCATGCTGGCCCTAAAAGTGATCGCATTCCAGATGAGGACATCATTGTTACTAAAAAGACCAGACAGTTCGTTGTCCTCCAACTCTCTCCAAAGTCAACATAAAGTTGTAACTGATAGGCTCGTATCTGATTCTGTCAATACCCCAACTCAAATAAACAAACTGCTACTACAGGTTGCACCTCCCAAAACTTGGACTCTCTGGTCCCGCAACATCCATGGGCCAGCAAGACCATGGATGTTACTGGACCAGACAGCCCCATCTGGGAGGCTGGTGGGAGGAGGGCTAGCAGCTGGGAGTCTGGTGACTGGGGCCCAGCAGCCCTGCACAGGGGAGCCCAGTGGTGACTTGTGCCCCAGGGTCTGGCCCCTGCACACTGGCTAGAGTTGGAGCCTGCGGTCAGGGCCAGCATCAATTCAGTAGGGGCCAGGCTAGTGACTGCTTGGACAGGGCTGAATGTAAAGGGTCTGCTGGGGCTGGAAGTGGAGCTGGAGGCAGGGAAGAGCCTCAGGGCTGGGGGTCCAGCGGCAGTGGACTTCCTCTGGTCCAGCAAATTCCCTCATTTGAGACCCATCATATCCTGAGGATGCCAGACCAGAGATGTGCAACCTGTAAAATGTTTACATATTTATACAGAACATTTAGGAGTATCTGTGAAAAAGTTCTGCTTGTCGGTTCTATTACGTAGAAAATACAAGTGTCTCCACAGTGCTTTTAAGCTAGCGCGCCCCAAGCTTGATCTGGTGGGAGCCGCAGCACCAGCAGCGAGGGGCGAGATCAGTCTTCATTTCAGTAGATTTCTTTTGCTTTCCTGTTAAGGTAACCAATTAGAGGACCATTGGTAGGCCCATCCACCTGGGATGCAGACTTTCTGATGTGGCCACCTGTTTTCACCAAGAACTGAAACCAAACTTCTTTCATACATTTCACGGAACACATCAGATGACAGCTTTCAGTCAGTGGAGTACTCATTATAAATTTCATAACTTATCTAGTTCCCTAGCATTTAAATCCTTATGACTATTTTTTCTAGATAATTGGAGACAGAATCCAGACAGAAGTCATGCTTGGTGTGTCAGTATGAAAGTCCAAGGTTTCATCCACAGTCAATGAGAAACAAACTCCTTTTATCTCAAGGGAGTAATAATGGTTAAAAATAGCTCAGAGAGTTAGTAACAGATATTTTATCAGTGTAGTTCAAGCCATATCAATAATAATGAAAGACATTACCATCTGGATATCATCCAACGGTTTACATGGAGAAAACTGATTATATTACTACAGATTCTAATGGATAAGTGTCCTTCCTACAAGGGTGCCGCCCAAAACACCAAACTCAGAAGGAATAGTAAGGATATAAAAACAAGCTTTCTTCTTGCTCCTAAACCTGCTTCTGCCACAGTTGGCGCATGTTAGTAGGCTGGTTTGTTACTGCCTGCGGTGGATGTTTAGTGGATAGCATATTTCAATCTTTAGCACTACCAGTCGTACATCCTTTCATCAGCGTTAAAATAAGCAAATATATATGACATATATTCCATGTTAGCCTGAGTGGTTGTCTTCTTTCCCTACAGTCGTATGATCTAAGTTAGATATGAGAAAATACTCAGATGAAATACAGGCTTTTACAGTATAGAAATTCATAAAAAAATTAAATATTTTTATAAAGGAACTATGAAGCATAATAGTAAAATAGATGTTCTTAGAAACGTCCAGTTCTAAGCTACACAAGTGAAAGAGATGAACAAATATCTTGAGCTTTGCGACCGGGTGCTCGCGAACAGGGTGCGTGCTAACAGGAGGGAGTTTGGAGAGGCTCTCCTGGAGGAGGAGAAGGAAGGAGCAAACTAAAGCAACTTGGGGTAAGTGGCTGCTTATATTTGGAGGTTTTGGGCTTGTGTGTTTGTTTGTTTGGAGTTTGGAGTGCTGAGCTGAGTGTTTGTTTGTTTGAAAGGCCGTGTGCTCAGGCAGGCAGGCAGGCAGGCAGGCAGTTGGAAGCTGATTAGGTTTGAATTGAAACACCGTGTGCTGATTGGCTGAGCTGTAGGCAGAGGGAGGAGCTATCAGGGAGGCCGAGCACTTAAACCCTGCTAGTAAGCGACCAGGGAGCTTTGCGACCGGGTGCTCGCGAACAGGGTGCGTGCTAACAGGAGGGAGTTTGGAGAGGGAGCTTGGAGGGAGCCAGTGACTTCTGTTGCCCTTAAACTAAATCCTTTATAACAACCTCTATCTGAAACATTTAATTAACCCTTATATATAACTAGAGTAGGAAATGGAGGCCGAAGCCCAGCAGCAGAGTGGGGGCTATCCTGTTTATTGTGTCGAGTGCAGTATGTATGACTACCTACCCTGTGGGCGGGTGGCATATGTGTGCGCTCGATGCAAGGAGCTCCTGGCCCTCAGAGACCGAGTGCGTGCTTTGGAGGCCAGGGTGGCTGAACTGGAGGAGCTAAGGAAGGCAGAGGTGTTTGTGGATGAGACTTTCCGGGACATAGTAGGGCTGTCCCACCTCCAATCTGACAGTCCTGAGGCTGTTACGGAGGATGAAAGGCTCAGGGAAGGAGAGCAGTCAAGGGGAGCAGAGGGAAACCATCCCATAGTTGGGACCCTCCTTCCAGAGGGTGCTGTTGTATCCTCTCGTGCCGAGGATACTTCTCCGGGGGAGGGAGCGCCAGCTGTTAGGAAGAAGCAGGTTTTAGTAGTAGGGGATTCGATCATTAGAAATATAGATAGTTGGGTTTGTGATGACCGGGCGAACCGTATGGTGACTTGCCTGCCTGGTGCGAAGGTTGCGGATCTCTCGAGGCATCTAGACAGACTTATGGGCAGTGCTGGGGAGGAGCCGGTCGTCGTGGTACATGTTGGTACCAATGACATAGGGAAGGGTAGAAGAGATGTTCTGGAGGCCAAATTTAGGTTACTAGGAAAGAGACTGAAATCCAGAACATCTTTGGTGGCATTCTCTGAAATGCTTCCAGTTCCACGCGCAGGGCCAGATAGACAGGCAGAACTTCAGAGTCTCAATGCGTGGATGAGACGATGGTGTAGGGAAGAGGGGTTTAGATTTATTAGGAACTGGGGACACTTTTGGGGTAGGGGGAGCCTATACAGGAATGATGGGCTCCACCTAAATCAAGGTGGATCCAGACTACTGGCATTAAACATTAAAAAGGTCATAGAGCAGTTTTTAAACTAAGAGGTGGGGGAAAGCCGATTGGTGCGGGGGAGCACCTGGATCGGACGGAGACTTCTCTTACACAAGGCTCCATAGACAGGGATTCCCTAGAAGTTAGTCAGATAGGGAACGTGGGAAATAATATATGGGCAAGAACAGATGTGAAACAATCGTGCATAAAAAAATCCAACGCGTCTGTGAAAGGCGGACATATAAATAGTGGTAGTTTTCTAACATGCTTTTACACTAATGCTAGGAGTCTGTCTAATAAGATGGGTGAACTGGAGTACCTCATATCAAAGGAGGAAGTTGACATAATAGGCATCTCAGAAACATGGTGGAATGAGGAAAATCAGTGGGACACTATCATACCGGGATATAAATTATATCGGAAAGACAGAACAGGTCGTGCGGGTGGCGGAGTGGTACTATATGTGAAGGATAATATAGAATCAAATGAAGTAAAAATCCTAAAGGAATCAAAATGTGCCATAGAATCATTATGGATAACAATTCATTCCTCTAATATGAATATGGCATTAGGAATATATTACCGACCACCTAACCAGGACAGTGATAGTGATGCTGAAATGTTAAGGGAGATTAGAGAGGCTATCAAAATAAAAAACACAGTAATAATAGGAGATTTCAATTATCCCCATATTGATTGGGTGCATGTCACCTCAGGACGGGATTCAGAGATTAAATTTCTTGATGCCTTAAATGACTGCTTCTTGGAGCAGCTAGTACAGGAACCCACAAGGGGAGAGTCGATTCCCGATCTAGTCTTGACTGGAACGCAGGATCTGGTCCAAGAGGTAACTGTTACTGGACCGCTTGGAAATAGTGACCACAATATAATAACTTTTAATATTCCTGTGTTGGGAAGAACACCGCAGCGGTCAAACATTCTGGCATTTAATTTCAAAAAGGGGAATTACACTAAAATGAGGAAGCTAGTTAAACAGAAACTAAAAGGTAGAGTAATTAAACTAAAATCCCTGGAAGCTGCATGGAAACTGTTTAAAGACACCATACTAGAGGCCCAACTTAAATGTATACCCCAAATAAAAAAACACAGTAAGAAACCTAACAAAGAACCACCATGGCTAAACAGCCATGTTAAAAAGGCAGTGAGAGAGAAAAGGGCAGCTTTTAAAAAGTGGAAGTCAAATCCTAGTGAGGAAAATAGAAAGGAACATAAACACTCCCAAATTAACTGTCATAATGTAGTAAGAAAAGCCAAAAAAGAGTTTGAGGAACAGCTAGCCAAAAATTCAAAAAACAATAGTAAAATGTTTTTTAAATACATTAGAAGCAGGAAGCCTGCTAAAAAAGCAGTGGGGCCCTTGGATGATAAAGATATAAAAGGAGCGATCAAGGAAGACAGTGCCATTGCGGAGCGATTAAATGATTTCTTTGCTTCAGTCTTCACGGCTGAAGATGTTACAGAGGTTCCTAAATCTGAGCCAGCCTTTTTAGGCGACAAATCTGAGGAACTCACTCAGATTGAAGTGACATTAGAGGAGGTTTTGGAATTAATTGATAAGCTGAATAGTAACAAGTCTCCAGGACCAGACGGCATTCACCCAAGGGTTCTGAAAGAACTCAAATGTGAAATTGCGGAGTTATTAACAGTGGTTTGTAACCTATCCTTTAAATCCACTTTGGTACCAAATGACTGGAAGACGGCCAATATAACACCAATATTTAAAAAAGGCTCTAGAGGAGATCCTGGCAATTATAGACCGATAAGTTTAACATCAGTACCAGGCAAATTAGTAGAAACACTAGTAAAGAGTAAAATTGCAAGGCACATAGAAGAGCACGAATTGTTGGGCAAAAGTCAGCATGGTTTCTGCAGAGGGAAGTCGTGTCTGTCTAATCTATTAGAATTCTTTGAAGGGGTTAATAAACATGCGGACAAGGGGCACCCAGTGGACATGATATACCTAGATTTCCAGAAAGCCTTTGACACGGTCCCACACCAAAGGCTTTTATGTAAATTAGGTGGTCATGGGATAGGAGGAAAGGTCCTTTCATGGATCGGGAATTGGTTAAAAGACAGAAAACAAAGGGTTGGAATAAATGGTAAATTTTCACAATGGAGGGGGGTAACTAGTGGTGTTCCCCAGGGGTCAGTCCTGGGACCGATCCTGTTCAACTTGTTCATCAATGATCTAGAAAATGAGGTAAGCAGTGAGGTGGCAAAGTTTGCAGATGACACCAAGTTGTTCAGGACAGTCAAAAGCAAAAGGGATTGTGAAGAACTACAAAAAGATCTCAGCAAACTGAGTGATTGGGCAGCAAAATGGCAAATGAAATTTAATGTGGGTAAGTGTAAGGTAATGCATATTGGAAAAAATAACCCAAATTACACGTACTACATGATGGGGTCAAATTTAGCTACGACAGATCAGGAAAGGGATCTTGGAGTTATAGTGGATAGTTCTCTGAAGACATCCACGCAGTGTGCAGCGGCAGTTAGTAAGGCAAATAGGATGTTAGGAATTATTAAAAAAGGGATCGATAATAAGACAAAAGATATCATACTTCCCCTATATAAAACTATGGTACGCCCACATCTCGAGTACTGCGTGCAGATGTGGTCTCCTCACCTCAAAAAAGATATATTGGCATTAGAAAAGGTTCAGAAAAGGGCGACTAAGATGATTAGGGGCTTGGAAAGGGTCCCATATGGGGAGAGGCTAGAGAGACTGGGACTTTTCAGTTTGGAAAAAAGGCGATTGAGGGGCGATATGATAGAGGTATATAAAATCATGAATGGTGTGGAGAAAGTGAATATAGAAAAATTATTTACCTTTTCCCATAATACAAGAACTAGGGGACACCAAATGAAATTGATGGGTAGTAGGTTCAAAACTAATAAAAGGAAATTTTTCTTCACACAGCGCACAGTCAACCTGTGGAACTCCTTGCCCGAGGAGGCTGTGAAGGCCAGGACTCTATTAGGGTTTAAAAAAGAGCTTGATAAATTTTTGCAGGTTAGGTCCATAAATGGCTATTAGCCAGGGATAAAGTATGGTGCCCTAGCCTTCATAACAAGGGCAGGAGATGGATGGCAGGAGATAAATCACTTGATCATTGTCTTCTGTTCTCCTTCTCTGGGGCACCTGGCATTGGCCACCGTCGGCAGATGGGATGCTGGGCTTGATGGACCTTTGGTCTGACCCAGTATGGCCATTCTTATGTTCTTATGTTCTTATGATAACATTACTTACCAGAAGGTAATACTGTTGATTTAGGTGGCTCGGTTGGTGTAGTTTTACTGGTACCAGGACTTAAAAGTTTTACATAGTTAGCAGGAAACCATCCTATCTGTCTTTTTTTCCCTCGAGCCTATAAAGAAAATAATTTTTTTAAGAGGGTTAAACACATAAGACCTCAAACCAAGCCAGGGTAATTCAGTCTACATTTTAATTTTATATTTTAAGTTACCCTGACCATTTTTAACTAGGCCAAATGACTTTAAAGAACATAGCTGATGGCTTTCTTTAAGAGCACTGAAACATTCAGATACTCAGTTAAATCCTCTTCTACTTGGCAAACCTTGATTTCTCGCACACTATTTCTAAAAAACTATAATTAAGACTATAGAATAATAAAAACGAAGGGCTGGAATGGACTTCAAGAAGTCATCAAGTTCACCTCCCTCACTAAGGCAAGGACAAGTAATTTGACTATCCATGACAGCTTGTCAGTCAACCAGTTCATAAAAACCTGCAGTCAGGGGAATTCCATAACCTCCCTTGGAAGCCTATTAAGAGCTTAACTACCTTTACAGGTAAAAAGATTTTACTAATACCTAGCCTAAAACTCACTTGCTGCATATTAACTCCATTATTTCTTATCCTACCTTCAGTGGACATGGAGAACTCCAAACTACAACCATAGTATTGTAAAACTACAATGGTTACCATGTATGCAATTACTACAAAAATAATGACAAACATTGTGGCAGAGGAAGTACATCCCAAGTTTGTTCAGATAAACTAGAAGGTTGGACTCATACTTAGTAAGAGCATAGGAAGATTCAAAATATGACTCTATGAATCTCCAGCTATAATTAACAACAAATATAGGAAGGGATATTAAAACTCAGGCTTAAGGGCTTCGACCAATCTAATCTAAGGAAACCACAATGAGACAATGTAGAGCACAGATCTGCCTGCTTCAGGGTTCTCACACCTTCCTCTGAAATATCTGCTACTGACCACTGCTGAAGACAGAACACTGAACTAGACAGAACTTGGATCTGATCCAGTCTGGCAGTAACCACGTTCCTGTCTGCAAAACTGGGCTAGATGCTTCACAGATTATTTTATCAATGAACTTTCCAGCTAAGGACCAGAAGATAAGCATGGAAGATGATTTTTATATGCTTCTGACCAACAATGGTAAAATTGACAGCTTTTAAGTTTCGTGCTAGTTCATTATTTGTAAGATGTGTGTGTTTTTAGCTATTAGTTGGATGAAGATGTAAGAATGCCTATGAGTGCAAGGTGGACTGAACTTGATGACCTGTTGAGGTTCCTTTGACATTTTACTGAAGTTTACCTTTTAAAGCCTAAGAAAAATATCTTTCCTCTCTTGAAAGCAGCCATCTGTTCAGTATTACATCTTGGATTACCAATTTAACCTAATTTTTCCAGATCTGATTAAAAGTCTGCATAGATTATTAATTGCCAAAAATAGTCCTGGAAGATTTCCCTAATCTTAACAGAATGTAATGACTAATAGATACATATGAACCACTGTTCTGTTTGGAAAAAAGCCGTTCTTCAGTATTTGATTTTATCTTTAGTCACTCCCACTAATCTTGATTCCAACTCCACACAAACACAGTAGAGGCTCTATTTCTTTTTTGATGGATACAAACATAAATAAACATTTCAAGAAAATCTTTCTACTTATACAATTTTTATTGGCAGCATTAAAATTTGTTTGTGCCTCTTACGTTATAAATTAAGAATGATTTAACAAGCTGTTGAAATTAACCTGTGAGACAATCTCCCAGAGGAAGATGAAGAACCACCAAGAAAGAAAGGAGGAGGTCATGTGAATATTTAAGTTTGTATACCTTCAAGCATGCACATTACAAAAATATACAATTTTGCTCTTTTGGATAATATTGTCATTACATACACCCAAAAATCAGTTTGATGACCCAAAGGACTGCAAAAAATTAGGTTTGTTGCTAAAAAGCACTGAAGTCAAAGTTTCAGAAATTAACTGAATCAACTTCTAAACATTTTTTTAAAATCTCACTGATTATTTTAACAGTATTAACCATTTTAAAGCACCTCTCAAAACTGTAATTCTCTCATCCGGCAACATTGGTCATCCAACAGGACCACAGATGTTACTGGTTCAGAGACTCACAGCTGGAAGGTTGCAAGAGAAAGGGCCAGTGGCTGGGAGGCCCACCTTGCAGGAGCCGGTTGCCCTGTGCTGGCAGTCCAGCCAGGGCTGAAGCCAGTCTCCCAGGGGTCAAAGGGGCCAGAGACCAGCTGCGGGTAAGGGGGCTGGTAGGGCTGGAAGTGTGGAGTGTATGCGAGGCTGGGGACTTCCCTTCATCTGGCAAATTCCCTTGTTCAGTACAGATCAGGTCCCAAGGTTGCTGGATGAGGGAGATGCAACCTGTAATTCCAAAGCCAGCTTTTTATGTACTCACAAGATATTCTCTCATTGGGGAAAAACTAATTCAATTAGCTTAGATAGTGTAAGGGATAACGAATTCTTTTAAATGAAATTTAAAAGCAATTTTATTAGTTTTACTTATGCTTAATTTTGGTCAAAATTTCATGGAATAATGATAGAGGTATCTGAAACCTTATCTCTTTCTCAGTTATAGACAGGCGTGTGCATATATGTTACGCATTAGCTCATAGATACCCTTACATGACTGCTGGACACAGATTTACTTATAGAGCAGATCAATGGTGTAGAAAGGCCAGAGAATGACAGAAACTGACTATTGCTCTGAGGCCCATGAATCTTCACAATGTGAAAAAAAAAAAAAGTTTCAATTGTTAGTTTACACCAAAAAAACCCAAAAAACAAAAACGAACCAAAAAAACCCAACCAACCAAAAAAAAACCTAACAAGGCAGACTGAGGAAACAGATCTGATTCGCCCCAAATCTGTCCTTTCCATTGCCCACAGCATGGCAAAATGCACTATTGTTTTTATATTTTATCTTAAAGATCTCGTGACTATTGGAAATATTTTGGCTGAATGATTTTTTCCAGAAGTACTGATGTGTTTGTGCTTTGAAATACAAAATAAGATAGGAAACTTATAGAAGTATTAGTAGTAGTAACTAACTTGGAGCTCTCCCTCCCACCATCCACCTGGATTCTTCTTTCTGATAAGTATCAGCTGACCGGGTGCCAGGGTAAGTTGTTCAGGTCCTGTCGCTGTGTAAGAGGCAATAACTTGGGCAATTTCTGTTAAATTTAAAGAGAAAAAAAAAATCACTTGATAACTGAAAAAACTGAACTAGTACCCAAGCTGAGCATGCATTATTTACTGTGCTATATATCATTAGTACAGTATGTCCGCTATACACTTCTTGCCATCAAATTGGTTTTATTTTCCACGTATGCTGTGCCTCAGATACGGACGGCAGTTCATACATAACAGAACAATGTGTGAGGATAGTAGAGGGTGGGTCAATGTAGGTTAGAATAAAGGTTCTGCAGTCACTTGGGAAAATAACGTTTATCATGAGGGCTACACACGATTAAGTCTATAGTCTTCGTGGCTACCGCAAGTAGCACCTTTGGAGAAAGACCTGAAGGAGAAGAGGGCACACAGAAGTCAGAGAGGGAGTTCCAAGTTATAGAGATTTACATGAAACTGTATTGGCAACTTTAAGGATTTAAAAAACATGAGTCCAGGCCCTTCCCTATGCTGGCCCATGAATTTTAAAGATCTTTAAAATCTTAAAGCAATCCACCCTGAGATCTATGACTCAGTCTCCCCACTAGCAATGGTAATGATGGAAGTTAAGAATGAATGAGGTAGTACTGGGGCAGCACCTAGAGTAAAGAGACACGTGAAGCTAGTCTGCCATGGAACTCAGAAAAGGACCAGTTGTAAAGGAAACCTCCCCACACTCCCCCTGCCACCCACCCCACCCCCAAAAAAAGAGCAGAATCTTGGAAGGTACAGGGAGAGAGTTTCATAAGAAAGGCCCCATCAGCTATACTGAAGGCAGCAAATAACTTAAGAAATAAACAATGGAAGAGCAGCTCTGAAATCTGTCCAGAAAGCTTCTGTTAACCTAAAGCAGAAGTAACTTAAAGTGGTTTATACAAAACAGAGACTCAGCTGGGAGATGAGCAGAATCTGAGTAAACTATGTTCAGGGGAAGAAGCAGGCTGAAGTGTTTAAATGTAGAAGAGTGCCTCATTGAGGATGAGAGACAGGGACAGCTGAAGTGGGGGCAAGAAAATCAAAAAGTGATAAAATTAAGGGACCAGGCTGACAAACTGGTAGCTCACTGTAGGACAGACACCAGAACTGGAAGCTGGGTTGAAATTGCAGCATATGAAGTGTGCAAGCAGGAGGCTGTGAACAGCACTTTTAAAAGTTAGACAGACAGTGACAAGATTACATGTGGAGAAGAGGTGATAGCTGTTACACGCATTACAAAGCTGAAGTAGTAAAGCTGGCAGAAAAGTTGGATACATTGCTATTGGAGGAATTCTGCAGGCCTCTAGATTTTTAGGTATTCAGGGGCAAGAGAGCAGGAAGAGAAAACTAGATTTGGGGTTTATCAGAATTAGTTTTAACTTATAAAGCTCAAAAATATCCATCTCTCTCTATAATAGGGCATAATTATATTAATCCACTATACTGTACAAGGATGCTGGAAAGAGCAAATATTGGCTTTCATTTCACCTGCCTATCAGAGTAGGAATACACACCTACTTTCTTACAAGTCACCATTTAAATACAGAAACTGAAATTTAAGATTACAGGTTACAGAATATCCCCTTTCCCACCAACATGGACAATGACTGGTACAAGTTAACACAAGTTATGATATACATCAAAGTTCAGATTTTCACCTATTGCATGTCATGGAGAAGTAGGAAATTAAAGAGGAGGCACCTAGAAATTAAGTAAATAAACCAATAGCATTCTGAATACATTCTTAATTATTTTTCTGAGTGTTGAACTCTTACAGGAAAAATTCCAACAGAATCACAAGCTAGCTTGGAAAAGTAAGTTTGCTTTTAGCAAAGTGTGTATATAGAACAAAGACATACAACCCTTGTCTGTATAAACATGGACAGATCTATATTCAGTTTTGAATTGCTTCCGAAATTTAAGAAAATAAACTATTCTTGTGCACTCATCCACTACCAGACTTTGGCAAGAAAGGCCAATCTTCCTGCTGCTCAGTTATTCAGAGAAAGTAGTGAAAAAATTCAATCATCTCTAGAAATTTTACTTCCTGTAGGCTGGGCATTCAGGAGGTCAGCCACATCAGAAACACTGAAATCTCCATGCTGAGGACCAGGCAGGGCCAATCCTCAGTTTTGTGGCCCACTTCAGGAAGTAAAATTGCGCAGGATCTCAGGCGGAATGCCACAACCTGAAGTGGGATGTGTACTTATTGTACTGGGTAATAAAAACTGCAGAATCCTCAGGGACCAACTACCCTGAACTCTCCCCAAGTTGTGTACATTTACATTCACTTTAAGGCAACAGTTTCTGGGGAGTTTTGAAACCACTTGGCGCTTAAATTCTAGCATGATGGATGCTATACAAAACACTGAAGCAGATGTTAACACTTAGAGAAGGGTACAACTTTCTGGGCTATATCTAAGGAAAGGGGCAAGAAGAAGAACGAACTTATTGTTACAAAGGATATTCTGTTGATATTTAAGTTTCTTACTCTCTTAGAAGTTAATGATATCCTCTAGAACATGAAAGAATAAATCATGACACACTAACTCACCAGGTTTCTTCCCTAAACTTCCTGTTTTTCCAGCAGTTCCAGGGACCTTAAAATAAAAAGGCAAATGTAACTTACATATATTCATATGTTTATTCCTCCTGACTACCAAAATGGCTTTGCTACAGTGTTTTCAAAAGCAAGGATCTGAATAGTTAGGGACTATGCTGGTGTGGATCTATTACTGTAGCAATTCTCAGATGGATTGCGACCCCAAATATTGTCTATAACAATGAGCAATGAATGATTAAAAACAAACATTATCTTCAATAGTTTTAACAGGAAGGAGTATTTTTAGTTTGGAGACTCAGATAAGGTTTCCAGACATGTAACTATGCATGACCCCCTGCATCACTCTAAAGGAAAAATGATAATTCAGCTGTCAGAGTTCACAGCCAGTGTAATTTATCCTGCTAAACTACCTGAGGAACCAATCTGAAAATCCAAAAACCTTCCTGCACATCCAAGTTATTAAAAGTCTGCCCAGAAAAACAGTACTTCTGAATGCTGGAAAAATGTAATAAAATAACATTGCAATATTACTGCAACCTTCACTCCCTTGTCCCACATTGGTTGGAAGATTCGAGAACAAGACCAGGTTCTTATAGCATACTGTTATTTCTTCCTAAAGTACACTGCACAAATAACGAGCAATTGAGATTATATCAGAAAGCTTGTATTTTTCTGAATATCCACATTCTGCTGCTGTTGGAAGAATTTTCTGCAATCTATCAGATTAAAGGATAAATCTTTACATCTACATATTCAAAGGCTAAGTGTACTAGGGAAATACGTCAATTTCATATATGCAGTTCTAGCTACTGCATTTGCATATTTAGAATCCATGCATCTGAATCAACTTATTTCCCTACTATAGGCCTATCCTCTATACTCTCCTGTCAATCTCCCTTACTCCACGTGATAGTGTGTAGTACAGGGGTCAAATGCAGACTCCAGAGAGCTTGATTTTGCAGCATCTATTCCAGACACAAAATCAAACTCTGGAAGATCAACCCTGACTGGGTCAATCTTCCACTTAGTACAGACAAGCCCTACGCTAACTCTTAATGAAGAATTTGCTGCACTGAGACAAGTCTTGGAGGACGACTCTCTCTGAAAGAGCTATTACTTATTATTTAGGAATCTAGTCCAAATAAGCTTTTAGAAAAAAAAAACCCCACTTTTAAAAATGTCTTCACCATGATATTCTTCCATTTTTAAAGAGAAAAGTACAATAAGTCAGTAGAATACAGTATACAGTAAACCCTCAATTTACTGAACTAACGAGGGGAGGCTTGCATGTTGAATAGTAACAGAGATAGCCGTGCTAGTCTATATACTATCAAAACAAAGAATTTTTAAAGTGCTACTGGACTGCTTTTTTGTTTTAATGAGGGGAGGGGTGTCCACTATGCCCAAAAGTCAATTAAATGAGAGGATTTACTGCCCACTCACCCCAGTCCTCTCCCCCCAAAAACAAAATAAAACAAAAACAAAACCCCAAAACCAATAGATGAGGAACCCGTCCCCCACACCTGCCACTTACCAGAGCCGCCACCACTGGATCCCACTGCATGCCTGGGATCCCACTCAAGTCACCTTGCTGCATGCGGCTGTATGCCTTGAGCTAAACGCACCTGGAGGGACCATCACCACAGTTGCCACGCGGTCCTTCCACCGGGAATGGGGCACGTATGCAAGTGCCAGTCTGCCTACGTACATGCCCCACCCCTGGTGAGAGCAGCACGCGGTGGCTTCAGTGGGGAAAATGGTGGCTCCTCCAGGCTGCGGCAACATAAGTCTCAATTTCTGAGGGGCGGGAGGAGGAAGGAGGAGAATGATTCTACAGACCCCAGTGGACTTCAGGAACAATGGGTGGGGGCAGGGAGAGTCCATTGTTCCCTAAGTCCACTAAATCAGGATTTGTAAAAATCGAGGGTTTACTATAATTTTCAATTTGTTGCAAGAAGGAACTTAAATGCATACAACTACATAATGATCCATAGCTAGCATCCACTGACAGATGACACCCACATTCTCAAACAGATGAGAATAGGTGCTCATTATTACAAGATCTTATGTTAGGATGTTTTCCTCTTTATGCTGTTTCAAGATATATCTTACTGCCCATTCTCTTTGCTCACAGTAACCGGAAAATGGCAATAATTACTCTGATTTGGCTGTACATGACTATCACATAGGCCTTTATTATCTGTAAGTGAAAGGGCTTTCCGTGGTACTTTATATAGGAATATCCCCCTCAGACTTCACCGTAATAATCCATTTTTCCCCTCCCACATTTGATAGCTGTAAAAATAAAAAAACCCTCTCTGTGATTCACTGATTTCAAATAATCAAATGAACATTAAAAAGAGAAAAAAATGTTAGATGTTTTAATTTTTTCGTATTCCTTTACCTCAGTATCTTTCAGTCTCACATAATTAGAAGGAAAGACTCCAGACTTATCACCCAATGTTCCTGTCCACCAGTCACCATCTTTTTTTGTCACAAGAATCATATCTCCTTGCTGAAAGGTTAGGTCTCCTTGTTCTGAACTTTCATATGTGTACATGGCAATATATTCTGGAGGGGGAAAAATTCCAAAAATGGAAAATGCTTTTGAATCAAAGTATAATTTGCATATTATACATTTATGAAGGTAACACAACATGATCTGCTCAAAGGTTAGGTATTTCCTACATTTCTGTTGTAATGTTTCTGTATAGGCAACCCTTCACGCCAAAACATTTTCCCATCCTTCACCAGTGAGGTTTAATACTTACATTTCTAAATTAGCTCTGCTTCAAAACTACTTAAAACTAAAGTTTTTGGTAAACCACTAGCATGACTAAAGTACATAAATATTTTTTATTTAAAAAAAAACAACCTAAAACCTCCACCCAAAATCTCCATCTTACATCCCCGTTTGATAACTTGTTCTTCAAACATGTACTTCCTATGTCCGTTCCACTTCGGGTGTGGTACATGTGCCAGTTTGGTCAACGCTAGAGAACTGTTTCCCAAAGGGGTCCCAATCAGAGCAGAGAATGCACACACTGAACCTTCATGGTAACTAATTAAATGGTTACAGCGGTGAAGCACTTTGGCCCTTTGTCAGCCCCTCAAGAATTCAGAGAAAAATCACCTTAAATAGATAATGAAAGTCTGCTACAAGTATTAAAAGCTTTCCATGGCTCTGATGAACAACCAAATAGAAGTGGGCATTCTCTGAAGTCAGAGGCAGTGAACTAGTCATCGCGATCTAGAGTGTGGACAACAGAAGTTGGGGTAAACATAGAAAACTATCTTTTTGGTCTATCGGTCAAGTTTTTGTAGGTCTAAAATAGGTCTGAGGCAGGCCTTGGACTTTTCAATGAGAAGAAAAGACTCTCTCCCCGCAATGCTAACTCTGCTGTCCTTAGCTGTACTAAAGACTGAACTTCTTGAATCTGTAAGTCTCGTGAGAACGGTCCTTGAAAAAAAGGGGCAGTGAGGTAGGTGGGAAGGGGGAATAGAGGTGAATTGCAAGCTACATCTCAGTTTTGTCACGCTCAGGACCCAACTGAGCAGTTGTTATGAGGGTCCATCAGCTTAGTGCTTTCTCTTTGGACTTTTGTATAAAAGCCCAAAGACTTTAAGGCTGTGCTAGACCAGAGGGGAACAAACTATGGCTTGCAGGCTGCATCACCCATCAGCCATTTTAATTCGGCCCTTAAACTCCCTCTGGGGAGTAGGGTCTGGGGCCTGCCTGACTCCACACGGGCCATGGCTCTGCACAGCAACCAGAAGCCGCAGTATGTCCCCTTTCCAGCTGGCTCCTATGTACTATACAGGGAAAGTGAGGGCTCCATGCACTGCACCCATTGGCTGGGAACCACAATGGATGGGAGCTTCCGGGGTGATGGCTGCAGACAGGGGACAGCAAAGAGAATCACTTGACTGCACCTCCACATACAAGCTGACCAGAAGGGGGATATCCTGCTCCTTCCAGGAGCTGCTTGAGGATATATGTACAAGCTGGGAGCCTGTACTCCTGACCCCCTCCCCCCATCCCTTGCCCCAGCCCTGATCCCCCTCCCACCCTCTGAACCCCTGGTTTACAAGGCCACACACTCTCCTGCATCCTAAACCCCTCATCCTCCAGCTCTACCCCAGAGTCTCCCCCCTGCCACCCCAGTCTCCACATTCCAGCCCGTCACAGCCTGGAGCCCCCTCCCACACTCTGAGCTCCTCATTTTCAGCTCCAGCCCAGAGCACCTATTCCCAGCTGAAACCCACACCCCAACCCCAATTTCATGAGCATTTGTGGCCCTCTACATAGTTTCCATACTCAGTTGAACTCAGACCAAAAGGTTTGCTCACCCTGGACCTAGACCCTTTTAAAGAATCCAGACTGTGGTCAGTCTTCTGAGAGAATAAAGGGCAAGTCCTCCATTGTTTGATGGACTTTGGGTGGATTGCCAGACGATTTCAGCCAAGATGCACAACACAATAACTGCTGTTACCATTATCAGAGCTTCTGAAGCCGTGTCATTCAATCCAGCGTGTACAGACAATCTTGCTAACACAGGCAGCCTTTACTTAAAAGAGCTCTCAGCTCTTTAGCATCATCTGGCAACTTGCCTATAGATTTCAACAGTGCCACAACTGAAGTAATCAATGTGCTAAGAAAGCCTGATAGTTTGCCATTAAGTTACCCTATGAAAATATATACACCTCAAATAATTCCAGGGATTTTCTTTCCTTTTTTTTTTCCCCATCTTTGCCCTTGGAGCAGTTTTAGAATACCCTTGTTTCATTTTCTCATTTGCAGACATGACTACCAAATACTACAGTGCTGGGTGTGAATAAAAATGCTCATGTCCCTGGCAGGGAGTCTGGTACCTCTTTTCCATTTTCTGAGCAGTGGGTGCCAAAAGAAAAGGAAGCTAATCAAAGAATTCTGGCAGGCTCTAAGATGGCTTTATTAATAGGCAGAACCAGATGGGCTACCCGATTCAAAATATCCACTTCCTTTTGTGGAACGGGTTACTCTGAACACATAGGCAGGCAGACACCATTTTCTCCTGATTTTTCTGGTACATTTTATAATCACACTGGACTTGGGAGGACAATTCTGAGTAAGTGATGATTCGGTGATGCTGAGCAAGCACTGTGCAGAGGAACAGGGCAGCCGTCCCATGCAGGAGTTTCCCCACAGCAGGAGCTGCCTCACCTAGGTACAGGATGCCAAGGGACGAGGCAGTGATCCCATGGATGGGCTCCCTGGCACAAGGAGCTGCCTCCCCTAGGTGTGGGGCACCAGGGAACAAGGCAGCTGCCCCATGGCAGAGCTTTGCTGGCAACTGGTGCTAATGCCATGGGGGTGCCAGGGAATGGAGCAGCTTCCCCACGGAGGAGCTCCCCTGCAGCAGGAGCTGTTGCCCTGAGGCACAGGCACCAGGTAACAGGGCAGCTTCCCCATAGAGGAGCTCCCTGGCAGTGGGGCTGATCCCCCAAGGCACAGGGTGCCAAGGAACTGGGCAGCTGCTCTGCAGTGGGGCTCTCTGGCAGCAGAGGCTGCCACCCTGAGACACTGGGTGCCGGGGAACAGAGCCCCACAAAACATGGGGCAATTTGTCCATTTTCTTAAAAACGTCAGGATGCCTGTGGGACAGCTTAAATAAAGGACTGTCCTGGGAAAAACAGGATGGAGGGCCACCCTAAAAACCAAGCATAATATACATCCTCTGATTCCAAGGACAAGTTAGTACAGTCTGAATGGCAAGGTATCTTGGTACCAAGAGGACTAACAGGAGACCAAGACCTAGACAGATGGGAGGTGGGTGATACTGGAGGAAACATATGAGACTTTCCTGCTGAAGGGACCACGTGCCTCCTCTGCTGCACAACAAAGCTTTCAGGCCCTGATGGCACGAACAAAGATTCAGTCCCAAACAGCACCAAGTGAGTATATGGCACAAAACATCCCAGCTCAGGAAGAAGCAGTAATGGAACCTCATCCTGTATCAGAGGTCAGTCTGACAATGATAACCACAAACTGCACACGCTGGCCACTGCAAACACTTCTAGTGTAGTGGCACTGAGAAAGCTGGTACCACTGAAGGTCTCAGAAATGGCGTTGGTCCCCACAGTCTTCCATGAAGGCTCAGCGTCGACTCTATATTGCTAGAATACTGTACTAGGAGCTCTCTTAACTTTAACTTTGGTAACAGTCTTCTTGTTCTGGAAGGCTGGGGACCCTGTCCTCAAGATGAAGAGGGCTTCTTTTGGCTGGAAAAGGTTGAAAGGGTGGACTTCTTTTGCAGCAAGCACAGTACTGGAAACGGAGACTGGTGTATCCAGCTCTCTCTCCTGCATGGATGCTGCCAAATCTGGTGATGTGCCCTGCAACAGAGCTAGCAACTGTATTCCAAAGAGGGAAAGAAAACTAGTTCCACATCTCCAAATCAAACATCTCTCAATTTCTTAGGCCTGGTTTGAAACCCCAAACAAATAAGGCATTTATGCCTCACGCATACGTCTCCAAAAACACTTTCAATAGGGAGCAAAGATTACTGAGTGGTACAAACTTGCTAAAGCCAGAATGATGTTTAAATCTCAGGGACTTCAGCATGCACCAACACCATGCTAAAAGCTTTAAGAAAAATAAGATAGTAACACCTATTTATGAAAGTCCTGTTTTCTAACAAAAATCATAACTACAACCATATTAAACTATTACAAAAAAATACCTCCAGCAAATTTTTTTGGAAAACAGAATAGAAGAGAGAAGCACCTATGCACAACTACCAACCACAAGCAGTAAAAGAGGAACTGATGGGGGCCAGGGCAGCTCCATCCTTTCGTATCTTTCACTAATATGTGCTGCCCTGAAGGACACTGTTATGGGAAAGAATTCTCCAGCTTGAGCGACCTAGCACACATACTCCCAAAACAGAATGGACACACACAAGCACTTGATAAATGATTTACATTTTAAGTATACTTTCTATGGGTTCAATTTTACGCTGAGCGCTAGCATTTTCAGTCCTAGCGTACAAAATTCCAGTTTCTGAACTTCTGATCCAGTCTTCATTGTGTGTGTCGGTTGGCTGTCATGAACAATGAATTCTTTCATTACTTGAAGCTTTGTATGGAGACAGACAATCTCATTGTATCCTACATAACCGTTGGCTTGAAAATGCTAAGATAATGCTGGAATGACAATTTTGTTAAAACATGGTCAGCTACTTGGTATTCAAGAGCAAAAAAAAAACTGAAGTAGACTGATGTTGAGAAATGCTAAATGAAAGCTTTTACAGGAGTACAAATATGAATCTCAGACAAATCAGTAACGTTTTCTGAAGTAGTAAGTACATTATATATGGTTCACTAAACTGTTTAAAAAAAGTGGGGGGCGGGTCTGCCAAAAGTGTACCAAAGATTCTAAAAATATTCTGGATTTCACACACTGCTTGCAGAAGCCAGAGGTAGACATGGCATAGTTAATGTTTGTGAGTAAGTGTACTAGCTTTTATCAAAGTCTGTTTCTGAAGACCACTTCTCCAGGAGTTTCCCTTCCTATAGAAATTTTCACGCTGTTGACTCCACAAAAAGCTTTCTAAACTAATTTAAAAGTATATGCTGTTAGCACAGGGTGCAAAATATCTAAATAAATCAAACCAAAAAATACGGAACATAAGACAGAAGACATACAGTATCCTACGTTACAGCTACGGAGCCAACACTGGGAGGGAAATATTTTAGCCCTTTTGTATTTGCTTTTAAACAGTCTTTGAAAATTAAGCAAGCCATATTTTAGAATCCTTCCATAATGCCCCTTTCCACATTGGCATTTTTTTTTAATATCAGTAGCAAAGTTCAGATTGTATTGCATGTGTGATAAAAATTGCCCAAAATGATTCCCAATAAATTATAGCTATACAGATGATATAAAAAAACTACAGAAAGAATTTAAGGCTCTGCTAAAACAACTGATCTATTACTATCTTGTAAAATATATTTAGATTCACACACGTAAACATGCACACAGGTCCTGTATCTTGCCTAGGGTGTTTTTTGGACAATTAAGTAGCCTTCTGAAACAGATCAACTCCAAGAACCTCCCTTTAACTATGAATCAGATTAGCAGTCAATACTTGGCAATATAAATGACTGAAGTGAACTGGCCCAACTACTGCCGGAATACTTCCATTTAAATGAAAAATAAATACTTTACTGCCAATATTTTATTACTAAAAATATGGAGAGACTATACGTTTAATAACTGAATTCAGTTTCCACCAAGGTAACAAGTCTTATGAAAATTTTGCTTTGCTGACAGCAGTTTATCAACCATATATTTGAAGAAAAATTCTGTTTCCTTGTCTCCTATGCTATTGGGGTTTGTCTGATGACAAAGTTCTTGTCATGGAAAAGATCTACACAACTTCAAATACTCATATGGTTTTTGATTAATAATAGTTTATTAACAGAAGGTGTCTAATGTTCAAAATGAAATGGTAACAAAAAATACCCATATCAAACTCAAGGCACTGAGTGCACTGCTTTTAACTTGCTATTCATTTATGTTTAGTATCTAACCTTTTTGGGCCAAAAGACAGCACAAATGAAAACTAGAAAAATTCTCCAGTATATACATGTCTGTTAGAATAATTACCCTTTTTTAATTCATGTATGTACATTCATTTATAATTCTTAACCATTTATGAATGACACTGCAATCTAACATTTGACTTCAGTCTTCTGCCTACAACAAGAAGTGCCCAGGCTTTGAAGATGAATAAAGGGCATATTTCCATTTGAAATGTTCTGTGTCTGCATGCCATGTAAAAATATGTGCACCTACTTCAAGATAGGCAAGGATATTAATCATATTAAATAAGCTGGCTCTCAAAACTTTGTTTTTTGATTCACAATGGTTCTTTGTGAATAAATTGAATCCTGCAGTGACCAAGTATATATTTTCCTACTCAAATGTTGGATAGACCAAAACTTTTCACTTCTTCAAAAGAGGATACAAATCAGTGCTGATTCTAACCAAGAGGATAAATACTGTTCTTATGTAAATGAACAGTTTAACAAAACATAGCCCTGTAGTAGTAATTCTGGATGAAATTCAAGTTCATATTTTGTAAAGTAACAGGGCCTGATCCTGCAAGGGTACCAATGACTACTCATGCAGACCGACTCTGCCTCTGAACTTGCAGCTATTACTAGGGATTTTTTTTTAAATTGTACAGCACAATGTATTTAACTGAAATTCTTACCTTCACCTGACACAGCAGATTTAGTTGCTGGTGATGTTACTCTCTTGAGACTTGCAGGACTTTCTGAAGAACCAGAATCCATGCTGAAAGAGAAAATAAAAAATATTAAATGCCTCAGATTCTCTAAATTTAACAAAAACAACTAAAGATTTTAAATTAAAAATTCATTTAAAGCCATATCCAGGACAAACTATTTCAACTTGAAAAGCAAAAAAAATAGTAAATTTTGAGTTTTTTAAACTTTGCTGTACTTTGTCATATGAAGTGGAAACCCCCACCCCCGAAACACAGTTTCCTTCTTCCCCTCGCTAGAAATATGTAAAGTTTATTCTAGTTTTCATTACCAACTAGAATGCTGTTACCATAAAATGTATTGCATTAAATTACAATGGCTGTGTTGACATGAACTCCCAGCTTCCAAGAGAGCATGGTCAGTAGGGTGTCGGGAGATTACTAATGAAGTGCTGCGGCGCATATGCAGCACTTTATCAAGCTAATTCTCCCCTGCAGCAACTTCAAAGCACTGGCTTGCGTGTAGCCACGGCTAACCCACAGGTACTTCAAAGTCCCTGGGCTACTTCTAAGTCCCCTTTACTCCTTAAGCTGCAAGCTGACACTTCAAAAGTTTGCCGCTTCGAAGTTGCTGCAGGGGGAGAATTAGCTTAATGCAGTGCTGCGTAAGCACTGAAGCACTTCATTAGTAATCTCTCGACACGCTACTTACCATGCTCCGTTCGAAGCTGGGAGCTAGTATAGACACAGCCAGCCAATGTTCTACTTTTTTAAAACACTGTTAATGAACTCAACATAGGAAAGTGACAATATACTAAATAGCTCTATTACATACACATTTCACTTTTTGCTTATTTTATCAACTCAAATAAAGGTGGTTACTTTTTAGTCTTGTTGGCATTATAAAGCCATAGCAGCAACAGGAGAATAAATGGGATTCTGTTCCCACTCATGGATCAATAGAACTGTTATCTATATTCTGAATGCAGAAACATTGGTCGTGATACAAGATACAGGAAGAATATAGCTTTATTTTCATATCCCACAGTAAGTTTGCTGCTGAGGAAATTTTAAAAAGCTCAAAACCATAGCTCATCTTATTTGTAAGCCAAGCCACGCTGATCTGAAAGCAGACACAGAAATATAGCGACACAATGCCATTTTAATCGAACAACTTTTCAGAATAGAGCCAATGCTTTCATAAAACAAATGTACAAATATATCCAACGTTTTAAATAAGAATGTAACATCATAGTGGTAATGATTAAATAAAAAAGCTATACATTGTAACAAAAGCAAGCAAACAAAATACCTTGTTGACTTTCTTATGGGGCCTGAAATCAGTTTCACATATGATTTGGGAAACCATCCCTTTTGACCATGGACCTCTCCAAACCACCACATGTCCTGCTGTTCCAGAACTGTGATGATATCATTTTTGTTAAAATTTAGATGGTTGTCTTTTTTGGCTCTCCAAGGATACAAGGCCTGTGCTTGAAGCCCCTCTACTTTTTCACCCTATTGTGGCAAGACAGAACGAGTGAATCACATGGTGTCTTTTGCAAAGGCGGCTGCTAAAAAAAATAGAGGGTTTTTTAAAATTCATTTATACACACAGATCTGTATGTACACTGTTTCTATTAAAACAAGTTTTTTCCTCTCCAAGCCAAACAGATATTTTTTTAAAAAATTACAATGAAATGGATATATTAAACACAGTCCACCAGGATTTCTGTATTTGTATTAAAAAGTACATTTTGCACACATTAATTTTTTTACATGGATGTTAAAATTATTGGTCTCAAACAGATTTAGGGGAAGCTATATATATGAAGACAAAGGCTTACAGTAAATCTCAAACATGTACCTAGAGAAAATCTTTTTGCTGTAACTTATTCATTATGCCTTCTTGCAGTCTAATTGCTTTTTTGGGTGGCAATTACATATGTAACACATTCCAGAATGCTATATCTCTGTACTAGCATCACATTATTTTTCAGCTGGTTTCAAGGCACTGTGATCTAACAGATGGCACACGCGACTGGGGTTCAGCAATGGAACTGGGCATATAACTGATTTTTCAGTTTTCTGGTATATCAGGAAAAAATTAAAAAACATGCACCATTTGAGTCAAAATGAATTTAAAAATGCAGTTTGACCCAAAACATTTTGCTTCCAGGCACTATTAAAGAGCTAAATTAACAAAATGATTGCTAGAGGAAAGAGTACTGATGCTGGCCTCCTGGTAAAACTTCTTACTCCCGGCCTAAGTCACTCGCCTTAGACGTGGGGGATCTCTTTTTGAATCCCCATTCTGAAGCTGAGGTTTGAGGCAAAAGTCATTCCCCTCTTAAGTGAATGTCCTCATCACTAAACTCAACTCCCCCGCCCCCAGCCCAGTCCAATTTATTCAGGCATTTTACAAACAGTGGAGTAGCTTCAATAGGAAAATTCTAAGATATAGCCCAAATGATTAGAGAACAAAGCTGGGAGTGGGAAACTTGAACTCCATTGCCTGCTCCAGAGCAGAAAACTCAGGTTCTAACCCACCACAAGCCAGGTGTCTGCACGCATCACGGGGATAGGAATTACATTCAAACAGGAACACCACCCGCTCCCACTCTCTTCCATGACCATTGGAGAATTTAACCTGAACATATTTTTGCCCTTGCCTAAAACAATAAGGTAAATTTTTATCAAATTTACCAATAGTTTTGAGATCAATCAAAGCAAAATGTGACTTTTTTGTCCAAAATATTTTGCCCAGCTCTACTTGAGAACTCTTAGAATGCCAAACTGCACTTCCCGCATGGCTCTGATTCACACCATCTTCTCATCTTGAAATAATTTACCTGCCTTAGGAGGAACACTGGAAGGACAGGTCAATAAATGTTCATTCATTGCTTTGCAGAAGTTCAACTGAGTTAAGTGTGATTTCTGCACAAAGCCACTTACCTGCCCCAGGACAGGAGAAGGAGATGATCCAATAACAGTGGCAGGGGTGAAGGCTGACCTTTGTCTCACCTGGCCAGAACTTGGAACAGTCAGAGAAGGTTGAACTGCCCAAGCATCCCAATTATCTGTCTCTGGTTTTTCATTAGTGCTGGTCGGCCACCTGAAAATAAGGTGGAGTGTATTATCTGCACTTTTGATTGCAGTGACTACTACTTTCTGCTGAAAAGGAAACTTGCTCACAACCATAGTTTTATACTAAGGCCCTGTGTACGTGCTCTAGAAGAAATCCTTATAACTGATTTTCTGCTAGGGGTACAGTGTCTTTGTACTCTGTCTGAAGTAACCGTACGTGGATTTACTCCATGTATGTCCCCTTAAAAACGTAAGCACCGTGTGCTGTTACTGCTTCTTGCTCACTAATGCTAGGTCATTTACTCCCCTCCCCACCCTTAAGTCATGTTTCTATACAATAACATTTCTACTCCAAGCATTCCATATACTGTGTTCATCTTCCAGTCACGGTGCGCCATTCAGATTGCTCCCCACATCTCAACAGGTCACTAATCTCCTCCTCCCTTTCTGCATCAAATTCTTACTAGTCAGGCTCACTTTTAAGGCTCTAGTGGTTCTATTTTTGTTTATTCCTCTGCCTCATCTGGTGCAATGTTGACCTCTGAAGTCCTCCTTTGTCAGCTCAATGATTTTTTTTTCATGATGTCACTGACCCTTTGAAAGACTACTTCTCATCCTGTAAACTAACTGACTATCAATGTCACCATCACCTAAATGCAACAAGCTGGTAACAATCAAGTAAGAAGCGGTGTCAACTCTGTTCTCTGAGATATTTATCTGGTATATAAACAAATGCAGGGTGACACGCTGAATATCCAGCTGTAAAATAATCCTTGACATGATTGAGGAAAAGTGGCAGATGGACAAGCTCCTGTGCTTTTCTGGATTGCTTTAGAGGATATGATCAAAGTATACCCTTGGACTGGAAAGCCTATCACATAAACACAAAACAAACATGCTTTTCATGGTCTATCTTGCAAAGGAAACATGTTTACCTGAGGTAAAAAAATTATGGTGGGAGCTCTGTACTAATGAAGAGGAATAATCCCTTTTGATTTACAGTGTATAGCCTAGCTTCCCAAGTCTCTCATGTGCCAGTGGATAAAAAAATGTAATGATTTTAACTGGACACAAACTGACTGTTTGAAACTCTGCAGTATTGGCTTGGATGCCTAGAAATAACCACCAGCAAACATACGTTGAACTGAAGTCTGCCCAGTTGTTGGAGGTTGCAGAAGATTCTGTTGAAGCTGGAGCTGCTGGTGGTGGAGGTGTTTCATGAAAAGAAACTTTAGGTGCAACTGCAGTGTCAACTACTGGTTTCAGAGAGGTTGGAACTTCGTTGTCAGGTATTTTCTCTGCATAGTTTGCAGGGAACCATCCAGTCTTTCCCTTCAGTTCTCCTCCAAGCCACCCAGGTTCTCCAGTTTGGCTTTCATCGACCTGTAAGTACATTAAGTCAGGAAGTTCAGAAATTAAGATAAACACGTTCACTTAAAAATCTACCTGCCATTCACAGTTGATTAGTTTTCTCCAGTTACGGGAAGTTTCATTACAAACTAAGATCCATATGGGCAAAAATGCTTTTTATTTATTTAATATTCAGCTGTTCCACATACAAAATACATAGAAAACGTAATGGCATGAGTAATGTAATGTGACCTAATCCTTTTTACAATTAATACTTTCCCCAATTCAAATATTTGCATGGAATATCAAAGAGACTGCCTAAATCTCAGGCTATGCCTACCCTTGCCCACATCCCTGAGTACTTGTCTATATACTGGTAGCACATGTACCTTGAACTTACACAGCATCCACATATTCTGAGGGGGCAGAAATATAAGCCTGTGGCAGGGTGGGGCCAGGAGCGGGGAGGCAGGAGTAAAAAGAGAGCTGAGACAGAGCTGGCAACCAAAGTAGGAACAGCTGAGCAGTAGCCTGCCCTAAATCAATCAGGGCCAGCAGATCCTACTCAGGGGCTACCTTTATAAGCTCTTCTCCACGCAGGGCAAGGGGAAGGTGGTGAAGGAGAGTTTGGGAGACGAGTGAGGAGAAGGAAGGAGACTGAGAGAAACAGCTGGGGCCATGAAAGAGGAGAGGAGCCTCAGTAACCCGGGGGGGCTGTGCTGCGCTGTCCCAACCCAGGGAGGGCCTGGAGCCTCACCGGAGACTTGGAGGAACTGGTCAGCTGAAGGAGCCAAACTAAGGAGGAGACCAGCTGCCACGACTACCACTTGAGGAAGGAGATACCCGGGAGAAGCATCTGGGGGAAGTGGCCCAGGAAAAGAAGCTGCAGGGGCCAGGGCGGAGTAAGTCAGCCCTCCCAGGGAGCGGCTGTCTAGGGTCCCTGGGCCAGAACCTGGAGCAAGTGAGTGGCAACCAGGTTCCCCCCACCCCAGACTGCCCCCTGCCCCAACAAGGGTAACGTGGTGCATACGGTGGGGCCAGTGGACTAAACAGAGGGCCTGGGGCCCAGGAATGATACTGACCACACCACAAAGCCCTTTACAGACATATAAGTGCAACTAATCCTTCCCCTTTTCGGTACATGACAGCAGTGCTCTTTCAGGTACAGTGTCCCATAGTCCTTTACAGCACAGGAGATGCAGCAAAGAGGTTCCCGGAGTATGTTGCCCATATTGCCTATTGCCTTCACATATTTGGCAACACCAGTTCTTGGTCATCTCTCCCTTTTGCCAAATTGCACTGAAGACATGGAGCAAATACACAACAGGATGCTTCTGCTACTGCTCGTGGAAGCAGTCTATGTTTGTGTAGTCTAGCACCAGTTACTGGGTAGAGTGGGTCAGAAAAAGTTGAAATGCTGAAGACAACTGACCAAGAGGGCAAATAAAAATCTAGTAGGTTTCCAAGGAACAGATGTGTTGAATGCTGGGACTGCAACATTTATGGGTTAACTGCTGCTTCTAGTCCCAGAAAACCAGCAATATGTATTAGGACACATCTGGGAAAACGGGGACGATGATGGCGGCTCCAGAAATTCGGAATGGGGAAGCCAACCTCAATGGAGTTGTGCAACTCAGCTGCATGACTCCGCTACTGCAGATCACTAGGTTTCAGAAATCTGTACCAGTACAGAAGCAGGTGGCTAACACCTCACAGTTGCAAACATGTTCATTTCAGGGAAGTCAACTGTCAGGGTGAAGGTTGTACAGGTTTGTCATGCTAACCAAACGGCCATCTACGTATGGGTGGTTGCCATAATCAAAGTCCTAGAAAATTTTAATCGGGAATTTAAGAGGATGTGGTTTCCAAACTGTGCTGGCACCATCAATAGAACACACATCCCAAAACTTCACCTATTATAAGGAGCTAGTGAATAAGTGAACCAAAAATGTTACTAGTCACCTATTCTCCACAGTGTTGTGGACCACAGAAGTCAGTTCCTAAATACCTATGATGGACACAGGTTCATGACACCAGGGCACTGAAGTCAGAATTACACCACAAAGGGAAAGAAAAAAAAAGGACTTCATTCCTCGGGGAAAAAAAAAGATATTGGTTGTGTATGGTGTTTCTCTCCCCACCGTTATTTTGGGGGACTCCATGTCTCTACTCTCAATGCGGCTCATGAAGCTGTACCTCAACATTACCAACCTCAGAAAAAGCAAATGCAACTACATAGTAGCTGCATAATTGCAGAAGTTGAACCTCTCTAATCCAGCACCATCAGGACCTGACCTGCACTGAACCAGAGGTTTCCAAACTGTAAGAGGTCAATCCAGAGTACCAGTGGGTCTCCATAGGCACAGATAGAAGAAGTATGCAGGGTGCTGCAGCACCCCCAGATTTTGAACCCTGCATGTCCCCACATTTGGAGGCTCTGCTGACACTTGGGAGTCCCTGATACCAGCCCTCCACCTAAGATCCCAGCTGCTAGCCTCTCTGCTGCTGCCACCGCCTGGGGTCTCAGTCACTTGTTCCTCTGCAGCCAGGGTCCCAGCCTCCACTTCTGCCCTGTCTCTTCCCTACTACCTCCACCCCAGGGCATCCCATCCCTGCTCCTTCCCCTCACTCCTTGAATGCCACAAAATAGCTCTGGAAGCTCTGAGAGACTGGGGGAGGAGCTGTTAAGCGTGAGGCCATGTGTGTGTAGTAGGAGAGTCAGAGGAGGGTGCTTGGTTCTGTTTTGTCCCTATAAGCACTTTAGCCCGACAGCATCCACAGAGAGGGTGTCAATATGGGACCATGGATGTTGACAGACAACAGAAGCAGAGATTACAGAGGTTCAACCTGTAGAGGAATGCAGCATAGAGCCTGAAAGTTCACGGGTGATGCCTGGGGTCCCATCTAGATGCCAGTACAATCAATGCAGTTACTCTCAGTGTGGCATGCTTTACATTAGATAACATAAGGGGAAATACGTTGGAGCGAGCAAGAACAGGACAGTTCTGATTTTCAAATCCTACACAAATAGCTGGAACTCCCTATGTGCGCACAGCTCCTGGTCCCCAAAGAACAACAGAATGTCACAATGTGATTTGGTCGTACACTGTGGATCAATGTGTGTTGAGAAGGTGATGTGGGACTGTGCCAAGGAACACGACTGAGACACTATGGTATTGCTGGAAAAACTCAACAGAACATTGACAAATACTTGTATTGCAACATACCTGAGCAGGTTTTAATGTCCTGCATCTGATACAGATGTAGGTTGAAAAAATGTAAAACACCTGCGTCATGAATGAGTGCAGGGAAGGGGTTAATTTTCTAAGGTAGCCTGAATCCCAGGTGCGCCAATGGGAGTGAAGTAATCCTGTTTAAACTGAGAGCTGCAGTTCCGGTCACTTTTTTCTCTGGGACCCAGACAGGGAGATGGCTCTCAGATAATTGAAATAAAGTATCCTGACTGTCGCAGAATCAGCAATAGCAGTATAAGTACCAGGGAAAAGCATAGACAGACATGTTCTGGTTTTCTGGTTATTTTAAATTTGGATGGACTGTCGGCTTGTTACTTTATTTTTGTTATTGACTGCTGTTTTTCTCTTATGTTACTGTTTTTAATTTGATGTTTTTTGCCTGTAATTTTCAAGCTGAATCCCAGGGAAACACTTTCTCTGCGTGCAATCTATGATTTCCTTCTCTCCTGTTTTGTGAATCAACCACTTTTTTTTTGTTGCAATTGCCTGTGAAGGGCTAGTCTGTGGGAAAGTCTGTGCGTGTCTACCTTTGGCCAGAAGCTAGCTATCAAATGACAGCTCTTTGTCTATGCTCTCTCTCCTGAGGGAGAGTTAAGAGCTTGGGGTGCCAGAGTGTGCCTTTTTTAAAAAATTAAAAAATTATAGTTGGAGAAACATCTCCTAGAACTGGAAGGACCCTTGGGAGGTCATCTAGTCCAGTCCCCTGCCTTCTTGGCAGGACCAAGCACCATCCCTGACATCTATTTGCCTCAATCCCTAAATGGCTTCCTCAAGGATTGAGCTCACAATACTTAGCAGGGTTTAGCAGGACAATACTCAGACCACTGAGCTATCCCTCAACCTTCTTGGGAAAGTTGCGGGTGTTTTCTCACTCACTGGTGCCAGTCTACCTTCAGAGTCCAGCAACATGTGACCTTGGGAAGTTTTAAATTAGACCTGCTTTCAGGCAAGCTTTGTTTGTTTTTGTTTTATTTTTTGCTTTTTTAAATATCCACGAGGCCTCGCTTCCCGCACTTGGAGTGTAGAGTGGGGAGGACCCCTGACAACCTGCCATACTGTTCTTAAAATATTGCACTGGGTACACCAGCCAGCCATCTAGTTAGGACTTGGTTCTGTTCAGGAATTATAGTACTATTTTGTCTAAGGTCTGGCCATCTTTTGGAGAACACAGCAATGTTCAATCAGCATCAAAACATACAGATTCACATCCATGTATTCTGTTCTCTAAACTTTAGGATTAATGCCAAAAGATAGTCTCCTTGCCACTTCTAAGAGACATGACACAGTGTGTGCAACCAATAGAGCAGAGGGTTTTTTCCCCCCTTCCAGCTTTCACAGAGTGGATCAGAGCAGGGAGACACCAGGGTCTAGGAACATTAATAAAGATATGAAATAGTCACAGGGAGATTATTCCTCGGATTGATGCCTTAGTTTTTCTTAAAGGTCAATCATATATACAGTAAACTCTTTCATACCCAGTAACCCTAGGACCAGGAGACTGCCGAATATTCCAATTTGTCACTTAAGAGAGAGATGTCTGGGGATCGCTGTCAGGAGGTCAGGGAACCCTGACAGATGCTGTGGCTGAGAGCTGGCTGGGGTGCAGAGCCCCGCCAACAGCTCCAGCCCTGGGAAGCTGGCCAGGGAACCAGGCTTCAGGAACTCTAGAAGCCCCGGTGTTGGGGGAATTCCGCCGGGCGCGGAATTCTGCCAGCAGACCTAGGGTTGGGAGCTGGCTGGGTTCAGGGCCTTTGAGGGCAGGCCTAGGGTGCAGGGCTGGGAGCCAGCTGGCATGGGGAAACACCAGCAGCCAGTTGGCCTGGGGATGGGAGCCGGTGGAACATGGCAGGCCAGTGTAGGGGAACACCAACAGCCAGGACTGGCAGGAGAGAACGCTGGGGCTCTGTCTGTGGCGGGGCTGGGAGCCGGCCAGAATAGGGGAAAGCATGCAGCCTTGGAGTGTGGGAGAACTCCACTGGCAGCCCCAGGGGCAGGGAGTAAAGCTGTGCCAGGGCCAGGGGTACCCTGGCAGTCCAGGAGCTGAGAGCCAGCAGCTCCATCCCTGGCTCTAGGGGCCGCCTCAGCCAGGAAAATCCAGGGCAGAGCCTGCAGGAGATGATGCTGGTCAACTGAGAGTTCCAGTAGAACGAATGGCAGATAAGAGGGAGTTTACTGTATGTACCATTATCAAGGATCTACTGAAAAAAAAAGTTTAATACTCTATATTTAATAGTACCTACTAAATAGATGTTAACCATTTAATTGATCAAGAAGATTTTGGTAGGTTCTCACCCTGAACAACAGCACAAAATAATGTTTGATACAGCCACTTGTGCTGCCATCACGGTAATGAATTAAGCTTATGTTCTGCTAAAAACCGGTAATTCTATCAGCTGGATTTCTTTTCAAAATCGCTACAGATACTTCTGCAAATTATATGTTCTAGAGCAAGGATGGAAAATTCTTTTGCATGGCAACTATTTAACATGAACAGTAAGACTTCTGGTTGCAACCAACATCCCTAGACTATTCCCTTCTACAGCTTACAGATCACTCTGATTTATGCTACGTGTTGACCTTTTGTCTCTCTGCTACAACTTACATCCCACACTCTGATTACCATAAAACAACTCATTATTTCTGCTTTATATTGGGCCTAACTTTACCTCTGTTCTATTAATTCACAGAAAACGCAAATAAATGGACTGCATGCTTGACTAGTCCAATGTGACTTTGCTGCAGTGCAGAGCAAAATTTCTACTGCAGCAGCACTGAATTACTACATTAAGATGGCACTCAAGAGATGGAAGGTCACAACAGATAGCGAATCTTGCCAAATATTAGGAAGAGGGAGTAAATATCAGCATATGACTCATCAAGATGAAGAATTCAAACTACAGTAACATTTGCACACCATTTGCACTGAGAATTGCTAAGGTGATGACTGAAATTAATAACAAAATAAGTTCAGCAATCATAGGTCACAATCAGTCTTTTTAACCTGCTGCAAAAGGGCTTCTTAAAAATGGATTACACTGGAAGTTACCTAATTACTTAAAATTATCTTTGCACAAGTAGATGAGAACTATATAAATTATTTTTTAGAAACGAATTTTAAAAAATGTTTAAGTAAAATTGAAAATTATACTAATTCTTAAAACAGTGCAAACATGCCGATGAAATTTCTGTTTCTTTACTCAACATGAGCTTTTTTGAAATATTTTATCAGCATGAAAAACTAATTTTTTACACTTGACAAAAATTATGATAACCCAGCTATATAGAGGGTAGGTGACCATATGTTTAAAAGTTTAAAGTGCAGCACTGCATAACTTCAAAGACGACTTTTTTTTTTTTTTAAGACTTCACAGGAAGGACACTCAAATGTACCACAGGAAAAAACAGAATCCAGTACCTATGGCACTTATTCCAATTGAAACTAGAAGATATACAATGGTAGTGTTTTTCTGCCATACCTCAGCCAGAACATTCTCCATTTCTTTTTAATACCTACTTTTTCCAAAGCTGACTTTCATCTTAGATTCACTTCTGAGATTAATTAAATCCTCCCAAATCTCAAAAAGTAAGCTCTTCAGGGCACCGATCATCTTCTTACATTTGTTTGCGCTATACCTAATACAATGGAACATGGACATCTAGGTTCTGACACCTTACAAAAATAATTGTCTCCATCACCATCAGCTGACAAAACCGACACATTATGAAATGTCTTTATGCTCTCGCAGAAATGGAATCATCTGATCCTAAATTACATTCCTCTAATAACCAGGCCAATAAAAATCACTAATTCTATAATTCAAGTGTTCTTCATAGAACGATGTACAAATTCACTCCAAAACCCTGAAGTACATAGGAGATAGTGCCATCAGACTCTGCTGAGGAACTCACACTTGGTGCTAGGAGACGGGTTGGGCAACTTGCCAGCCCTAAGGAAAAAAAAAATGAACGCTAACATCCACTCCACAAGAGAAATATACAGCCAAAAGGAAAGATAAACAGCCTTCCTCCATACATAGTACTCATGAAACAGAAGTCAGAAATGTATCAATTTGAGAGGGAGCCTGGAATGAAAGGGGCTGGCCAGATTTATCAATTCAAGACACAGGCATGGTTAAGCTGTCAAAGATAAGGCTATACATATTCTACAAAAATAATCTTTAAAAAATATATCAAAAGCTAAGGATCTTGGAAAGCCAAGAACTCCCCATTAAGGTAATTTTTCAAAAAGCTACCAGGAAGAATAGAAATAAGTTTGTCATACTTTAACTCAAATTTCAGTTGCCTTCTTATCATGCTATACAGATTGTATGCCTACATAAACAAAATATCCCTGTATAATAGAAATGACATCTTTCTGGGGTACATGCTTCCTGAGTCCTTCAGTGATCTGTCCTAAAAGTTAAATGCCCCCTTCCACATTACTCTTGCCATTTCACACAGATTACAGAAAAGGTGGAAAACAAATTTAAATTACCAGAGCGCTGGGACAAGCTAAAGCTCAGTTCAGTCAGACATGGCAAACAGTGTTTTAACAAACTTTTCAAGTAATTTTGCAGCATCTGTTAAAGTCCAAGACTGGCATGCTTCAGGAATGTGGTAACATATAACCTAACTCCTGTCTGCACTGTCAGCCTGTACCCTGCTTTAAGTGTATTTCCTCAAAATGGTAGTACCTACAAATGAGAAAGGATCACAGTTATAGTTATATGGTGCTCACCAACCAGCATGGACCAATTTAAATCACAGTGCTAAAGGCCTCCACTTATATTAGACCATGATTATTCCAAGCTAGTTTTACCACATTCCACACTGGTTGGCCTAGACAAATTGGAAGTTTGAACAAAAAACTGCATTTTAACTGTCAAAAGGCAAGCATATATCGGATCTTAGACATCCTTAATATACAAGCTTGCAAACTGTTCTCCAAAAATTATAATTAACTTTTACCTTTTACAAGAATGACATGGCAATTTTTAATACTTAAGTGACATAGGCACTTAAGTCACACTGTCTAAACTTACTTAAACTCTTAAGTCTCAAGAATTTTACCCTAGATAAATTGACACACACAACTTGACAAAAACAAAGCTACATTTATAAAAACAGATTAAAAGATTGTGCAGACTTCCTAACAGTCATACAGCATACTTACCCAATCCCTTTTAACCTCCAGCAGGAAAGCAATGATTTGAAAGTAAGGCAGAATTACAAACACATTTCACAAATTAAGCAATTATTAAAGAGTAGGAGAGCAATCCCACTAGAATCAATTGTTAACTTTGGCAGTAATTAAAGATTATTTAAACTGAAATAAGACAATGCCAGAGACCAGTTTTTCATTGTTATAATAAGCTAAAAGCAAAGTCCAAAGTAAAGTATAAATGAATGCTGATTATCCAAAATGTGATCTGAAATTTATAATTGTCCCCTGAAATCAGAAAACTGATTTCCCAACGTTTCATTAATTCCCCATAGCCATTTAATAAATGGATGTTTAGTTTTATTCAGCCTTGGCTCAGTGTATGACTGTACTTCTAGCAAACATTTTATTCTCTGAGAAAGTAGTAACTGTGTTATCCCATCCTTCAGCAACGTACAGAGCCCATGTGCCTGCATACTTACTCATTTAGCCACTTGCTACTTTACTAAAGGGTAAGTGCCAAGATTTCAGTGAAATTATTACACTTCAAACTGGATTTGGGCCTTTTCTGGCCTAAATCATTCACTAACGCCACACTCTAACATTCGTGATTTCATGAACTCTAGATTGTGATATTGCTGAATAAATTAAATAGGAGGAACAAGAGGATCAATCAGAGCTTCTTTTTACTGATGTCTAGATATGACGACGATCTGACAGATCAGAGAGTTTATTTTTTTCAAAGGAAGATCAAGCAGTGAATTAAGGTCATAAAGCTTCTGCTCTGTGGTTCTTCCTAAGTTAACTAGAGTTCACATAATGTTTTCACTGAGAATTTTTTTAAACTAAAAAGTGACCCTTAAGTTACAACATTAATGGTTATTGCAATTATTCAGAGATTCTTAACCATTAATAGCTATAGTTACTGAAAACTACAGTCAACACTTTCAAAAGTTTTAGGAAGGACAAAAAGGGTAAGTTAGACTCCCATAGTATTATTTAAGGCTAACACCACAATACTTTAAGGCAGATTTGTTCCAGTGGTAACACCCACTATAATTAAATTGGAATAAGCATGAGAGCCAACAGTCTCCACGGGACCCGGGGCCTGGTTTGTATGTGTGGGGGCCGGCTCTGCGCTCCCAGAATGGGCAGGAGTGACCTGAGAGCAGCCACCTCTTAGCACAGCCTGGAGTGTGCAGCACTGCTCGTCAGTGACCGTTTGATGGTCCAGGGCTCTGGCCACAGCTGCTGCCAATGCAGCAGCAGTTGGAGTCCCAGTCATTTGAAGCATTAGGCCCTTGGGCAACCACCTCCTTTGCCCATGCTGTTGGCAGGCTCATGCATAAGCATTTCCATTCCAATGAAACCACTACCAATGTCTTCAGACTCTTACAGCTTTCTCAAACTCTTATCAGACTGACGTTTTCTCTGTTTTTCACTACCTGGAAATTATTCTATCTATTTATTTATTTTAAGTATTTCAGCAACACAATTCAGCCATTTTTAAACCATGGAAAAATGCATGAGGAAAAGTTTTGTGTGAATAAGTTAAAAAAAAATCTCTATCTGGACCATTACAACAAAACAGAAATTACAGGAACAAGTGACTGGAGATATAGTCATCATATAATTAAAGTTATAACAACATATGGTTGTGACTTTAATGCAGTCATTTTCTAATTCCGAGTATTGAACACAGCATTAACCTGTCCTTGACATTCTCTGAATGCAGTTGAGTCTTAAAAATTGGAATTAGAATACTTTGCTGTGTTTCAGAACTGCAGTTTTAGATAGGGCCTAAACAAAATTCTTACTACTCTGTTCTAACCTCTAACAATAGCAGTTATCTTCGAAAGTGATGAGGACAAGTTTGGACTGTGTCAGTAATTTCTCTTGTAGACCAGATGTCTCACTGTAGATTAGCTGGCTTTGGGAACCTGCTCAGATACTTTGGACTTTACTGACTCCAAGAGCTGAGATATTTAGGCATGACTCGATGACCTCCTGCGGTCCCTTCCAGCCCTAGGATTCTATATTACTAGAACAGGGTTATTATACTGAAGTCTGCTATCCACCCAAACTCAGGGCAACATAAGCCACATTAAGTCAATTTAATAAGCTATGTGTCTACATATACCTTCCATTGACTTAAGTGGCCTGTCATTGAACTTCCATATCCCCCTCTGCTAGAGGCATAGTGCTTGATATGACTTCCACATGCTGACATGGGAATAGCACAGACACTCTATTCTGTAATTCGAATGAACTGGAATCTTGGTGTCCATGGTGCTCCACTGTGACCGCTCTGGAGAGCGCTTTCAACTCCACTGCAGGCCACTCAGATACACTGGAAACTATGCCTCCTGCTAAGCCTCAGGAACTTTTTCATTTCTGTTTCCTGTTTAATCAGCAGGAAGAGCCGTTTTATTAGCATGGCTGATCATGGAGACTCGAGGCCCTACATGCACACAATACACAAGAGGCAGTGGAGCTTAGTGCTGTATGGCGAAAAGAGTCTGTGCAGAGCTTTAATCCAGCAGAACAAATGCTGAAACCTATGCCAAAATTGCACAGGGTGTGGGGGAGAAGGGCTACACCAAGACACGCAGCAGTGCCGCATGAAAATAAAGGAGCTTCAGTAAGCACACCAGAAGACAAGGGAAGCAAACAGCTGTTTTGGTTCTACCCTATGGACACACTGATTTTATGAGGAGCTTCATGTATTTCTCGCTGGCAAAACCACCACTGCCCCAAAACGTTTTGTGGACTAACCCGAAGCTCTCACATGAACTTACAGGAAACTAAGATACAAAAATCCCCTACTGTCTGTGGCTAAACATTTTTCACAAAGCCACTGCTCTGTATCTGACCTCTCAGTCTTCATCCCCAAAGGAAACTTGCACAATACCTTCTGAAGATCGGCCTGAGAGCTTAAAGTCATAACTTTGCTAAGACTGAATAGGAACCCTGTTATTTATGACCTACGAAAACAATCTGTAACCCATTAACGCCATCCCTTTCTCCTTTCCTCCCTGTGCCTTAGGGGGTATTCACAGGCCATTTCGCCTCGACTGTTCCTTTGAAATGTGGGTTAACTATTTATGCCAAAAATCTGTTCATTCTGTATTTAGCGAGGATGCTGAGCAAGGACGTGCACAGCACGACAGTGGCCCAGCTCAAGCCAGGCAAATGTAGCCCTTAAGTGGGAATACTACTATGCTGGCTTCCCCAGCTGGTACAGTCAATTCACCTTTCTGAGGGGCTGTAGCTGTGTTGGTGGAAGAAGCACCACATCCCTGAGCACCACAGTTATCCTGACTTAGCTCTGTAGGGTAGAACTGGCCTCAGTTTTCCAGGCCTAAAGAAGAGATGTGTGTAGCTTGACAGCTTGCATCGCTCACCATCCAAAGTTAGTCCAATAAAAGATATTAGCTCACCCATCTTGTCTTTCATTATTCTAAGAGATAATATGCAAAACTGCACACGTACATTTCCCTCTTCATGAATGACTTCTTTGTAATACTCATAACAAACATAAATTCAGAGTTAGACTGGGTAAAATACTGGTATAAAAATATAAGCAGGAACGTAGGCAAAAGTAAACTTTTTCAAGCAACCCCACATTCCTCTTACCATGACTATGTCACCAGGCTGAATAGTGATTTCATCATGACTTCTGGCTTCAAAGGGGTACAATGCTCGATAATACACTATTTTTACATCCTCCTGAGCAGAAATAGTTAGTGGAGCTTTCTCTATATACAGAGGAAGAAAAATATATATTAAAAACAAATCAAAAACGTTTGTGAAACACTTTAGAAGGAGAGAGGTAAAAAAAACAAGAGGCAAAGTGTTAATTATCACAATGCCCCTAAGAGGCAGAGTAAGTACTATCCCCATTTTACATAAGGGGAAATAAGCAAACAAATAATTAAACTTACATTTTCTCTCTATTTTCTCCTTTAGCACCACCTATTTAAAATAATATGCTTTTAGCTTTTAGTAAACACATATCTATTTATATAGAAAACACCTGCATTTAAACCACATACAATGATTTTACAACTTTTCTTGTTTTGTTTTTAATCACTGCGCTGACATAAGGGATTAACCTGGTTAACAAGTTCCTGGTATAGATGGTCAATATCCATCCTTTTACAGCCTCATTATATCAAATCTGGCAAATACCATATGGCTGATGGATAACATCTAGCGTATTTATTCCCCCTTAACTGATTACAAGTTTTTATTTCAAATAATTTGGGTTGAGTTTTTTGATGAAAATTTTATCCTGGACAATCCCAAAACAGATGCTATTAGACAACTATACATGTGATATTTGAAGTGCAATATTGCTGCAAAGATGAAACAAGGCAACAGCACTCCATTATTTTGGGAAATAGTTTGTTGGAGACAAACGCCATTTTACAGCTAAATTCTCTTTTCTAAGCTGCCTGGTGCATCTCATTCCATCCCTTCCCACCTCCTATATGACTTCTATTCAATTGCACACTTGCAAGAACAGCAACAGTTGCCAGAAGAGATTTGTGATGCAGAGAAGACAATATAAGCTTTAACCATTTAAGCAGGATTATCCACTTCGTTTGAATAAATAACCAACATGTGCAATAAGATGACAGGACATAAGGAGTCTCCTCTTTCAGCACCTATATGCTGTAGTTTTCCCTGCTCTCCCATACCTGCACTTGACCAGGGTGCCTGAATGGCTGGCTTGGCTGGCTCTTGATGTTGATGGAAAAGCTTGTTCAGTTTATCTTGCATTTCTTGTTTGCCCTTATCCTCACTGTCTCTCTTCTTGATTAGTTCTTCCCTTTTTTGCTTTTCACCTTCCTGAAGTTTTTTTTGCCACTGGTGTTCTTCCTCCTGTTGCACTCGATCAAGCCACTGTTTATCCCTTTCCTGGATTCGTCTGTCAATTATAATTTTTTTAAAGCAGGCAAAGTCAAGTAAACCATACGGCTAGTTTTCCTTTGTGAATATGTAATTGATATTGGCTTAAATATTTCCCTTCATCATTAACATAACTCTCTAGAACACCCATCCCACAGTACCTCCTTACTGCTGTAAAATGCCCAAAGATGCAGCATTGACAATTTTGCCAGTACATTTCAGCATCAAATGACAAAGAGCCATGCTAGTGACTCTCCACCAACTAAGAAAATACTACCAAGACTACACAAAACTAAATTTAATAGCAATCAGAGTAACTGTCCAAGAAGTATCTAACAGGTAAGACACTCTAACAACGTTAGAGAAACAACTGCTATTCAGTTTTTAATATATGTTGTCAGCATACAAGACCTGTGGGTTTGCAGTTTCAGTTCTGCAGAAGCACCTCTAAGAGGCAAAACAGTAAAATAATGGGTACAAAGGATTCCTTAATGGAAAATTGTCTCTAATTGTGTGCTGGAGTTGTCTTCAAGCAGAGAAAAAAAATTAACACTTTGGTCTTCCAGAGCTCTTGGGAAATCTACAACTGCCCATGTTCACACTCTGAAACTGGGCTAAGACATTTATTTAAAAAAAAAAAAACAAACCACACCACCAGTCACAGTCATTCCTGTGAAGATACTCATTTCTGATTACCTGATAAATTTAAGTGGCTATGCCAGCATGTGATCTGTGCTGAACTGGTGTTCCTCTTAGAATCACGTTTCCCATGCTGATAATTTTGTGTTAAAAGTCCCAAACCTGCAAATATTGCCTTTACAAATTCAACAATAACTTAATGCTTCATTTCCTATAGTTTTGCACAGTTCTAGTAATATAATCCATGGACAATAATTCTGAGAGTGACAGACTGTAGGAAAAACTCACAGAATTTATTTGAAGATATCAAAACCCTTGAAGTTTTGAAGCTTAACTTTAGGGACTTCAGGTTTTAAAGTGACAATTCTAAAAAGTCAGCCACTGAAGATCTGCTCAGGAAATGTAAGGCTATATTCTGTGTTTCAAAACGCTTATACCTAAACAAGATAGGATGACTGAACAAGCCTTTTGGATATGATAAATGCGGCATTTCCTGAAAAACTGTTCTTCACTACAAGAATAAAGCTGACAATCCTCCAGGGGTATCCTGGAATCTCCAGGCATTAAAGATTAATTTTCATTTAAGATTATGTCAGATGATGAAACCTTCTGGAGTACATCCAACCACAACTGGCAACCATACACACCCAGATGGTTCTGTGCCTTTAAAACTGCATCTCTCTCAATAACCCTTTCCTACACAGCAGTAGACTGACTAATGGCATGACATGCAGAACGACTATTGCTTTAAATCAACGTGATAGTTTATTTTTCACTGGCCTACAAATGCATTTTATTTCATCTAGATTATTGATCAGAACTACAGTTGTAGCCAGACAGTTTCAATATAGAGCGCTGACCATTTTGAAGCTTTCCCTGAAATATAACCACAGGGCAAGTTACACACACAAACTCTGTATACAGGATTGGCGTTGCATGGCTACATAATGCAGGAGCCATGAAAGAACTAGTCAGTCATATTCATCCTCTCACTAGCAGGCACACAATCCCTTCTCAGACTCAAACTGGTGAAAAGAACAGGGGCAACAAGTGGAAATTATTACATACTAGTTCTGCCTAATGCCTCGATATTCCAACTTTCCCTTACTTCCACTTTATAGATCAGCTTTGTACATGTCCTAAAAATTAAGTAGTCCCAGAACAAATTCTATTAGCCCATCGTTAGCAAAAATGAATTATAAACACTGTCAAAAACAAACACTGACCCTACAGATGTCTAGCAAAAAAAAAATTGCCCTTGGAGGAGTATGGAAATAGAATTTTGACCATCTACACACGCATTAAATTATCATTTTACTCTTGAAATTTCATGCTTATTTTGCTTTCAGCCACACGCACGCATGTGGAATTGCTGATGAAGGTTACGGGTCTGACTTTTTGTATAGCCCATCATTCTGTTCAATTAAAAGTCCTGCAGTATTTATACCAGAGCCTTATCAACAGGATTAAATTTGCTAGTGGGCAGGAGTTGCCTTCCTAGATAACTGAAGACACTGAGTATCTGATGCTTCATCAGTGTAGCCACCATCTCGTGCAGATATGACTTTAGTCCAACAGGAATATTTTATCTTTCTGTGCAAGGCATGAAGCTGCTTAGCACAACAGCTTGTACTGGATAGCAGGCTGTATTTAGACCTCAATACTAAAAGTGTTATTAGACTGCTTGGGATAGCAGAACAGTTGTGTGACAACAGCATCAGTACATTGTTATGGATAAGGTGAAGGCCAGTGATGGTAAAAGGGATCCTGTTTCTCCATTTTAGACCTACTGTCAGATATTTCTGATTACAGGTTATGCCATTCAACTTCATTTAGCAAAACTGGGGTCCTTTCAGCCCTCTGTTTCAAACATTAGTCTGTGTATGTCCTCATTAGCGAGTGCCCTTGCAATACTTTTAGAGTCTCTTATTCTTGTCGGAATGTTAGACTGCACTATATAGAGACATTCAGCAAAAAACTTCTTTAGACCATATGATGCAATATCTAATGGTGTTAAGTGCAATTAGTTTGTTCAAAGAGAGTTCTGTATGGTCTGTATTGTAACTATGGACAGTAAAAACTGCTTGGCTGGAAAGGTATCAATTTTTAAATTAGGTTTTTATAGTACAATGGTTACGACTCACCACTCAAACTCAAGTTTGACAGAACTGATGGGGATGGGACCAGGACAAAATAATGGCAATATGGAGGAGCTACATGGTGCATTCACTCCCAGTCCCGAAAGGCACTGAAAGTCTAATTGTTAACAGAATCAGTGCAATTCTGCTCCATGTGGGAAGACTAGGGGAAAGGGAGATGAGACTGAAAAGATGTTTCCTGCAGCTAAACATGCAAATGTGTTTGACATAGACAGGCTTACACAGAAGCTTAAGAGCTGTTAGAGCTCTGTTGCCTACAGAAAATGATTCTGCCCCTACCTTAACCTCACAGATATTTTCTAGAATGCAGTCTGGTTACTCAGGGATTTGGCTCTTACATCAGGCATTAACAAGAGGAAACAGACTTTAGCCATTTTCTCTTCTCTCTCCAACACCGTGTATGCACTTCAGAGAGGTTCTTGTCTTAAAAGTTATATTACTGAAATACTTTTCTTCTCTGTGCAATCTCCTCAAGCTACTTCTACATGGCAAAGGAAAACCCATGATAGGCCCATACGGTTCAGGGTGTATGTATGTTCCAATGACGCGTAGATCTGTGGGCTCTGGGACTCTCTCACCTCACAGGAACTGTCCCAGACTCCTCTACCAAAGAACAGAGCTGAACACATGCATTTCCGCTAGGCTCAGTAAATAGCTGTTACTTCAAGTAAGTCAAACTAGTTCATAGAAATTTGGAACTGTGGCTGGAAGGCTCCTCTGATCTCTCTGATTTAACTAAATGCAGAGTCAACTGCAATGCAACAAAACAAAAAGGCAGTCCAGTAGCACTTTAAAAACTAACAAAATAATTTGTTAGTGGTGAGCTTTTGTGGGACATACCCACTTCTTCTGACCATAGCTGTACCAGAACAGACTCAAGACTGCCTTTGTGTTTTGTTTTGATAGACTATAGAATGACACGGTTATCTCTCTGTTACTGTGCAGTAACACAAACTACTCAAACAGCATCCCTTTTCACCAGCAGCAAAAGAATGTAGGGCATCTTCAACTTAAAAAGCTCACACTACCCTGTGGTGCTTATACGTCTTTCATAGTTTATTTCCTTGTCTCATTTTCTTTGTTTACTTTTCTCACCTATTCTCTATTCTGTCTGAACTCCATTCGTCTCTCACCTTTATATTGTTGTCATCCTTTCTCTTCCTTTGAAAGGCAGGAGATTAAACTAAGAAATTAAAAATATTATCCAAGAGACACATTTGGCATGTTTTATTTAGTTGTTTTTTGACCTTTTTGCAAACATTAGGGAGAAATGTTAAGGTTGGTGGTGGTAAAAGCCAGGGGAGGGCAAGTGAATGCTTTTGTAACTTTGGGAATTTTTTCCATTTTATGAAAAATGTTTCTTTCTGACTTAGGAAAGTTGCATATGCAATATTTCCTTGGAAAAGACATCTGACATTTTTTTAAAAGAAGAATGAAGATGGATGTTTTCCCAAACATTTTCTGGTCTTAGCCCTCTAGACTTCCAGGCTTGGAACATCAATTCCCAAATCTAGAGCTTGGCTGGCTGCCAAGGAAGCAGGGTGTCTCGCCTAGCAAGAGATCAGGCACAGCAGGCAAATGTTTCAATTCCAGTGAATCAGCATTTTCTGACAGAATACTGTTCTGCTGAAGAATTTTCAACAAGCTCTAATACTAGAAACCTTTAAAAATATGTAGAACACTATGTAAATACTTTGAGGCTTTTAAATGAACTCCCCCAATACACTTTCAAATCTATTTTCTGAAAATACTTTTTTGTTTGCAAATATGGTTTTCAGCTCGATCCTTTTAAGGGGCAAGAAGGAACACAGTTAAGTGACTTGCCCCAGGTTGTTCAGTCTGATGGCAGAGACGACAATTTAATGCCTTTCTAGCTAGCTCTTTGGACCACTTGTAGCCAGATAGAGTCCCCCTGCTCCGCTCCATCTCGCCCCTTTTAGGTGCCTCAGAGCACAACAGCAAAGAAACAGCACAGTCTTAGAATGTTTGAAAGCACAGATGCGCTTATCTCAAGCACAGTTTTGATGCGTCAAAACACAGATGTGCTGTGTCAGCATGACCCTGGACTGAAGAATACGGACAAGGGGGCTAACAAGCTAGCTCTTGACCACAGGGCCTCTAACTGCCCTTGGGTGGTACTGATAATTGATACGCCCACATTTTCGTCCCAGAAGGGGAATCTCCCGCCCATACGAAAAAAGTGTCCTGTTTTAATGATTTAGTTATCTCTATCTTACAAGTGTAAATTAAATTGCAACTGCCTTGTGAGAACTGGCATCACAAAGATGGACCAGCACAATTTGGTACCTTTAGATAAGGAAGAATGCGCGTGACCCAACAGGTATAAAAAAGGGCCTGGCAGACCACTGTAACTGAGCTCCAATTACCTACACCAGCCGGTCAGGTAAGGTTATTGCCTCCCGAGGACCCAGGGGACGCCCTCCTCGCATTGTTCTTCCCGAGGGATTCAGTGAATGACCTTGGCTATGCCAGAGCCAAAGGATGCAGGGGTGAGAATTATACCTGCAATGTACTTTTGTGCACATTTAATAGTAAGAGCTCTTCAGGCCGAGGCATCTGGTCCTCAAATGGGTAACTTTTCACTTGTAATCTAACTGGCATGTCATATGTATCATCCTACTCTTGGTTAAGAAGATAGAGCAATAACAGTGTAACCATTAAGACCTTATATAATTTTGTAACCATTAAAGATTGTCATTTCTGCTTTGTAATAAATAGTAACCATGTTTAAGCTTCAGCCTGACTCCCTCTAGTTGCTGTAACTCGGCCAAACACAAACAAAGAACCTTAGCCGGTTTGGCTATATTCAGCCTGGTCAGTGGTAAGGTGCAGTAAAAGCTGGGCGCTGAATCATGCTGCCTCCACGGAGCCGATTCCCAGGGCACCCTTCAGCCTCCCTGGCTGCCCACTGTGAAGGGACAGTCTGTCCTAGCCATCAAAGTCTCGGGTGGAATAAGCTCTCTGCAGCAACCCTTGGGGGCACCTGTCAGCCTCCCTGGCTGCCCACTGCGAAGGAACAGTCTGTCCTAGCAGTTAAAGTCTTGGGTGGAGCTCTGGGGCATCCATCAGTCAGTTTTGGCTGCCCACTACAAAGGGACAATCAGTCCTAGCAGTTAAAGATTTGGATGTGATAACATACACACCACGCATTACCCGGCCGTCGGCTAACACCACTTGATCAAGAGGTTTTGTTTAGAGCAAGGATTTAATACTCCCACATTATGGCTGTGGCCACACTGCCCCTCCCTTTCGGAAGGGGCATGTTAATGAGGCAGTTTGGAAGATGTGAATGAGGCGCTGATGTGAATATACAGCACCTCATTAGCATAATGGCAGCCGCACACAGTTTAAAAGTGCTGCTTTCCGAACACTCACTGCCTGTGTAGACGGGAGCCTTTCAAAAGGAACCCCCCGACTTTGAAAGCCCCTTCTTCCTATTTGGTTTTAAGAAAGAGAAGTTACTCACCGTAGTAACGATGGTTCTTCAAGATGTGTCCCCGTGGGTGCTCCACATTAGGTGTCGGGCTCGCCCCGGCGCCGCATATCAGATCTCTCCAGCAGTTTCTGCCAGACCGAGCATGCACCGCTCCCTTGCGCGCTCCCAGCCACGTGCGCGATCCAGTCCCCGCCAGTTCCTTGACCAACCGCCTCGGATGTTCCTGAAAAACACTAAACAGAGATCCGAAGTGGGGAGGATGGGCGGGTGGTGGAGCACCCACGGGGACACATCTCGAAGAACCATCGTTACTACGGTAAGTAACTTCTCTTTCTTCCTCGAGTGTCCCCGTGGGTGCTCCACGATAGGTGACTACCCAGCAGTAACCCAAGAAAGGAGGTGTGTAATCGGGTTATGTGCAGCTTGCCCCCAAAAGGACCGCTGTCGAGAGACGGGTATCCTCTTGCAATACCCTGTGTAGGGCACAATGCTTGGCGACAGTGTCATAGGATGATCATGTCGCCGCTCTGCAGATGTCTTTTAGCGCAATGCCCTTGAAAAAGGCTGTTGATGCCGCCACCACCCTGGTGGAGTGAGCCCTAGGCAGGGCCAGTAAATTAGTCTTTCTAAGCTCGTAGCACATTTTTATACAGGATACGATGTGCTTCGAGATTCTCTGCGAAGAGAGACCTTCTCCTTTTGATCTGGGAGCGAGAAAGACTAGGAGTCTATCCATTTTTCGGAAGGACTTAGTCCTGTCTATATAAAAAGCCAGCGCCCTCCTCACGTCCAGGAGGTGTAGGCGCGCCTCTTTGTTGGAGTTATGAGGTTTTGAATAAAACGAGGGTAAGACTATAGGTTCGTTAATATGAAACTCTGAAGAAACTTTTGGAACAAAGGCTGGATGCAGCCGTAAGGTTACCGCCTCCTTCAAAAATACTGTGCAGGGTGGTGTTGCCATAACTGCCGCGAGCTCGCTCACCCTGCGAGCTGACGTGATTGCAAGAAGGAAGGTCGTCTTTGTCGTAAGGAGACGGAGGGAAACCGTGGCTAAGGGTTCAAACGGTGGTCCCATTAGCGCGTTAAGCACCAGGTCCAAGCTCCACGAAGGTGGAAGCGGTTTCCAAGGGGGGTACAGGTTTACTAGCCCCTTCAGGAACCTGGTAACCATGGGATGGGCGAATACCGTGGGCCCTTCCTCTTCGTGTCGGAAAGCCGATATAGCGGCAAGGTGGACCTTCAATGAGGATAGGGAGAGTCCGCCTCTCTTGAGGTCCAGTAAGTATTCTAATATTACAGGTATAGGCACGGCAAGGGGAGCTAATTGCTTGGTAGAACACCATGCAGTGAATCGAGTCCATTTCTGTTTGTAAGTCTTCCTGGTGGAAGTCCTTCTGCTACTTTCTAGGACTTGTTGCACTCCCTCTGTACATGTGCTCTCTAGAGAGCTGAGCCATGGATTAACCATGCTTGCAGTCGCAGGACTCGGGGATGTGGGTGCACTATAGACCCCTGAGCTTGTGTGAGCAGGTCCGGCGCCACCGGAAGGGGCATCGGTGGGCGGTCCAACATGCGCAGGAGTAAGGGGAACCATTGCTGTCGATCCCAAGTTGGGACTACTAGGATCATGCAGGCTCTCTCTCTCCTGGCTTTCTGCAAGACCTTGTGGATGAGCACTGTGGGAGGAAATGCGTAGAGCAGGGGGCCCTTCCACGAGAGTCCTGCCCTGGAGCAGTATTGTGGGCACTTCTTGTTGCGATGAGTGGCAAACAGGTCTATCTGGGGAAACCCCCATGCATGAAAAATCGGTCTTAGCAGATCGGAACGGATCTGCCACTCGTGTGTGAGTGCGAAGTGCCTGCTCAACTGGTCTGCCTGCACATTGTGAACACCTGGTAAATATGAGGCTTTCAAAGTTATATTGTTGGCGATGCACCAGTTCCACAGGCGGACTGCTTCCGCACATAAGGCATGGGACCGAGCTCCTCCTTGTCGATTTATAGAAAACATGGTGGAGGTATTGTCTGTATTGATCCCGACTACTTTGCCTTGTATATGGTCTCGAAAGTGTTTGAAGGCGTTGAACACTGCTCTGAGCTCCAGTATATTTATGTGCAGTGACTGTTCCGTAGGGGACCACAGTCCCTGCGTCACCTTTTCGCCCATGTGTGCTCCCCATCCTATGTGGGAGGCGTCGGTGGTGAGAAACATAGATATTTGTGGTTGATGAAAGGGTACCCCTGTTAGCATGTTCTTGGGGTTTACCCACCATTGCAGGGATCTGCGCACCTCTGTCGTGGGCAACACCACCCTGCGGACGGTGTGTGCTGCCGGTTTGTAGATGCTCGCCAGCCAGTGCCGCATGCTGCACATATGCAATCTGGCGTTCTGTACTACGAACGTTGCTGCTGCCATATGGCCTAGCAGCTCTAAGCACATTAGAACCGGCACCGTGGGGCTGAAGGTGATGACTTGTACGAGGGAACCAATTGTGCAAAAGCGGGCATCTGGTAGATAAACCCTTGCTGTGATGGAGTTTATGTGTGCCCCTATGAACTCTATGTCCTGTGTGGGGTCGATCTTTGACTTCGCCAGGTTGATGATCAGGCCCAGCGAAGAGAACGTGCCTGCTGTAACTCGTATCATGTGTAGTACCTCATCTTTCGAGGCCCCTTTCAGTAGGCAGTCGTCCAGATATGGGAATATAAACACCCCCTGTCTGTGCAGGTAGGCTGACACCACTGCCAGGGTCTTGGTAAATACTCTGGGGGCCGAGGAGACGCCGAACGGCAGAACCTTGTATTGGAAATGTTCTTTGCCGACCATAAACCGTAGAAAACGTCTGTGAGCCAGGTGGATTGTTATGTGGAAATATGCGTCTTGTAAGTTGAGGGCTGCAAACCAATCTCCATCGTCCAGTGCCGTAAGTATAGAGGCGACTGTGATCATCCGAAAGCGTTGTTTGTGCAAGTACCGATTGAGGCCTCGAAGATCTAGGATGGGCCTCCAGCCTCCTGTTTTCTTCTCTGTAAGGAAGTATCTTGAATAGAACCCTTTCGCTTGGAGTTGCTCCGGCACTCTTTCCACTGCCCCTATAAGCATAAGATGGTCCACCTCCTGCTTGAGTTTCGCTTCGTGGGAGGCGTCCTTTAGATGGGGCCTGGGTGGAGGTCGTGGCGGTGGGAGCGACTGGAAGGGGATCGCGTAACCCGTGGCTATGATCTCCAGTACCCATTTGTCTGTGGTGATCTTTTGCCACTGGGTGTAGAATGGTCGGAGGCGATGATGGAACATTAGCTTTGGATGACATTGCGCGATGGTGGTGATAGTGCAGCCCTCGATCTGTCCGTCAAACTTGTTGCCTTTGGCCTTGCCCCGAGGAGGCACAGCTCTGTTGGGAACGTCGCCTGGGAGTTCTGTACTGTTGGTGCTGTTGATGCCGCCCTTGCTCGTAGCCCCTTTGGTAGTGAGCACGCTGGGGTTGATACGGGTATCGTCTTTGCTGAGGGTAATACTTTTTCTTCCTGTATGGAGGGGTATAAATCCCCAACGCTCTGAGAGTAGCCCATGAGTCCTTACTGGAATGAAGGACTGAATGAGTTGATTCAGCAAACAACTTCTGTGTGTCAAAGGGGAGATCAACGATCTTCGCCTGTAGATCCCTCGGGATACCCGATGTCTGAAGCCAGGATTCCCTGCGCATGACCGCTGCCGTAGCTGTTGAGCGTGCCGCCGTATCTGCTACGTCGAGGGCGATCTGAACTCCTGTCCTTGAGGCTGCGTAGCCTTCCTGCACGATGGCCTTCAGCACCGGCTTCTTAACCTCTGGAAGCGAGTCCATGAGGGAAGTCAGCCTGGAGTAATTGTCAAAGTTATGGTTCGCTAAATGTGCTGCATAATTTGCCACTCTCAACAGTAGGGAAGAGGAGGAGTAGACCTTTCTGCCGAATATCTCTAGTTTCTTGGCATCTTTGTCCATTCCCCCAGTCTTGTACTGAGAAGTTTTTGACCTCTGTTGAGACGATTCCACCACCAGAGAATTTGGTTGCAGGTGACTGAAAAGGAACTCCATGCCCTTCGCCGGGACGAAGTATTTCTTATCCGCTCTCTTGCTTATAGGCGGAGCGGACGCAGGGGTCTGCCATATCGTGGTAGCGGACTCCATAATTGCTTCGTCGAGCGGAATAGCTATTTTGGAAGAGGCCGGAGGTCTCAGGTTTTTGAGGAGCTTATGGTGCTTCTCCTGCACCTCTGCTGTTTGGATGCCTTGCGTAAAGGCCACCCTTTTAAACAGCTCTTGGAACTGTTTGAGATCGTCCGGGGGATGGACGTCCCCTGGTGCCGTAGCCTCATCAGGGGAGGATAGAGAGGAACCACTAGGGTAAGCCTCTCTGGATCCCTCTGGGTCCTGTTGACGGTGATACATCTTCTCGCTGGAGGCTTGCGAGGGGAAATCTCGGGGTTCCAGAATCAACTCCCCCTGAGATATTTGCGTTTCCGTCCCCGGCCGCGATTGCCCCCGGGGATAGTGAACCGTCTGAGGGGACCTGTCCCTGGGGGTATGCCTATGGTGTCTATGCCCCGCATGATAGGGGCGACCATGGCAACACGGGCACGGTTCCTGGGATGGAGACCTGGACCACTCTCGAGGCGCATACCCCCTGCGTCTGGGGGAGCGAGATCGCCTAGCTGATTGAGACAATGGTGAGACTGATTTGTGATAGTACTCCAGGGGGTCAAATCCCAGAAAAGGTGAGGGTGGCCCGAGCCATGGTGAGGCTGGCTGGAGGAACGGGGAGGGAGGCTCAGGGTAGACTGGGGGAGACCCCTGCCTCCTTGTTGGAGTTTGCAGCATAAGGGGAGGGCTTAGGGAGAGCAGCCCTGCAGCCCTGTCTGGAGAAGGGCTGCGGTGCCGGGTTTTCTCTGCTGCCTTTCCCCTCCCCTGTGGGGCTGACTCCGCCCCTTTCCGCGCCGGGGATCTCGGCCCCACTGTCGGCGCTTCGCTGCGGTGCCGTGCGGGTGGTCTCCCCCGGCGCCTGCAGGCCGCGTGCCTGCGAGCTCTGCACTGTCGGCGCCCCGGGGGTCTGTGCTGCTAGCTGCGGTGCCGCCGGTTCCAGCGCTTGCCTGGCCGCCGCTCTGCCCGCGGTGCGGGCCGGCTGTTTGATTATCGGAGGCTCAGCCTCTGCCACGTGCACTTCCGCGCCGCCACCGCTCGTCTGTGATTGAGGCTGGGGGCTATGTGCTGCACCCATCCCGCTCGCTGTGGCTGCCGGCAGGGATCGGGTTGGCGAGATTTTCCTCCGTTTCTGCACTGACGGGGTGAGGGAAGCCGCCTTTCTTTTATGGCCCCCTGCGGGTCCCTCTTGTTGGGGCCGCTCCGGCACGTCTGGCTGGAGGGCCTTGTCAAAGAGCAGCATTTTTAGCTGCATTTCTCTGTCCTTCCTTGCTCTAGCCGTGAGCTTTGCGCACAAGGGGCATTTTTGGGTGACGTGAGATTCCCCCAGGCACCTAATACACTGACTGTGCCCATCGGAGGCCGGCATAGCTTCGTGGCATGACTCACACTTCTTGAATCCTGAAGAGGACATTGCGGTGAGTCTTTGAGTTGTTAATAGGGTACTTAGCACCTTTTCTGTGCATGTTCCCCTCTCGGACCCAGCCTGCCGCGGCAGGAGGCCTAATGGCCTTACGTCCCCGTGCCTCTGCTGCTCCTCTTATTACTAAGGCTTTTATATACTTTTTTTTTTTTTGCAATAAGAAAAATAACAAGCTAACTTAAAGACTGAAAGACTGAAAAGAAATTCTAAAACCACTTAAAACATTAAATACGCTGACTCTGGCCGCAGCCTGAGCGGATTCCGTCTGCAGCTGATGGTGGTTAAGAAGGAACTGGCGGGGACCGGATCGCACACGTGGCCAGGAGTGCGCAAGGGAGCGGCGCGCGCCGGCGCATGCACGGTCCAGCAGAAACTGCTGAAAAGATCCGATCTGCGGCACCGGGGCAAGCCCGACACCTATCGTGGAGCACCCACGGGGACACTCGAAGAAGAAGAAGGGACTTCTGAAGTCAGGAGGATCCTTTCCAAAGGTCACCGTGTACATGAGCAGCATACATTCCAAAAGCAGCACTTTCAAATCGCATGCGGCCACCATTATGCTAATGAGGTGCTGTATATTCATGTCAGCACCTCATTAGCATCTTCTGAACTGCCTCATTAACATGCTCTTTCTGAAAGGGAGGGGTAGTAGGGCCGCAATCTATGTGTGTTTCAAAAGAATGTTGAAAACGAATTCAAATAGCTACAACAGCTGCATTAGATTAAACTTTCTATTATGTTTTAATGAAACATTTCCCTTATGGAAGACAGCTGCCTGTTAGTCTGCATACCATACATATGGAGAAAGATTTTTATGTGAAATAAAATGTGTAAATTACAATATGAGAAAAATCCTTTTGTTTTTTTCCCCCGACTCCCAAACAGCATGCTCATTAAAAATACAAAATAACCCCAAAACCCTGTAGATTGGAGAAGGATCTCTCTCTCTCTCTCTCACTCACTCACATACACACGCGCACGCACATCCTACTTTCTTTGCCAAATTCTCATCTCTACACATCACCACTGATTGAGAGTTCTAGGAATGAAAACAAGAAAGGTTGTGGTTGTATAGGTTCAACACCCCCTGCCCCCCCCGCCGGGTCTAGCACCCTCAGGACCTAAACAGTCCCAGACAAGGGATTTTGCTGGACCAGGGATGGTCAATTCTAAACACGCCCCCGCCCCCACTCCCACATTCCAGCCCCTGCTCTGAGGCTCCCCTCCCCACTGTTGCCTGCAGCTCTCTGACTCTCCATGCTGACAGGCTCCCAGGCTGCTGGCTCCTGGCTACAGCCATCCCTCCCAAGCCAGAGCTTTCTTTGGGGCAGCTTCCCACCTGGACCTGGCAATGAGCCACTGCTCCCCAGGCCTGGGGCTTCCCAGGCTGTGGCTTCCCGCCTGACCCCTGGGGATGAGCCGCCACTCCCAGATCAGGGGCTTGCCATCCAGCCCCTGCTGGGACTTCCTGCTGAGCTAGTTCTGGCCACTGGTCCCAGCCTGGGGCTGCTGGGTCCTCTCTCCCTGGCCGCTCCCAGACCAGCTGTAGCTGCCCCGTTATGGGCTTCTGCCACTGGTCTGGGCTGGCACCTCCTTCTCCCAGCACCAGGACTCTCTAGTCCTGAAAGATCCATCATCCAGCAGGACCATGGCTGTTGCCGGACAAAAGAATGCTGGATCTGGGAGTTTCAACCTGTACATGCATAGAAGAGTTTGCCTTCACAATAGATTTTGGACTCAGTAATGATGTAATGCTCCCCACTTTTCAAATGCAGCCTCCTTATGGGCTGAAATAAAAATTTGAAAGAGGACCCTACCTTTTCTCATTTTGCAGAGTTGCCAACATACAGTAAATACGGTCAATAAATAACTACATTTAAATCCCTAGGAACAGACAGTTTAATCTATTTGTATGAGATACATTATACATACCTACAGCTCTACATAATTCTTTTTACTTAGCGTAAACTAAAACTGTTACCTTTGGGTTTCTTTTTGCTTCTCCAGTTCTACTATCTTTCGCTCTTGCTCCTTCTGTTTCAGCTTCTCAGCTTCTAAGCTCTTTTGCTTCTGAAGCTGCTGCTTATTATGTATCTCTCTCAGCTCCTACAGCAATCAAAAATATATTGCATGTAACTAAGTAGTACATAATATCACAACAAATGGCTTAACATTTCACATTGTGAAGGACTGAGAACCTTCTTAAGTATTATCCAAACTTTTGAAAAACTGAGTAACTGGCAATATGCCATATATTTTTACACGTTGCCCTGATTTAGCTCTGACACTAGTAATGCTGACATTTTCTTGTCCACACCATAAATTCTTTGGTCTCCATTCCTTGCTACAGTAACTGGATTTTTCATTATGTTACAGAACCTTGCCTAAATAAAGTTAGCTAAGTTGAAAACCATGAAATTTTGTTTAATATATAAGGCGACAAATGTGTAAAACTCCATATTAAAACTGTCATTATTATATATAGAAATAACTGTTACTTCCATCATTTGTAAGGTGACAACTGTCAACAATATTGATTTTAAAAAGTGAAGCAGCACCAAAGAGCACATCTTCACAGAAGACTGAAGTCTCTGCTCAGGCTTTTTAGTATTTCCACAAGTTATCTGAAGTACGGCTGACAGAGCTTTCCAAGCATTTACCCTCCCTCCATTTTCGGTCACATTGACAAAGGTGAGAGTTTAAGGAGACTTAAGTTTCTTAAATTCTGCTTTAATTGGCTCAGGGATCTTTTTCATAAATAATCTTTATCTTGACAATGTATTCATAAAATTAAACCACTATCAGCAGATTTGTTGTATGATTTGTCAGATTTCTTATTTATTTGTGACTTTTCAAAAAATGTAATTCCTGAATTGTTCTTACAAATATTGGCAACTATTTCCACTTTATTTGCTTTGGAGTGAAATTAGCAGAGCAGGCTGTGCTAGATTTTCAAAGAAATATTAAAATGACTAGATTGGGATAAAGAGTAGCTACTCTCATTTGCAAGATGCTACAGCACTCATGTTATATGTGTAATCAAAAATAGAGTTAAAAAGCATACCATGGTTCTGTTTAATTTTCTCTTATACTCAAATATGATAACTTCAATGGAAATCAAACCAATTACCAAAAAGTAATGCTTCCATAGCCCTATAACAAGACAAAGTAAAACTATGCTAAAGCACTACAGAGTAAAAGTGGAAAGTTTCAGCAAAACAGTACTGTCCTGCTACTATTATTTAGAAATAGAACGGGACAATTTTGCTTCACTGGAATATCTAACACCTTGAAAAGTTTTTCAGAAGAAAGAGTCCATTAAAAAAAAAAGACACTTGGTGTGGGACATATTTTGTTTTAACAAGACCCAGAAACTGCAAAAATAAAACTGACATGATTTGTCAGGTTCAATGCTCTCCATCACTGAACAGTGAAACTAAGAGCCACATCAATTTTAGTCAGCTGCTTCCAGGACTGTCTGGGCAGCTGCCTCGTCAGGCTGTTGGAGACGGGCATTCCCTGGACTCCACTGTCACAAGAGCATAAGAGGCCTTTACTCCCCAAACCCAGCACAGTCCATCTCATGGGGCTGTTCCAGACCTAAATACCCAGACAGCCTGGGCTTCCTAGCAGCCTACGAAGAGATGACTGGAAACAAGGCAAATTTCCATCTGAACTCTGGTTCTGGTTCACTGAAAGGTTGCCAAACCTCCTGTGTTTCTGCGAAACATTTCAGATTCAACAAATCAGCATTATCTGACAAAATGCTTCTGTTGGAAAATTCTTACACAATTCTACACAGAAAGTCACACAAACTTAGAGGCTATCTGAAATCTAGGATAGGCATTGAGGAACACACAGCAGGCTTAGTTCTAAATTGATTAAGGCATTTCACCTCCTGCACACATGGGTAGACTCATTTGTGTACAGCACAGTTTTGGGGTGAGATGGCACGCATGCATGAGGATTTGGAAAGCGAAACAGTGACAATATTCATCGTTATAGGTGAGATCTCCAACAATGAGCTGCAAATGACAGCAGCAAGCGAGAGGCAAGAGGAACCAGAGACCTTGCAGGGACCTTAGAGGCAGAAAGCATTTGAAACTTGAGATAATGCATGACCTTGTTGTACTAACTCAGCAGTTCAATTTTGCAGTTTACAGAATTTTGCTGAGTTAAGGATTCTACTTTTGTTCCAAACTTATTTCATATAACCAGAAAGTTTTCTCTTTATGTACACCCACATACTTACATCAGCATCAAAATATTTTAAATACATAAAGCTGAACTATATTCAACATACATTTGCAAACATTAGCAGTATGGAATTTATAAACATTTATCAAGATGGGAAAATACAGACTACAGAATGAGCCATAGATGAGAACAGTTACGTGATTTGTACTCATCTCAAAATTCATGCATTTGTAAGGTCAATAAAGCCACCTGGCCCCTATATCAATAAGCCACTTCCACTAAATATGTAATTTTATTCTGCTCCATTCTATGTAGAGGTTTTTAACCACTGGCCAAGAGGCTGTTGCTGCCACCATTTCAAGTGTGGATAGGGAGGCAGTGGGACCAAATCTCCCTACATAGCAGCATGGTCTTATATGCCTGAGGTGTCATCTGTGCTGTTTCCTCTGCGGCTCCTCCACAGGACTGCTCTGTCCTGTCCACTACAGGGCTTCTCCCTTCCCCCCGCCACGTACTCCTCTCAGTCAGCAGTAGCCATCTAGTGATGGCTCCTTGCTGCCAGACTGGCTGCTGCGGAGCGGAGTCCCAAGACTCAGCTCCACTCTGGCCCTGCAGAAGCCCCAAGCCACACTAGAAGCTGCATGCATTGGCGGGTGGGAAGCACCATGGAGGGGGAGTAGTAGGGAAGCTCTGAGCCCCAGGACCCCCAGCAGGAACCATGCACAAGGGATGGGGAGCACAGGAGGGAAGCCCCAGGCCTCCTGGCAGCAGCTGCACCAGGGGACAGAGGGGCCTCAGTAGCACAAGGCCCCATAATTTGTATGTATGGGCCTTGCCAGCCATAATGAAAATTAGAGGTGCTAGCTGTCAGCACCCGCACTGCAAACATTGTTCCAGCACCCTGACAGGAATAACAGAAGGACCTTAAAAAAAGATTTGTAGGAGGAGTGTGAGAACTGCCAGCCAAACCACCAGTGTATATTTACCTCATGGTTACATGACTGTGTATGCCACTAGAATACAAGGCAACAATTATAGCAGTTCAGGTAATGTAGCCACTACTCTTGGTTACCAGAAGTTCTCTCTTCTCAGTGAATATAAAATACTACAAACATATGTAATGGTAGTGCCCTGTTGTGCTTTAAGAATCCCTTTATGCCAACAGCAGCTCTGAACAGGCCTGACAAACTCACCTCACTACACTAAACTATACAAAGATTTCACAGTATTGATCCACAAAGAATGTCATGTGAGCTCTTTGGTAAAAGCTGGGGAACGCTGTTCATTAATATTTTTATGAAATGTATATACAAATACCATGCACGTACACAAGTGCCTAAAGTCTGAATCCATGAACAGTTGACATATAGGTTTCTGACAAAGGTTGCATACTTGTCTCAGTTCACACGTAAATTAAGCATTGTGGGCCAGCACAATGGAAGCCCTGTTTGCATACAAGCTCAACAGGAAACTGTGACATTAACGTTTAGTCAGTATGCAAGGGAATAAACCGCACTGGTCCTCTTGACTCAAAGAGAAAATCAATTACTTGGGGGAACACAAGGAAGCAACCAGACACTCCTTTTTCCTGCACTTGAAGTAATTAGGGCAGTGGGATTCCATTAATGAAAATGGGATTCCAAACAACCTTGGTTGGAAACGTGCCAAAGACTACTCCGAGACTGATGGACAGCCACACTACTTTTAGATTGACGGACAGCTTGTTAAAGTGCAGTATCTAGAAGCCACGTACGGATTTTGCGTTATATGTAACCTGATTCAATAATCCTTCCCCCCTCTCTCTCATAGCTTCTCCCTCAACAACAAACTTAAGATTGTTTTCACTACAAAGGTATCTCAGCATGGTGACGTTATATGGGGGCGGGCTGATCCTCAGTTGATTCAAAGAAGGTTGTGTGCACAACATCCCTTGGCGATTACAACAAAACCAAACCAAACCAAACCAAACTGGTATTTCTGTGCGTAGCAGGTTACAGTATGTAGACAGCACATGAGAGTGCTACAAAAGAGCTTGGTGACTGTGATGCATCTATCACTAATTTGCAAAGTAAGGGCTGCATTTCCCTAAGAAGACTGATTATGAGGCTTACAGACTGGTGTTATCAAGGAGCTGATACCCATTTAAGCAGCAGCAAATCTGTCTCTCATTGGAGTTGGAGGAAGGTAATAAGGCAACTCAGTCTTGGGCACTTGGAATATGTGCCCCAATTGTATAGTATGTTGAATAGTGACAGAGAGATAGCCATGTTAAGTCTATATTCTACCAACACAAAAAAGCAGCCATGTAGCACTTTAAAGACTAACAAAATAAAGTATTAGGTGATGATCTTTTGTGGGACAGACCAACTTTTTCAGATCATAGCCTTAGCAGAACAGACTCAATACATAAAGCACAAAAGTCCAAAATTGTTATCAAGGTTGACAAATCAGAAAAATTGTTGCCAAGGTAGGCAACAATTACTTCCGATCTGGGGACAAATTATACCTCCAAATCATATTCATGGCTGACTTGGAACAACAATTGCTCAGCTCTTGTCCCTTATTAGCCTTCCTTTACTTACAATACACCGATGACATCTTTATCATTTGGACTCACGGTAAAGCAACTCTAGAATTCCACAGCGACTTGAACAATCCGCACCCCACCCTCAACTTATGCCTTAACCACTCCACACAGGACATTTGCAGGACACTACAGTACAAATCACTGATGGACTGATCAATATCACTCTCTCCCGGGCCAGACAAATATCCAGAAACCAACTACTCCAAGATAGGCCCAAAAAAGCCAACAACAGAACACCACTGGTTATTACCTAGAGCCTCCAACTCAAACCATTGCAATGCATCATTAAAGACCTACAACCTATCCTAAATCAGGATGCCACACTCCAGAAGGCCCTAGGTGACAGGCCTGTTCCAATCTTATGAGGATTCTGACCAGCAACCACAGGTTTACCACAATACCACCAATCCTGGAACTTTTCCTTGCAACAAACCCCGCTGCCAACTTTGTCCACGTACTTATTCTGGAAATACCATCACTGGACCTAACCACGCTAATTGAAGAATCACAGGCACATTCTCCTGTTCCTCAACATCATATATGGCATCATGTGCCGACAATACCCACAAACCATGTATATAGGACGGACTTCAAACACTCTTTGACAAAGAATGAATGGACATAGAACATATATCAAAATACCCCAAATACGCAAAACTGTCAGCCAGCACTTTAATGGAGTTGGTCAGTCTGCTAAAGATCTGAGAGTGTGTTCTACTGAAAAGGAACTTTAATAACCGCCTGCAGAGGAAATGCTCAGAATTAACATTCTTATTCAATTTTGACACATTAACACGGGGTTTGAAAAGGGACAGCAATTACCTAACCCATTATAAGGGCTCCTTTACATATTTAAATATTTTAGCTAACTCTTAACTTTCCCCACCCCACACTGCCCCCACCCATCCCTCTGCTCTTCTGATTTGTCAACCTTGATAATATTTGGACCTCTGTGCTTTACGTATTCAGGGTGCACGGAACGAAATCTTTACATAACTCAAAGGGTCTACTGTAATGCCAATATACCTAAATTTTGTTTTCTTAAAAGAGCATACAATGGGTTTCAGAACGCAGACACTTTGTATAAGTGTCTTAATATTAAAATTTTGAATGAATCCTATTTTAGTAAAATGTTTCCACCCATGATCAAATTAGCAACTGATCAACCAAACATTTAGAAAACCGCAATTATTACCTTCAGCTGATTATTGAAAATATCAATTTCCTGAAGTTTAGATCTGGTTTCTTTTTCTACTTCATCCAACTGGTCTCGAAGCTGCTGACGTACCAATTCCTTGGCTTCTAAAGCTCTTTTGATAGTAAGAAGAGAATCTCCTGTTCAGAACATATTGTCAAAGTGAGATATTTTCATACACTGAGGTCTTTAAGTCACACCTATACCATTTCTCAGCATTTCTTGCAAGATAAAATAAAATGAAATGATCGGTGATATATGTTGTGCAAACAGACAAACTCATTTTATACATACATACTTACTATGCAAACTGTTCTGCTGCACTTGTTTTAGTTGGTCATTGAGTAACTGTTTTTCAGGAATCAACCTGCCAAGCATCTGCTGAGATTCCTTGGGGAAAGAGATCAAAAAACAAGTTGCTAACCTAACCAGAAATATTCACTCTTTTTTCATTATACTGTTTTACCTTCTCTGAAATCTCTTTTCTCATCCCCATTCACACAAATATACTCAAAGCATTTGTTGTGTAGGACTATTTATCAGTGATATAAACTACATTTGGATACGAACTACCCTTAAAAAAGCCAGTAAGTCAAATCTATAATTCAGAAACTGCTCCATCAAGGATGGCCAATGGTGTGATGGGTGGTCAAATGGGCAACTGTGTTGGGGCCAGCGAAACCCAAAGGGCCCAGGGCTCGTAGCCACTGCTGGCAGTACTGTGGCAGCACCAGTGCCCAGAGCCCCAAGCCCTTTAAATCACTGCCAGAAACACCCACACTGCACTCCAGGCACCACTGAGAGCTGGGGTTGTGGAGGGAGGTCCTGCAATTCAGGTAGTGCTGAGAGCTCCCTGCCCCACCCTCCCCAAAAGCTCCACCCCCTCTGGAAGCATAGTCAAACTGCCGCCCCCCACCCTGACCCCGAAACATACACACACGCACAGTCCAGGGGCCAAGCGAGGCTGTCTGCTCCCCTGCTCCCATCGAATACACCTTATCTGAATCGGGCCAAAAGTAAGACCCAACTGAAATTTTTGTAAGAGTACAAAGATCTGCTGGAGGTAAATCTTCCGCGGTTTGATTTACTGCGCTCAGTCGGGGCGTGCTAAAGTGAAATATAACGACACTGCCATTGACCCTGGTACTCCTGGAAGACACAAGGAGTAAGGGAAGTTGATGGGAGAATTTCTTCCATCATCAACATCCTTCTTTGTAGACGGTGGCAAAAAATTAATGTTAGATATGTCGACTCCAGCTACACAATTCTCGTAGCTGGATTTGCACCTAAAATTGATTTTGTCTCCTAATGTAGACCTGGCCTCAGTTGGGTTTTAAATTACCAAGTGTCTGGCAGTCATGTAAATGAATAATTGGAAGTGTCATCAAGATGAGGAATATTTAAGGACTGCCAATTTTACTAATCATTCAAAGATAACAACCTTTCTTTAAACAACCACGTGAAGATCTCCTTACGTGTAGGCTATCAGATAAGAATATTAGCGTTTCTGCTTCCTGTTTAGCACTGCATCAGAGATCAGTCTCTTACTTGATTCAGGTGCTTTATGGCCTAAAGTAAGAACAAATAAGAGACTGATCTCAGCAGGGAACCCAGACAGCTCCGTACAAATAAAGTCTAATTGTAAGGTGACCTGTGAATGAGCTCTCTTTTGGCAGAATACTTACAGTCCTTGATTTTTGCGGGAGACGACAGCTATCAATTCAACTACATACATTTCCAGTGCTCTGACCCGCACCCCCCAATATCAAGTTGTCAAAACAGATTAGAGAAACCTGATATGAACCAGTTTAATATACAAAAACTGTCAGTGTCAATATATGCGTCTTGAAAAACAAATTTTCTTTTAAGCAATTTACTTCAGTGGCAGTTTTGCAGATTTGAACACTTGACAGATACGTTACAAAGAACCAAGAACGAGACAGCATGCATGGCCGTCTATGCAAGTGTCACACAACTGGTTACTTGCTTCGTGAGGCACATAAAACATCTGCATGTACTTCAAAAAACACATATATTATGGTACTGAAACTACTTCATAGTTATTCTACTTGGCTCCCAGCACTGTAAAGTTTTGCCTTCAGAGCATACAACTCTCATTTTATAGTTACAGACTGTTACTTACTTGGATATTTATAATATATGCAAATAGCCACATTAAGGCAAAACTGTGAACTTGAGTACTCAAAATTTAGGACATACCAGATTTAAAGAGCATGTGCAACCTTCCTTTGGTCTTTTGGTGTATATGCTTTGTAATGAAGTCTGTATCACATGAGCCTAAGCCATCACTCCCCATCCTCCTGAATCCCTGCCTGATTCTACACCAGCATTGCCTGTCATATGTAAGTCTGCTTTAGCCTCCTGGGTTCAAATGACACAGAGTAATGCAAAAGTCTATGTTCCTATGAAAACCTTCAACAAACTTATTCAACTGAAATTTTCAAGTAGCACTATCTAGGAAACATTGCATGTGATCATTTTAATCAATGTGTCTGTAGATACATTTCCAGACATAGAACCAGAAAACAGATTAAAGAACAAAGGAGAGCACACCAAGACTCCCAAATAAAATTTGATGATTCTCCTTATTTTGTTCTATCCAAGCATGAGAGAATGAATCTATGATATTAGGAATGCTTTCACCACTACTCTCACGGTTTAAAAGTTTCCACTACTATGGAGGAGATTACAAAAGAAGAAAATATTTAAATACAGGCAAGGAAGTTCTAAAAAAAATAAAATAAAATAAAATAAAATAAAAGACCACAGGGAATAACTTTCAATACATGCAAAAACAACAAGAAATCCTGTGGCACCTTACAGACTAACATTGTGGAACATAAGCTTTCATGGGCAAAGACCTGAATCTAACGAAAAGCCCACAAAAGCTTATGCTCCAAAAAATCTGGCAGTCTATAAGGTGCCACATGACTTCTTGCTGTTTTTGCGGACACAAACTAACTTGGCTACCCCTTTGATACTTTTAATACATGCAATAATTTGAAGAATAGCCACTATTATAAATTAAGCTTTTCACTCTAAGAAATGTGGCGAAAGAATCACTTAGTAAAGCCTTTCCAAATGCATTTATCAACTGCTGTTATACAGAGTATTATCAAATGTCAGTCAGATGTCTGAGCATGATACATTAGGCCCTATCTGCTTTCCCATGGAAATTACAAGGACAGAAACCATTCTGTGAAAAAAATATTACTGATTTTTGTCAGTTGTTGAATTAAGTGTCTGGAAACCGTTTTTTAAAAATGACAAGTTGCTTTTTGTTTTCTCCTCTATAAATGAGGTGATCATCTATAATTTTGGGAATTGGCTCTATGTTCCCAGAACTTCTGATGATTTTTGAGGTTCTCCCAAAACAATTTAGCTTTTTCCTATTGATCAGTCACAATTATTTACAGGTTTATGATAACACAGTGATAAATCATTCAAGCAGCAACAGCTGAGATATGTGACAATGTTAGATCAGTGCACTGGAAGAAGCTGATACTGCAGGGCCATTGGTAGAGTATTATTAAGTTAAAAAGCAAAATCAAATAAGGGTATGACGATGATTCAGTTTTAGTCATTGTACTGATTATGTTAATGGATGCTCAGGATTCCATTCAGATTGTCACCATTTACCCAAACCTAAAACCACAATGAGTGGTTGGAAGAAAGGACAGAAAGTAGATACTTGCCAATAAAACTGATTTTGATCTAGAGATTTTAGTTTACCCTCTGTTTAATTCCATTGAAGACTGAGAAAAGGAAAACCGGCTGTATGTAAATAAGCAAGAGGAGGTAAAAATTCCTCTCCAACTCAGAATACAATTAGGGCAAGTCATTTAAGAAAAGGAACAGTTATTTTGTGAAAGGACATCTGAAGGGGAAGCAGTGATACAGTAAAAATGATGGCCTAAAGTTTGTATAAAAGATAACATTTTGAGTCAGACATCTGCAGGCAGTCAAGCCTTGTATGCATGCAATAAAATCAGTAACATCTAGGTACATGTCAATAGGGCAATTTGCCTGCAATTTGTTCATTTTATCTTATAACAGTATTAAAATGTCAGTTGCAGCCATATAGTCACACATACAACCTATCTATGCAGCCATGTGTTTCCAGCTAATGTTTGCCTCACTCACCTTCCCCTCTGTACTCTCCACTTGTTTGTTAATACTCAGTTGCTGAGTGCTAGATTTTAAACTTGTGAGCAAGAACTCTTCTTCCTAAAGCATTTTGAAGTGCTTACGACATGGACCTGACCCCCAAGTGAAGGCTTCTGGGCACAGGCAGAGGGCAAAGGCAAGCCCTAGACCCACACCTCTTCCATGCCCATCAGAGCCCTGCTGGGCCCTGCCCTATGCCCCCAGAGCCTTCCCCCACCACCAACTTTATGGATAATGCCCCGTGTCCAAGGCTACCACCTGTCCTGTCTTCCCAGCACCAGGACAGCGCCCCCGCCACTCCCCTAGAGCACCACATCCCCAGCTCTGCTCTGGCCAAAGGAGCAGCCAGGCTGGCTGGCTGAAGCATGGGCAGGGTTACCCCTGTCTTTTTGAAAAAAGACAATGCCTTCCCCTGCGTATATTACCTGCTGCCCATGCTTCTGTGTATTAATGTAATATAAATAATTAAGAACCATCATCTTTTGACACAGCAGATCATCTTGTGCTAGCTCAGTATTTCATCAGATAAAGATTCTGTTTGGTCTTGATGCCCAGACAAATCAGCTGAACTCAGGCACCACAGGTAACCAACTCTCCTCCACACAACTAATCAAACAAACCAGCTTAAAAACAAGGGAGTGGGTGTGGCAAGAAAACACAAGCAAAAGCAATTTTATTGGTATTTCTGTTTTTAAAAAGTTAAGAGGTGCTCACGTGTTATGGGGATCACAAGAATCTGTAAAAACAGTATCAAATTCGGTCCTCAGATACATATATGCACACCCTCCAGCAAAAGTCAGAACATGTGCGTACATGCTGAGGGCAGAAGTACACCAAAGGAATATAAACTATTTTCTGCACAGGAATATAAACTATTTTCTCATTTTATTTAAACATGACTATATAAACTATGTTAAGCAGAATAATACGCTACGCAGAATAATACATGTGAACACCAGAAATCATAAGTCAATGCCCCCTTCACTGCTTCCATATGTAGCCAGGATATGTTAGTAAAATACCAAAAGTTTACTGAAATAAAATCTGCATTCTAGGTTTTTGCAGGAAGAGATGTTTTACTTCTTCTGCCTGAGATGTAAAAATGTAGGGAATGAGAGTATTTCATAAGTTTGGATTTACTTCAAAGAGGTTCTACGGCCTGTGTTATACAGCAATTCAGTTCAGGTGATCATAGCGGTTTCTCCTGGTTTTAGAATATATTCATAAATAACCTATCTGTAAGTACCCATTCTAGGCTGTGAGAGCTCATCCTACAAAATGTGTAAAAAAGAAAAAAAGAATACCTTACCCCACAAATAAATATCCAAAACTATCCAGCACTTAACTTATATGGTCTCAAACACTTGTGGTCACAGCATCATAAAAAAGAAGGGCTAGAAAGGACTTTGAGAAATTATCCTCATGACAACACGACCAATTAAACCTTGACCATGCCTGACAAACATCTTTTCAGCTTGTTTTAAAATCTTCCAATGATGGGAATTTCAAAACCTCCACTGGGATCCTACTCTAGAGCTTATTTACCCTTATGATTAGAAAGCTTTTTGCAATATCTAACCTAAATCTCCCTTGCAGCAGACTGATGGCTTTAATACCCATCCTGCTTTAATGGACATGGAAAAAAATCAAATCAAATCATTGTATAATAAACTTAACATACTTGAAGAATGCTATCAGGTCTCCACTCAATCGTTTTTCCTAAAGACTAAAGTCCAGTTTTTTTCGCCTCAAACCTCTTCTCATAGATCAAGTTTTCTAACTTTATTTTTTTGAGAGAACCCAAAAGAGAGAACATTCAGAACACTCAGAACTGGACGCAGTACTACAGATAAGGATTTACCATTGCTGAGTACAGAGGAAGAATGTCTTACAGACAAAACTCCTACTACACTCCAGAATATTAGCCATTTTGCAGCTACATCAAATTCAAATTAATGATCTATAATTCCCAGATCCTTTGCAGCCATGTCACCACATAGACCATTATGTCCCATTTTTCAGTCGTGTATCTGTGTCTTAAGTGAAGTACTTTGGACTTGTCTTTATTGAATTTGATCTTGATGAACTCAGACCAATTTTCCAATTGGTAAAGGTCATTTTGAATTCTAATCCTGTCCCCCTAAAGGCTAACACCACCTCCTCAGGTTGGCGTTATTCACATTTTATAAGCATACATGCCACTCCATGTTAGCAATGAAAATACTGAACAATACTGGTGACACGACTGACCCCACTAGATGCACCATCATTTGGACAGCAAATCATTGATAACCAACCTGCGTATGGGCTTTCAAACAACTGTGAATCCACCATATAGCAATTTCACTGAGAACACATCTTCCTACGTTACTTATGAGAAGGTTATGTGGGACTGTTTCAAAAACCTTCCTAAAATAGGCCGTGTCTACACTAGCCCCAAACTTCGAAATGGCCATGCAAATGGCCATTTCGAAGTTTACTAATGAAGCGCTGAAATGGATATTCAGCGCTTCATTAGCATGCGGGCGGCCGCGGCACTTCGAAATTGACGCGCCTAGCCGCCGCGTGGCTCGTCCCGACGGGGCTCCTTTTCAAAAGGACCCCGCCTGCTTCGAAGTCGAGGCGCGTCAATTTCGAAGTGCCGCGGCCGCCCGCATGCTAATGAAGCGCTGAATATGCATTTCAGCGCTTCATTAGTAAACTTCGAAATGGCCATTTGCGTGGCCATTTCGAAGTTTGGGGCTAGTGTAGATGTAGCCATAGAGACCTTGCCTCTACTGCTTCCCCTCATCAGATGGGCCAGTAGCCTGTCATAGGCAGAAATTAAGTCACTTTGGCATCATTTGTTCTTGACAAATCCATGACAGCTATTTTTGACAGTCCTATTATCCTGCAGGTACTTGTGAACGGATTGTTTAATAATTTGTTCCACAATCTTTTCCAGGTATCAAGGTTTGGCTGACTAATCTATAATTCCCTGAGTCCTTTAAAGATAGGCAAACATAGTACCTGCCTTTTTCCAGTCTTCTGTGACCTCATTATCCTCCAAGAGTTCTCAAACATCATCCATCACTAATGTATCCAAGATTGCTTCAACTAGTTCCTTAAGTACCCTAGGATCAATTTTAAAAGGTCCTGCTGACTTGAATACATCTAATTATCTCAATATTCTTTAATGGGTAAAGAAACTGTTCAAGTTTAACTAATTATTTTCCTGTTTTAGCTTGTATACCCTCCTGCTATTAATGTTAGTTTTGCTGAGTATCTGGGTACCATTAACCTTCTTAGTGAAGACTGAAGCAAAACAGGCATTAAAAATACCTCAGACACCTGCAGTCAATTGGTATTTTTCACAGCTTCATAAAAGGAACTATGAGCAAGTCTGATGAGATTTCACTCAATGTTTAATTGAATCTGAGCCATCAGTAACTTGTAATTGAACTGGAGCTATCTTTCAGAAAGACTTCCAGTCTTCATTTAAAGATTCCAAGTGACATGGAATTTGCCAAAACTTTGGTAATGTATTACAACTACTAACCGCCCTTACCATTGATAACCGTCATTCTTACTTTTAGATTAAGTTTTCCATCTTCCTGGCACTTGATCTTGTTAGGCTTTGCCTGCTACATAGGCTTCTCACAAGATTATTGTTCACCACAATGTCCCAGTGAATTCCAACTTGAGAAGGCAAATGGACAGGGTTGGAGGAGTTTTGTAGCTACTGCTGTATGGGTAGTATGTATATTTGAATATATGTGGAGATGAGATCAGGCATCTGACCCATAAAGGGTTAATAAAGCCCTAGGGAGCTGTGCAGTAGGCAGCCAATTAGGGAAGGCTGCAAGGAGCAGCCAGCCATGGTGGGGCTTACTCATATAAGAAAGGCTGCAGAGTACAGTAGCTTCAGTCACCCCCTGAAGGAGGAGAAGTGAATGCCTTGCAGACAGAAGGCAGCAAGGAAGGTGGATGTAGCAGTGCTGCAGGCAGATACCAAGGTCTTGGAGAGCTGCAGGGATGTGCAGGCTGAGGCCCTGGGAGATCCTCAGAGGGCACAGAGCAAGCAGACAACCATCTACTGGATCCCTGGAACAGGACCTGGAGTACTTGGCAGGCCTGGGTCCCCTCCAGTCCCACTGGCCACTGATATAGTGATTGGACTGATGGAGGGCAATAGTGTACCCAGAAGGGGAGCGTACAGAGTATGGCAGAGTCAGAGGGTTGTTATGAAGAGGACATCACAGTCCATGGAGCAACTGGGGCCCAGCAGCAAAAGTGACCACCAAAAGAGGGCACTCTGGTGAGCAGAGCTAATTCCTTGGGACAGCCAGCAGGAGGTGTTGCAGCGGTGAGGCGAGTAGCAGCCCTTCACAGATGGGCACCTACAGATATATGTTAATGGTAGTCCATCGATCCGACGATGACAAATTTGTGCAGATCATCTGTTATTGGTCTCATGGTGTGCCCTCTGGTGACCATATGAGCCAGTTCTAGAGGTGCACATTTTGCCGCAGGTAGTGCATGGGAAGTTTGCAATCTGTGGGTTGTGCATTGCTGATGCTCTGTGACGTCGTTCGCGTGCCTCTTGTAGATGCAGGCAGTGGTCTTCCTCAAAGGCAATGCAGGTATTTCTGACTGTTGCACGCCACTGTGTTCTGTCACTGGCGGCGTCCTCAAGGTCCCTAGGTTTGATACTGCTGTACTGCAGACTGGCTTTGATGGTATCCTTGTAGCGTTTCCGTGGACAACCTATAAGCCGGATGCCCTGGGAGAATTCACCATACAGAAGCTGTCGAGGGATTCTGTTGGCATCCATGCGGCTGACATGACCGGTCCAACGTAGTTGTGACTTCATAATCATCATTTCGATGCTCGTCATCTGGGCTCTCTCGAGGACCTCAAGATTGGGCACTTTGTCTTGCCAGCGGATCTTCATGATGTTACGGAGGCAGCGCATGTGGAATGGTTCGAGCTGCTTGATGTGACACTTACATAGTGTCCATGTTTCACACCCCATATGTGTATTTGAATAAAAAATCCACATCCCCGAATCTCTGTACATTTTCAGTTGGACATGTTATTCACTTCTTCCAGACTCAAGAGTGTGAAATAGTGATGTGCATACTCAGTCAATTGCTGCTAACTCTTAGCACTGTAAACATTTCTGAGTTAATCTTTGGGGATGAAATATACTATATTTATACATAATTACAGGAACTGTTCAAGAATGACAAAGTAGAATACAACGTTTGGTGGGGAAATGTGGCCAAGACACAAAACAAGCCTAAGAAAAACCAGCACACTCACCTGTAACTGCTGTTGCAAGTGCGTAATTTCTGCAATTCTCAGTTCTCTAGATTTGTTTGTGCTCTCAATTTCATGTCTTTGGATAGACAATCGACACCTGATATCCTGAAGCTTTCCCTCCAGCTGATGTTTTTTATCATTCTTCAGCAACAAGAGAAACATTTTGATTACTAGAATGCTTCATCATGCAAATCAGGGTTTTACGTGTTTTCTAACATGAAAAAAGTCATTTGCAGAATAAAAGCAAGATGTAATTATGGAAACTAATCAAGACCCTGCAGTGTTTGTTACTGTGACATTGTGCTCCATTTACAGTATGATCACCATCTTTTTTCCTTTTAAATACAAGTCTTTTGGAAATGGTTGGTCACACACAGTAAAATACTTAAACCTACAACATTTTAAAAAGATTTTCACTTACTAGAGCTTCCAACTCAAACTCTAAAGTCTTCTTCTTTGCCTTCAGCACAACTATGTCTTCTTGTTCTTTGTTTCTTTGATTTAGCAGTTCTTGCCGACGATTACGCTCCCACTCAAGTTGTCTTTGCCTTTCAAGTTCCCTTTTCGCGGCCTATATGTTAAAAAGTGATTACTTACTATTGAAATGCCTTGTCTGTGAATCTAACCCATCCTCTCATTCAAACAGTTTTAGCATAAAATACACTGGAGCATTCATATATGCCCTAGTTCAGAAAAGTACTTATGTGATCAGCTTTAACAAGAGAATAATCCCACTGGTTAAAATTAAGCATCTGCTTAAGAACCCTGGTCAAGTGAAGCCACAAACAGCAAAAAGTACTATTTTTGAAATATACATATTTCTTCCATTTTAATAAATTAAGCAACATTTGACATTTCAATGCGCTCTGAATAATCAAACAACTTCTCAAACTTATCAGAATAACTTCTCACACAATACGATCAAATGTGGCTCTACTTCATTTAAATCAGTTAAATTCTGTTGATTTCAAAACAGATTTCAAAATCTGTTGATTTCTGTTGTTTCAAAGATAACTTATTATTTTCTTTATTTAATGTACTGATTGCAACAGAAGAACGAATAATTTCCAAGTTGTGGCAGAAATCTTTGCTCCTTCATCCTAAGCAGTATCACTTCAATCTCAAAACTTTGCAAAGTAGAGGTAAAGAACACTTTGTAGTAAATGTAACTATCTTATCCATTCAGTATTATGGCAGATATTTCACAAAAAAGCACCCAGAATTAAATAAAATTGCTGCTATCTAGTTCCAGGAAACCTGAAAATAAAGTTAGTTTCTTAAAATATTTCACTAAGGGCTTGTCTACACTACCTCCCTACTTCAAAGAGAGGATGGTAAGTAGGGTGTTGGGAGTTCATTAATGAAGTGCTGCGGTGCATATGCAGCACTTCATTAAGCAAATTCCTCCTCACGGCAACTTCTAAGTGCCAGCTCGCATCTAGCCACGGCTCACCCAGTGGTACTTCGAACTGCTTGGGCAACTTCGAAGTCCCTTCACTCCTCAAAATTTTGAGGAGTAAAAGGGACTTAGAAATTGCCCAGGCACTTTGAGGTACCAGCGGGTAAGCCGTGGCTAGACTTGAGCCAGCACTTCAACGTTTAACGCTTTGAAGTTGCTGTGGGGGGGAATTTGCTTAATGAAGTGCTGCATATGCACCTCAGCACTTCATTAATAAACTCCCAACACCCTACTTACCATCCTCCCTTTGAAGTAGGGAGGTAGTGCAGACAAGCCCTAAGCCAATTAGTTTCCAAGGAATTATTAAAAAAAAGTAAAGACAGAAAAAAGTATGCTGGCAAGTATTTTGCTGTTTAATTCAGATTGAAAAACTATTTTCAAAGGTAGTACTATTTCTGTATCCATTCACCTCACGCCTTTCTATTTCTTTCCGCCTTTCTTCTTCTCTCTGACGTTCTAATTCACGTTGTTTTTCTAATTGCTTTTCTAGCTCCAGCTGTCTTTTACGCTCTTGCTCCTGTCGTTCACGTTCTTTCCTTTCCTGCTCTGCCCGTTCCAGTTGTGCTAGTCGCTCTTGCTCTTTTCGTTGCTGCTCCAGAAGGGCCTGCCTCCGCTTTTCAAGCTCCAGATTGCCACGTTCAAAGTTCTCACGTTTTTTATCTTCAAATGTAACTAACAAGAAAACGTGAATGGTGAAATTAATTTTTTTTTTCCTTTTTTAAAGACATAGCAAAGACTTTTGAAACTTTTAAGGGCACGATCCATAGTCTATGCAGATTGAAGGATGCCTACTATAGCAAAGACTATGGAAAGACGGGTGAACCAACAACTTTGCAACATGCAAGAACAGTACAGTAGTCCTTGAGTTATGTCAGGGTTGCACTCCCACGTACCCTCACATGACTCAAATTTCAGGTACGCCGGGCGGTCAGCATTTTTCCCCGGCAGAATGCACGTTCTGCAGCCGGGGATGTAGTAGCAGCAGCACCTCGAGCTCCTTTTGAAAGGTAAGTCCTGGGGTTGGGACAGTTGGGGAGGGTTAAGCCTGGTGGCAGGTCATGGCTGCAGAGGGGCAAGGGGGTGAAGTTGAGCTGAGGCCACGAGACCCTGTTGGGGTGGGGGGCTGAGCTGAAGCTGGGGGAGCAGGATTTTGAGCTGCACTTAACTTGCATGAATGCAAGTTCAAAAATCACATATTTTGAGGGACTACTGTACCTCAACCTCAACTACTGATAAGCAGAACTGCAATGGATAATTCTTGGTGCTGTCACTGGTACTTCTACTGCTATCTCCACCAAAGACACTGGCTTTACTTGTAGGATGATTCAGGCCTATCTTTTGGGTTTTTCAGTGCCATAAAGCACAGCCTTTATCCAGATGCCTATCCTCAATTTTAGGGGGTCCTGTCCACTAATTTCACACATACTACAATTCGGAGTCCCACAGCACATGTGAATGGTGTACTATCAAGCGTATGTTGTGTTCACTGAACACAAAGACCAAATCTTAGTCTAGTAAATGCCAACCTTCCCAAGACATTAGAAACCGCTCACATGTAATATCACTGCAGTAGAAGTGAATTTACTATGAAGTCAGAAGAATGCAGGCTGATTAATTTATTGCAGAAACTTCTGAAAAAGTTATCCAATTTAATCCAGGAAATGAAAAGCACAAATCAAACTACTGTGCTCATCTTAGGGCCTCATATTTAAATCACTTAATATATTTACTGATTATTATTCTGTTAATACGGCTGAGTTCATAGACCAGACACAGAAAGATGTAAGCTGAGTCTGACATGCAGCGTAACAGCTGAAGAAGAATTTAATTGCAGCTACAAAAGTATCTTTTCTGTGAATGGCATACTGCATGATTTCAAAATGTTTTTCTGGCACAACATAAAGACTTGAGTAAAAACACGACTCCAAGCCATGAGAGTGTTTCAGTTACAACTTATTTGCTTCACGGTTTGTTCAGTGTCATAGTGACTACACTTCCTGCACAAGACATCAGATTAAGAATTGAAGTTAGATCTCACGTGCCAGGGCTGGCTGGGCTTCAAGGCACTGCACAGGAAGATTGCTTAGGTGTGAGGGGGTGGTAATACCTCACATGATTCTACCAGGACTGCCATCATCTCTCTGCCACGGAGTGGTATAAAGCAGGGGTGAGCAAAGTGGAGGGCTGGCCTCCTCAGGGAGGCACAACGGACCTTACGGGGAGCATGGCACGCTTGGCTGCTGGGTCTCAGGCTCATCCATCTCATTAAAAATGTTGAAATATGTTACTGTTTTTAGGTATATGTACTCACATTTATATGCTGATTAATAAAGTTTTTACATTGTACATACTTATTTCCTCACAAACTGAAAAGGCTTTTTGTCATATGAACATAACCAAAATGTCCATCTGTCTGTATTACATTAGACAGGCTGGGGGTGGGGTGAGGGAGGGCTGCTAACAGCAGGGATGAAAAGTGGGTTTTAATATAGAAAGTTTGCTCGCCCCGGTATAGACTTCATCCATAAAGGTAATTTAATTTAATGGTACTTCGGCTGAGTCTGGTTGGCCCTCCTTTGACAGACGGGCATTTGAGCCAATGTGCAGTTCATAGTGAAGAGAAGTGTGTATAGTTTATATGGGTGGAAATGAGTTTAATTTCTTTAGTTCTCTGAAAGAATGCAGTGCACAGTTCAACTGTAAATACGCTTTAAAAAACTCATCATGCAGGATTAAACCAGCTGGCTGCTTCTGAACAGCTTTAGTACAGATATAATCACACACAGAACTTTTTTTCTGGTGGAACACACTGAAATGGAGGAGTTCCGGCATCCATCTTCCAGCTGCACGCAGCAGGGCAGCTCCAGACACACGATAGGGCAGCTCCAGCAGCATGGGGTGGGATACTTTAGCCTCACAGCAGCGGGCTCTGGTGGCTCCTCCAGCATTGGCAACTCCTTTGGTGAGTCGCAGGCATTGGGAGAGGGGAGCTAGGATTGGGACTGGGGAAACCTGGTGGGGGTGGGCTGTAAATCCTCTATTTAACAGACTTCCAGCTTTAATGGACACCCCTCCCCACTATCACTATAATAAACCCTCAGTTTAATGGATTTTTGTTAAAACTGAACATCCTAACCCTTATGAGGCATCATCAGACTTCAATTCTGGCACCTTTTTGCCTAGAAAAACAGCACGGACCAGAAGCAAAGAACTACTCAAGGTTTTAAGTGTTTTAATATCAGAAGCCACTTGGTTAATGTTCACAAAACTTGGTACCTTCTTATAAAATACTGATTAAAAACAAAATCATGAAGTGCACAAGTTACAATTAAAGAGACCTGTACGTGCAAGTTATAGTGTCACTCCTCCACTCAGAGCAAAATGCACTCTAAGCAAGTCAGGGAGGGGGCAGAAGTGGCCCACAGATGCCATTTCAGAAGCTGGGACTCAGGGGGACACACACATTTCAGCCATGCTTCTTGCACCATACTGTAACTTTAATAAAAACTCTTGGGCCGTGGCTACACTACCTCACCCTTTCAGAAGGGGCATGTAAATTATGGCCATTCAAAATGCAAACGAGGCACCACTATGAATATTTAACACCTCATTTGCATAAATAGTAGCCACCTGGGAATTAAAATTTGGGAAGAAGGGTGCTTTTGACATCAGGGCACCCTGTTGAAGGAACTCCAGCTACATGGCTATTTTTAGTTCGAAATCAACACCTGACAGGCTGTGTGGCTGCCATTATGCAAACGAGATGCTAAATATTCATGTCAGCACCTCAATTTCCATTTTCAAGCAGCTGTAATTTACATGCTTTAGTTTTATTAATAAATATGAGCAGCTGACAAAAGAAGAAAGCATTAACAGGACAGAACATATCTAAACCTTACACTCATTCACCTGAAGAGCTCTGTGTAGCTCACAAATTTGTCTCTGACCAACATACGTTGGTCCAATAAAAGATACTAGCTCTCTTACCTTGTTTCTGATATACTGGGACCAACACAGCTACAAGAACACTGCAAACTCACTTACTTGGCAACTTCTTTTCCAATTGTTGCTGCTCATCTTCCAGCACTGGTTCTTCTGGCAACCTCTGGTCGACAGATACTGAACTTATCACAGAGACACCACTGCCAGAGCGTAGTCTTCTGCCAATTAAAAAATAGTTGTAAACTGTGCAGACCCCTTACAGCCAAATGGTTTGACAATTATGGTTGATGCCAGAGCTCAAGAAGCAAGCAGATATAGGAGCAGAGTATAATTAAAGACATTGTATATTATAAATTATGAATCATTATCTCAAAGATTAAATTTCAAGTGTCTGAGAAATGAACATATGTAAAGGTGCCTTCTCACTGCGTTGGAAGAGGCAAATGGAATAAGTAGTAAGGTGATGCAGTATTTGGAATCCATAAATACTACTGGACCACAAGCCAGAATGCATTACGATAGAAGTTCAGAACAAGTTTCGAAATCTCATGCATCCCCTTGTGGTGCAGTAAAAACGAAGGGTAATCTTGGGTAGCTGAATTACAAAAAGATTTTAGTTCAAATTGCTGTCTCAGTTTATTTTCCTAAAATTTGCTTATTGACAAAAGCTACAGTTTTAAAGTAACTTCTTGTGATGAAGAGTCTCTATTTCCCAGTAACCAATACTGCAAAACAAACATAAAAAGGTACAGCAGATATTTCCCCAGTCAGAGAATACTGCATACTGTGTGTGCAATGCAAAAAACACAGGCTAAGTATAAGCTTTTTCAGCTTTTTATCTCTGACTTCCACATAACTGAAAAAAAGATCAAAACAGGTTTCCCAAATAAAGCCAAGGTTAAGCAAGACAGGAATAAAAAATCAAACAATTTTTGATCAATTTACCTAAATGACGGTGGAATATATTCTGGAGGCAGTGCAGGTGGCAAAGGTTGACCAGACATGGCCACGTCAATTAAGTGCATAGCCAGAATAAACTCTTCTGCTGTAAGTTTTCCATCTTGGTCAATATCTGAAAGATTCCTGTTTAATGAAATCACCCCCGAAAAAAGGTTTTAAAATAATTTTAAACTCACACACTCTTCAAATAGCATGGTTTTTACATGATCATTTCACAAGTGGTTCACTTTCATTTCTGTTGTTAGATGATTTATGATTTCCCATCATTTAAGTATAAAATACCATATACGGCTATGCTGACATCAAGCATGCCATCCCAATTCTCCCAATCTATAATCTCTGCATCAACATCTGTGCCATGTTTTCTACTCCTTTCAGCCTAGAATTCCTGGTGCATGCACTACAAGAGGAAAGACTGGCAGGTGGACTATTTTGTTTCTTCAAAAAGTATCCACTGCACATTGCAGTGAAGGGAGATCAAATTGGACTAGTTTAGGGGGGTTTGGCACACCGGGGGTTTTGGTTTTTTTTTTTTGGAAGCTATATTCTTTAGAATTTAAGCCTTCATTAAAAAAAAAAATCCAGCACTAACAAATGCAAAGAAAACGTCAATGTTAATGAGTGTAAACCAAGGCAATATAGTGAAGCATCTATAGGGACACCACTGGAACAAGAAATAAAAGCTATGTTTGGAACTTCTGAAATGTGTCAGCAGTTGCTCTCCACTTGCTCCCAGAAAAACTTAGAGCCCTGGCTGCAAGGATTACATATGTGGCTAATGATATTCTGGATTATTTGGTTGCCATTGCTCTTTTATAGCAACATTTTTTAGTAAACCAAAGCAAAGAGGCGACTGTTAGTCCTAAGTAACATGAAGTGTCTGGCTCAGAAAGTAAGTGTGACAGAATTTCTAAGCAACGTCAATATAATTGACATCCTAGCGCACAGAAAATATGATAATAGCTTGACACTGAACTTCAAGCACAGATTTAAGACAAAAAGATAAGCAGAAATAACCAGCTGAAAATAATGAGTTATAATACACTTAAGTGTCATGGAGGCCATTTTAAAAAGTCACAGAAAATGACCCTGAACAACAAAGAACCAAAATACCAGCAGAGTAGCCAAAAGAAAAAAAAGCCATTATACAATTACACAGCAAGGTACAAGCATCTATCCAGGTTGAAGGAGAAATCAGATGCCTCACTGGTTATGTTAACAGAAGGCAATCTACTTTGGCAAATTAGAATGATAAAAAAGACAATCCCTTAGAGCACAAAGAAAAGCCTAAGTTTATACTTCTGCCAGGCACAACAATGCACAAAGTTCAAATTTAGAGTTAGTTTTATCATCTGTTCAAAAAAATCCCTTTTTGCATTATGGACAAAAGGTATAATTTCACTACAGGTACTGAGAGAAACAAATTATTTTTTCCAAAGAACAACTATAAAACAAAGTCAAATAAAAATGTCAGATGGGTTTTCTAACCACATAGAGGATGAGACTTTTTATAGGTATCCAATGTAAAATAATCTTAAAGAGTTCCTTTTATGAACCATTTCTTATATAATGTAAGAGATGACATCAGAAAAACGCACTGGCAGCATTTTTTTTTTTAAACACGGCCCATTATTAAATAGCAATATTAATGTGTACAACTACACAGGTTTTTAATGTATACCTTATGTAAAACAAATGACAATAAAATTTAACAAGTTAGTAGTTAGGGTGAAGAGGGGGTGAAAAGAAAGGATAGGATGTTTTAGAGTGGTAAATAAAGTTGCTGATTTGAGAAAAAGTTAAAAGAACTAGCTGTACCATATTGTCGCCAATTGAGACTGGGGTAAACTTGATTGCATAAGGATAGTTCTTGCTTGTGGACCTAACAAATTAGAAGAAAAGGGTTAAGAAAATTGCCAGCAAACCTTCATTCTAGAGCAGAGCTCAGCCTTGAAAGGATGACCTGGAAGATATCAGTGTCTATGGCTACGTCTACACTAGCCAAAAACTACACTAGCCTCATTAGCATGCAGGCAGCCGCGGCACTTCGAAACTGACGCGGCTCGTCCAGACAGGGCTCCTTTTCGAAAGGACCCCACCTACTTCAAAGTCCCCTTATTCCGAATATCCGAATATTCCGAATAAGGGGACTTTGAAGTAGGTGGGGTCCTTTCGAAAAGGAGCCCTGTCTGGACGAGCCGCGTCAGTTTCGAAGTGCCGCGGCTGCCTGCATGCTAATGAGGCGCTGAATATGTATTTCAGCACTTCATTAGTAAACTTCGAAATGGCCATTTGCATGGCCATTTCGAAGTTTTTGGCTAGTGTAGACACAGCTTGTGTGTTAAGGCTGAACATACTACTACTGCTCAGAACAGACCACTATGTGCACAGAGGAAAATCATTTTAGAAGTATATATAGGATTAAGAATCATTGCTAGGGTTAGTCGTATCACATCTGATATATCCTTTCCCACTGCACAGGCAGTTTTCTATCTAGATGGAGAAAAGTCCCTTATGCGAACAGCACACAGCTTGCCACAGCTACACCTTGTCCTTTGCAGGAATCAGTCTGCCACAACAATTGCATACCTTGCAATGAGTTCTGGGAGGACGCAGGATGAGGGTTCTCTGCTGGGCAGAGGAAACTGTGTGGTCTGAACAGAAAGCTGCTTGCTGTCAGCCTACCAGCCAAGTGTGAGTGTTAAACATTTCTCAACTGTTAACCAACAAGCCTCCTCACCTGCTTGGTAAGCTGTCAACAAGAAGGGGAAAAAGAAGAATCCCATAACCATGAGAGGCCTTTCCTCTCTGGGTGGTCAGTGAGGATCAGGAGCCCTGTCTAACTAAACCAACATGATACATTTGAAAAAGAAAATTAAGTTCTGAGCTCTAGATCTCAGAGTCAGAGTTTAAGGCCAGAAGGCACCACCCTTACAAAAAAAATCAGTGTGGAACCAGAAGCGAGGGGAGGAAAAATAATATAGCAAGAAGTTAATGCAAGTTGTAGGTGCTTAACACCTCTCATAATCCTGTACCAGGAGCATTAGGTAGCTTTGGAACTCCCTACCCAGGCCCATTTTACTAAGAGCCTGTCTAAACAAGGAAGTTAACATGTAGCCAACTCAGGTGTGAATTAACAGCACACTAGCTACTCTGCACTAACTCCCCAGATGGACACCATGACTGTGTATTGAAAGAGACTGCTCAAGAGCACTTAGTATGGAGAGTGTCCATATGGAGTTTGCACAGAGTAGCTAGTGTGTCATAAATTCACATCCTCGTTTCCTGCATGCTAACATCCATGTGTAAACAAGCCCTAAGTAGCAACCGCTCACAGCTGATCAGCTGTTTGCTCTCAATTGTAATCAAAGGACAGATGAAACTTAATATAGAAAATAAGCATTTTTTGCTAATCCAAGACCCTCATTAATAGGCATATAATTGTCAAAGATCAATCAAGTGGAAGCAAAAAGTTCTAAAATTAATAGTATAAAAATTGTTCTAATACCTGTTAAGTGTCCACTCATAGTTTTGTCATGGCTATTGAATAGCTGCCTATACTTCAGCCTTGATGACTGAGGAACAGCCCACTCTGCTACAGGAGGCACACTGACATAAGGAGAGAAAAATATCAGTTACATTTAAATGTTTCAAGTCACAAGATGACAGATCAAAGATCAAGTTTTACATCTGAATCTGTTTCTTCAAAAACATCGCCGAGTTCTTACTTCAAAAACATCACACGCTACTCGAGTTGTGTTTGAGAACAGTTACCCACTTCAACAATTTAAAAGCATGTTTCTTACCCCAACTTAGGCTAAATATTCATTCTTGTCCTAGATAAGAGAAATAAGTAGTCTATCTTTCCAAAAAAGCAAAGCTCAGTGCTTTGGGAGACCCAAGATGTATAAAATCTATGTTCAACAGAACAGTTGGAAACTCTCCATGTAGTTGGAAGAAACAGCATTTCACCTTATGCTAACTTTAACCAGCTGTATTTCGAGTCAGGCAACCAACCAGAGGCTGATTAGGAAAATCAAATATAAACTTGTTGAAAAGAAACAAAAAAGAGCTAAGCAAAAATACAAGCATTTTAAATAGGTCAGCTATTTGCAGAGAGTGTTTTGGCATGCTAGCGTGCCAATGGTCTCTGTACTAAGAACTAGAGAGCAAGTATAGGAATGAAATGCTAGTTCAGTTTTCAGCCATGTTTAACCCTTGATCCTCTGTTAAGACTGCCAAAATATGCCAGAACACAATAAGAATTGGACTGAGACCATCGATTTCCTTCACTAAGGCTACTGAACAGATTGCATAGCAATCACTTTGCCCACTAACCTGACAAGGACTGAAGCCACTAAACGGGTAATGACTCTCATATTCCATTCTAATACAGGTTATACTTCTCTCATCTGGCACTCTCTGGACCAGACTGGTGCCAGACAAGAGAATTTGCTGGATAATGGGAGGTCAATATTGTCTAGCACATTACTAACTCTTCCACTGCTTCCTGGGCTCTTAGAAGACATTTAGGAGTAAATTAGAGTTAAACAACAGCACAGAACACTGAGAGCCAGGACTAGTAGCTGGAAAAAACTTTGAGGCCACAGGAAACTTGGCTATACCAAGTGGTCATCTGGCTAACTAAAATCATGCCAGATTACAAATGTTGCTGGTTGAAAGAGTGATAGATTAGAGAGGTTCAACCTGTATTGCCTGAGCAAGTGTGGAGCCTTTATTCTCCCCCTTTCCTCACGCTGTACATGTATTTGAAGTTTAAAGTTGTTAAACTAGTGAAATCCTTTTAATCTTAAAAAGTACATTCATATTTTGCACTGGGATAGAAAATATTAATGTCTTATTTAAAGTGACAAAAGGTGAATTTTTTTTAAAATATTCATCACTGAAAAGCCACCCATATCTGTGTGCATTTGTCCTCCACTATTTATTCCTGTTTATTTCCAGCATCGAATGGGTGTGATGGAAGATATGAAGCACCTATGTAATAACCTAAGAATACTAAGGTATAATACTAAGGTGCAATAATTTTGCAAATACAGTATGTAAACTGGTCAGTGCAATTACTGTATAACAAGTTATATGACTTTCCTGTATTTACCTTACTTACAATAAGGGACTTCTGGGGGGAAAAAAGTTGGAAAGCAATACAACTGATCTGGTAAGCATTTGTCAGACGAACACTGAACAGTCACAAAAGTGCAATGGGGGAGGTGTCAATTGGAAGGCAGTATGGTCGGAGGAGAGATACAGAGAGCAGATATATGGAGGGAGCCTGAAGAAAATGGATCTTGTCCGGTTCCCTGCAACATTAAGCATTAGAAAGCAGTAATGTGAAGAGACAATTTTATACTTTAAAAATCTGTTCAACAACATGTTTGGTTCTAGTTAAATAATATTTAGTAACCAGTGGGTAGGTTAAAGCACCAGCGTTCTTGAAGCACTGTCGCTGTTCCCAGAAGGAACAGAACTGCAGGCACTGCAGATAAGTCGGGCCTGCTGAGGTAAACATGTCTGATCACAGGGAACTGCAGTCAAGTCTTAGAAGGTACATTTAACACTGCATTTTGGAGCCCGTGATGGGAGAAGCACAGGTTAATAGATTCAGGATAGTAGTTAAAAATTAGGTCCGTCAAACTATTTAAAAAACTTAATTGTGTTTAATTGCTGTTTTAATCACACTGTTAAATACAATACTTTACACATTTTAGATTTTTTTCATTTTCAAATACACTGATTTCAACTACAACATGGAATACAAAGTGTACAGTGGTTACTTTATATTTTTACTACTAATATTTGCAACTTACAAAACGGAGATTTTTTTCTAAAATCACAGTAAAAAGTAAAGTTATGTACACTCAATCCTACTTCTTCTTCAGCCAATAACTAAAACAAACAAGTTTGTTTACATTTATGGGAAATAATGCTGCCTGCATCTTATTTATAGCGTCACCTGAAAGTGAGAACAGGCATTTTCATGGCACTTTTATAGCTGGCATTACAAGGTATTTACATGCCAGACATGCTAAACATTCATATGCCCCTTCATGCTTAAGCCATCATTCCAGAGGTCATGCTTCCATGCTGATGATGCTCATTAAAAATGAGTGTTAATTACATTTGTGACTGAACTTCTTGGGGGAGAATTTTATGTCTTCTGCTCTGTGGTTTCACCTGCATTTTGCCATGTATTTCATGTTATAGCAGTCTCAGATGACAACCCAGCATGTTTTTTAAGAACATTTTCTTTGCAGATTTGAGGAAAAACAAGCCAAAACAAAAACAAAAAAAGATACGAATATGAGATTACTAACAAGAGCTACAGCACTTGACCCAAGGTTTAAGAAGCTGAAGTGCCTTCTAAAATCTGAGAGGATTAAGGTGTGGAACATGCTGTCAAAAGTCTTAAAAGACGTACTCTCTCACTGAGAAACTACAGCACCCAAGCCATATAAAATAAAAGTCAACCCGCTATTGATGACATCTGACTTGGGGATGATGAAAAGTGAACATGTATCAGTTTGTGCTACTTGTACTCATCGAGCAAAGGCATCATCATCAGTGTGGACTAGCAGGTGCTAAAGTTTTATATTATTTTGTTTTTGAGTGTAGTTATGTAACAACAAAATATCTATGCTTCTCACTTGAACCTTCACAGTAGATCTCACACTACAGTACTTTATATAAAGTGAATTAAAAATTACTATTTCTTTAACAATGCAAATCTACTATACATTTTAGAAACTTTGCGTCTGTCCATCCATGAGTCTATATGTTCACGCACAAAATGGGAAGAGCCTGGGAATGGGGGAGGGTGTGGAGGATTGATGAGAACATTGCTCCTTCCTACTTAAGTGCCTAACCCCAGGCACAGCATTTTCTTTGTCCTCATTTGCTCTCCAATCCAAGGGTGAAAATAACAAACTTTCTACCTGGTACAAATCATTGTGTGCACGCTGTTCTTAAAACAGCGGTTACAGAAAATACAGTTTGATGTTATTTATTAAGGACTGACTCATATTAACTTGCATTGCAGCTCGTGAAGTATTGATTCTGTAACTGAATTTGAAAAAATGGTTCTTCTCACTATTTTGGTTTCAGGCCTCTGAGCTAGGATCACCAAATTTGGTATGCAGACTTCTCTTATCATAGCAAAGAAAGGTAAAGGCTGGTAGTGCCAGGACAATAGGATGTGCGTGGAAGGTGATTGTTTTGCATCAAGTGGGTAGGAAGGGGTGTGATAGTGGGGACAATTATACTGACCCAAAACCACCGGAGAGGAATGAACACCCTGGGTCGGCCTAGGAATCTGCCAGTGGGTAGGTTGCATCACCCCAGGGAGAATCTGCTGTGCGGCACCAGCTTCACCCGCCTCCCAATATCATGCCTGAGGGCCCCTTCTGCTCTGACTCCTGCATCCCCACCCCGAGCCCCTCCTCACACACAACTCAAACTCCTTTACCCCATTATGTCCCCAGCCCACTGCCCTGACTCCTCTCGCTCAGACAGTTTCCAGCCCCCTGCCCTGAAGGAACCTAGAAAAGCCATGGAAGTCTTCTAGTATAATATAAAGAAAGCACTATATACTTTGTATTGTGTTGTAATTGAAAATATATTTGAAAATGTAGAAAAAAAAATCTAAAACTATTTATAATTGGTATTTTATTGTTTACACTGTGCAATTAAAATTAAATTGAGTTCATTTGTTTTTGAATTAATGTCTTGGATTAACTACAATTAATTGACAGCTCTACTAAAAGTGTTATCAGAAAACACCAATTAAAACCAAAACCGCAGAATAGTTAACAGTAGAATAATGAACAGACTGATTAACAGGGCATTCCACCTGACTCAGAGCACAGCCTTGAACATGGATCCCACATCCTAAGAGACTGCCCTATTGGTGGACTGTAAAGTTGGCATCTCTCCAGCCCAGGTGAACAATTTTTATACATAGTGGAACAGCTCCAATAGGACATACTGAAAGAGATCGACCTCTGAATAGTTTGTCTACTTGCTCATTCTCCTTCACCTCAAAACTTTGAAAAGGTCTCAGGTTCATCGCAATGTGTAACAAGACAAATTTCTGAAATAGCTAAAGTTCTTCCACAAAAAATGAAAACCATCTCTCACCCAGTTCTAGAAGAGACCAGATGTACAATTTGCCTTAACTGTGATAGCTGTCTTAAGGAATATCCATGTCTTTTGTTTAGGAGTTCTGGATTTCAGCACTTATGGAGCTAGTCACTATTACTTTACACTGGTGGAAGGGGCACAGTCCATCTGGGATTCAGAGCATACTAATGCCACAGTGCTCCCCACAATACTCAGACAAAAACATATGAACTGCAAGGCATTTTTAATTTTGTTTACAGACTAGCAATAGTGACACTCAGCATCTAATACTGTGACACTAAACTTCCAAGGACAATTTACCCGAAGAGCTAAGATTAAAAGATGAACAAAATTTAATATGTATTAAACATGGTATGTGAAGGAGCAATTATTTTCTGCCCTGAAATCCACAGGAATTTGAGTGTTGAGTCTACAATGCTATATTGCACCTATTAGCTCCGCTCCCCCAAGGTTCCACTTAAGTCAATATTTGATGTCTCTTGGGACAATGTCGAAAATTTTAATAAATTCTTATGTAGGTAAAAAAAATACTTACAAGAAAGAGTTAGTCTCTGGAGAGCACTCTGACAGTTCCCACATTTTAATATTATACTTCAGAAACTACTTTTCTATTTTCCAAGAAAAATGTGTTATCTTTCTGCAGCACAAAAGGAGTGGTCTTCGGATATCAAACAACCCAACTTAGACTCATTTTCAGGATGGGGTCTTTTTTGTATGCACTCCAAATCCCATGTTGTAATGCAACATGAAACTTCACAAAACAGTTAAACATGGTTTTTCAATGGCTTTCAGCTCATATGGTATTTCATTCAATTAAGATATTCTATAAAACCTCTAAAGTAATAACTTGACAGGACTTGATTTTCCTAATCACAGAAGTTAAATTAATACCATTCTTCATTAAATTTATGAGTTTAAGTCAGTACCGCCTGCTGCAGCAGATTTCACATATGCACACACACTCCATAGTAACTTACCTAGCCACATCAAATGATTGTGCCTTTTGCAGTTTAGCATTTAACTGTGACCCAGGTCCAGATCTACTAAAGGATGAACTCTTTGGCAACGTGGCTGTAATAGTAAGTATAATAAAAAGCGTTAATCCTGAAAAGTAAGTTTGAAACATATCTGCACAATTCACAGTGATTGACACCTAACTGCTAACACTAGATACCAAGCATTACAATTTTGGGGTTTCTTGGGTAATGTTCACAATACAAAAATAAATTAATACCTGCTCCTTTGCCACAAAAGCACAACACACATCACCTTCATGATTTCTTGCATTTATAATCTTCACATAAAGTAAAATTCCTAATTCTGTATACTGTGGTATTTTGAAAAGAACAGCATTATCTTAATGATTACAAATCAGTAAAGCATAGTACCAAATTGAAGGTATTAATTCTGGCTTATAGGCATGCTAACTTCATTGTACTTTTACTAGAGGGCTAACATTTTGTTCATAGTGATTCCTGGTGTGTGTATAGAAACATCTAAAATATCTAAATAATTTTAAAATATACCTAGATTTCTTCTATTAAAGGTTTAAGGGTTTTGTTTCAAGCTTAAAACTTTTTTAAAACTTAAGTTAAACCAATTTAACTGTGTTCCCTAAAGAAAGCAATTGCTTGAGTAATTAAAGTAATAACATTTACAACTGTATTCTCACTTTTTGGATACAAAGAAATTGCTCAACAATATGTTAACAGAAAAGTAGTAAATATGTAGTATCAGTATGCTGCATACCAGAATGAGCAAAAGCAGGCAGAGGTTGTATAACAGAAGGAGCTCCATTAGCTAGGGGAGGCACAGCTGCTGTAGGAACAGAAGATACTAAAGGTGGAGACATTCCTACTACTGGAATGGATGCCATTGGTACAGGGGCTACCGCTACAGCTGTAAGAGATGGCATGCTGGCAACACCCCCGATACCTGCATACAAAAAAAGCAGACATTTCTCTAATTTAGAATAATTTGTATCAGAATATAACGTAAGGAGTTGCAGACTGCAGAATTAATACAGGTTGAACCTCTCATCCGGCACTGGACAAGGGAATTTGCCAGACCCCAGGAGGTCAATATTTTCTAGTACATTCTCAACACTTCCACTACTTATTTGGGTCTTAGAAAACACACATTGGTAAATCACAGCTAAACAAACAGCACAGAAAACTGAGAGCCAGGATTGGTGGCAGGAAACAAACTTTTTGGGACCATGGGAAACTTGGTCACTCCTATTACAAGTGGTCGTCCGGCTAACTAAAATCATGCTGGATTACAGATTTTGCCAAACGAGAGAGTGCTGGATAAGAGAAATTCAACCTGTACGACAAGCCAAACATAAGAATTTGTTTTAGAAAGTTGTTCACAGTGCATGAGCTAAAGAGCAGCACTGTCAAACACCAGTATGCAGAAAACCCAAAATCTACATTTAGCCACTGTCTATAAGACAAATGAGTTCCAGGCAAACTGCTGGCAGCTGACTCCTGAAACAAAACAATGCAAAGCCAATAGGATAAAGTACAGTAATTAGATACTTCAGGTATGAGCGCAGATGACAAGTAGAGGTCCAAGGGGATTCAATGATTCCAGTGGGGCAGAGGTGAGGGTGTGTGCACACAGAAGGGAGTGTGTCTAGAGTAGGCTTGGAGGCTCAATGCCAAAATGCAAAAGAAATTCACATTAAGCAAGCGGCCTCAGGCTTTGACCCATTCATTTATTTTGTTCCATCTATTTCAATCCCATGTTACCCAATCGTTTATGTGGCCTCATGACCACATCAGCAATACTAGTTACAAGAACAAGGGAAGCTGTAGCCAATCTTGCTATTATTAATGCCACTCTTTGCATATGCCAACAAGTAAGGACTGCAGTGCTCAGATACCATTTGGGTTATATTAAAATTAAGTCTGCTATTAGCTGTGATAGAAATATTAGAGCTGGAGACCCATTAATACAGATCTAAGGAGACTGGTGGCAAGGTGGTGTCATTGAGGGTCCCCAACTTCAGAATTTACTCATTCCCCTTCGTCTGAAACAGCCCAGTTCTGTTGACCTGTACAACAGAGTGCAGCACCCACCTGTTTTTCCTCATATTTGGGGATGGTGAGAAAGTACAGAGAGCACCTCAGTCTGAAATGGAGTAGGACTTGTTATCGGAGGTTAAGAAGCCAGACTCATAAGGCAGTTTTTAAATTATTTATCTTGACTATAACTAGTGCCTTTTTCAATTTTAGAAATTGAAATAAATCAAAATATAAACAGTCCAAACAAAAAACTTTTATAGGACGTTATCATACCACTGAACTAGAATCAAATTCTGCTCTTACCAAACCCTGGTGCACCAGGAATTGCAATGGGAGGTTGTTTCATGACAGAAGGGAGTGCAGAGGGGAGCTGATAACCTTGTAGTTTTAGTTTGATAAGTTTCATAGCAATCGAAAACTCCAGTTGGTCCATCCTCCCATCATTGTTCATGTCAGCCAGTGCCCTACAAAGAAACAGATTTACAATTTTTTTTTAAATATGACTATGCGAAGTCTCCCATGAGCAAATAACTCCACCTTCACACACACACACACACACACACACACACACACACAGAGCAATAAACTCAAGAATCATCTGATCCCCACTTCCACAGAAATTCTGCAGAGCAGAACTAGACTTACTACGCCAGCATTCAAAGAATAAACGGAAAGTTCTTCAATTTCTCCCTTTAAGAGTGTGTGTGGGGGGGGGGGAAAACAAAAAACAATTTCACCATTTAAATAATGTTTCCGGACATGAGCGAGCTGAAAGAAAAGATTAGTGTAATTCTACAGAAACTTTGCTAAATTGTACAAATTGACTTGACACGATACTGTACACAGCACCACAGGGGTCCAAATGACAGTCAACAAATTTGTACTTCAGCTAGTCTCAGAATAAAGTACAATTTACATTAATGCTCTGTACTAAAAAACATTACAGCTGAGTCTACAAATGAGTTTTCAGTTAACAACAGTGTTCAACTATAAAACACTGAGGCCAGGTTTTGAATAGGCTTTCATGTAGAGCAGCCTGACTTTATACTACAACAAATGGAGAAACAAAAAGTAGACTGTTTAAGAAAACAGTGCACAGCAGGAGGTGGGGAAAGGAAGAAGAGGGAAAATAATGGCTACTACAACTAGGAACCGAAATTAAACGAAAAAAGTAAATGCATATTAATGATCTAAGCAATTATAAATTCAGAGCAGCGTTGTGCAGCTTTCGTTAGAGAGAGTAAAAATTCTTCTAACAGCAGGACAAGACGTTCGACATACAGTCCACAGACGTGGCAACAATACTGTGACCAGATGCCCATATGAGAGGCTAGGCAATCTAGTTAAACTCTGAAGTTATTTCCAATTAAATCAATATCAAGGAAAGCATTTATGTAATTAAATTAAGGGACATCAAAAGGACCTTCCTGGATTGGCATTACTTAATGAAGTTCAATAACTGAGCAGGTAAACACTGTGCACATATGAATAAAGTGGGGCAACCTTGGGGCAAAAGTGGGAAAATTTGTAACACAGAAGTAGAAGCTAATTTGTAGCAGTGCCACCAGCGTACGCTCGACATTGTTGAAACAAGCAATATTTTGCCAAGCACTAGGAGATTCCTGGTCCTCCGTAAACTATAGGCCAGATTTTCAACAACTGTAAGTCAGCTTAGTTCTAGTGTCTTCTGTTTTGCCTGATTCTGCAAGCCTGATAAATCAATACAAACCTGACTTTTTTGAGGCACCAAAACAATTTGTGAACTCAGTGCAAATTCAGCAAGTAATTGCTGCTGAAACCCTACCCTGAAAACAAAATTTTCAAGAGATTTCAAAACATTTCATTTAGCTTTAATAAACTTTTCTGTTTTTCGTTACTATGAGAAACAACTATCCAATTCTGTCTTGGTTCCAAACTAACCACACTCCCCCCCTTTTTCCTCCATTTGGCCACCAACAATGCTGATTTACACCAGTCAAAAAAAGACGGCACTACAAATGTACAGGACAGGAATGAGAAGGCCATGTTTGTATGGTCAGGGCTCTGGAATTTACTGTTAGAAACAAGGAATACATTGGAGCCCTTCTTGAATATGACACGGCTAGTCATTCTTTTTCTCGTGGAAGAGAATTCCAGAGGTAAGAGATTGCTACAGAGACTGGCCTCCTGGGCAATATATTGTTAATTTACATAGAAAGAAACTATGTGCAATTAATAATAATCAGAAGCAAGATATGCACAATTCCCAGTATGTTACATAAGGGAGAAAACTCCTATCCACCCACCAAGTAAAAACCCAAATCTTTCACCTCTAGTTGATGTCTGTCCTGCTAGTCTACTCACCTGCTGTAGTTCAACAGTTTTAATATTTTACAAAGGGTCGCACAAATTTCAGGAAAATTAAGTACAACTAAAGGCTGACGTATTTAGACACATTTAATAATTGCAACGTGCTAGCTGAAATTCAAAGTTAAGCTTTTTTCATTAACAGAAAAACACTATATTAACACTTTAAAAAGAGCCTAACCATATAATTCGAGTTTGCAATGCTACTTTTGTGTAAACATTGACTTGAGTGCTGAGCAGCTGACAATTAACCACCTAAATTTAATTGTGTCACAAAAACAAAAAGTATCTGGTTACAACAAAATTAGGAAGAACGTAATGTATATTAATTCATTTATTTAAGATCTAGCTGGAAACCAGTGTAAGACAGTAAATGGATTACACATAATATCTATAATGCATGCCTGTGTTCATAATTATAATTGTTTTTACTTGGATAATTGCAGACAGCTGAATCATACCCCTCAAATCTAGGTGCAGAAGGGATCCTCTTCACACCAGATCTCTCCCTTCCTATGCTTAGGTAGAAGCACCATTACTATCTTCTCTATACCCTAGCAGCAGAATCCCTAAAACAATGCCATCTATGAGACTGACCGTGAGGACAAAGATTGGACAGGTAGGGTGTGTGCTGCTTAGACCACAGCTTATTAAACTACAAAAACAATCTTTCTGAAGGTTACTTTCGGAACGTTCCACAAGCCAGCAAAGAAGGTCTACTTGAACTGATGATCTGAACTAAAACTAGTCTTAAAGTCCCATATTTATTTTAAACCCTGAAACCAAACAAAAAGGGAAAATTCAAAGTGGAGCACCACTATATTATTGTATATATTACACAGCAAATTTCACGGGTCTTCTCTATCATAATATTTTCCCTCCGTTCTTCTAGCTTCAACAAATTTGAGAATATTAGGAGGAAAGAACGTGTTAGAATAGGATTAATCTACCAACTATTTTAATGTTCACTGAAGAACTACAACTTGACTAGAATAAGATTTCCAGTACTGCTTTAAATTCAGCTAGAGATCTGGGGACTGGGTGGAGGATTTCAGGACGGAGGAATAGCATTGTGTGTTTTGGAAGAAATCCTGATTATGGCCTAGTTAATATAGTTCTTACCCTCTGAACCTTACGGGCTCATTTCAAAGACTATTCAGAGACTTTACAGGTTACTGTCTTGACAATTAAGCATGTAAAAAGTAGATCAGCAGAGAAATTGTTATGATAAACCACAGCACCTCCTCCAGCCTTTGCTACAGAAGTCCCAACATTTGCACAAGTATTTTGTTAAGAAGTGAATTATTATTAGTTTAATTTTATAATACAGCCTTCACGTAGTCAGAGGTCTAAAAACAAAACTATTGCAACTGCAAAATATCTTCTGCCCAAGATAGCTATTCAACTACCATTTTAACTACGTAGCTTATTTTTCCATTGTTCTAGTGAAAACAGATTTCACATTACTCAGAATAGCAATCTAATTTTCACCAAATTACAAGGAGAACTACAGCCCTTAAACTTGAAGATTTAAAAAAAGCAAGCCAAATTCTCCATTTAAATTATGAGATAATATATTGGACAATTCTGAACCGCATTACTCCTCCTGTCATAGATATGAAAACTGTCTAACTTTGAGTCAACAAGGCCAAATCCTCTGCAATTGCTGCTTCACAGCTGTACTTCCCCAGCAAGTGATTTCATAGGAGATGAGACTTTGCATTATCTCAAACTTGGTTTTGGAGCTATGAATCGTCATGAATCTAAAAAGTTAGCAAGTTAGTGTGGGCAGGGTTTGGACTCATCATATACAAAAACTACTTCAGGTGGGTAGCCCTACTGAAGCCCTTAGAAATAAGAATGCGAATAAAAGATATACATGTGATTGAACATTTCAAGATTTTAGGGCCTTAAGTTGCTTTTTAACGATTCTCTATAGATTGTTATGTACTTCGCAGAAAACGACAAGAAAGCCTAGCTTCTCCTAAGCTTCTCCTAAGAAACTGGGGGGTTTCATCTGTGGTGAACTCAACCAGACAGGCAAACAGAATACAGAGAGAGCTATGGATTGTAAACATTTTAATTCCCACATACAAAGGCTCTGAAACTATTAAATTTGAAACTGTGTACAGAGCAGCTGGGCCACAGACTGAGGGCAGATGAATCCACTGAACAAATTTCTGATACATCATGAAGCTTTGCCTATGTAAGTACTGTACTAGACATGCTTTTGTTATGAAAGCCATGATGAGAGTAGATTTTCTGCAGATTATAGCTGTTAGGACACTGTTGCAAGTCTGGTTTATCAGTTCCATTAGTATCACCTAGTATCTTACTATCTAAAAAACTTGAATTTTATAAGACAGTACTAGAAGATTTACCTGGCCTTGCTCAGGTCCTTGTGGAGGGGCTCAGGGTGGAAGGGGGGGTGGGGGAGCACACAGGAGCTGGTGCAAACAGACTCAGATAGATGGACAGAAAAACAGATAGATGCATAAACTCTCTCAAAATATACAGCAGATTAACACCGGTTTAATAAAGCTAGAAACAACATTCTACACTTCATACCAGCCACCACCTGGTTACAAATTTGACTTTCTAATAAGATGATTACTTTCTGCAAGAAGCATAACAAATACATTAGTAACTAAAATCACAGATGGATAATAGCAAGTGCTTTTGTCTTACTGGCGTGCTGAGCAAAGCAAGTGATTTTAAATAGCAGCATGTTAAGTAGGAAGTCTGTTACTAAATTTTCTTGCTCCAATATAAGCAGTTGGTTTTAATACTTGCCAGATTTGTGCTAACACTGGTTGAGGTAATCCAGATTGGAAAAAAAAGTTCCTAGCTTGATCACCTGTAAAATAAGTTAGAAAGGCATCATTTTTAAAGGACTGCTATCAATACCTAGAGGAGGACACAAGTCAATGTCAAAACTTTCAAAAGACCATCATTAAAAAGCATATATTGTAATATGGGACACGCTATAGTGTATTATTTCAATTCAGTTTATCACTTAGAAATCTACAAGCAATATTACAGATGCAACTTTAGGTACTGGTGAATAACGGGCATATGTTGGCACTATTCGCTTCCATTTTAAGGTAACTGGACATGAACAGTTTTCAGGAAAAACATCAGTTGAGATGGACAATAGGAAACATACGGTTCCTGCTGCCCAGTCTCTGTTTAATGGCTCTTTATTGGAATCATATGGCCTTGTGAAACCAAGGAAGCACACGCTCTCTGCTCAGGAAACATTGTTTTTTATCTGTGCATTGATGGTAATTTCCCCATCTTCATTTCAGCAGGCTGGTAAAGTTAGAAAAGTAACAATGAGAAAGACAAGACAGCATGTTAGGGTTAGGTGCAATAGGACTACGTCCCTGAGAAAGCATTTGGTAATCTATGAAGAAAAAAAACAACAGTAGAAAGACCATGAGTAGTATTACAGATCAATCTTTTTCCAAAATTAAGTTACACACAGAGCCATTCCAGATTTTGTATGTCCTAACTCGAGCTGCACTAATCACCTCATGCTGTGAGAGGCACAAGTGGCTCTTTAGGACCACAGATGGAGTTATCTAGACCACATGTTTGATGGGAGACTCTTGGATGCCTCTAACTGGTAGATAACACATAAGGCAATACATCACCCTCCATTCTCTTTCCTCACATGTAGCTGCAGTGAGAGAGAGAAAAGAACCAAACAGAGCCATCCAACAGTCACAGAACATCTCTCCGATATTTGTCTGTGGTGTTAAACCCAATCTGCAGTGGTTTGAAAGATCATTTTGATAAACAAATGCAAGCCATTTGTGTGGATTTATTGGTTAATCCTCACACGCTAAACTGATATGAGCCATTTGTAAATGGCAATAAAAAGCTGTCCATAGCGAGGCTTGCGCTGCTTTAACCAAACAGTTAAGCAGATTTTATTTCATCAGCCATAACTTACACTTAAGACTGACTTTTCTATATACAGTAAGGTCTTAGAGTACGCGACTCTGCTCTTAGGCGGCTGACCCCCGATTCATACAGTAATCTCCTGCTTTACGTGGCTCCATGTTGTGCAAAACTTTAACGTGAGTTTTGCACAATGGGAAGCTGCTGGGCTCTCAGCCCACCTAGCTTCCCGCAACTGCAGGCAGCTAGGCAGGCTAAGAGCCCCTCCCCGCTGCCCTCCCAGACCGGTGCTAAGGCACCCCTCTGGGAAGGTGGGTAAGTCTTTTAGCCTGCCTAACTGCCTGATCCTGCGGGCAGACAGGCAGGCTAAAACCCGCTTCCCCATGCTTCACAGGGTGGTGCACTGTGACAGCTGCGCTGGTTCACCCCGTTAAACTCCCCAGCAGCTCAACTCCCCCCAATTCCCCCACCCCCATGGCCCTGGCTCACATCCCCTGCATGCCCTGGCTCACCTCCCCCAGCGGGGGGCTACAGCTGTATGCCGGAGGGCTCCCCTCCAACCCCCCTGGATGCAGACCCAACCCCACCAATCCCTGTGCAGGTCCAGCTCAGCATGCGAGGGTCTCCAAACCCCCCATCCCTGCTCAAGCACCCCACCCTGATGAACCCCCCGTTCAACCCCCACCTCACCACCCTGGCACGTGCACGAGGCTCCAGCTCTCCACCGCTGCAGGTGCCTGAGGCTCGACCCCACAACCTGGTTTACCTCGTTCAACTCCCACCTCAACCCCTAGCATGCGCAGTTCTGGCTTCAACCAGCACCCCGGGATCCCAACCCCCAGCGCCTGCGGGGCTCCAGCTCCAACCCCCCACTCAGCACCCCTGCGGCTCTGGCTCCACCCGCTTGGTCGGGCTCGGCTCCAGCTCCAACCCCCTGGATGCCCCAGCTCAACTGCACCTCCCACTTCCCCCTCCAGCCCTAACCCACCTCAGTCTTAATCCTGGGCTCCCAGGGCCCCAACCCATCCCTCTCAGTCCTCCCCCACTTATACAAAATTCAAGGTACGTGAGGGTTGCATGGAACGTAACCCTAGCGCATCTTGAGGGATTACTGTATTGAGAAATCAGCAGGACAACGTACTGAGACAGTGAAATGTTGCCAGCTATCAAACTTTGGTATTGAGTCACCACACTATGATTTTGTGGTTTTGATTCTGTGACAACAATTGCTCACGGAACCAGGAATGGCTGAAAGAATACAAGGGGGAAAAAAAAATCAAAGTGGTACAAACCAGAGAGAAGTTGTGAGGTTTCTTGGCAAGATTTAAAAAGAAACAGAGGAGTCAGAGGGATACGCAAGAGTTGAAATACAGGACGAATGACACCATGAACACATTTTCCCCATGAAATTGTGTACATACTTAACTATGAACTATAGATATAATTAAATGGAATGGATGTGGAAAAACTACCTACCAGTGATAAATCCAGATGTTGGTTTCAGACTATGGAACTGCTGATCATGTTTAGCTCTCTCCTCCACAGTTATGGCCCAGATATCCAGGTTGCCTAGTACAGCAGGAAAACATAGAAGTCAGAAGCAAGTACACAGAAAGGTACACTATTTCCCCTTCTCCCTCCATAAGTCTTATGTACACAAAGTTTTAAATGTTAACCTTGTGACTTGGTGGTACTGACAAAATTAATTTGCATAGGAAAATTTAAGTACAGGTTGAAACTCTCTAATCCAGCAACATCTATAATCCAGCATGACTTTAGTTAACCTCCACTTATGGGTGTGGCCAACCTTCTCATGGTCCCATAAAGTTTGTTTACAATCACCAGTCTTGAGTCTCCGGGTTCTATGCTGTTACTTGGCTGTAATTTACCCCTTAGGCTACATCTACACTACATGATAATAAATTTGAATTTATGAATATAGATTGTGTAATGCTGGATTTTATAAATTCAGATTTGTCTATCCTCACCTCCCCACGTGCTCCTCACAAAGTTGACTTACTGCTGCCACACACAATCGGCAAACATTGACTTGCAGTAGTGCATTGCGGGAATCTATCCCAGAGTTCCTTCATCCCTGTAGCATTCTGGGTACGTTTGCTGCTATTTGACATCTTCCCACATTGCATTGGCCTCATTCCCTTCCCCTGTTAATCAAATGTCCATTTTTCCAGTCAGAAAGACTGAAAAGTAGGGCATCAACAAAGATGGCAAAGTTAACAGAAGTCTTTTTTCTGTAACTGAATTATCAAGGATTTTGTAAAAGTCAGCAGGTTTCGCGCCTATTAAATGGCCATCCACTGATTGCATCTGATCTTTGAAAATAATACAGGAACAACGAAAAGCATGAAGAATAGACATTAAAGATTTGTGGGGGGGAGGAAGAGCTGCAGCGGGGAGGGTATTTGGCTTCCCAGTCCACTATACAGCTTCTGTGCACTGTCTGTGTTCTCAATTGGCCCTCCACCTACTCTTCCCTGCATGAAGGGGTGCAAAGTTAGAAGAAAGAAGATAAAAAAGGCTAGGAAAAAAAGATTTTTTGTCTGCCCTCTGCACTACACAGACATTGCCAACACTGAGGATGACAACAAGCACCCAAAAATCTTAGCCACCAGGTGAGACTTCCCCCCTGCCAGCAGCTAGCCCCCAGGTCCTTGGTGGGTCATGGCGGGGGGGCAGTTGACTTAGTCCTCCTCTGTGGCAGCAAGCCCCCAAAAATCTTGGCCCCATGGTGCGGGTAGCGGGGGGAAAGAAGTTGAAGGTTGTGGTTGCAGGGGACTGGATAGGATGACCTCTCGAGGTCCCGTCCTGTTCTATGACGTAGGTGTATCTTCATATAAAACTGCTACGTTGTCTTTCCAAAATGTGATGACAGTGAAATCTCTAACAGTGAACTTATAATGGAAATAGGAATCTCAATTGGCCCTCCACTCACTGTTCCCTGTGTTTTGGGGGGTGCCAAAGCATGAACAAAGAGAATAGGAAGGGTTAGGAAAAAGATTTTATAATTGAAATTTCAAAGATTTTCCAAAAAGCAGCAGGTATCTGCAATGGGCAGCAAGCCCCCGAAAATATTTTTGGCAGGGGGGCAGGGCTGTGGCTGCAGAGCTGGTTGAAAATGTTCCCTGCCCCTGAAAATCCCAGCTACTGGGGGAGACCTCCCCTCCTGCAAGTGGCAAGGGCGGGAGGGGTTCTGGGGTATGTGGCTGCAGAGCCAGTTGAAGGGGTCCCTGTGGCATCTGCAAGTCTTTGCTGCTGCCGGGGGGAAGTCTCCCCGGCAGCTAACACGCGAAAAATCTTTCCTGCCCTTGGAGCCTTCATCGCATGCAAGCCAGGACACAGTGCTTCCTGGCAGCATGGTCCACAATGAGCAGCAGGCACATCCTTTCATAGGGTCAGGGGCTAGCCATGTGATGTGGTTTCGCATGGGAAAGACCTCGATTGTGTGACGTCTGTGGGGGATGGAAGAAGGGCTCCTGCAGAAATGTCAAGTGCAGAAAGAAGTTTCTCAGCCACTCATATAAGCACAACCCCCCCCAACAGCCTACTTGCCATGTGGTGCAGCATAACAGGGGCTGGCAGCAGTGCAGCACGCACGCGCACGCGCACACACCACAAGCGCTCGCCTTGCAGAGACAGAGAGAGAACCAGAGCTGAACTAATAGCAAAAAGAAAAGTTTCTCTGCTTCTCATACAAGCAACATTCCCACACCTGCACTGATAGCAAAGAAAGAAAGTTTCTCAGCTTCTCACGCAAGCATGACCCCATAGCCAGGGGCTTCCTGTTACCTAATTCTTGCATACCTGCACAGCAGTGGCCAGAGCAGAGCACTGTGGGTTACACACAGGACACCTCTGGAGGCCAATACATTCGATTAAGATGTGGCACTTCCACACTAGCCTTTATCTGAAATTTTAAATTCAAACTTGACACTACACCCAGCCGGTTCCGACGACATTAAATCATTGATATTAGTGCTCCCTAAATTGAGCTAATGGTATTTACAGTGAAGACAGTGATGTTTTAATATTGAGCTAACTGACTTCAATTCAAAATGTATCTTGTAGTGTAGACATAGCCTAAATGTCTAAAGACTCCAGTAAGCAGCGGAAGTTCTAGACAATATTGACCTCCTATGGTCCAGCAAATTCTCTCGTTTGGCACCGCTCAGGTCCTGAGGATGCTGGCTAGAGAGTTCAATCTGTATTAGAATGGATAAGTAGTCTCATATACAACTAACCTGCAGCTGACATTCACACATACCCTTAAATTGACAATCACATGTATAGTCTTACCATAACAAAACACTAAAGACTGAAAAGAACTCCTGAACTATGCTTCAGCAATACTGTCCTCATGAATATCCGAGGTTATAAATCTATATAACATGTAATGCAATTTGTGGTGACATTTAAAAGATGTCTCTTTAATGAAAGATAGAAAAACATGGAAAATTCATGTGCTTTTAATTAAGACACTAATTCCACTCAAACAGCAGATGCAGTTCAGAATGCAATGCAGTTCCTTCTACGCTCAGTGGTGAAGAGGTGTCCCAAGCCATCAATACTCGTGCATTAAATGGATTTGTGCCGTCATAGAAGAAATAAATATCACTTGTTCATCCAGGAAGGGTGTGAACATGCCAGGATATAAAATAGGCAACAAAGCAGAAAGAGAACACCCTCACTATACTCCTGAGTAAGTGAGAAATTCTACAGGTGCAAGTATTTTGGTCCTCCAGGACAAATTTAAAGTTTGCAGTTCAATATTCAGTAGTTTCACATTAACCTACATTTTTACAATACAATGACATTTAAAAATGCCCTCTCCAGATTTCACTACACATGGAATAATCTATTTCCACTGTCTGGTCAGAATACTTCAGCATTTGTTCCTCCGCTCTTCCTAACAATGCCCTTTTGTCCTCCAGGTTTCTTTTCTTTACACTTACAGTCAATGCTGTGGCTACGTCTACATTCGAGTGATCTGCAGACAGAAATAGCTGTCAGAACAGCTCTTCCAACAAAACTTCTGTCAACAGATTGTGGCCACACATGAAAGCAGATCACTCTGTCGACCTGCTCTGCCAAAAGAGAGTAGCCAGACTGCCTTGTCGCTTTCTCGACAGAAGAGCCAACCAGAAAAATTAAATTGACAAAGTGACCTGACTGCAAAGAAGAAATCTCCCAATTACTAAGCCTAATTCTCAAAGATTCTTTACAGCCATTTAAGAACTCAGTATAAACATAGTCCAAACATTATTTCACCAGCACTCATTCATAAAACTATTTATCCACCTTTTGCTCCAGCACAAACATAGTGTAGTCCAGAGTTTAAGACTCGTTAATCAGATTAGGTAACTACATTATGAATGAAACTTACATATACCAAGCTGAGTGTTTGCAGAAATTAAGCCCAAATAATGTAAAATGTAGGATTAATGAGATCATCCACGCAGGTCACCCAAACCACGGCAGTTTTGCAGAAACCCCCTTTCAAAAATGTTAGAATATGGCCTGCGAGCCACCGAAGATTCTAGGAAAAAAGAGTCAACGCTCAAGTTCTACAAGCTCCTATTTTTCCCCCACCAAGAAGAGATGAACATCTCAAAAAGGTTGAAGCACCATGGCTTGGTCTGCATTTAAAACTTAGACTGACTGTGAAAAATTTCACACCCTGTGTAATGTAGCTAGGTCAACCTAACCCTTTATGAACATGCAGTGAGGTTGCTACAAATTCTTCCAACAAACAATCAAATCATGTCTCAGGCTATGTCTAGATTGAAGAGATCTGTCAGCAAAAAAATATGCAAATTGCATAATGCATTTGCATATCTACTGCTTACAGTTCTGTTGGTAAAGGCTTTCCCAACATTTGGTCCATCCACATGGGCGCAAATGTCAGGAAGCACCCCTCTGCCGACACCTCCCTTCTTCCTCGTGGAACAAGGATGACTGTGATGTTGGCAGTGGGCTCCCAGTAACCCACCTCAGACGCAACTGTGGCAACTAAGATGCAACTGTGGCACTGTGGCTGTGTTGATACGGGTCTAGACAATACCCTAAGAAGAAAACAAGGTCCGAGTAAAATAACACAGCATAAAAGGAAAAAAAAAACTTTTGGGAGGCAGGGGAGAGAACTATTAGCGATTTTGATAGATGCACTGCAATGCTCAGGACATCTCCATCCCTCCACTACACCTTCCCAGGGTCTATGCAGAGGGATACATAGTTTAGTTGGGCCTTAGCTACCTGACTACAGCTCAGTCGATTTTGATCAATTTGACATTCGTGTTCCTAGGCATTCTTCAGTCTGCGTAGACATTCATAGGACCTTTAAAATTGTCAGCTTTATTATTGCAGCTATTTAAATCTGAGATTTAATGGTGGTGTAATTGTAGGGATCCTGAAGCAAAAGGGAGCATGCATGTGGGGGGAGGGGGAGAAAGGTTGCAATAGTGCTACCATTACTTCTGTGCTACTGCTGGCAGCATCTCTGCCTTCAGAGCAGGACAGCTGGAGAGCAGCAGCTGTGACCAGGAGCCCATCTCTGAGAAAGAGAATTTCTATCTGTGCATTTGTTTCATTTTGCAGAGAGGGGCAGTTTGAACAGCTGCCTGTGTGCCTGAGCATCTGTTTTGCAGAGAGGGGCAGTTGAAAGTGTGTTTGGCAGTCTGGCAAGTTTGCAAGGTGTGAATTTGGAAAGCTTCCTTCCTTCCTTCCAGGTGGGCCTTCAAGGGCTGATTACATTGGAGGCAAAGGCTCTGAGCTGGGCCAAACCAGATAGCAGCTCTATAAGAAGGCATCCAGAGGAAATCTTGTGAGCAGCGAACAGGAGCAGCTAACAGGGAGTTTGCCTGGGACTTCGCCTTAGGGAGGAGCCCCATACCTTTTTTTCCCTTTCTTATATGGTGTTTCTCTTATGTCCTTCAAGGCAGCGCTAGAAACAAATAAGGGATCTCTGAAAAGGGAAAAAAACGGACAGTGATATGACTCGTGAGAGGTCTGCTGTTGTGACCTGCATGGCATGTGCCATGTTTGTCTTCCTCCCGGATGATAGAAAGGATTTTCCATGTACCAAGTGCCAGCTGGTAGCCATTTTAGAAGAGAAGGTTAAAGGACTTGAGGTGCAAATATCAACCCTCAGGTTTATCAGAGAGGGTGAAGACTTTCTGGATAGACGGCAACATATAATACTGCAGGAACAGCAGGCTGCTCAGAACAAGGAGGAAAGCCGGAAGCAGGTTACCTCCAGGAGGAGAAAACCGGTTCAGGTCTCTCGAACTCCAGTGGAGTTAAGTAACTGCTTTCAGCCTCTCTCCACAGGTGATACAGTGGAGGTAACTGGGGCTGATACCTCACAGGGACTGGATCTGAAGAAGTCCCCACAGTTTCTAAGGCATGGGATGTGCAGTCCTAGGGATGGGAGTTCCATGACCACCACCCCAAGAGAAAAAGATGGGTGGTGGTGGTTGGGGACTCCCTCCTAAGGAGGGACGAGTCATCCGTCTGCCGTCCAGACCTAGAATCCCGGCAAGTTTGCTCCTTGCCTGGAGCTAGAATCCAGGATATTACAGAGACCCTGCCAAAAATCATTAAACCTGTAGACTATTACCCCTTCCTACTTCTTCATGTAGGAACCAATGACACAGCCAAGAGCAACTTTGAAGAGATCACGGCAGATTATGTAACCCTAGGAAGGAAGATCAAGGAATACGGAGCACTACTGGTGTTCTCATCTATCTTGCCTGTGGAAGGAAGGGGTCCACGTAGGGATCGTTGAATCACAGAGGTAAACGTGTGGTTGTGTAGGTGCTGTAGCAGTGAAGGATTTTGTTTCTCTGTCCATGGGATTCTCTTTCGTGAACAGGGATTGCTGGGAAGAGATGGGATCCACCTAACAAAGAGAGGAAAGAGCATCTTTGCAAGCCTGCTCGCAAACCTAGTGAGGAGGGCTTTAAACTAGGTTCGTTGGGGAAGGTGACAAGCCCTGAGGTAAGTGGGGAAGGAGGAGGGAACAATCAAGTGGGTTTCCTGGGTGAAGAGGAGAGAGTGGGCCAGTTGGCCCCTTCTCTAAGATGCTTGTACACTAATGCCAGAAGCCTAAGGAACAAACAGGAAGAATTAGAGGCCCTGGCACAGTCAAGAAGCATGAGGTGGTTGGAATAATGGAGACTTCGTGGGACAAGTCGCATAACTGGGAGATGGTCATGGAAGGTTATAACTGTTTAGGAACGACAGACAGGGGAGAAAAGGGGGAGGAGTTATGCTCTATGTGAGGGAGCAGCATGATTGCTCAGAGCTCTAGTATAAGGAGGGAGAAAATCCAGTTGTGTGTCTTGGGATTAAGATGAGGCAGAAGTAAAAGAGGAGATGTTGTAGTTGGTGTCTGTTATAGACCACCAGATCAGAGAGATGAGACAGATGAGGCTTTCTTCAGGAAGCTAAGTCAAGCTTCCAAATCACAGGCCCTGGTTCTCATGGGAGACTTTAATCATCCTGACATTGTTGGGAGCCCAATACATCAGCACACAGACAATCCAGGAAGTTTTTGGAGAATGTTGGTGATAACTTCTTGGAACAAGTGCTGACGAAACCTATCGGCGCTCTGTGCAACTTGACCTGCTGCTCACAAACAGGGAAGAACTAGTAGGAGAAATAGAAGTGGGTGGAAACCTGGGCTACAGAGACCATGCAATTGTAGATTTCAAGATCTGGACAAAAGGAAGAAAGGTGAGTAGTAACATACAGACCCTTGATTTCAAAAGGGCAGGCTTCGACTCCCTGAGAGAACTGATGTGCAGGGTTCCTTGGGAAACGAGTTCAAGATTACCTGCAAGTATTTTAAAGAAGTCTTACTTAAGGCACAGGAACAAACCACTCCACTGCATAGTAAGAAATGCAAACATTGTAGGCAACCAGCTTGGCTTAACAGGGAAATCCTTAGTCAACTTAAACTCAAAAAGGAGACATACAAGAAATGGAAATGTGGACAGCTGACTAAGGAGGAGTATAAACATATGGCTGGAGAATACAAGGGAGTAATCAGGAAAGTGAAAGCACAATTGGAACTGCAGCTAGCAAGGGATGTGAAGAGTAACAAAAAGGGTTTCTACAGGCATGTTAACAATAAACGGGTTATCAGAGAAGATGTGGGGCCATTACTGGATGAGGGAGGTAACCTAGTGACAGATGATGTAGGAAAAGCTGAAGTACTCAATGCTTTTTTTGCCTCAGTCTCCACGGACAAAGTCAACTCCCACATGACGGTCCTAGACAATGCAGTATGGGAAGGTGGAGGGCAGCCATCTGTGGGGAAGGAACAAGTTCTGAGCTATCTAGAAAAACTAGATGTACACAAATCCATGGGTCTGGATTTAATGCACCCCAGGGTACTGAGGAAATTGGCAGAGGTCACTGCTGAACCTTTGGGCATTATCTTTGAAGACTCTTGGAAATCAGGGGAGATACCGGATGACTGGAAAAAGGCAAACATAGTGCCCATCTTTAAAAAGGAAAGAAGGACAATCCAGAGAACTATAGACCAGTCAGCCTTACCTCAATCCCTGGGAAAATAACAGAGGGGATCTTCAAGGAATCCATTTTGGAGCACTTGGAAGAGAGGAAAGTGATCAAAAGCAGCCAACATGGATTCGCCAGGGGCAAGTTCTGCCTGACAAATCTGATAGCTTCTATGACAAGGTAACAGGCTCTGTGGACATGGGGGAGTCAGTGGATGTGATATACCTTGACTTCAGCAAAGCCTTTGATACAGTCTCCCAAAGCATTCTTGTCCATAAGTTAAGGAAATATGGATTGGATCCTTGCACTATAAGATGGATAGAAAGCTGGGCTGACCGTCAGGCCTAACAGGTAGTGCTCAATGGCTCAATATCTGGATGGTGGTCGGTTTCAAGCGGAATGACACAAGGCTCAGTTCTGGGGCCGGTGTTGTTCAACATCTTTATTAATGACTTGGATGAGGGAATGGATTGCACCCTCAGCAAGCCTGCAGATGAGAAAGAACTAGGGGGAGAGGTAGATAAGTTGGAGGGTAGAGAGAGAATCCAGAGGGACCTGGATAAATTGGAGGACTGAGCCAAAAGAAATCTGATATGGTTCAAGGAGGAGAAGTATAGAGTCCTGCACCTGGGGCAGAAGAATCCCAAGCATTGTTATAGGCTGGGGACCGACTGGCTCAGCAGCAGTACGATGGAAAGGGACGTAGGGGTTATAGTGAATGAAAGGCTGGATATGAGTAAACAGTGTGCCCTTGTAGCCAAGAAGGCTAAAGGCATACTGGGGTGCATTAGGAGGAGCATTTCGAGCAGATCTAGAGAAGTAGTTACTCCCCTCTGTTCAGCACTGGTAAGGCCACATCTGGAATATTTTGTCCAGTTTCTCTCCCCTGCACCCAGTATAAAAAGGATGTTGATGTGCTGGAGCAGGTTCAGCGGAGGGCAACAAAAATGATTAAGAGGCTGGAGCACAAGACCTATGAGAACAGGCTGAGGGATTTGGGCTTGTTTAGTTTACAGAAGAGAAGACTTAGAGGTGATTTAATAGCAGCCTTCAACTTCCTGAAGGGGAGCTCTAAAGAGGAGGGTGAGAAACTGTTCTCAGTGGTGTCAGATGGCAATGGTCTGCAGTTGAAGAGGGAGAGGTGTAGGTTAGGTATTAGGAAAAACTGCTTCACTAGGAGGGTGGTGAAGCATTGGAATGCGTTGCCTAGAGAGGCAGAGGATTCTCCATCCCTCAAGGTTTTTAAGTTCCATCTTGACAAGGTCCTGGCTGGGATGACTTAGTGGGGGTTGATCCTGCTTGAAGGACAAGGCTGGATTAGATGACCTCCTGAGGTCCCTTCCAGCCCCATGATTCTGTGAAAGAGCCTCTCTCTACCAGCTGCAGTGCAGGAAGTAAGAATGGCATGATCTGGTATTGTCACCCTCACATCTATGCTGCTGCCTGCAGAACAGGACGCTCAGCAGTCACCCCTCTCCATCTGCCCAGCTCTGAAGGTAGCAGTGCAGAAATAAGGTTGGCATGTAAGGGCACTGCCTTCCAAGCTAAGCATCTAGTCAACAGCTGCCACTCTCCAGCAGCCCACCTCCGAAGGCAGAGCACAAGTAAGAGTGAGTAATATAACCCCTCCACCTCCAAAATAAGCTTGGAACTCCCATAAAACTACCTTTTGGATCAGGATCCCCAATTTGAGAAACATGGTTCTCCCCTATGAAATGAGCATACTAAAGGGTAAACACACATACACGAAAGACTGATTTCATGGTGGAGACCAGAATTCCTGGTCTGTGATATGTTTATCCATGGCTGTGAATTTGATTGGGCGCTAGCTATATCTCATCTAGGATGGCTGTAGACCTCCTAAGCCTTTTTTCAGTGCTAAGTATTCTCTTGTTTGGAAAGATCTATGCTGTGTTATCATAGGTATTTTAAAACTTATCTTGCTATTTGATTCACTGGCTGATCTAGACTGCTGGCCTTCTTTCTCAAAGGAGGAAGAACTCCCATTCTGAGAACTAGAGAGAGGTATAATGCATGCCTGGAAAAAAAATCAGTATTTGTCAAGAATCTGCATCAGTCTGCCATGCTGCACTCCATGAAGGTGCACAGGGGAAAGAAAAGTTACTCACCGTAGTAACGGTGGTTCTTCGAGATGTGTCCCCGTGGGTGCTCCACAATAGGTGTCGGGCTTGCCCAACGCCGCAGATTGGATCTTCCAAGCAGTTTCTGCCGGACCGCGCATGCGCCGGCGCGCGCCGCTCCCTTGCGCGCTCCTGGCCATGTGCGCGATCCGGTCCCCGCCAGTTCCTCGACCAACCGCCTCGGGTGCCCCTGCAAAACACTAACAGAGATCCGAAGCGGGGAGGATGGGCGGGTAGTGGAGCACCCACGGGGACACATCTCGAAGAACCACCGTTACTACGGTGAGTAACTTTTCTTTCTTCTTCGAGTGTCCCCATGGGTGCTCCACAATAGGTGACTACCCAGCAGTAACCCAAGATAGGAGGTGGGTAATCGGATTATGTGCAGCTTGTCCCCGAGAGGACCGCTGCAGAGACACGGGTATCCGCTTGGAATACCCTGGGAAGGGCGTAATGTTTGGCGAAGGTGTCGTAGGATGACCAGGTCGCCGCTCTGCAAATGTCTTGTAACGCAACGCTCTTGAAAAAGGTTATTGATGCCGCCACCGGCCTAGTGGAATGAGCCCTGGGAGTGGCCGATAAAGGAGTCTTTTTGAGCTCATAGCACATTTTTATGCAGGATACAATGTGCTCTGAGATTCTCTGCGAGGAGAGACCTTCTCCTTTCGATTTGGGAGCGAGGGAGACTAGGAGTCTATCTGTTTTCCGGAAGGACTTGGTCCTGCCTACGTAGAAGGCTAGCGCCCTCCTCACGTCCAGGAGGTGTAGGCGCGCCTCTTTGTTGGAGTTAAGAGGCTTTGGATAAAACGAGGGTAGAACAATAGGTTTGTTAATGTGAAACTCGGAAGAAATTTTGGGAACAAAGGCTGGATGCAGCCGTATGGTTACCGCCTCCTTGGAAAAAACAGCGCAGGGTGGCGTTGCCATGACTGTCGCGAGCTCGCTCACCCTACGAGCTGACGTAATTGCAAGAAGAAAGGTCGTCTTTATTGTAAGGAGGCAGAGGGGAACCGCGGCCAAGGGCTCGAACGGTGGTCCCATTAGCGTGGTAAGCACCAGGTCCAAGTTCCACGAAGGTGGAATCGGTTTCCGAGGGGGGTATAGGTTTACCAACCCTTTGAGGAACCTGGTAACCATAGGGTGGGCGAACACCGTGTGCCCTTCCTCCTCATGTCTGAACGCCGAGATGGCGGCAAGGTGGACCTTCAACGAGGATAGCGAGAGTCCTCCTCTCTTGAGGTCCAGTAAATACTCTAGTATTGTAGGTATAGACACCAAAAGGGGGGCCAGCTGTTTGGTAGAACACCAAGCCGTGAAGCGAGTCCATTTTTGCTTGTAGGTCTTCCTGGTGGAAGTCCTCCTGCTACTTTCTAGGACTTGCTGTACTTCCACTGTGCATGTGCTCTCTAGGGAGCTGAGCCATGGATTAACCACGCTTGCAGTCGCAGGCTTTGGGGGTGCGGGTGCACTATGGACCCCTGGGCTTGCGTGAGCAGATCCGGCGCCACCGGAAGAGGCATCGGTGGACGGTCCGACATGCGCAGGAGTAGGGGGAATCATTGTTGTCGATCCCACGTTGGGTCTATCAGGATCATCCGGGCCCTTTCCCTCCTGGCTTTCTGCAAGACTTTGTGGATCAGCACTGTGAGAGAAAACGCATAAAGCAGGGGGCCCCTCCACGGGATCGCGAACTCGTCCCCCAGGGACCCCCATCCCAGTCCTGCCCTGGAGCAGAATCGTGGGCACTTCTTGTTGCGCTGAATGGCAAACAGGTCTATTTGGGGAAAACCCCATGCGTGGAAAATCGGCCGTAGCAGATCGGGACGGATCTGCCACTCGTGTGTGAGTGCAAAACGCCTGCTCAGCTGGTCTGCCTTCACATTATGCGCACCCGGCAAGTATGAGGCTTTCAAGATTATATTGTTGGCGATGCACCAGTTCCATAAGCGGATTGCTTCCGCGCATAAGGCACGGGATCGAGCTCCTCCTTGCCTGTTTATATAAAACATGGTGGAGGTATTGTCTGTACTGATCCCGACGACTTTGCCTTGTATGTGGTCTCGAAAGTGTCTGCAGGCGTTGAGCACTGCTCTGAGCTCCAGTATATTTATGTGTAGTGACTGTGCCGTGGGTGACCACAGTCCTTGAGTCACCTCTTCGCCCATGTGCGCTCCCCACCCTATGAGGGAGGCATCTATAGTGAGAAAAACCGATATTTGCGGCTGGTGGAAGGGTACCCCTGTTAGCAGCTTCCTGGGGTTTACCCACCATTGTAGGGATTTGCGCACCCCGGCTGTGGGCGACACCACCCTGTGAACGGTGTGTACTGCCGGTTTGTATACACTCGCCAGCCAGTGCTGCATGCTGCGCATGTGTAACCTGGCATTCTGTACTACGAATGTCGCCGCTGCCATGTGGCCCAGCAGCTGCAAGCACGTCAAGACCGGCACCGTAGGGCTGAAGGTGATGACCTGCACGAGGGAACCGATGGCCCGAAAGCGAGCCTCTGGTAGATATACTCTCGCTGTAACCGAGTTTATGCGAGCCCCTATGAACTCTATATCCTGTGTGGGGTCTATTTTCGATTTTGCCAGATTGATAACCAGGCCGAGTGAAGAGAACGTGTTTGCTGTGACGTGTATCATGCGCAGAACCTCCCCCTTCGAGGCCCCTTTGAGCAGGCAGTCGTCCAGATACGGGAAAAGAAATACCCCCTGTCTGTGCAGGTAGGCTGACACCACTGCCAAGGTCTTGGTGAAGACTCTGGGGGCCGAGGAGAGGCCAAACGGTAGGACCTCGTATTGGAAGTGTTCGTTGCCTACCATGAACCGGAGGAATCGCCGGTGAGCCGGATGGATAGTTATGTGGAAGTACGCGTCTTGTAAATCGAGGGCTGCGAACCAGTCTCCATCGTCCAGTGCTGTAACGATGGAGGCGATTGTGGTCATCCGAAAACGTTGCTTGCGCAGGCACCTGTTGAGGCCGCGAAGGTCTAAGATGGGCCTCCAGCCTCCTGTCTTTTTCTCCGTGAGGAAGTACCTGGAGTAGAACCCTTTCCCTTGCAGTTGCTCCGGCACTCTTTCCACTGCCCCTATGAGCATGAGATGGTCCACCTCCTGCCTGAGCCTCGCTACATGGGAGGCCTCCTGGAGATGGGGCTTGGGTGGAGGTCGTGACGGTGGGAGCGACTGGAAGGGGATGGCGTACCCCGTGGCTATGATCTCCAGCACCCGTTTGTCTGTGGTGATCCTTTGCCACTGGTTGTAGAATGGTCGGAGGCGATGGTGGAATAGTCGCTTCGGATGACCTTGTGCGATGGTAGTGATGGCGCAGCCCTGGATCTGTATGTCAAACTTGTGGCCTTTGGCCCCGCCCCGAGGACGCATGGCTCTGTTGTGAACGTCGCCTGGGAGTTCTGTACTGCTGGTGCTGTTGAAGTCGCCCTTGCTCGTAACCCCTGTGGTACTGGGGGCGCTGTTGCTGGTACTGGTACCGTCTTTGTTGAGGTTAGTACCTTTTCTTTGTGTATGGAGGGGCGTTGCTGTGGAACGTGCTGCTGTGTACGCAACGTCCAGGGCGATCTGAACTCCCGTCCTCGAGGCCGCGTAGCCTTCTTGCACTATGGCCTTGAGCACTGGCTTTTTGTCCTCTGGAAGCGAGTCCATGAGGGAGGTTAACCTGGAATAGTTGTCGAAATTATGGTTCGCTAAGTGTGCTGCGTAATTTGCCATTCGGAACGTTAAAGTGGAGGAGGAGTAGACCTTTCTGCCGAACAGCTCTAGCTTCTTGGCATCTTTGTCTGTCCCCCTGTCCTGAATTGAGATGTCTTTGATCTTTGTTGCGACGACTCCACCACCAAGGAATTTGGCTGTGGGTGGCTGAACAGGAACTCCATGCCCTTCGCCGGCACGAAGTATTTCTTATCCGCTCTCTTTTGAACAGGCGGAATAGTCGCAGGGGTCTGCCATATCGTAGTGGCGGACTCTAAGATCGCTTCATCAAGCGGTATTGCTACTCTGGAGGAGGCCGGAGGTCTCAAATTTTTGAGGAGTTTATGGTGTTTCTCTTGCACCTCTGCTGTCTGGATGCCTTGCGTGAAGGCCACCCTCTTAAACAGCTCTTGAAACTGTTTGAGATCGTCCGGAGGATGGACGTCCCCCGGGGCCGTAGCCTCGTCCGGGGAGGAGAGCGAGGAACCGCTGGGGTACGTCTCTCTGGACCCTTCCGGTTCCTGCTGGTGATGGTACACCCTCTCGCTAGAGGTTTGCGAGGGAAAATCTCGGGGTTCCATAACCAGTCCCCCCTGAGATGCTTGAGTCTCTGTCCCCAGTCGCAATTGCCCTCGGGGGTACGAGATCGTCTGTGGGGATCTTTCCCTAGTAGATTGCCGATGGTGTCTATGCCCCGCGTGGTAGGGGCGACCATGGCAGTATAGGCACAGTTCTTGGGAAGGTGACCTAGACCACTCCCTTGGTGCATACCCTCTGCATCTGGGGGAGGGAGATCGTCGAGACACTGGAGAGAGCGATTTTGCATAATAGTCCAGCGGTTCAAACCCCAGGAAGGGTGAAGGTGGTCCCAGCCAGGGTGAGGCTGGTTGCAAAAATGGAGAAGGGGGCTCCGGGTAGGCTAGGGGGGACCCCTGCCTTCTGGTTGGAGTCTGCAACATAAGCGGAGGGCTGTGAGAAAGCAACTCCACAGCCCTGTCCGGAGAGGGGCTGCAATGCCTCCTCTTGTGTGCAGCCTTCCCCCTCCCTGGAGGAGGTAACTCCGCCCCCTGACGCACAGGGGATCCCGGCCCCGTCCGCACCGTGCTCGGCACGCTCGAAGGCGGTGCCGCACGTGCGGTGTCCTTCGGTGCCTGCAGGCTGCGTGCCTGCGCGCTCTGCACCGCCGGTTCCCCGGGGGTCGGTGCCGCTGCCTGCGGTGCCGCCGGCACTGGCGCTTGTTTAGCCGCCGCCCTGCCTGCGGTGCGGGGCAGCTGGCTGATTATCGGAGGCTGAGCCACTTCCACGTGGCTCTCCATGCCGCCGCCGATCAGCTGTTGCTGCGGCTGGGGGCTGCTCGCTCCTCCCGTCCCGCTCGCTGTTGCTACCGGCAGGGATCGGGCTGGGGAGGCTTTCCTCCGTTTCTGCGCTGATGGGGTGAGGGAGGCAGCTTTCTTTTTATGGGCCCCGGAGGCTCCCTCCTGCTGCGGCCGCTCCGGCACGTCTGGCTGGAGGGCCTTATCAAAAAGCAGCATTTTAAGCCGCATCTCCCTGTCTCTCCTTGCTCTGGCTGTTAATTTAGCACAGAAGGAGCATTCCTGTGCAACATGGGACTCCCCAAGGCACCTTATGCATAGACTGTGCCCATCGGATGCTGGCATCGCCTCTCGGCAGGACTCACATTTTTTAAATCCTGAAGAGGACATTGTTGGTGAGTCTTTCAGTTGTTAAACGGGTACTTAGCACCTTCTCTGTGCTGTTTTCCCCTTCCGATGGCCTGCCGCAGCAGGAGGGCTGATGGCCCTATGCTCCTGGCCTCCGGCGCTTGTTACTGGGACTGGATTGAAGCTGTCCCGCTTGTAGTTTGTTTGTTGCTTTTGTTTTTTGTTTTTTTTTGCAAAAATAACAACCGGCTAACTTGCAGTAGCCTAAGTACTTGAAAAACTTTAAAGAAAAACAGTTAAAGCCATTGAATACGCTACTTGGCCTTAGCCTAGTTCGGATTCCGTCTGCAGCCGACGGCGGTTAAGAGGAACTGGCGGGGACCGGATCGCGCACGTGGCCAGGAGCGCGCAAGGGAGCGGCGCGCGCCGGCGCATGCGCGGTCCGGCAGAAACTGCTTGGAAGATCCGATCTGCGGCGCCAGGCAAGCCCGACACCTATTGTGGAGCACCCACGGGGACACTCGAAGAAGAAGCACTACTTTTATTATTCACCTCATTTCACCTTTGGGAGTTTGTCCCCAAAATCTTGCTTCAGAGAGGGAAGAGTAATTGGGCCCAGAGTTTGCTCCAAAAATGTATTTTAAAAGTCCACCAATCTGCCTCTATTTAAAGATACCAGACTTTGTCTCTTATTTTCCACATGGGTCTCTCAATGAAGAAAGCAGACCAGGGTTCATGGATACCTTCCCAAAAGTTCCACCAGCCCTGAAGATCTCAGCCTAGGATGAGTCAGGGGTCCCTGAGTGGAACAATGAGGTTGATGTAAGGGTTTTTAAACAGGGCCAGCAGGAGAAAGCTGGCGCTAACAGTCTTCAATGCCCTCCACCTGCGATTTATATGGAAGCAGAGCAGATAGGCAGCAAAGACGCACAGTCAGAGGAGTAGCTAAGGTACGTTGGTGCGAACCAATGGTTTTCAACCAGAAAAATGCGTACAGGGGATATACCAACTAATCTGGATAGTTGCGTAGCTTTACAACAAGCTACATAAAAAGCAAAGTTAGTACAAACTAAAGTGTCATACAAATAATAAGGTGTTTATACTGCTCCATTCACTGAAATGCAAGTAAATTATTTATATTCTAATTGATGTATTTTGTAAGTACATAGCAAAATGAGAAAGTCAGAAGATTTTCAATAATAGTGACACTTCTGTATTTTTACGTCTGGTTTTGTAAGCAAGTAATTTTTGTGTGACGTGAAGCTTGGGAATACAGAAGACAAATCAGACTCCTGAAAGGGGTACAGTACAATTGTCTGTAAAGGATGAGAGCCACTGGCATCAGTTATAGGGACTCCGGCATGATCTTCCAGTTGGCATGCTGCCTATCTAGTGTTGCTCCCATTAGGAGAATGGGGGCAAGACAGAGAAATGATTGTTCTTTTTCAATCCTGTCTGCCTTCTTTTCTTCTTGAGGCAGGCTGGGAGGAGGCAAAGGCAACGATTGCCCAGACTTGGCTGCTATGTCATCTGCATGCTCCCAGCATACCTAGCCAATCTCCCCAACAAGGTGCTCAACAAGAAGGGTGAATGGAAACTGGAGACAGAGAACCTTCCTTCTGCCTCTGGCTCCCTTCAATCCAGCTCTTCCCCTGAAGGGATGCCAATTGCTGCAAACGTCTTAGGAGAAGAACTGACAGAAATTTTCCACAGAAAAAAATCAAGTGCACCCCTGGGAATCAAATTGTTGAGAAAAATGTTCGTCTAGAAGCTTGAATTCAAGTTTGTCGTGTTGTCATAACAGTTCTGCAGCAGGGCTGTCGGGTCACCAGACAAAGCGGAAGCAGATAAAATTGGAGAGAACTTTAGAAGACAGGACATTGCTAGCAAATTGTCCCCAAGCTGCAAGCAGGATACAAGGTTCCACTGTAACACATTTATAGACCTTATCGTACAACTTTTCTGCTCAACGGGGCCTAAGACAGTACGCCTCTGAAATGTTTTATTTGTGCTCTTCATAGGCATCACAAGAGCACCTTATGTACAGAGCCCCAGGTGTGATGCTCTGAAACTGTTCAATATGAAGGCAGAAAGAACTGAGTAGTGCGATTCCCCTCAGGGTACTATGCTCAGGGCAAAGACCTTCCTTGGCTATCGCCTTCTTGGGACCAGCCTCAAAGCATTCAGAATCCCACCTGGATGGGACCCTTGGAGAAACCAGAGGGTCCAGCACCTCAGCTCTGCAGTTGCTCTCAACCAACATGTAAAATAAATGTCAACAGCAACACAGGTCTTGTTAGCACAGAAATCAGTGACTCCCAGTTAAATCTATTGGGGGGGCAGGCGGGGAGGAAAGGAGTGACGATTTCGGTTGGATACCTTTGACTCCCACTTCTGAGGCACCAACCACAGACTGTGCAAGAGCTTCTAGTGATGCAAACTCCAACATACCTCTTGCCCCAACTCTTGATCTTTGTCGAGTTTCCAGGGTTTCAGGTTACAAAGGGCACCATCCATTGCATATATGCAGGCACCTGGAGCCACATTTCACCTGCCCCCAAGGAGTATAAGTCACACACCCTTACTCCCACCATCTAGACATCAATGCAGTATACTCAGGGTCATTAGCTACACACAGTATTCATGTTCAACAGCAAGACTCATATACACAACAAAAAACAAAAAAACAAAACAAAAAAAAAAACCCTTTATTGTACCATAGACCTGGCCTACACCATCTCATTAGGCTGAAGTTAGCCACGTTAGTGTAGGCTTTTAAAACTGACTTCTGTACTCCACCCTGATGAGATGAGTACCACTACATTCAACCTTCTGGAGTTGAATATGGGGTACAGCAAACAGTGTGGTTCAAGTTGATGTTCTTGGAGTCTGGGAAGTGTCCAACAGTGTCCTAATGTGATTGAAAGTGCTGGCCAGAGCAACTCTAATGCATGCCTATGCACACGGGAAATGCCTCAGAACTTCTGAATTTCATTTCCTGTTGGCTAGGGTGAGGCCCCACCAGTCTGCCCTTGTTTCCTGGGACAAGTATTGGAGTTCCACTACACCAACATCCTTGGCTGCCATCAGCATATGCCAACTGCGCCATTCAATGGTTTCCTGCACATCTGTGCGTGTGGCCTCCTCCCATTCTTCCTAGTCCAGGCAGCCCCTTGGTAGGCCCTGGACAAACCACAGGATAATGCAGGAGGCAACTGCAATGTTTGCCACAGCAACATGCAGCTGAGGAAGGTCCATGAGTGCTGTGCTATCAAATCTGCACAGATAGCCAGGAGGAAAAAAGGGCACAGAATGATTGCTTGCCGTTGGTTTCAAGGAAGCGGGGGAGATGGTGGTAATTGCATCATGGGAGGCTGATGACATGTATTCAGAACAACCCACAACAATGTTTTTGTCCCAGCACGCACTGGGAGCTTAATTCACAATTCCAATGGGCAGCAGGAACTTTGGGATGTCACCCACAGTGCACTGCTGTTTTAAATTGCTGATAGCCTTAGTTGTGGGGGGATGCTGTCGACCAAATGTGCTTAGCTGGGATATGCATGTTCAACTTTTAGTATTTGGTTTTATAAAGTCAACCTCAACACAGTTGACCTAATTCTGTAGCGCAGACATTAAAGGATCTGGCTAAACATTACGTGAATCAGTCTCACAGGCACTACTTTCTAGAATGCATTTGGAAAGGAATATAATTTTGTGAATTAAAAACAAAACAAAAAAAAATCTTACCCCCAAAAGGTGTTGGAAACTGAGCCATGGTTCAGTCACTTTTAGCTTGCTGATAGATGCCTGAAACAGAAAGGCAGTACATTAAGATAAACAGATCTTCAAAGCAAAAATATATTCAAACAGATCTTTAATTTTAAAAAATACACTTTGTAACAGTTATATGAATAATTATGTGGGAAAATAAGGGTAGTTAAGATGTGGCAGTATATAAATGTAAAATAGTTAAACTGTTAGTTAAGGAGAAACTAACGCATATTCTTTTTGCAAGTATCAGAGGGGTAGCTATTTTAGTCTGTGTCTGCAAAAATGCCAAGTTGTCCCGTGGCACCTTATAGGCTATCATATATTTTGGAGCATAAGCTTTCATGAGCAAAGACCCTCTTTTTGCACTATCACATGCATTTCTGTTCTCTGCTTTCCTAGCAAATAGCTACATTTCACTCTTGTAAAAAAAAAAAAAAAAAAAAGGCCTCAAAAGCTAAACTACCTTTCTTTATAATGGAAGAGTGATGTAATAAGTAGAATTAAAATCAGCCATATATACCAACAGGACTCTAGCAACAGCAGAACAAGTTGCTCAAAACCTCACTTCCACTGGGTAGGACATCTCTATCCTGTCCAAGTGCAAGAACAGGGCATTGAATTCTACAGCGGATGAAAAAGTACACTTTCCTAAGAGCTAATTTAAATTTCATCTAGATTGAGAAAATCTTTGAGATGCGCCATTGTGTTCATATGGTTTGTGATTTTACAAGAACATAAAAAAATTAAAACTAATGACTAGAATGCAAGTAAGACTATTTTGCAGTCTGCTATAGCACTTACCCTGTAACAAGTTAATTCAGCTTAAGGAGAATAGAAGTTAAACTACTGTAAACAACTCCAAAAAGGGACATCACAAAGCAAAAAATGAATTATTTGGTGAGAACTTCATGCATCCACTTGAAAAGTTCAGTTAATGCTGCTTACTCTTCAAAGTTAAAACAATGCCAGGGAGCCTAAACTTAAAAAAAAAGGAGGGGGGGTACTTTTCTTCCTACACACAAGAAGCGCCATGAATTGAGCCAGAGGGACAATGGCTAGTGACAGAACCACAAAGCAGTGAATAGAGTTGCCTCCTGTCCTAGGAGATTCCACTGTTTTCTCCAGCAACAGGGGAGAAAAAAGCAAGAGACATCAGCACTGAAAGGAGAATGATTCAGGCTGTTTAAACAGCAGCAGAAATTTATCAAAATCATTAAAAAACAAAAGTACCAGAAGAATGGAATTAACTTGCAACAGCAGTTGTTTTCTTTTGTCTGAATTTCACAGTGGTCTTTCTTCAGCACTTCTGATACAGGTTCTTCAATAAACCTAAATCTACTACATACATTCACCTCCACAGTTTTCACTGAAAAAACCAAAAACATACACACTGTCACTACTGCTGAAAACAATGTAATGAAAACCAAGTTCCACGCCTAACTGTAATTCAGGAAACAAGAGCAGGAACAACAAAATGAAGAGACCAGTCTGAAGATACCACAGATAATTCATCTATTTATCTGTGAAAATCACTACTGCATTTATCTCACCCCACAAACACTTTGAATTCTGCTTCTAAACTACAACAAAAGGTATTCCCAACTATAAGATCAGTCAATTCTTTTAATACCAAGGAAGCATGAGATCATGGCATTTGATGCAAATTAGTATAACATTATTATCCACTTTAGATAACAATTTAGTCAACAACAGTGATTGTTCCAAACAGCCTTCCAACTCTAAATAATTTGCATTTCAATCTTTTTTGCTTCATTATCATATATGCTGTAGCAGACATAACTGTACCTCCCCCACTACTCCTATATATTCTGGTTTTGGTTTCTGAAGCTAAAAGCTGATGCTAAAACAGTTTCCTATGCAAAGTCTTCCAGCAGTACCGTAGCTCCACAGATGCACTACTGAATCAGTGTGGCACACACAATTTTATATTCACTTAAAACTTTAAGGAAGAAGGGAGGCGCAAAATGCACCTTTCAACTGTTTACTCTGTGGGAGTGTTTTCAGAAAGAAAAGGGAACCAGAGGTGGATGGCTAGAAGGAGAAAACTACAAAACCAGACCTGGAAAAAAAACAGAACAAAAGCAAAAAAGGGGAAAAAAATAAAACCAAAAAAAAAACAACCCCCACCACCTACTCATATTTTACAATTACAAATATTAATGCTAGGGCAATTATAAATACTGGGGCAGAACAGTGTTTGCAAGCACTGCAGAGTTCAGTATTGAAGGGAGAGACTCTCTCACACATAGTTCACAAAATCCACAGGAAAAGCAAGCTTATCACTCCGTGCTTGAATGCAACAGTAATGAACAAAATAAATCCAACAACTAGTGACCTGCTTGATACTGAAGAATGCAAAAAGTTGTTCTAACAGCAGAGAGAATATCAGCGACAAAGGGAAGCAGGCAGTGAATGAAATAAACAGTGAAAGAAACCAGCAGAAAAATAACCTTGAATACGTGATAAATGAAAGGAGACTGAAACAACTGGAAAAGTTAGACTGAAGACTAGCAGACATACAGAGATACAATAGGAAACAAAAGTTGGAGGAAGACAGAAAGAGACATGCACACACTCTAGAACAGAGGTGTGCAACCTATGGCTCTGGAGCCGCCTGTCGCTCTTCAAGGACTTCTTTGTGGCTCCCAATGCTATAACTGCAAAGAAAAAACCCTCCTGATTGTTTTTGATAAATGGGGACCGTCTAAAAGCACAAAAAAAATGAACAATTCATATCTATATAACAAATGTTATGCTATCTTGAAATGTTGGCTAACTCCATGTAGCATCCTCCAGAGAGAGAGGAGGTTTGGGAGTAAAAGTCAGGAAGACCGTGGTACAAATACACATGTAAAGTGGGAAGAAACAGAATACATAAAAAGTTTGTCAGTGTCCTGCAGTAAACATGTATCACATTACAAATCATCATGCGCACTGGTCTTAAAAAGAGAAGTTACTCACTTGTAGTAACGATGGTTCTTCGAGATGTGTCCCCGTGGGTGCTCCACAGTAGGTGTCAGGCTCGCCTGGTGCCGCAGATCAGAATTCTTCTAGCAGTTTCCACTAAATCGCGCATGCGCCGATGCGCACCGCTCCCTTGCGCGCCCTCGGTCATGTGCATGATCCGGTCCCTGCCAGTTCCTTGACCAACCGCCTCGGATGCTCCTGAAAAACACCGGACAGAGATGCGAAGTGGGGAGGATGGGCGGGTGGTGGAGCACCCATGGGGACACATCTCGAAAAACCATCGTTACTACAGGTGAGTAACTTCTCTTTCTTCTTCGAGTGGTCCCTGTGGGTGCTCCACAATAGGTGACTACCCAGCAGTAACCCCAAGTAAGGAGGTGGGTACTCAATTCATGTGCAGCTTGCCCCTGAGAGGACTGCTGTCGACAGACGGGTATCCTCATCGAACACCCGATGCAGGGTATAATGCTTGGCGAAGGTGTCGTAGGATGACCAAGTCGCTGCTCTACAAATGTCTTTCAACACGATTCCCTTGAAGAAGGCCGTTGATGCTGCCACCGCACTGGTGGAGTGAGCCCTGGGCGGGGCTAGCAAAGGGGTCTTTCGAAGCTCGTAGCACAGGTTTATACAGGACACAATGTGCTTTGAAATTCTCTGAGAAGAGAGGCTTTCCCCTTTTGACCTGGGAGCGAGAGACACCAGAAGCCTGTCTGTTTTCCGGAAGGGCTTAGTTCTGTCTATGTAAAAGGCCAACTCCCTCCTCACATCTAGGAGATGCAGGCGCGCCTCCTTGCTGGAGCTGTGAGGCTTCGGGTAAAACGAGGGTAATTCAATTGGTTCGTTAATGTGGAACTCCGAGGAAACTTTCGGAATGAAGGCTGGGTGTAACTGTAAGATCACCGCCTCCTTTGAGAATACTGTGCAGGGCGGCGTTGCAATCACTGCTGCGAGCTCGCTCACCCTGCAGGCTGACGTAATTGCAAGAAGGAAGATCGTTTTCATGGTAAGTAGTTGGAGGGGTACCATGGCTAATGGTTCGAAGGGTGGTCCCAATAGCGTGTGGAGTACCAAGTCCAAACTCCACGATGGTGGTAGCGGTTTTCGAGGAGGTTACAGATTTACCAGCCGCTTCAAGAACCTTGTGACGATAGGATGGGCAAATACAGTGGGCCCTTCCTCTTTGTGCCGAAAAGCTGATATAGCTGCGAGGTGGACCTTTAGCGAGGATAGAGAGAGCCCGTCTCGTTTGAGGTCCAGCAGGTAATCTAGAATTAAAGTTATAGGAACGTCAAGAGGAGCTAACTGTTTGGCAGAGCACCAGGCGGTAAAGCGTGTCCATTTCTGTTCGTAAGTCCTCCTGGTGGAGGTCCTTCGGCTACACTCCAAGACGTGCCTTACTCCCTCCGTACATGTGCTCTCTAAGGCGCTGAGCCATGGATTAACCATGCTTGTAGGCGCAGACCCTGAGGGTGCGGGTGCACTATGGACCCCTGAGCCTGCGTGAGTAAGTCCGGCGCCACCGGTAGGGGGAGTGGTGGACGATCCGACATGCACAGAAGCAAGGGAAACCATTGTTGTCAGTCCCAAGTTGGAACTATGAGTATCATGCGAGCTCTCTCCCTTCTGGCTTTCTGCAGAACATTGTGGATAACTGTTGTGGGGGGAAACGTGTAGAGTAGAGGGCCCTTCCATGAGATCATGAAGGCGTCCCCCAGGGACCCCCGCCCTATTCCTGCTCTGGAGCAGTACTGAGGGCACTTCTTGTTGTACTGGGTGGCAAACAAATCGACTTGGGGAAACCCCCAGGTGCGAAATATGCGTCGTAGCAGGTCGGAGCGGATCTGCCATTCGTGCGTGAGTGCAAAGCGCCTGCTCAGTTGATCTGCCTTCACGTTGTGGGCATCCGGCAAGTACGAGGCTTTCCACATTATGTTGTTGGCAATGCACCAATTCCACAATTGGACTGCTTCCGCGCATAGCACACGGGACCGTGCCCCTCCTTGTCGATTGATGTAGAACATGGTGGAGGTATTGTCAGTATTGACCCCGACTACTTTGACGTGGAGGTATTTCCAAAAATGTCTGCACGCATTGAACACTGCTCTGAGCTCCAGTATATTTATGTGCAGTGTCTGTTCCGCGGGGGACCACAGCCCTTGCGTCACCTTGCTGCCAATGTGCGCTCCCCATCCTATGTGGGAGGCGTCAGTTATAAGAAAAATGGAAATTTGTGGTTGGTGGAAGGGCACTCCCACTAGAAGGTTCTTGGGATCTGCCCACCACGCTAGCGACTTCCATACCTCCGTCGTGGGTGATACCACCCTGTGGACGGTATGGGATGCCGGTTTGTAAACACTCGCCAGCCAACGCTGCAGGCTTCGCATGTGTAACCTGGCATTCTGTACCACAAACGTGGCGGCCGCCATGTGCCCCAACAGTTGCAGGCACGTTAGGACCGGCAGCGCGGGGCTGTATATCATGACTTGCACCAAGGATTTGATGGTGCGGAAGCGGGCGTCGGGCAGGTATACTCTTGATGCGATAGAGTTTACGCGCGCCCCTATGAACTCTATATCTTGCGTGGGTTCGGTCTTTGACTTTGCAAGGTTGATAACTAGGCCCAGCGAAGTAAACGTGTTTGCGGTGACGCGTAGGACCTCTGCCTTTGAGGCCCCTTTCAGTAGGCAGTCGTCCAGATATGGAAAGATAAACAAGCCCTGCCTGTGCAGGTAAGCTGATACCACTGCCAGGGTTTTGGTAAAGACTCTGGGTGCTGAGGATAGGCCGAATGGAAGAACCCTGTATTGGCAATGTTCCCCACCGACCGTGAAACGGAGGAAGCATCTGTGTGCCGGGTGGATTGTTATATGAAAGTAAGCGTCTTGTAAGTCGAGGGCTGCAAACCAGTCTCCATCGTCCAGTGCTGTAAGTATGGAGGCAACTGTAATCATCCGGAAGCGCTGCTTGTGCAAGTATTGGTTGAGGCCCCCTGTAGGTCCAAAATCGGCCTCCAGCCTCCTGTTTTCTTCTCTGTTAGGAAGTAGCGTGAGTAAAAACCTTTCCCTTGGAATTGTTCATAGGGGTGGTGGAAAGAGTGCTGGAACATGAGGTGATCTACCTCCTGCTTCAGCCTCGCCTCGTGAGAAGGGTCCCTGAAAGGAGGCCGGGTGGGAGGTTTCGTCGGTGGTAGCAACTGGAAGGGGATCGTGTAACCCGTGGCTATAATTTCCAGCACCCATTTGTCTGTTGTGATCTTTTGCCATTGGGAATGGAACGGTTTGAGGCGATGATGGAACATGAGTTGAGAGTGGCACTGAGCGATGGTGTTGATAGTGCAATCCTCGACATACCCGTCAAACTTGCTGCCTCTGGGCTTGCCCCGAGGCTGTACGACTTTGTTGAGAACGTCGCCTGGGGGCCCTGTACTGCTGCTGCTGTTGATGGCGCCCTTGGTCATAGCCTTGCTGATATTGTGCGCGCTGAGGTTGGTAAGCGTAGAGCCTTTGCTGAGGATAGAATTTCTTTTTCTTGTATGGAGGAGTATCGATACCCAAGGTCTTAAGTGTGGCCCTCGAATCTTTGCTAGAGTGGAGGACCAAGTCGGTTGATTCCGCAAACGGCTTTTGCTTGTCAAAGGGACGATCCACAATCTTCGCCTGTAGATCTCTGGGGATACCAGATGTCTGGAGCCAGGATGCCCTACGCATTGCCACTGCTGTGGCTGTTGGGCATGCTGCTGTGTCCGCCATGTCCAGGGAAATCTGAACTCCCGTTCACGAGGCCGCGTAGCCCTCCTGGATGATCGCCTTTAACACTGGCTTCTTGTCCTCCGGGAGGGAATCCATGAGAGAGGTGAGTCTAGAGTAATTGTCAAAGTTATGGTTTGATAAAATGTGCCGCATAGTTTGCCATTCTCAATAATAAGGTAGAGGAGGAGTAGACCTTCCTGCCGAACAGCTCTAATTTCTTAGCATCTTTATCCAACCCCCCTGATTTGTACTGAGACGTCTTCGACCTCACCTGGGACGATTTGACCACCAAAGAATTGGGTTGTGGGTGGCTAAACAGGAATTCGATGCCCTTGGCTGGGACGAAGTATTTCTTATCTGCCCTTTTGTTCATAGGCAGAATAGAAGCCGGAGTCTGCCATATGTTAGTGGCTGACTCCATAATAGCTTCGTCCAGTGGGATAGCAATTTTAGATGAAGCCGGGGGTCTCAAATTTTCCAGGAGTTTATGATGCTTCTCCTATACCTCTGCTATTTGAATGTCCTGCGTGTATGCTACTCTTTTGAACAGCTCTTAGAATTGTTTAAGGTCATCCGGAGGGGAGACATCCCCAGGGCCAATTGCCTCATCTGAGGAGGATGAAGAGGAACCGCTGGGATAACCCTCCCCCAAGTCCTCTGGCTCCCGAGTTCGCTGGTATGCTTGCTCCTTCGTGGGCTGTGAAGGAAAGTCTCGGGACTCTGGACCTAATTCTCCCTGGGACAGCTGCGTTCCTCTCCCAGAGCGAGAGTGTACACGGGAGTATTGGCGAGGAGTGGGAGGGGATCTGCCCCTGGATCTAGACCTCCAATGTCGGTGTTCAGTATGATGAGGACGGCCATAACAACATGGACAAGGGCACGGTGATGGACACCTGGACCACGATCAGAGAGTGTACCCATGATGTCTGGGAGAGCAGGATCTCCGTGACGACACTGATAATGGTGAAACTGGTTTGTGTTAGTACTCATAGGGATCCATGCCCAAAAAGGGTGAAGGTGGCCTGAGCCACGGCAAAGGCGGCTGGAGGAATGGAGAGGGAGGTCCAAAATAAGCCGGTGGAGCTGCCGCCCGGTGACGCAGCATGTGTATCTCGGGGGTGGGGGGGGGGCTGGGTGATAAGGGCATCGCAGCCCTGTCTGGAGATGGACTGAGGTGCCGGGTTTTGGCTCTAGCTTTCCCCCGCTCTAGCTTTCTGCCGCCCCTGCAGGGTAGGCGCCGCCCCCTCCCGTGCCGGGGATCTCAGCCCCGCTGTCGGCACCACGCTCGGTACCGTCATAAGCGGTGCCGCATGGGTAGCTTCCTCCGGCGCCGCTGGGCCTGGTGCTGGGTGCCCCTGCGCCGTCGGCGCCACGATAGCCGGTGCTGCATGAGACGGCGCCGCCGATTCCGGTGATTGCCATGCTGGCGCCCGCGGCGCCCTCCATGCCGGCACCCTCCGTGCCGACTGCTGCATAGTTGGAGGCCTGGCCCTGGCCACATGCGCAACTGCGCTGCTGCTTTCATCAGCCCACGGCTGAGGGCTCTGCGTTCCGCTCGTCCTGCTCGCTGGAACAGCCAGCAAGGATCGAGCCGGGGAGAGTTTCTTCTTCTTTTGCACAGAGGGGGTCAAAGACTCTGCCTTCCTTTTATGTGACCCAGAGGGCCCTTCTGTGTGAGGCTTCTCAGGCGGCTCAGGCTGGAGGGCCTTATCAAACAAGATCATTTTGAGCCTCATTTCTCTGTCCTACCTGGCCCTGGCTGTAAGCTTAGCGCAGTGCAAACACTTCTGGGTAACATGGGAGTCCCCCAGGCAACAAATGCACTCACTATGCCCATCAGAGGACGGCATAGCCTCGCGGCATGACTCACGCTTCTTAAACCCCAAGGAAGCCATGGCAGTGAGTCTTTACTGTTAATTGAGTACTTAGCCGCTAATCAGTGCGTTCTACCACCCAAACAACATTCACGGCCTTCAGGGTAGCGGACGGCTTAAACAGCCTTCTTTGTCCGCTCCTCTTCCCTCCGTTCCTCTTCTCTCTACTATTTTGTATGCTTTTTTTTTTTTTTTGGCTTCTTCTTTCCTTTTTTTTTTATAATAGGAAAAAACAACGAGCTAACAAGGAAAACAACTATCTTATCTGTCTCAGACTTTAGAGCCGGAGCGGATTCCATCTGCAGCCGTTGGCGGTTGAGAAGGAACTGGCGGGGACCGAGGGCGCACAAGGGAGTGGCGCACATTGGCGCATGCACGATCCAGTGGAAACTGCTGGAAGAATTCCAACCTGCAGCACCGGGCAAGCCCGACACCTACTGTGGAGCACCCATGGGGACCACTCGAAGAAGAAATAGGGGTTACAAAAAGTATTGTTTCCATGTTATTTGTTAAGGACCATCTTGTATTCACATGAATCAAATGAGTATCTTGACTTGGAAAATATGGCTCTTCGTGATATTTTGGTTGCCAACCCCTGCCCTAGAAAGTAGCAATTTAAGCTTGGTGTTGATAGCATCATCTTGCTTATTTGTCTAAAGCAGTGATGGGAAATGAGGCTAGTACGTGGGCCACATGTAAGGTTGCCAGGTGTTCGGTATTGTACCAGACAGTCCAGTATGCACATGCATGAACAGACCAGTCAGCTTAACTTTTGTACCAGGAAATATAATGGAGCAAAACAATTGAAGAATTAATACAAATATCTAGAAAATAAAAAAGCAGTAAATTAGCACTAACAAAATAATTTATTAGGTGAGCTTTCATGGGACAAACCCACTTCTTCAGACCATAGCCATACCAGAACCAACTCAATATTTAAGGTATAGAGAACCAAAAATAGTAATCAAGGTTGACAAATCAGAAAAAAAATGATCAAGGTGAGCAAATCAGAGAGTAGAGGGGCAGGGTGTGTGTGTCAAGAGGGGCAGGGGGTGGGGTGGGGTGTGGATCCTGACCCTGATCCACAAACCAGTCAGCCAACATTTTAATGGAGGGGGCCATTCTGTTAAGGACTTAAGAGTTTGCATCTTACTGAAGAATAATTTTCACGCTCCTTTGAAAGAGAGGCTGCTGAACTCTCTTTTATATTCAAATTCAACACATTAACACATGGTTTGAACTGGTATGCAAATTTTCTGGGTCATTATAGGGACTCTTTTGCATACTTGGCTTAATCTAATGCTTGACACCCCCCTCCACTCCTTTACTGTCTGATTTGCTCACCTTGATAATTATTTTTCTGATTTGTCAACCTTGATTACTATTTTTAGTTCTCTGTGCCTTAAATATTGAGTCTGTTCTGGTATGGCTATGGTCTGAAGAAGGGGATTTGTCCCATGAAAGCTCACCTAATAAATTCTTTTGTTAGTCTTTAAAGTGCTACTTTACTGCTTTTTTGTTTTGATAGTATATAGACTAGCACAGCTTTCTCTCTATTACTAATCTAGAAAATAAGTTAAGCAACAGTCAGTATGGATTTGTAAACAAATAATGTGAAGTCAACCTGGAACAGTATCTTTCTTTGACAGGATAACAAGTCTTGTGGATAAGGGGAAAAGCAGTAGATGTGGTATATCTAGACCAGGGATCAGCAACTCTTCTGAAGCGGTGTGTCAAAATTTGACCTTTTGACCTCTATGTATGGTCCAAGTGCTAGTGATGTTTTTAAAGTCACTAATAGCCTTTATTAAAATTGGTAGAATAGCCTTCTTGTGACCTCAGAATTATTTTTAATCAAGGATTACTCCCAGTATTATTTTAATCAAAGATTAGTTTAAAAGGACCATTTCTTGCTGGGATCTGAAATGTGACTTCCCCACTGCCCGAATTACACTCCAGCAACTGGTGGCCCCAGCTCCATGCCACAGGCTGTTTTATAGTATGTAAAAGAAAAGTATGTGTTAGAAAAGAGGAAATTGAGGGGGGATATGACAGAGGTATATAAAATCATGAGCAGCAGGGAGAGGGTGAATAAAGAAAAGTTATTTACTTATTCCCCTAATATAAGAACTATAGGACACCAAATGAAATTAATGGGTAGCAGATTTGAAACTAATAAAATAAAGTTCTTTTTCATATAGCATGTAGTCAACCTGTGGACCTCCTTGCCAGAGGAGGCTGTCAAGCCTAGGGCTATAAGAGAGTTCAAAGAGCTAGATAAATTCATGGAGGTTAGGTCCATAAATGGTTATTAGCCAGGGTGTAGGAATGGTGTCCCTGATATCTGTCAGAGGCTGGAGATGGATGGCAGGAGACAAGTCATTTGATCATTATCTTCGGTCCACACCTTCTGAGGCACCTGGCACTGCCCACTGTTGGCAGACGGGATGCTGGGATAGAAGAGCCTTTGGTCTCACCCAGTAATGGCCATTCTTATGCTAGGATTTATTAAAATACTGTTTAGTACAATGATTGGTTAAGGTTCAGCTAAGTAGGTCAGGGTAAAGGTAGGTGCCCTTGTATGTGTGAGTAACAGAAAATGTTGTGTGGGTAACAGACATTCTTTGGAGAGAGAGTGTTCATACTGGCACTTTCATAGGCAACATTCCCATGGAGGAGACAGGTACCAGGGCATCAATCTGTTACTTTAAGTTACATGAGGCAGCACTGCAGACATATTTTGCTTCACATACTGACAGCAAATTTGCTAAAAATAACTGCTAAATATTTCATTTCACTTCCACTCTTGTTTTTTTTAATCATACAAAGACCACAAACTTTCAGGAAAGATGTTTATTGGAAAACACAGTCTACTAACTAAACAAAATGTCATTATTCAGAAAGAAAGCTGTTATCTGGGCTGTCAGCATCAGGAACCTTTCTTCTTAACTAATGTGTTACGGATGTTAGTGCTGGCACTGTTCCATTCAACTTCTTGTGCAGATCCCCAACTATATTTTATTCAAGGCATTTTTGTATATTACTGGAGTCTGAGATGCTATTGATAGCAAGGCAACAGAGGAGAGCAAGACAAGGGAGATCATTTTGAAGTATGATTTTTTTCCTTCTTTTCTGTGCCAACATAAAGTCTAAGCTTTACAGCTAAGGATCAAACCTGGTATATCAAGGTCAAGAGGTTACAAATCAACACCTTGGGATGGATTCTGAGCCTCTCCTTCTGCAGTATTTTGATCATACGAAAAGTGGAAGCCACTCACACTTTCCTTGCTGGCAGCTTCTCAATGTGAAGACACTCCAAAATGTCTTACAGACGCAACAGCCAACTTCTGCACTTCACACACTTCCTGGATGGGATGGCGAGCTGGCTTTTAGCTCATGCTTTACAGTCACATGGTTTTAGCCTCTACAGTTTCAAGTTCCTTCCCTCCTGCAGGTGACTTGGGTCCACTGACCTTACACATGGATACCAAAAAGGTGCTCTGATCGTCCTGGAGGGGATGGTGAGCAACTGGAGGATATTGCTATCTGGCAAGGGGATCCTTGGAAACATTTTGCCAACATTTTACAATAACTTGACCCCAGGTGGGGACAGAGACTCAAGGAGCCATAACCGATTCCTGGTTCTCATCATCTACTTTTTTTCCTTCTCTCTCAGTGTGGATATGTCAGAAAAAGTGATTCTTTGCTAGGCACTCACCCGGTCAGACATGTCCAATCACCCTGCAGCATTCACAGCCTATCAGGGAAGCAGGCAAAATAACCAAAACATTCTAACTATTCCCCTTTTGTACTCTGGGGTGGCATGCAGCTGCAGGGGAGCTGCTGAACAAATGCAGCATGGAAAGACAGATGTTTGAGGCATCTTGGCCCACAGTGCTGCTCCTGTCATTGTTCAGAGAGTATAGCTGGGTTACAGCATGAATTTTCTTAGCCAACAACTATCACTGCTCATTGCTAGCTGAACTATTTTATGAAGCCCTTAAAAAAAGCTGCATGCTAATTTTGATAATCCATTAATTCACTGCTGTAATGCAGTTAGGTAAGCAGCATCCAGGCAACCTTAACTGTGTCCTTCAGGAAGACTGAGGATTATTGTTGGGTGAAAGGCATAGCCAAGGTTTTGTGGGCAACAAAGTGAAGGGCAAGATAGGGCTTTCCTATGGCATGCTGTGTATTGTACAGAAGTAGGGTATCTGCACCAGCAGCCACATATGGCTTATGAAACAACAGATTGAGTAGAGGCAAAAAAAAAAAGGAGTACAATGAGGAGGAAATAAAGAACCCTGACATACTGTTTGCCCTATTCTTCAACACCAGCTTCTAAAATAAAGGTTTAAATATAGAAAACAATCTCACTAGGAGGATACCTTAACTAGCATTTCCAATACACTTATTCTCTTAGACTATAAATAAGGCAAAGTCTTAAATCCTCTATCTTTCTAACTTCTCACTGATAGCCCTGTGCTACCAGCCCTTGGAATTTCATATGGGTTAAAAAAACAGCAGGAAGACAAAGAACAGCCTTAGTAACAAAATGGAGTTTGCTGTCTCATGCAGACAGATAGTATTCAATATCAAAGAGAATTAAACTGTACAGAGATTGGCCACCACCACACCTGTATATAATACATATAGGAAAGAACTGATCAGATTCATCTCGTTGTGCATGGTGTAGCCTGCATATCCAAATGAACTTGTCAGAGCTACCCTTGCCTGCTTCCTCCCTTTTTATGTCTCTTAAAATCAGATTGGCTGTGCCTACACAGGCACAAATCTTCAAAATAGCCATATTTCGAAGATTACTAATGAGGTGCTGAATTGAATATTCAGCGCCTCATTAGCATTATGATGCTTATGGCTGTGGCGCTTCGAAAGCACCACTTTCAAGAAGGACCCCAATGTAACCACGCTGAACTGCACGCTTTTGAAAGGACCCCCACCTTTTGAAATCCCCTTATTCCGATCAGTGATCGGCTAAGGGGATTTCAAAATGCGCGGGGTCCTTTCGAAAAGGACCCTGTGTAGCTGCGCCGAGCACTTTCGAAGCACCGCAGCTGGAAGCATCCTAATGCTAATGAAGTGCTAAATATTCAATTCAGTGCCTCAGTAGTAATCTTCAAAATATGGCTATTTCGAAGATTTGGGCCCGTGTAGACACACCCGTTGTGAACTCTTCAGAGGCCTTACAGACTAGGGTCAGCAATCCTCAGCACATGTGCCACTCTTGACATGTGATCCAATTTAAAGTGGCACACAGAGGGAGCTCATCCCTGCTCACCCCCTTCCCCATGAAGCACAAGAGGGGGTCACAGCCAGGGCACCCTCCAGAGCATGGGACTGGGGTCCCTGCCAGAGTTGCAGCTGCCCCTCCCTCCCCCTCTGGAGTGCAGGACTGGAACTGGGGGCCCCGGGAGCTGCAGCTGGGCCCCTGGAGTGGGGCCAGAGCCAGGGCCACCCCCACTATGGAGCAGGGCGAGGGCCCCCAGCACAGGGCTGGAGTACCAGTTGAATGGGGCAGCGGGGGGGGGGCCGAGCCAGGGCCGCCTCCAGAGCTGCAGCTGAGCCCTGCCAGAACTGCTGCACAGCTGCAGCCAGGTCCCCCACTGGAGCGCAGGGCCGTGGCTCAGAAGCCCTGACACTCTGGATGCGTCTCCACATGCCCCTTCTTCCGGAAGGAGGGGCGTGGTAATGAGCAGCCCTCAAGATGCTAATGAGGAGTAGATGTAAATTTCCCAGGCCTCATTAGCATATGGGCACATGATTTGGAGTCCAGAAGCTCTTCCTGACTCCATAATATGCACGCAGAGGCGCGGCCTGCGGGGGTCTGCCAGAAGAAGCTCTTCCCGACTCCATAATACGCATGCAGAGGCGCAGCCTGCGGGGGTCTGCTAGAAGCAGCTCTTCCAAATTTTGAGGAAGACCCCGCGGGCCGACCGTCTGCATGTGTATTATGGAGTCCAGAAGAGCTTCTTCCAGATGCTGAACCAGGTGGCCATACGCTAATGAGGTGTGGGAAGTTTACATCTGCCCCTCATTCGCATCGAGGGCTGCTCATTACCATGCCCCTTCCAGAAGGAGGGGCATGTGGAGACAGAGCCAGAGGGTCAGGGCTTCTGGAAGGGGCATGTGTAGATGCAGCCTGTGTGTCACTGCTGCAAGGACAGTATGCTCCCTGCAGAGCAACCACGAGGCCCATCACCTCCTAACAGGGCCAAGAGCTCAGGGCTCCCAGCCCTGTCTTGTGTCCAGGCCACAGCTGAGTCAGCAGGCACTTCATGGGGCTCTGCACAGCCCTAGTCAGTCAGTCACCCATTAGACTGCTGGGAGGGGCCACACCCTCCTGTGTTTTAAACCCTCAAAACTGAAAGGAGTCCAGGCACTGCTACGTTTTCAGGGCCCTGTGGACACAGACTTGCCTGGCACCCTCTCCTGCCCAGGCCCTAGGAGCAGTGCTGACCCTTCAGCCTTTCCCCACACCCCACCCGCCCCCACTAAAGCGCATCCTCTCCACAATTCCAGACAAATAGTGAGGGTCCTGGGTTACCTCTACAAAGGGGCAGTGGGAGAAGTGCATGGAATGCAGGCGCACTCTGCCCACTAGTCTAACACGCAATTGTGAGCCTTGTTTTTCCTATGGGTAATACACAGAGCTGCACAAAACCGCTGAACGCTGCACATTTCCCTGCCTGTAACAGCTCCCCCACGCCGTGCAAGTAATCTACTAACCCGGTGAAACTTTCAACTCGATTACTCAATGTCCCTAGCATGGCGCTGAGCAGATTTCGAATGTGTCTGTGTGGGCTGTCGAAAATGGTGCAGCTTGTGGCAGATTTGAAACATTAATACATTTGATCCTTGTTCAGCTTGTTGTAAGCACTATTATGTGGCAAACCTGTCTAGTAAGACCAGTACAATATTAAAAGTAAATGTGATGCTTACGAACAATCGATTCAGTTGAGAAAAGTGAGCGTTCTGCGGAATTGTCTTATTGACATGTGCCATGTTATTTAAAAGGTTGGGAATCACTGCTTTATTGACATGTATAGTGTTTAATGGGTGGTACCTGCAAAAATCATGTAAGATACTTGAAACTGACCAGGAATATAAAGGAGGTCTTAATCTTCTATTGTGCACTACCTATTAACAACCACACAAGTCAGAGTAGAAATCCATGTGATAGCTATCACTTATCTTCCTCCCCAACGGGAGACAAGCAGATCAAAGCCTGATAATTTTCCTCTAGGAAGCTGAAATTATTATTACTCTACTGACGTGCTTGTCTTGATAGCACACAGTGAAGGAATAACTACATTTTCATGCTCCTTGGGAGGTACAGGTATTTTACCTAGAATCTTTGTGGGCATGACTGCAATTAAATTGTAAACTAGAAATGCCTTTGGGGTAGAATTCTAGGTGAAAGGCATTTCTAGTTTACAAATGTCTAGACACAGTGGGGAGTCTGACAGAATAGCACTGGGCCCCAAAGGTATTAGATGGTCATTTCCAACATTCAGAGGGGAGTGCCAGACAGGTCAGTGCCCTGCAACTGTGTTTAAGGGCCCCAAAGTTGTATTCTGCTCATACTCCAGGAGATTTAAATACCCAAGGGGAGCAGCAAAAACTTCCCCCTTACAGTTGTTCTAGTACAGGGGAGGGCAGACTATGGTCTCTGGGCTGTATGCAGCACATCAGACCTTTTCTCCCACCAGGGCCCTTCCCTGTTCTACTGCCACAGCCAGGAGTGAGAATGGGGCTTGCCCAACTCCACACTGCTCTTGGAAGCAGTGGGATGTCCCTTTTCTGACCCTTATTGGTAGGAAGAGGGTTTCACATGTTGCCTCTGACCCAAGTGCTGCACCCCTGCAGCTCCAATTGGCCAGGAATTGCAGCTAATAGGAGCTACATGGGCACACAGAGCTGCCTGGTCACACCCTCGCATAGGAGCCAGATCAGGTACATGCCACTACTTCTGGGAGCTGCTCGCAGTAAGGACCACCTGGAGCTTACACACATACAGCACATGCATCCCGCCCCCCGCCCCAAATGCTCCAACCTCTTGCCCCAGCCCTGAGCTCCCTCCTGCCCTACAAACCCATTATCTCTGACCCCAACTCCAGAGCCCACATTCCCAGCTGGACCCCACACCCACACTCCATCCCCCAATTTAGTGAGAATTCATGGCCTGCCAGACAATTTCCACACCAAGATGTGGACCCAAGTCGGGCTAAAACATTTGCCAACCTCTGTTCTAGTAAGAGTCTGGCAGGGATCACTCCTTGGGATCTGACGGTAAGATTTTTCAGAATCTTTTCAGCATGTACCACAGCCCAGCTTTCCTTCTCCACTGCCCCCAGCTTCTTGACAGTGATAACCCCAGTCACAGAATGCGCTGACCACATGTTAGTCCTCTCATTGCCCCTGTATCTTCCTGGCCTCCTACACCTCACTGCCTGTCTGGGACAAGGCCAGTTCTCCCACTTGTCCCAGAAGAGGTGGTCACAGGCATGAGACCAATTGTTGAAGATACAGGAAAATGTAAGTGGAAAAGCTGAATTACCCCATTTCCTACCACACAGCTATACCCTCCTCCTCCATGCCACATCCATACACTGCTCCACTCACTCTCTCTTTGGACTCCCCAGATTTCTCCCTAGTAATATTTCAACTCCTGCAACCTGACCTTGATGCTCATTGCTCTGATCACCCTGCATACTCTTGCTGTTTCAAGCCTAGCTAAACACAGTTCTAGCCTGGTCCTTGCTATTGTGTGCCCTGATAAGCACAGTGGGGTAATGAGGAGGTAAGAGCTATTGGAAATGCTCAGAGCCTACACAGACATAATAAAGGACAGGACAGAAGAGATGCAGAGTCCCTGTCCCAAACCAGGCAGTAGCATGTTGAAAAGGGACCCTGTACATGCTCAAAGCATGCTCGCAGCTGCCAATATTCGTCCCAATCCCCACAGCAGAATGCCAATAGGAGCACTCCTCCCCCTGGCATTCCTTAATGCTTGTGGCTAGCAAGGGGCTCCAGGGTCGACACTGACCCCCGAATGTGCCATTTCATCCCGGAAGATCGAATGTAAATTGATCTTCCACTGCAAGTGTAGATCCAGCCTGCGTGCCCTGTGCAGCATCCTTTTGAGAGAAGGCTTGTTCTCTGGCATAAAAGCAAAACAGGAGACAATTGTCCATTTCTGGTTCTCCGTCGGTTGGATATTTTTGTCTCCACTAAGCCCATAAGCAGCAGCAACTGCAGTGCTGCCTCAAAGGATGCTCCATAGGAAAACTTAATTCAAATGTGGAGGCCATTCTGAACAAGAGAACTTAGAAGCAATGTTTTATACTTTTTCTAGTAAGCTGGGTTTAAAGAATCCTCATTCTTCAAAGAAAAGCTTAGCTTGTCCTATAAAGCTACTGATGAAAAACAGACTACCAGACTTTAATAGGTTGGACTGGCCATATGCCAGCAAAATACAGACGGCTCCAAATGCTTCAAGGAGACTGTATACCAGCTATAAAGAATGAACAATGGTTTTGAGTCTAAAAACTTTATTCTTGTTATTACTGTGTAATCAGTGAATGTAAATAGCAATTTTTACTTCATCACATGTATGGCTGCTTACACTGCCGCATTCATTGTCACAAAGCAGAGGTTAAACTTGTTTTTTTTTTTGCTGCTACAAGAAAGAATTTAAATTACTATACCGCTGAGCATCTTAACTTTTTTTTTTTTTTAAATGATACAGACATACACAATCCTGCCCTTTTCATAGGACATATTTAAGGCCTACATAAAAAGCTGAATTCTCATTCACAGCCTTCTGAAAAGAACAAACAGCTTTCTGATTTAGAAAGCCAATCTTAATCCCTTGAATGAACACACGTCCATTCACCCTGACAACGATTACTAAAGTTTGGCTTCCAATCATATGCCACATGAATGGCTTTAGGAGGACTCAGCAGAAGAGTTAAGGAAGTAGAAGTAAATAATTTTCAACAAATTTCATTAATGGGCCAAGCAAACTAAAGTTATGGCTACACTATGGAGCATGCAGTGGCATGGCTGCGCTGAAGACACTCAAAGCCAATGGGACAGAGCTCTCCCACTATTACTTCAGTCCCCTTCGCCCCGCCCCAGCAGCTTGGTCAGCAGAGGCAGATGTTAGGTGCAACTCCTAGAACGACAGTGTACATAGCCTCACAAAGCAACTCTGATAGCGAGAGATATTAAGCTGAAACAAATATATTTAGGTAAAAAGGTTAGCGCATACAGGATGAGCTAAGCAGTTTCATCTTGCAAATTCTGTACACACTGCAGAGGGTACAAGACAAAAAAGGTACTTTTTGAGCTCTCAACTCCTGTGGGCTATACCTGTTAGTTGCAGTCATATGTCTCAAGTAGAATGTTTAAGACGACAATTATATTCAAGTAACAACTATGACGGTTATATAGAAAAAGATCTCAAATCTGATACACTAAAGATTGTCACAGGATTAATTGTTTAAAACTTTATTGCTCTCCATTTTAAAGCAAAAGGAATTTTTTAAGCAATATTATTAAACTTTCTTCTTTGACCTCAGCTCTGAAACTCAGACAACTGAGGGTCCAGAATCCTATTCAGTAAAGCTCCTCAGCATAAAAATGCATTTTCTTTTAAATCTGACCCAATTTGGAAGAAGAAGAAGAATTTGCTAAAAGCCCACACAAAGTCTGAGACTGCATAGGAAAAGGGACTTTTAGAAAATGAAAATCTTTTCCAAACATGATCTGATAGGGAAATTAGCACTCTGCTATTTTAACACAATTGCGTTCCCAAGTACAGTAAAGCCCCCATTTAGCAGACCCTGATTCAGTGGCCTTCAGGAAAAATGGACATCTGTCAGGCCCCCATTGTTCCTGATCTGCTGAATTCACCAGCCGCCCCCAAAAGAAAATACAGAAATGCTGGCGACTCACTGGAGCTGACGCACCTGGAGGGGCCATTGCACTGACTGCCCCACACCTGGTGGGTGAAGCGCATGGTGGCTCTGTCAGTTCTAGCTGTGGTGGAGGCTCCAGCCATGGTGGTGGCTTCTCCAGCCAGGGCAGTGGCCCAGGGAGCAACGGAGGCTCCAGCAGCAGAAGCTCCGGTTTGGCAGCTCCAGATGCTCTGGTGAGTCGCCCATTTTACAGGGCTTTTTTTTTTGGGGGGGGGGGAGGGGGGAAGCCTGGCTTGGGGGTTGCGCTATGCAAATACGACTAAACCCTTGCATTTAACAGACTGAGCATTGACAGCCCCCCCCTCCTGCCCCCATTAGTCGGTGAAATCAAGTGTTTACTGCATACAGTGTCCACTGCAGGAAGAGAATAAAAACAGCAATTTTAATGCAAACATGTCCATTTATTGCTTTAATGCTTAGGGTGATCATATCTCCCTGTCCCAAATATGGGACAGGGAAATATGGGGGGAGGGGCAGCAGCTCCTGGAGAGCCCGGAAGGCGGCCGCAGTTATTGGCACTCCCCAGGAGCTATGGGGAAGCCGCAGCTGCAGTTCCTCCCCTGCAGCCCTGGGAAGTGGCAGCCCCCTGGTGCTCCCCAGGAGCCCCAGGGAAGCCGCAGCTGCCCACACTTCCCTGAGGCTTGGGGAGGGAGGGGGGCATGGCCCAACATGGGATAATTTGTCTCTTCTGAAAAATAAGTTGGGATGCCTTTTTGGCGTCCCAAATATAGGACCGTCCTACCCAGTATGCGACGGATGGTCACCCTATTAATGCTAGCAAAGTGGTTCTCTTGTGCCTTCCTTGGTCATTAGTTTTCAAATATGCATAAGAGGCTGCAGAAACAGAGTCAGGTTCTTGGTCATGTGTGAAAAGTTGTTATGCCAGAAAGTATGACAATTTTATCTCTGATATTAAGCAGAATTTATTTTGTTTTGTTTTGTTTTGTTTTAAGAACCTTAGCTGTGAACCCACTGGACTATTACTGTAGCCCCCACAGCAGGGGTAACTTCCTCAGCAGATCAAATCCAGTTCAGAAGTTTATATACCTGTGAATTACACTAAGAGTTGAGAAATCACATCTTCCTGCTTGTGCTTATCCATAGCGATAAGCTGAAAGAGAAGTGCACTGAAGTTGAACTGATACTATTGACACACCATCTGTTTACTGCCATGTTTACAGTGTTACTTGGGAAACATGTCTTCCTTTCTCCTTCACCCAGTGAAAGGGCTGAAGAATGACTGTAGCAAGGTAAGTGCAACAAAACAAATCCATTTTCTCCATCTTTTAGGGATGTCTGTTACAACAGATGACCCTTTCTAAGGAAGTTAAAACATTTGACAGAACAACACTAACTTTGGCTTATCCACCAACCCTGATAACAGTCAAGCGCAGAAGGAAAAAGAGGGAAATAGAGTTCGGGGGGGGGGGGGGGGGGGAACAGCTTTTCTGATACGAAATAGTACAGGGCAACAGAACAGTTTAGGGCAGTGGTGTCCAATGGAAATTCAAAGATCACTACACTTGTGGTTGTCATCTTTCCACATTCTCCACATTCGGCCCACCACCCATTCTAAATAAATGCCCTTTCCCTCTCTTGCAGAGCCAGGCACCCCCAGCTCAGGGGTCAGGAACCTTTCCGAGGCAGGGTGCCGAAATTTGACCTGTTGACCTCTATCTACGGTCCGAGTGCTGGTAATACTTTTAAGTCTCTAATAATCCTATTTACAAAGGGCAGAGTGGTCCCCAGCAAGCCCTGGGCCTCAGGTGGCTGAGCAGTATGTCCCCCTCAACACCCTACACCCCTCCTGCCCTGACTTCTGCACCGTCCAAACCCCTGCCTAGGCCTCCCATCCCCTGCCTGCATGCCCCATCACCAGCGGTGGATCTACTGTTGGGGCTCCGATGCCGCCCTCCAAGAGCCCACTTGCCACAACGTGGTCTCCTTTTTGGCACATGTGGCGAGCGGAGACTGTACCGGATATTCACCACACCACCCACTAAGGAAGTGGCCAAGCTTTGTCAATCTCCTTACAGGAAAAAAATTCCTTTTAGTAAGAGGATGAAGGAATTAGTGCTGCTGGTGGATTGTTTACTGTAGGTTTCTGATGTTAGCTCCATTAGATTTATGATCCCTCTGGGCATTTCAATAATCCATTTTCAGCAGCTAAAGAAAAACTTTTGTGGGGTAGATTTAAAAAAAAAAACAACAAAAACTTAAATTGGATTTCTATTTAAGTAAGCTTTATTTTTTTTAAATTAAATTTGAAACTAACAACTTATGGTAAGTCTTAAGTTAAATATTTAGCAATATATATTTGCTGCCAAGTCAAGCTACTGAACTGATGGGAAGCACTAAATAAGCACCTAGAAACTCTTTGTTGAAGCACTTATATCAGCTTTTGACAGCAGTAGCCTTTTCTGCAGGTGAATAGAAAATATTTTCAGTATTTGTTTGTTAAACTAGTTCAGTTTCATAAAACAAATATGGATTGAAAAAGCAGGGAAGTGTTTTTTCCCCCTCTTCCAAGCTACAAATAAAAACTAGTATGAGAAGCCAGATTAACTCATTTAAAATGTTAAAGGTCATGTGAACAAATCAGTTTAATTCATTTGATGCTCTACTTAATAAATGAGTTTTAAATGTAAAATGTGTATAAGGAAACATAGTATTAGAATATTTAAGACAGTTTGTCAAAAAAATTAAAAATGCTGTGCACTGGGTGGGAATTCCAACTCAAAGAGAGCTTCACAAATCATGAGTGAAAAAATTACTGATAAGAAATGCATCGTTCACAATTTTGTTGAAATAAAAGTAAAAACAGTAAAGTTAAGTTTATAACCTGAATAACAAGGTAAGCCATAAACTAGCCCAAACAATGTGAGCAGCTAGTGTTCAGATTAGCCTTTATTTTACATTTTGGTGCTCCTTTTGCTGTATTTTGGTTACAATCAACCTGTTTTAATGATTCTCAACCAAGAAAAAATTAACCTCTCTTTAGGAGAATAATTTAAAAAAATACAGATGCAAAATGGCTAAAACCCAGCCGATCTAAATTAAGGTTTTCTGTCTGATTATTTATATAGCTTTTAGTTGAATCAAACCACCCTGGAATGAAGTAATAATGAACTAAGAATAGTGACACTTTAATTCAAAGTGTTCTGTGAGACCGCCTCCCTCTAAGACATGGCTTCCCAAACTGGGGGGAGTGAAGAAGTTCTAAGGGGGATCATCATTCACCCCACATGAAGAAAGAAACAGCCTTTGCTGCTGGCTCTCAGCCCCTACCATGTTATGTGGGTGACCTGGTGCAGCCAACTATAAGAATGAGGCAGACGGCAAAGACCCATGTGGAGCTAGCTGCCTCCTGCAAAGGTGACTGAATGTGGGTTGGAGATGGAGGGGGAAAGAGGATGGGGTTAGAGTGTGGGGCTAGTGGTACCTGGCTTTGTGGTAGGGGAGGGGCTCAGGTGGGTGGCTTGCAGGGCTCAGGCTGCCAGCTGGGCACCTGGCCCTAGCAGCACGGGGTAGCTTGGGCTGGCGGGCAGGCAGATGGTCCCACCAGTGTGGGGCAGGTAGGTAGGCAGCTCTGGCAGTGCAGATCTAAGGGGGGGGCGGGCAGGGGAGTGGCTTGCATGAGCAGCTTTGGCAGCTGGCATGGGGCTCAGGCACCTGGGCCAGCTGGGGCTGCACCAGGCACCCACAAGGGACCAAGAAAAACTGTTTGTGCTTATTTTTAACTTTAAGCAACATTTTTATATCAAGTTTGTGTTTATTTTAAATTATGAATTGAAATATTTTGTTAAAAGGGGTTTTGGATGATGGTAAAGAAGAGGTGGGGGGCATGAGGGTTTCTCAAAAGTCAAGGGGTGTGATACTGAAGACTTTGGGAACCACTGCCCTAAGACGACCAAACAAATTCAGCTGCATGATAAGAATCTAGAAAGTTAAATATCAGTTTCAAACTTAAGAGATTCACAGTGAAACCACAAGATTATGATTACAAGCCTGCTAGCGTCTTAAAACATCTCAACTCAAATTTGCACCTTTTAACGTTTCTGTTAAGAGTCAATTGATTAATGTCCACCAATATGCATGTTCATAGCTCACGATGATATATATATTCTCAGCAGTATAGCTCAAGCACAATATTTTTCTCATTTGTCAACCTTGATTACTATTTTTGGTTCTCTGTGCCTTAAATATTGAGTCGGTTGTGGTACGGCTATGGTCTGAAGAAGTGGGTCTGTCCCACGAAAGCTCATCACCTAATAAATTATTTTGTTAGTCTTTAAAGTGCTACTGGACTGCTTTTTTGTTTTGATAGTATATAGACTAGAACAGCTCCCTCTGTTACTAATCAAGCACCAAATGTTCCACGCTTCTCTGCCATAGTACATTTGTATCTAGGATAAATGGTATGTTGTTCACCATTCAAATTATGAAAAAATATTCCCTCAGTTTCAACCCATCCCTAGGGAGATGTGAGACAAGGACAGATCTGCCTAACCCCAGACCTGAGCCCACCACTTCCTACCCCTGCTCCATTCCTATTGCACCTCTTCCAAGTCACCTTCTTTGAGTGCCACAACCAGAGGGATTACCGGGGGAGTGTGGCACTGACAGAAGGGGTCAAGCACCTCTGCCCAACACACACAGAGCGAGAGAGCGAGAGCGCGAGAGATAGAGATAGAAGGGAATGGAGCAACCCAGGTCCAGACTGCTCCACTACCCCAGATCCCAGCTGCACTACTCAGAGGAGCAGACTGGAGCCAGCTTGGTCCACTTTCCGCCAATGCAATGAAGCGGAGAGACCTAGCTGACAAATGAGGAGTAGAGCAGCACAGGCCTGGATCACTCCACTTTCTGTGGATCCTGCCACTGCTGGTGAACACAGGATTGGACTCAACCCCTGCTGCCAGCACCAGGCCTCCAGGGTGGAGGCCCTAAACCATCCCAAGGACGGGATGGCTCTGCTCAGTACTTCCTTAGCATCTCACTTCCTTGTAGGGCAGGGGTGGGGGCCTGTGGCCAGGTGCCAGATCCAGCCAGCAAGGCTTAGGGCTTGCCCTCCTTCCCCCAGTGGTGCGAGCTGACAGTGGTGCTACAGACCCACAGGGGACACTGTGGCAGGAGTGCCACCACCCTGCTGGGGACCAGAAGCCCTGAGCCTCGGGAGCCCAGTCTAGGGAAGCTGGGGCTGGATCTGCCTGCAGGAATAGGTCAGAAATGGTTTTGCCTGCTGCTGGGAAGTGCTCCCTGCAGGAACCATCCCTGCCATTCCGGCTGGAAATTGCCACCAATGGGAGTAGCAGGGGCCAATACCAGCAGGGGCACTTCCCTGCAGCACTCAGAGCCACCTCTGCCACACCTGGAGCTGATCCAAGTATGTGCCCCAATCCTCTGCCCCTTCCACACACCCAGATCCCAAGCACCCAGCCTGCTCCCAGACAGCCCCCCTCACACACTGGACCCCTCATTTTTGCTCACACCCCAGAGCCTGGGGTGGGGGAAAACAAAATCCACTATCCCCGGGCCCCCAGAAAAGTTAATTCAGCCCTGGGGTAAGCCCTGAGCTTTGGTGCTATCCCCCATTGGGCTGAAATTTGAGGGGAGTATCTTTATTCCCCCCCATACACACACACAGTTGGAGGCTGCATCTGTGTGGGTTTTCTTGACCCCCTCACTTGGGGGCCAGAGCAGCGATGAGTGAGGATTTGGAGGAGGGGAGGTGGAGGTGTATTTTTTTTTTAAGTTTGCTTCTCACTTGTGTGGGGCTAATGACTGATTTTTCTGTGGGTCAGTGGCTCCCAACCCAAAAAAGGTTCCCCACTCCTACTGTAGAGTTCAGGGGAGCTGCAGGTTGTATGTGCGTGTATTGGGGTGAGAGCTGCCAAGAGCACAGGGTCTGGAGGACAGCACAGACAAAAGTGCTAGCAAAGATGCGAGGAAGGATAGGGAACGTGACAAAATAGGGGCATATTTGGTTCTTCCTGCAGACCTTTGGGACCCCACTACTCCCTTCACAAATCAGCTCACTGTGGCCCCTAATCTCCAGCACACTTGTTGGTGGCCTATCATGCCCCCCTACAAAGTTTAGAAAGATCATTGGGCTTCCTCCATGAAAATCTTAACACGCATATAGAGGTCTATTAGCCACCCCTGAGACTGACAAAGCCACAGAAGATGCTGAATAGGGCTGTCAACCCGTCATTAAGCCCAAATCTGAGATGGACATTCTATTTAGAACTGCCAGATGACTGGTGCAATTTCGTATCAGATAAGGAAGCTTCCTTGGGTTTCAGAGGGTTTTGTTTTTTGTTTTTTTTTGGGGGGGGGGGGGGAGAGGAGGGGAGTGCAGGGAGAAGGGAGAATACCTTAACAACTCCTGTTTCTCCCTAATTCCTGAATATGTACCCTGCTGACCTCACAAGATCTATAAGAAAGAGTAGTGCTGAATAAAGCCAGGATCTTAGAGAGCATGATGGTTCCTTATCTCCACAAGAGATAGCACAGTCTGTCATCCTTCCTTAAATTAAGACCTGGAAGACTCATCAGGCATGCACTACCCTCACCCCTCAAAACAAGCAAGTCTTGAATTGTTAGTTTCCAATTATTAATTCTGAGGTTAGCCTTTTGGAGGTAAGAATTATATTTTGCTATGGTGTTGGGAGGGTTTTAGCATCTACTAGGTCTGCTCCAAGGTACATCTATTCACACACAGGAGAACCTTAGGGTTACAGGCACCTCGGCAATGGAGGTTTATTCATAAGTGAAAAACACATTAGGGCTGTTCTTTTAAAACTTTATAATTGCATACTGGATTTAATACAGTCACAGAGATAGCCATGCTAGTCTGTACTGCAATAAAACAAAGCAGCAGAAATGTAGCACTTTAAAGACTAACAAAATAATTTATTCAGTGATGAGCTTGACAGATCACTTCAATCAGATTAATCTCATTTCCAATATTGATGGACATTTATAAGTACAGAGAACAAAAAAAAAATGTCAATAAAAACTGACAAATCAAATACATAGGAGAGGGTGAGGGGCTTGGGGAGGGGGGGGGTGTTAATTGTCCTGCCTAAGATAATTACGAGCAGCAAAGGAAGGGAAGCAGTCCTTGTAATGCATGAGGTAACTGAAGTCTCTGTTCATATCATGTGTTAATGTGTTGAATTTGAATATGAACTCCAACTCACAAATTTCTTGCTCTAAGCTGTTTTAAAATTCTTTTTGCTCCAGGACACACATTCAAATTCAAATATTCATGAGCAGACACTTCCCTGGGGTGACCAGGCAGTGGAGCGCCAGCAGCCAGGTTCCAGGTGGGAGCGACTGCCACACAGTATTTGCAAAACTCAGCATTCACGAGGGTTCTCAATACGGCACTCTCACGGACGTTGAGACCCTAGTGTATCTCAGGCAGGACAGTTAACATACTCCCATCCCTCATCCCCCTCCTATGTATTTGATTTGTCAGTTTTTATTGCAATTTTTCTTGAGTCCTCTGTACTTAAAAATGTCAGTTTGTATTGGAAATGAGATTGAGTTGATGAAATGAGTGTCCCCCATCAAAGCACATCACCGAACAGACCGTTTTGTTAGTCTCTGAAGTGCTACATTTCTGCTCTTTTGTTTTGATTTAATACAGGTTTGAAATTTTATGCAGAATAAAAATTTTGCTTTCCTTTTTTTTTAAAGTAGTTTATGTTTAACATATTACAGGACTGTATTTGCTTTTCTAAGGCAGGGTTCAGTTACTGCTCAGATGAAAACAAAAAGCAGTCAAGTAGCACTTTAAAGACTAGCAAAATAGTTTATTAGGTGAGCTTTCGTGGGACAGACCCACTTCTTCAGACCATAGCCAGACCTGAAGAAGTGGGTCTGTCCTACGAAAGCTCACCTAACTAACTATTTTGCTAGTCTTTAAAGTGCTACTTGACTGCTTTTTGTTTTGATAGTGTATAGACTAGCATGGCTTCCTCTCTGTTACTATTCAACATGCTCAGATGAAACGTGTAGATGACTGGCAAGATGGTAATTCTATTGTCTGCAGCAGAATCCGAGATACAATCTCATTTGGAGCCCAAATCTCGTTTTTTGAAAAGCTGCCCTAGGGGAATCCTTGAACAAGATCTCCAAAATTTGCCACAGTTCATAGCCCAACTCCTGAACCTTAACTTGCCTTCACTCGAGGGTGGGTGGCATCAACTTGAAATCACTTGATCTTTAATTCAGGTTAGCAACAAACCTTTCCTCACAAGAGTAGAAAAGACTGAACAGCCTGCTGCATAGTTTGTTCTCAAACATAAATAAATGGGCTCGCAAGAGTGTCTGTTGCTTGCCTTCTTGTAAGACAGAATTGCTGCTCAGAGTTGGTCATTCAACCCAGAAAGTGCAAACACATTAACAGGGCTCACTTAGTGCTTTACATTGATGTAGCTGAACATCAGGTGGAAGAAGCAAGATTTACAATTAAGGTATGGGAAACTTAGTGCATTAGAACAATGAGGTCATCGTTTATACATCTGTGTAGCTTCCATTTACTAAATCTTTCTTCCACTTCCTTGGTTTCCAGCCCCATTTACCTTGAATGACTTAGAATTTTTTTTCAAGAGTTGATTCACTTCTTGAGAGCACTGCTGAAGGAGCACATCTTAAGATACATGAATGCGAGAGTGTGTCCAGGAGGTACATGGGGTACAACATGGAGCAAAAGGCATAGAGGCAATTGTGGACAACACAGAAGAAAACAGAATTATTGGCAAAAGGGATCTACACAGGCAAGCTCCTTTCTCAACTGGTGTTAGCTGGCTAGCTCTGTAATACCATAGTACAACATATAGTCCGTATTGTCAACTGCCTAGCGTTCCATAACTTTGGATCAGGTCCCAGGTAATGATGAGATTGGCTTAAGAATCTCACAGCTAATTTCTGATTGATTTGAGATTTTAGGAGGCATTTGGGTCACTTGTTCTTTTTCTTGCAATCATATGGACTAGAAAAGCGTTACACTGAAAGCTAATATTTCCATTCATTAACTTGCCTCAAGAAGCTAGCATTTTAAGCAAAACATTACAAACTGCAACAGTTACTATAAAACTGCTAGTTGGTAACACTGCATACTGTTGGCCCTATATAAATAGCAGATTAAGCGTCTGACCTCAAGAACTTGACAGCATCTCTAATTTCAAGCCCACTTATCTCAGGAAATCTGAGTTTAGCACTGTGCGCTATAAAGAGCTGTAGCAAAACAGCAGAATAAGCTGTTTGGACTTGGGGTAAAAGTTTAATTTTATAGCTACAGAGAAAGACTGAACCTCTGTAGGCCTCAAGATAAGCTTGCCTTTAAGACCATAAACCATGTTCAAGAGTTTTCTGATGCCATACATACAGGTTAAAACCGGCTCTGAAATCAGCGCGCGCGCACACACACACACACACGGCCACTATAGAAGTATCCATATGCCAAGAGAGCAAGAAACTATATGGTCATTTTCCAGCTAGCTACTTGCCAGCTAGAACCTGCAAGTCCCTTTGAAAAAGATTAGATTTGTATTGGTAAACTTTGATAATTTCACCCCCAAAAACACACACAAATAATGCATCCATAAAAATACACAGATAAGCTTCTATAAGGAGGTAGAATTGAACAGCGCAAAAATGATGATCCAATTACTGTTGGACCACCAGCATACTTCCTTCTACAAACAAGTCAAGACATGCAGCACATATAAATACAAATGTTAAACATTTCTTTAGCTCCATAAATTCTCAGGCACATTCAGTTACTGGTTCCTTTAAGGCATGGATCTACAAAGATACGTGTAAGTTTCTAAAGCGGAACAAGTATATTTATGCTACCATATGAGTGCACATAAACCAGGGGAAAACAATGCCCCTTTCACAGATATTAGCAAAAAATTGCAAACATGAGACAAGATTTGCTATGCAAACAAGTTTAATTTCTTATTTGCTTTGCTGTCGCCTGTAACAGTTCTAGAAAGTATGTACATAGAACTAAAGGAGGGTTTGTCAGTTTTTATTGCCTTTTTTTGGGAACTTTGTACTGGAAATACTATTAACTGATGAAGTGGGTCTGAAAGCTCATTACTGAATAAATCTTTTTGTTAGTCTTTAGTGCGCTATATGACTGCTTCTTTGTTTTGTTAGAATACAGACTAACATGGCTCTCTCTGTTACAGTTCTAGGAAGTGTTTTAGACAGTATTCCTTTCACTGCAAAGCCTTGTTTTGGTACCGCTACCTTCCTTCGAACCATCCACTGGAATTTTTTTCCAGCATATGTTTCAAGGGGATGAAAGGAAGTAGCTTCAAGTAATACTCAATAAGGCCTGCCACAAACAATGCCAGAAGATGCATGGACATCTTTTGGGCCATTTAATCACATTCACTAACAGAGAGAGTAACAGAGAGGAAGCTGTGTTAGTCTATACACTATCAAAACAAAAGGCAGTCAAGTAGCATTTTAAAGACTAGCAAAATAGTTTGAGCTTTCGTGGGACACACCCAGTTCTTCAGACCATTGTCAGACCAGACCAGACTCAATATTTAAGGCACAGAGAACCAAAAACAGTACTGGTCTGGCTATGGTCTGAAGAAGTGGGTCTGTGCCACGAAAGCTCACCTAATAAACCATTTTGCTAGTCTTTAAAGTGCTACTTGACTGCTTTTTGTTTTAACAGTGAGATGTCAGTCACAGATACACTGAGCCACAAGATTTTCAGCAGACATCAGCAATTCAGTTTTTTCTTCAGTTCAAGCAGAACAATCTCACTTTAATTATGATGATTAAGCCAGTATTCTTCAGGGTTCAAGAACAAAAACAGACACGACAGAAGATGAAGAGGAGACTAAGACAAATAGGCACAATGTATGCTCTAGGCCAGGGGGTGAGCAATAATTTTTCATAGGGGGGACACCATTCCAAGATTTTGGAAAGTGGGCAAGGGTCACACACTTTTCTATGCAGAAAATGCAGGGTCTGGAACAGAGGTTGGATGCAGAAGGGTGCTTATGGCAAGGGACTGGGGTGCAGGAGAAGATTCTAAACTATGGGAGGGGTTAGGAGCAGGTTTAGGGTCTTGGAGGGAGCTGGGGTCAGTGGCAGAAGCAAGCTCTGGCTGAAAGGTGCTCACCTTTGCAGCTCCTGACCAGCATCACAATCAGGCAGACACCCCTGTCTGCCAACTGCCTCAGGCCACTGGCTGTTTTGTGTGGCTCTCTGTGCTGTGGGGGAGGACAGCATCCAAATCTTTCCCCCTCCTCCAAAGCTGTAGGGGCAGGTAGACAGTCAGATAAAAGGGCTTTGCAGCACAGATCTGGCCCATGGGCCAGATCTTGCCTGCCTCTACTCTAGCCTCTGGTGCTCTCAAGCTTTGCCTAGGTGGCTGGAAATTTGAATACGAGAAAATGCAACTTAGTCTATTCAAAACAGAGACAAAGCAAACAAACAGAATCTTAAATTAGGCCTTCATAAAACCACAACTTCTGACACAGCAATCACTGCTTTAGCCTTTGAAAATTTCTGATTGGCTTACAAGTCCAAACTATAAATTTTAATGGACGCCTTTCACAAGAAATTTGATTGCCAGCAACTTAACACTGAATGCTTTGATCCTGTTTAAGAACCTCGAAGAATACAGGTGAATTATTAAAGCCACAATGACATAGTGGCTAAGGATTTACACAGCACACAGCAGTTTGAACAACGGTATTAGGTGCCAACAAAAAACAAATGTAACCCCTAAGAACACTGCTCCTTTTTGCCTAGAAATACTAATCTGAAACCAGATGGTGCAATTCACCAGAGAGAGGAAAACAAATCACTGATATAAATAAAATCTAAGTGTTTGCTCTGTGATGGACAAACATGTTAAGAGCACCGGCTGGTACAACTGAGCTAGCTACAGCTGAAAAAAAGAAAACTGGTTTCCCACTACAGTGCCCTTGTAAACACCAAACAATGAGAAAACAAAAAGCAGTTAAGCAGCACTTTAAAGACTAGCAAAATAGTTTATTAGGTGAGCTTTCGTGGGACAGACCCACTTCTTCAGACCAAGTGGGTCTGTCCCACGAAAGCTCACCTAATAAACTATTTTGCTAGTCTTTAAAGTGCTACTTGACTGCTTTTTGTTTTGATAGTGTATAGACTAGCACGGCTTCCTCTCTGTCACCAAACAGTAAGAGTGTGAACTGTCCACTTTGCTCCTACTTAATGCTAAAAAATACCACTATTTCAGTGCATTATGGATCAGGCCATAAACAGGAGGTTCTTCAGATGTAAATGGTGCAGGCCCCAGAGCTCTGTGGGAATGGCATTCCAATGACAAGTATCAGAGAGGTGGCCGAGTTAGTCTGTATCTTGGAAAACAAGAAGTCCCGTGGCACCTTATAGACTAATATTTTGCAGCATCAGCTTTTGTGGGAAAGACCCCGCTTCATCAGGTGCCCTACTGACCTCTACTGTTGCCACCACTTGCTCCCTACCCCAGGTACTCCTCCCTCCTTCCATCCATAGGACAGCTGGGGCCACTGGGCCCCCAAAAGTGTATCGCCTGGGCAGACACCCCACCTCATCCTATGGATGGGATGGCTCTGGCAAAAGAGTAAAGGGAGGGAATCTACCATGTATATCAGGCGCCGGGAACCTTTTTCAGTCAGCGGCCACTGACCTACCAAAAGATCAATTGGGGACCATACAAGCGAGAAGCATGGTTCCCTGCTGAAGAAACAAAGCCAACAAAAATGACACTCCCCTCATTCTTACAACACAAACTCATTTGCAACACTAGTACCTGCCTCTTGCACTGTTCGTATAAGCCACTCAAAACAGTAATAGAGGAAGCCCACCAAGCCTGAGGCAAGAAACCAGGAGAGGGAGGAAGAGAACTTAGTACATTTACAGTTATTTTACCAATATCATTATAACTTTATCCACACCCAGTGAATACTAACATCTGGAAAAGCTATAATTCTTCAAAGCAAGAAGCTGCTGAAATATTTTTCAAAACAAATGTTATCTGAACACACGTTCCAAACACTTTCCCAGCAAATTTATCTTCTCAGGAAAGAAGGGTAATGTATGTTTGTCCCTGCACCCAAAATAGATAAAAGGGTGTCCATTGACAAGATCTGAGAATTATCACTGGACAGGGAAGATAGGAATTACTCCTGAACATAAGACAGATCTACAGGCATGTGTTATGAATGGGAGCTGTAAAGGAAAATCTAAACTTACCCAGAGAGTTAGGAAAGGGTTAAGCTAACCTGCCTCTAAGGGAGGGGTTTTAGGAGAAGTTGCAGAGAGTCAATAAGAGCTACAGGAAAAATTCAAACCAGAATCACAGCATCTTTCCTTCGTTACACAGTAGAGGTAGAGAAAGGAGAGGGATTTCTCTAGAGAATGAAGAGAAGAAATGAGCTTCCAGAACAGATTCCATGAGCTCATCAGAATTTGTGAATAGGGAGAAGTTTAGGTAGTCACATAACATTTGTTTGCATTGTTTGGGAGGCTGGAAATTATGTCTGAGTTGGTTATTTGTTCTCTCCTGTAACCAAGAATCTGACCCAGAGAAAAATTCCCTGTATTATGCTTTAATTTGTGGGTTTCTTTTTAAACATTTAAGTCACTTACAATGCTTGCAAAGATACTTTTATTATGAAAACAAAACTGTCTTTTTCATCCTTTATTAACAAGTACTAGTCCAGCCAATGTGTTCTACAGGGGTTTAAAACTATATGCCTGGCCACAAACAGGTTAGAGAACGCACAGATCCTTGCATTTTTTTTTTCTTTTGGTGGCGGGACGGGAGGCGTGCTTTTTCTATTTAGTTCCGACTCCTTGGGAAAAGGAGATGGGCAGGGGGAGGGTTGCCCTCGGGGAAGAGATTCCAAGTGACTTCTTTCCTGGAAAGGGCATTTTGTACGCTTCGTGGTGGCAGTTACCGATTGAATTCAGAGAAAACTGAAATTAGTAAAAAAAAAATTTCCTGTCTCTGGGAATTGCAGAGACAAGGTCTACCAGGTGTTTTATTTGACTAGTCAGCCCCCATTACCTGCATTTGAACTGCCAGAGTGGGGAAATAGCTGTGACAGCATGCTAAGCCACAGACACAAGGGGACTTCAAGGTACAATAATAGGGTCTTCCAAAAGTAAGGACATATCTTTAGCATAGAGATTTTACTACCAGATGTTACTCTTTCAGCAAAGCACTTCTTTTCCATCTCTATATTTATTGTTACATCACCACCACAGTACTGGAATATCATTACTACAATGTCCCTGATCTGTACAAATTCCTTGAGAGATCTAGAAAAAATTTCAATTACACTGATATGCATTTCTATTTTAAAATACAGCCTCTCTGCCATATTCCTGCAAACACTCCAGCTAAGTCTTCCAGCCTTACAGAGTCAGTGATGAACAGGATTCCAAAAGGATAATCCTGTGCCTGACACAGATTTTTCTTCTCAACCTTAGACTTTCCCTATACACTTCAGTTTGACAATCAAGGTATAAACTGGTCAGTGCAGGTGCTTGTTACTCAAGTAGTAACACATTCTTTATAGCTCAGAACAGCAGGTTTGGTCCATCTTGTGTGAAAGATTCAGTCATGAGTTTCCACTTCCAACTAACTTTGTGGACATTCTTACAACTATCAACACTGAACTGCCACAAAGTGAATGGAAAAGACCAGAGGTTTTTTTTTTTCAAAAAAGAAATTATGCCAGGGTGCTTTTATTGTCAGCCCGACCGGTTAACTTAGAGCAAGAGTGGGGAAACCCTGGCCTGTGGTTCAGCTCTGGAACCAGACCCAGAGGCTTGAGGCTCCCCACCCCAGCATCCAGCCTATGGCAGGCTGGGGAGCCCCAAGCCTCACAGTACAAATCAGGCAAGCTGAGGCCAGATCCAGCTCATAGGCTTTGGGGGTGGGGATGGGGAAGGGTAGCAGAAAGCAGCCAACTGTGGAAATGGGAGGGGGAAGTGGCAACTGCAGCGCTTCCTGGCAGCTTCATTCTTCTGCTCTGGTTGGCTGGAATTTCAGCCAATCAGAACTGCGAAGAGTAGTGATGGGAGTAGCTGGGGTAGGGCATGAAGCCATGTGCATCCCAGAGTGCTGCCCAGGTAGGCTGCACCCTGTTACCCAATACCCCAAGCACCTTGACTATTTCTGCATCCTCTCCCCCACCCAGACCACCATCCCACCTGCTTCCATGCACCCTCTGCTCCCACCTTGCCACCCCATCTGCACCCTGCTCCTGCACCCTCCCTCCCAGACTCCTGAACCCCCACTCTGACCCCTCCCCACTAGACTCAGCTCTCCAAACCCTCCAGCACTCTCTCCTGCCCACTCCTGTCCAGACCCCATACCAAACTCCTCATTTTTAGTCCCACCCCAAAGCCTAAGGTGGCCAACAAAAGGTACCAGCTCTGCCCCCCCGCATGGGTCTATGGGTGAGTCGCCCCCGACGCAAAAAAGGTTCACCATCCCTGAGCTAGAGTGATGTGTTGCCACTCTATTTGCCTGTTTATTTTAAGATGAAAAAATGCTTTGCAATAAGCCCATAAGCAGCCTCAACTATATAGCTGGTTTCCTTCAGTGCCTATGATAGTGACAAATATCAAATGCAGATTTAGGATTCCTTACGTATTATGAGCCACATTTCTAATTATCCATGTGACAGGAGCTAGTAATCAGCTTATAGTCTCATGAACATTATATCCACAGCCTCTTTACCCATCTTTCTCCTCACCTCAGCACACAAGTCTTTTGCAATAGACAACATGATTAAAACAAACCTTACTAGACCTTCTCTTCGAGAAAGTTTCGTTACTGGAATTCCAAGTTAAAAAGTAGGCCTGTTTCAAACAGATGTCACTAAGTCAATCCATCCAAGCTCATTTTCATAGTGACATCTGTTTGCATGGCAAACATCCATAGTAAATGAGTTCTGATCCGAAGGTTATGTAAAGCCCACCATCTAATCCTATTTTTTAAATTATTCCAAAAGAAGAAAAGGAAGAAAAATATTACGTTCACCTACCAAATTTAGCACTGCAATGACAGTGGGGGCAGGGAATTGTGTTTAGTGTCATTGTTTATCAGAAGCTGTGGTTATCATGTTAGCCATTTAGGGCTTAAATTGATTTTTTTTCCCCTGAACACGCACACTAGTTGCTATGCCAATCTTGCCATTTGCAGTGGATAGTAATTTTTTTTGCAGTTCTGTAAGATTTAGAAGTCCAATAGCAGTATCAAATGCAACTTTCAGAGTCAACAATCAGATGTGTGTTGGAGGCGTAAACAATTTATTAAAAATTAGTACAGGGACATCTGTAGTATATCAAAAAGAAGATTCCATTTATTGTGCTGGGCCAGATGACTCAAGGTATAGTCATGGACTGAGGCTTTACAAGGGGATGACTAATGAATCAAAAACTAGTCTAAGCAATCCATTATCATTAAGATTAACTCTGATAGAGATGAAATATTGACAGAGATAAGTTTCCTACTGACTTCAAATCCCTAGGTCTGGTTCAAAAATCTACTAAAGATTTGAGAAAGTGTCTGTCTGTTCAAGAACTCCTTCTAAACGTTAAGAGGTAGGGCCACCAAATTTGGTATATTGTTTCCTCTTATCAAACCTCAAGGAAAGGGTTTTGCTTCTCCTAAAACCAACCAGAAACACCGGGGAGAAGAAAGGGGCTGTCTGGGAGCACTTTCCCCCACCCCCAACCTTCCACTCCTTGGAGAACTCTTCAGAGATGGCAGGAGGTGGGCTGAAGTTCACTCCCCTCTAATCCCTCTCTGCTGCAATTCATGTGGGAACATTGCTGGCTGCTCCCCTTCATCAGGGAACAAGGAGAAGCTGCACAGTTTCCTGCATTCCTCTTTTCTTCCCCCCAACAGTACTTAATCCCAACAAAAACAATTTAATTCTGTTCCTTTTAGTTCCATATGCAAACAGGTTTGCCATTTGAGACAGCAGAGTATTACAAAAGAAGGATCTGGAATTGAATACAATATTGCTCTTTAAAAAGGAACAACTTGAACAGACACACCTGAAAAAACATTTCTGGTAACTGGAAACAGTTTGCAGGGTTTTCTTCCTCCCCAGCTCACTTTGTGCACTGCAAAGCACAGTGCACATGATTTTTATTCTTCCTGAAAAGGCCTTTAGGAACATCAAGAGTGGATCAGGTTTTTTTTGTTTTGTTTTGTTTTAAAAAGAAGAATTTAAATAATGTGGCAGAAGTCTTTAAAGGCTTAAGCAAAAACTGGACTTTCTAAAGCCTAGCAAGATATTCTTGTTACATTAATAAATTCATCAAATTGCTCAAAAGTTGATACAGAAGGAAATCTATTAAAGTCATAGTATTTTATCTAGAGGTTCAAAAGTCTTTTACAAGCTTTTTTTTAGGCAGTAAACCCTAGAAGTCTCAGTCATGAACCAGTTCCTTACTGAGCTAGCCAATGTACAAAGAAAACGAAAGAGTTCCTTGTCCTAAAGATTTTTAAAACAAGAGAAAACATGGATACAAGATATGAGAAGCACAAGAAAACAGTTAAAACTGTATTGGTCAGCATAATGGCATCCATCTCAGCAAGTCAGCTGAGTAGTATTTGTAGGCATCAGAGCAAAAAAAGGAAGAATGAATGGATTTTGACCATATCTCTTCCACTTAAAACTGAATGCAGACAATTCACCTAGAAATTCTATTTAACTCACTGTTACCTATGTGGAAATCTGTACAGCATCTAAGTCCCTGATATTGCAAAGATCTCTCCAAAGGTGGACACATTCCCACTGACACCAGGCTTTACAGTGGGAAGGACACAACCATCCAGAGTGGCTTGCAGGGTCAAGGATTAATACAGTAAATCTAAACACTGTTTAATATAATGGACTGGGTAATTTAATAAATCTTTTCCATTTATTGTTTACACAGAATAGGATATGTCAAGAATTATCTATAAACATTTATCTTTAGGATATCACAACCTACCACATTTGAATTCATTAGAAAAGACATTTACTATGCGGTCTCTACGTAAAACATACGTATTTCAAACAAACCAGATCACTACCACTAAAATCATGTTACATTTGCTACTGTCATTTATGGAGCCAAAATATAATGTCTATATGATTTATACAGTATTAGAAGTGCAATACAGAAGTAGAATTTTTTTAGGATACTCGAGTGTTCAGTTGTAATCTGCCAGTCAACTTTTCTGCCTAGCAAGGAGGAATGGCCTGGTGCCATTGGGTAAACAAGCATCTGGTAAGGTGAGAAGTGTATACTCTGGTACTAAGGTAGGAAGAAACCATGACTTATTTTGTTAATTTACTTTATCTTGATACAAAGTTTTATTACAGTGTTTGATACCTTACCTTGTGGTCTTACCTCTTGACCACATTACAAATTAAGTTGTGTAAAGATCTTTTGCAACTGCTTTAGTAACTGTACCATCTTTACTAAAATGTAATCCTGCCTGAAATCTCTTGTAAGGGTTTTTGGTGTGAGTGAAGGACGTCTACATAGTAAAGAGCATCTGACAAAGCGGGTCTTTGCCCACAAAAAGAAAGGTTACTCACCGTAGTAACGGTGGTTCTTCGAGATGTGTCCCCGTGGGTGCTCCACATTAGGTGTCGGGCTCGCCCGGCGCCGCAGATCGGATCTTCCAAGCAGTTTCTGCCGGACCGCGCATGCGCCGGTGCGCGCCGCTCCCCCGCGCGCTCCCGGCCATGTGCGCGATCCGGTCCCCGCCAGTTCCTTGACCAACCGCCTCGGATGCTCCTGCAAAACACTAAACAGAGATCCGGAGCGGGGAGGATGGGCGGGTAGTGGAGCACCCACGGGGACACATCTCGAAGAACCACCGTTACTACGGTGAGTAACCTTTCTTTCTTCTTCGAGTGTCCCCGTGGGTGCTCCACATTAGGTGACTACCCAGCAGTAACCCAAGATAGGAGGTGGGTAATCGGATTATGTGCAGCTTGTCCCCGAGAGGACCGCTGCCAAGAGACGGGTATCCTCTTGGAATACCCTGTGAAGGGCGTAATGTTTGGCGAAGGTGTCACAGGATGACCAGGTCGCCACTCTGCAAATGTCTTTTAGCGCAACGCCCTTGAAAAAGACTGTTGATGCTGCCACCGCCCTAGTGGAATGAGCCCTGGGCGTGGCCAGTAAAGGAGTCTTTTTGAGTTTGTAGCACATTTTTATGCAAGATACGATGTGCTTAGAGATTCTCTGCGAAGAGAGACATTCTCCTTTTGATTTGGGAGCGATAGAGACTAGGAGCCTATCCGTTCTCCGGAAGGACTTGGTCCTGTCCATATAGAAAGCTAGCGCCTGCTCACGTCCAGGAGGTGTAGGCGCCCCTCTTTGTTAGAGTTATGAGGCTTTGGATAAACAAGGGTAAACAATAGGTTCGTTAGTATGAAACTCAGAAAGAAACTTTAGGAACAAAGGCTGGATGCAGCCGTATGGTTACCGCCTCCTTGGAAAAACAGCGCAGGGCGGCGTTGCCATAACTGCCTCAAGCTCGCTCACCCTGCGAGCTGACGTGATTGCGAGAAGAAAGGTCGTCTTCATCATAAGGAGGCGGAGGGAAACCGTGGCCAAAGGCTCAAACGGTGGTCCCCTTTTCGCATTAAGCACCAGGTCCGAGTTCCACAGAGGTGGAAGCGGTTTCTGAGGGGGGTATAGGCTTACCAGCCCTTTGAAGAACCTGGTAACCATGGGATGGGCGAACACCGTGTGCCCTTCCTCTTCGTGTCTGAACACCAAAATGGCGGCCAGGTGGACCTGAAACGAGGATAGCGAGAGTCCTCCTCTCTTGAGGTCCAGTAAACACTCTAATATCACAGCCATAGGCACCGAAAGGGGGCTAGCTGTTTGGTAGAACACCATGCCGTAAAGCGAGTCCATTTCTGCTTGAAGGTCTTCCTGGTGGAAGTCCTCCTGCTACTTTCTAGGACTTGCTGCACTTCCTCCGTACATGTGCTCTCTAGGGAGCTGAGCCATGGATTAACCACGCTTGTAGTCACAGGCCTTGGGGGTGCGGATGCACTATGGACCCCTGGGCTTGTGTGAGCAGATCCCGCGCCACCGGAGGGGACCTCAGTGGCCGGTCCGACATGCGCAGGAATAGGGGGAACCATTGCTGTCGATCCCACGTTGGGACTATCGGGATCATTCAGGTTCCTTCCCTCCTGGCTTTCTGCAACACTTTGTGGATGAGCACTGTGGGAGGGAAAGCGTAAAGCAGGGGGCCCCTTCATGAGATCGCGAAGGCATCCCTCAGGGACCCCCGTCCCAGTCCTGCCCTGGAGCAGAATTGTGGGCACTTCTTGTTGTGCTGAGTAGCAAACAGGGTCTATCTGGGGAAAAACCCCATGCGTGGAAAAATCGGTTGCAGCAGATCGGGACGGATCTGCCACTCGTGCGTGAGTGCGAAACGCCTGCTCAGCTGGTCTGCCTTCACATTGCGAGCGCCTGGTAAGTACGAGGCTTTCAAGGTTACATTGTTGGCGATGCAGCAGTTCCACAACCGGACTGCTTCTACACATAAGGCACGGGACCGAGCTCCTCCTTGCCGATTTATATAAAACATGGTGGAGGTATCGTCTGTACCGATCCCGACTACCTTGCCTTTCAGTTGGTCTCGAAAGTGTCTGCAGGCGTTGAACACTGCTTTGAGCTCCAGTATATTTGTGTGCAGTGACTGCTCCATAGAGGACCACAGCCCTTGCGTCACCTCTTCGCCCATGTGTGCTCCCCACCCTATGAGGGAGGCATCTGTAGTAAGAAAAACCAATACGTGTGGTTGGTGGAAGGGTACCCTTGTTAGCAGGTTCTCTGGGTTTACCCACCATTGCAGGGATTTGCGCACCTCCGTTGTGGGCGACGCCATCCTGTGAACAGTGTGTGCTGCCGGTTTGTATACGCTCGCCAGCCAATGCTGCATGCTGTGCGTGTGTAACCTGGCGTTCTGTTGTACGAAACGTTGCTGCTGCCATGTGGCCCAGCGGCTGTAAGCACGTCAGAACCGGCACCATAGGGCTGAAGGTGAAGCCTTGCGCGAGGGAGCCGATGGCCCGAAAGCGAGTCTCTGGTAGATACGCCCTCGCTGTAATAGAATTTATGCGTGCCCCTACGAACTCTATGTCCTGTGTGGGGTCTGTCTTTGATTTGTCAGATTGATAAGCAGGCCGAGCGAAGAGAACGTGCCTGCTGTGACACATATTATGCGTAGTACCTCCTCCTTTGAGGCCCCTTTGAGTAGGCAGTCATTCAGATACTGGAATATAAATACCCCCTGTCTGTGCAGGTAGGCTGACACCACTGCCAAGGTCTTGGTGAAGACTCTGGGGGCTGAGGAGAGCCCAAACGGTAGGACCTTGTAAGTCGAGGGCTGCGAACCAATCTCCATCGTCTAGTGCCGTAAGGATGGAGGCGTTTGTGATCATCCGAAAACGTTGCTTGCGCAGGTACCGGTGAGGCCTCGAAAATCTAAGATGGACCTCCCCGTGAGGAAGTACCTCGAGTAGAACCCTCTCCCTTGCAGTTGCTCCGGCACTCTTTCCACTGCCCCTACGAGCATGAGATGGTCTACCTCCTGCTTGAGCCTCGCTACATGGGAGGTCTCCTGGAGGTGGGGCCCCGGGTGGAGGTCATGGCGGTGGGAGCAACTGGGAGGGGATGGCGTACCCCGTGGCTATGATCTCCAGCACCCATGTGTCTGTGGTGATCCTTTGCCACTGGTTATAAAATGGTCGGATGATGGCCTTGAGCACTGGTTTCGTGCCCTCTGGAAGCGAGTCCATGAGGGAGGTCAACCTAATGTGGTTGTTGAAATTATGGTTCGCTAGATGCGCTGCGTAATTTGCCATTGGCAACAGTAGCGTGGAGGAGGAGTAGACCTTTCTGCCCAACAGCTCTAGCTTTTTGGCATGTTTGTTTATTCCCCCACGTTGCGACGACTCCGCCACCAAAGAATTTGGTTGTGGGTGGCTGAACAGGAACTCCATGCCCTTCGTGGGCACGAAGTATTTTTTTTTTTTTTTTTTTTTTTTTTTTTCGCTCTTTTGTGGACAGGCGGAATAGTCGCAGGAGTCTGCCATATCATAGTGGCAGGCTCCAAGATTGCGTCATCAGCGGTATTGCTATTTTGGAGGAGGCCGGAGGTCTCAGATTTTTGAGGAGCTTATGGTGTTGCTCTTGCACCTTTGCTGTCTGGAAGCCTTGCGTGAAGGCCACCCTCGTAAAACAGCTCTTGGAACTGTTTGAGATCGTCCGGAGGATGGACGCCCCCCGGGGCCGTAGCCTCATCCGGGGAGGAAAGCGAGGAACCGCTGGGGTACGTCTTTCTGGACCCTTCCGGTTCCTGCTGATGATGGTACACCCTCTCACTAGAGGTGTGCGAGGAAAAATCTCGGGGTTCCATAACCAGTCCCCCCTGAGATGCTTAAGTCTCTGTCCCCGGTCACAATTGCCCTTGGGGGTACGAGATCGTTCGTAGGGATCTTTCCCTAGTAGATTGCCGATGGTGTCTATGCCCTGCGTGGTAGGGGCGACCACGGCAGTATAAGCACTGGTCTTGGGAAGGTGACCTAGACCACTCCCTTGGTGCATACCCTTTGCGTCTGGGGGAGGGAGACCGTCGAGACCCTGGAGAGAGCGATGGAGGTGGTCCCAGCCAGGGTGAGGCTGGTTGCAGAAATGGAGAAGGGGGCTCTGGGTAGGCCAAGGAGGGGGGGGACCCCTGCCTTCTAGTTGGAGTGTGCAACATAGCGGAGGGCTGTGAGAAAGCAACTACACAGCCCTGTGCGGAGAGGGGCTGCAATGCCTCCTCTTGTGTGCAGTCTTCCCCCTCCCTTGAGGAGGTAACTCCGCCCCTGACATACAGGGGATCCCGGCCACGTCCGCACCGAGCTCGGCACACTCGAAGTCGGTGCCGCATGTGCGGTGTCCTTCGGTGCCGGCAGGCTGCGTGCCTGCGCGCTCTGCACCGCCGGTTTTCCAGGGGTCGGTGGTACCGGCGCTTGTTTAGCCGCCGCCCTGCCTGCGGTGCGGGGCGGCTGGCTGATTATCGAAGGGTGAGCCGCTTGCACGTGGCTCTGCGTGCCGCCGCCGATCAGCTGTTGCTGCGGCTGGGGGCTGCTCGCTCCTCCCGTCCCGCTCGTTGTTGCTGCCGGCAGGGATTGGGCTGGGGGGCATACAGGGCATTCCGGCGTCCGCACCGAGCTCGGCACGCTCAAGGGCGGTGCCGCACGTGCGGTGTCCTCCAGTGCCGGCAGGCTACGTGCCTGCACGCTCTGCACCGCCGGTTCCCCAGGGGTCGGTGCCGCTGCCTGCGGTGCCGCTGGTACCAGCGCTTGTTTAGCCGCCGCCCTGCCTGCGGTGCGGGGCGGCTGGCTGATTATTGGAGGCTGAGCTGCTTTCACGTGGCTCTCCGTGCCGCCGCTGACCAGCTGTTGCTGCGGCTGGGGGCTGCTCGCTCCTCCCGTCCCGCTCGCTGTTGCTGCCGGCAGGGATCGGGCTGGGGAGCATACAGGGGATTCCGGCCCCGTCTGCACCGAGCTCGGCACGCTCGAGGGCGATGCCGCATGTGCGGTGTCCTCCGGTGCCGGCAGGCTGCGTGCCTGCGCGCTCTGCACCGCCGGTTCCCCGGGGGTCGGTGCCGCTGCCTGCGGTGCCGCCAGTACCGGCGTTTGCTTAGCCGCCGCCCTGCCTGCGGTGCGGGGCGGCTGGCTGAGTATTGGAGGCTGAGCCGCTTCCACGTGGCTCTCCGTGCCGCCGCCGATCAGCTGTTGCTGCGGCTGGGGGCTGCTTGCTCCTCCCGTCCCGCTCGCTGTTGCTGCCGGCAGGGATCGGGCTGGAGATACTTTCCTCCGTTTCTGCGCTGATGGGGTGAGGGAGGCAGCTTTCCTTTTAAGGGCCCCGGAGGGTCCCTCCTGCTGCGGCCGCTCCGGCACTTCTGGCTGGAGGGCCTTGTCAAGAAGCAGCATTTTTTTTTTTTTTTTTTTTTTAAAGCCTGAAGAGGACATTGTTGGTGAGTCTTTGTGTTTTTAAGTGGGTACTTAGCACCTTCTTTGTGCCGTTTTCCCCGTCCGATGGTCTGCCTTAGCCGGAGGGCTGATAGCCCTAGCTCCTGGCCTCCGGCGCTTGTTACTGGGACTGGCTGAGCTGTCCCTCTCCTAGCTTGTTCGTTTTTTTTTTTTTGTTTTTTTTTTTTTTTTTTTAACAAAATAACAAACGGCTAGCTTATAGTAGCCTAAGTGCCTGAAAAAACTTTAAGAAAAAACAGATAAAGCCATTGAATACACTACTTGGCCTTAGCCTAGTTGGATTCCGTCTGCAGCCGACGGCGGTTAAGAGGAACTGGCGGGGACCGGATCGCGCACATGGCCGGGAGCGCGCGGGGGAGCGGCGCGCACCGGCGCATGCGCGGTCCGGCAGAAACTGCTTGGAAGATCCGATCTGCGGCGCCGGGCGAGCCCGACACCTAATGTGGAGCACCCACGGGGACACTCGAAGAAGAAGGTTATGCTCCCAAATATTTGTTAGTCTATACGGTGCCACAGAATGTCTTGCTGTTTTTGAAGATTCAGACTAACTCAGCTACCTCTCTGATACACAGTAAAGGGTAAGTGTGAAAGCCATCACAAACAGCCAGATGGTTAAGAAGTGAGAGATTTAGAGACACCAGGAGATAATCAGAGGTCATCCACTGGGACCTATGCTGAATGAGTAAGTAAGAGGTAATGATGGGAAATCCAACAATAAACATCAAAAGATCAACAGAAAACCCCAAGTTAAACATCACTTAAGATTAATGACTGCAGTATGACACTACAAAATCTGTTGACTTAAATGGAAACTTAAGTATAAAGATGGGGTGCTTTGCCTTTGTAATTCTGGGTTCAGTCCTGCAAAGCCTATACCTAACTCATAGAACTGGAAGGGACCTTCCGAGATTAGAGTCCAGTCCCCTGCCCTCACAGCATGACTTATCACTATCCCTGACATTTTTAATTACTTTGCCCCAGATCACTAAATGGCCCCCTCAAGAACTGAACTCTCAACCTTGGGTTTAGAAGGCCAATGCTCAAACCACTGAGCTCAGTGCATCAGATGATAAACAAGAGAGCTCAGCTCCTCATGTGTTCAATCTAAGTGGCCAATAGCTTGACTTGAGCACAGACTGGTAAATACAGTACCATCTACAGGACACGTACATATACGCTGCTTTTTATGTTATATTTTCAATAAAAGTGGCATATTGCCTTTTCCTCTGAAAGAAATCCTGCGTGCTTCTCATAATGAAAGCCTTTCAGTAAAAAACGTTATGCTTAAGAACCAAAATAAAAGGTTAAGTTGATTGTATATTAAATGATGAGTGTTAAAATCCGCACAGTTTCAATGTAACAAAAACACAATGCTTCCAGAACTCAGCTTCACACGTAAAAAAAGCTAATATTTTGATGCAAACATGATTTATGAAGCAAGAATTTTTAGAAGGTAAGGGAGAAGGTGAGAATGTTCATTAGAATCCAATTCTCCCACATGTTCGTGTTTTCTAAGTGGACTTCTCTGATGATGCAATTGAGCTATCAGAAGATCAAGAGTACACTGTATTAAAAAGTTAGTGGAAGAGGTTAAACCATGATCAGTTACTATAGTAAATACACTGCAAACATGGCCACTGTATTTGCATGAGAATTTCCATCCTAGATCACTTTTATAAATGGCACTTACCTTCCAAAGTGATCCACTTCGAGGTCAAGATTTTCTAAATTTCATCTCTGCTTAGAGATGATCTTTATTTTGAATAAGAACTTCTCAGCTCTTTGCCTACAATATTAGAGGCAAAGTAAGGGACAGAGAAAAATCCAAAGAGACATTCCCATTAAGAAGACAGTTATGACCTCTGAAAGCTCTACAGCTGAAGTAGCCATGGATAGTAAGCCAAGCTTGATACGGAAATACCTACAGTTGATAAAATATCTGTTTCTGAAGAAACTGGTTTTGACCTTTAAAAAAAAAAAAATCACCTATATAGCAGTCTGCACAGCTACTTTGATATACTTGAGAAGCATGCACCTAAGAAAAGCTGTTCTGTGTTGTACTGGTGCAGTTAGCTTCCTAGTAAACTACCTCTTTTCTTGCTACAGGTTGAACCTCTCTAGTTCAGCACCCTTGGGACCTGACTGGTGCCAAACAAGAGAATTTATCGGATCATGGGAACTCAATATTGTTTAGCAGCATTACCCACACTTACGCTGATTACTGGGCTCTTCGAAGAAAAAAACAAAAACTAAAAAAAAGCAACCGATATATAGCACTTTAAAGACTAAAAATTATTTATTCAGTGATGAGCTTTCATGGAACAGACCCCGCTTCTTTAGATCTATAGCATTTCCATTATTGATTGACATTTAAGTACAGAGGATAAAAAAAAGCAATAAAAAACTGACAAACAAATAGGATTGAAGGTGGGGGGGGGGTGCTAATTGTCCTGTCTGAAGAAACGGGTCTGTCCCATGAAAGCTCATCATCAAATACATCATTTCATTAAAGTGCTACATTTCAGCTGCTTTGTTTTGTTGGAGCACAGACTAACACTGCTACCTCTCTGTTACTATTCAACATGCAAGTCACTACATTTAGCTGTTCAGAATGGAGATCCATCAACTATATGAAAAAAACTTGCTCAGATCCAGACAGACATCTTTCTCTCCAAGCACAGAAAGATGGACATTGTATCCAAGGGACTGGCAGTGAAAATCCCATTATAATCAAAGTACTACACTGATTATAGAGAAGCTATGCCACACACTAAGGCAGTTTCTACACAAAAGTGGCATGCTAATAAATGGCCCAAAATGTGTTAGTGAGGCATGGATGTAAATTCCCTGGCCTCATTAGCATAAGCTCTTCCAGACTCCAAAGCAGTGTGTAGAAGCACCACCCCTAAGGGAAGTTTTCAGGCAGATGGGGCCTCCGGAAAGAGGGCTTCCTTCCAGAAGACTCCCCCAGGGGCCATGCTTCTTCCCGACTACAAATCATGCGACCTTATCCTAATGAGGTGCGGGGAATTTACTTCTGTGCCTCATTAGCATATTTTGGGCCATTTACTAGCATGCCGTGTAGAAACGGCCTAAGAAACTGAGGAACCACTTGATCAGTATCCTATACAGCAAGCACGAAAGGATCAAGAATGACCTCTCTGAACTTGAAACTCACATCAATCAATCAAGCTTCCACACAAGACCCCACACAGCAGGACTTTTCCTACACTAGACAAGAAATCTATAATATGCACTTCCGCTCCCTACAAAAGATAAAGGACAATAAACTATCTAAATTACTTCATACCTCAGGATACTACCATTACAACTACAACATACTGGATAGTATTGTTTACCTTTCGAGCAACAAACTTAAATCCAGCTGAAGAGTCTCTCTTATCCCAGGATCTTTCTTTTTGCTCCACTGCTTCTACAAACCTAATACAATTGTGTGGCGCCCTCGAGGCCTTCTTTCGTCACCTCCGTCTAAGAGACTACTTCCAAAACACCAATGAGCATCAGTCAGACCTGCTACATCCCCCCCATCAACACCAAAAGAATCAGCATTCTACCTAGACTCCCCTGATGGACGTAGTGACAGTCTAGATTTCTATATACAATGCTTCTGCAGCCATGCACAGACTGAAGTTATACGCAAACACTAAATGAAATATCAGCCCAACTGTGCTGAATGCAGTGCTGTCCAAAGTTTCAAAAATAACTCAAACGCTATGATCAAGCAAGCTGACAAAGGGGGTGCTATCATCATCTTGAATAAGTCAGACTATGAACAGGAGGCAGCTGAACAACCATTCAACAGCACATTTTACAAACCTCTTTCCTCGGATCCCACTTTAGAATTCCAAAAGAAACTACACCATCTACTCAAAGAACTCCCCGCCTCTGCTCAAGACCAAATTCACTCGGACACACCATCTGAGCCCTGACCTGTATTATTCTGTTTACTGCCTAAAAACCACAAACCTGGAAGCCCAGAATGCCCTATCATTTCAGGTACTGGCACCCTTACAAACAGACTGCCCAGCTATGTAGACTCCCTCCTCAAACCCTATGCCATCAGCTCTCCTAGCTATCTCCCAGATACCACTGACTTCCCGAGGAAATTACAAAACATTGGAAACCTTCCTGACAATTCCATCCTTGCCTCCATGGATGTAGATACACTCTACACCAATACTGCACAGGAAAATGGACTACAAGCTATCAGGAATATCATCCCTGATGTTACCACAGCAAATCTGGTGGCTAACCTATGTAACTTTGTTCTCAACCACAATTATTTCCAATCTGGGGACAATTTTACCTCCAGATTAGCAGCACCGCTATGGGCACCCGCATGGCCCCACACTATGATAGCATTTTTATGTCCGACTTCGAACAATTCCTTAGCTCTTATCCCGTTACCCCTCCTTTACTTATGCTACATCGATGACATCTTTATCATTTGGACCCACGGTAAAGAGACGCTGGAAGAATTCCACAGAAATGTTAACAATCTGCATCCTACCATCAATCTCAGAGCCTTGACTATTTCACACAAGAAATACATTCCCTGGATCCTACAGGACAAATCACTGATGGCCACAGCGACACCACTCTCTGCTGAAACCCACTGACTGCTATGCTTACCTACATGCCTCCAGACTCCATCCAGCTCAGACCACGATATATCATTTATAGCCATGCCCTGAGATACAACTGCATCTGCTCTGATCCTACTGACAGAGACTGAAAACTACAAGATCTCTATCAAGCCTTCATAAAACTCAATTATCCACTGGGAGAAGTTAAAAAAAAAACAAACCACACCACACACAAATTAGCAGGGCCAGATGAATACCCAGAAACCAGCTAATTCAAGATAAGACCCAGAAGACCAATGGAACACCACTTGTCATCACCTATAGCCCTGAACTCAGACCCCTGCAATACTTGATTAAAAACCTACAACCTATTCTGGGTCAGGATGCTATACTCCAGAAGGCTCTAGGTGACAGGTCTGTTCTTTCCTATAGACAGCATCCTAACCCGAAAAAGATTCTCACCAGCAATCACAGGCTACACCACAGTACTACTAATCCGGGAACTTTTCCTTTCAACAAACCCCACTGCCAACTTTGTCCACATATTTATTCTGGGGATACCATCACTGGACCTAACCACGTTACTTACGAGACCAAAGGCACATTCTCATGCACTTCCAGCAGCATTATATATGCCATTATATATGCCCTGGAACCACATATGTTGGACAGACTGGGTAAAACCTTTGCCAAAGAATAAATGGACACAGAGCAGATATCAAGAAACTCAATATACATAAGCCGATCAGTAAACACTTCAATGGAGTGGGCCATTCTGTTAGAGACCTGACAATTTGTGTCCTAGAGCATAAAGAATTTAAAAACAGATTAGAGAGAGAAATTTGTGAGTTGGAGTTCATATTTAAATTCAAACACATTAACACACGTTATGAACAGACACATGAATTACCTCACACATTACAAGGACTGCTTCCCTTCCTTTGATGCTCGTAATTTTTTTTTTTTTTGGTCCTCTGTATTCATCAATGCCAGTCGGTATTGGAAATGAGACTGATCTGAAGAAGTGGGTCTGTCCCACGAAAGATCATTACTGAATACATCATCATTTTGCTAGTCTTTAAATTGCTACATTTCTGCTGCTTTGTTTTGTCAGAGTACAGACTAACACAGCTACCTCTCTGTTACAGGACTCTTAGAAGACATTTAGAGGTACATTAAAGCAAAATAACAGCACAGAACACCGAGAGCCAAGACTGGTGGCTGCAAACAGACTTTATGGGACTATGGGAAATGTTCCATACCCACAAGCTGAGCATGCACTTATAACTAAAATCATGTTGGTTTATGGATGTTGCAGGACGAGAGAGAGCGCTCAATTACAGAGGTTCAACATGTGCCTAAGGAGGATCATAAAAGTACACGACAGCTATCAAAATGAATATACTTTACAGAAAAGGTAGTTTATCTAAAAAACTAAGTCAATGAAGACAGCATTAGCTTTCCTTCTCATATGCATGGGTATTTAGATTTTAAAGGGTTTATTACTGTATAACAATATAAAACAATCATAATGCATATGCATAATTGGTTATCCCTATGCAACTTCAATGTTGTAATTTTCTGACTTCTGAATGCTTAACTGACAGACATGTAATTCTACCTAAAAATGAGCAGGGGTTCCCAATTACCCAATATAACTTGAACAGGGATTTCTCCTACACTGCTTCCTAGATCTCACTAGCAATGTAGCAGTTTGTGTTATTTGTGTATTTATTATCTTTATTGACAAATTAATTATCTGAAAGCATAGCAAAAACCAGTATTCATTTTAAGAAGTCAATAGTGTTTAAGTGTGAAGGGTTAGTGCCCTCTCCTTAAGGTCTGAATTCAACCTGATCAAATGACAAAAAACAGACTACAAGCAACTATTTATTTGGGGGCAGAGGGTAGAGTTCCCAAATATAGTAGTTTGGAAATTACTACAATGATCAGTCCAGAAATTTTTCCTATCAGTTCTTTGAGAGGTTAGAAGTCTGTTTTCACCATTAGTCCACTTTTTTTATATTGGTAACCCTTTAATAGTCTGCTTCAGTTCTAAACTCCAATGTTTATTATTTTTACCCCTCTAAGTCTCACCAATGTTGTTTGGGGGAGGTCAGTGGGAAGCTAATGAAAAATCAGAGTGATTTAGATATCTCCAGTACTTCAACTATTTACACAAATTCAACTCTCCAAACAATCCTCTGCAATTTTAATACAACTGCCTCATTCAGTAAACATCAGGCCCTGAAATCACATAAGTTAAGAACTACAGTGAACTGACAAAGCTGTGCCAGGAATCTCACACACTACATGGTTGAAGGATGTGTGGATCTAGCCAGCAATTTATGCCATCAAACTCAACGATTAAACTTCACTTTTGTTGGTTTGCATCTCCAACAGAATCACTCCTATCTTATTTAAAGAAAATGTAATCTGTTGGAAATATTTCCACAATATACACAGCCTGGCAAATGGGTAATTTTATCATTTAAGAGTGTTCTTTCTGCATACAGAAAGTAATGAAATAAGAAACACACCATTCTGTGGCTTGAATCGAAGCCTCCTGTTTATTCTGCTTCCATATTAACAGCTATTATTCAAATTGTATATTTAGATGAAACAATTTTAAAACAGAAAATACTAGCTTATAAATTTTGCTTCCTTTATTATTTATGGCAAGCTAGATGAAGAGGAGACCATAAATTGAAGCTAATCTTTAGTTAATAGTTCCTCAGGGAAGTTAATATAGGGTTTATCTAGAATATTAATGCATAGAGTTAGGAGAGAACAAAACCTTAAAACCCAAGAATAATTCTCAAGTACTGACATAAGTTTTAAGTAGTGAGTTACCATGACAGTCAGTTAATTACAAATGTACACAGGTATTTTATACAAGTTGAGTACACTTACAGAAAATGGCAGGCAAATGAAAAAAAGATGTACTGTATTACAGAAACCAGGACTGGGTCAAGCATCCAAGAGACGACGACCCCCCCCCCCCCCCCACACACACGAGAAAAACGTTGCTTCCATAAGTAAATGTACTTACGACATTTTATAACTGAAAACCAACTTGAGAATGCATCATTTCACTGATTTTTTTCCTGCAGTTGCCCTGTTAACTGCCATTTGTTTGCACATCTAGATAAAACAATCTTTTAAATCTTTTCACTGGCATTTCTGAGATGCGCATACTGAGTTAATTTTCACAATGTTCCAGTGGAATAGGGAAGCATCATCCCCATTTTACAGATGAGGAAAGAAGTAACATAGTAAAATTAAGGAACATGTCCAAGATCACACAGGGAATGTATGATAGTTTTAAATAAAATCTGATTCCCAGTCCTATGCTTTAGTAGCATACCACCACCAGATCATGTTTGGGAAAAGAGTCTTTGATGCAGTTGCATTAAAGACAACTAATTTGAGAATCCTACATTAAACATGAATAAGATTTTCACTCCGACACAGATGTTTCCCATACTTACAGAAGCACACAAAGACTTTGGCACAAGCTTTCACACAGCAAATACCAATGGGAAAAATTCTCCACTCAAATCAACAAACTCAATTCTCATATTCCAAGCATGTACAGACAGTAGACTATTCAACTCAAAAACTACTGTGCAACACCAAAAAGGAGAACTCCTCATGATGAAAGTGCGAGAGCATAAAACCTATTAGCAATAAAATATTTACTCTAAGGAACTTTCTCTCATTCCTCTACATATACAGAATTTTAACTTCCAGGCTTTTTTTTTTTTTTGCATACTACTAAAGGACATTGCCTATGTTGATTATGATGGTAGTACAGACTTTTGGATGACTGTGTAAATAATAATAAAAGTTTCAATACTAGCAGATAAAATCTTTGTAAATCAGACAATTCACACGGCCAGTAGTGTGCATGCATGCCACCTACACAGAAACATTAACTCTAAGGCATGTTCCTGCAAACCAGGGATGGGGAACCCCTAGCCTGGATCTGGCCCCCCTTGTCTTGGGGCACTCCCCCCAAGAATCCAGCTTGCAGTAGAGCAGGGGTGTTCGCTGCCTGGAAAAGGTTTTTTTCCCCTGGTGTTCTAATTGGCTGGAATTGCACCAAACAGCAAGGGAACACAGAGCCAGATAAGTGCTCCCTGCCACCCAGACCCCTCGCCCCAAGCCCTCTCATCTCCACCCCACTCCTATATCTCCCTCCTGCCCAGACCCCGCCCCAAACCCCCAGCTAGAATCCTGGCAGTACCCTCCCACAATGAACCCCTCAGTTCTGGCACTACCCCAGACTCTAGGGAGGGGCCCACAATATCTACTAACACAAGCCCCAGAGCCTAGGGGGGCGGAAAAGGGGAGTATCTTTTAATTTGCTTTTCAGTCAGGGACCACATCAGGGTAAGGTGTTTTGGTTTGGTTTGTTTTTTGCTTCTCACTTGTGGTTCGCAACAGATTTTTTCTGTGGGTCAGTGGCCCCTGATCTAAAAAAGGCTTCCCAATCATACTGCAAACACTTAAGCACATGATTTTACATGTAGGAACACCTGAATTAAACTGGATGGGACTTACAAGTCTAAGCACAGAATCAAGGACTCTGCACACCATACAAACTCATTGTGAAAGAAGCTGAATCATCAAATTAAGTACTGTAGATTAACATTTGTGATTAGTGACTCAGAAGCCATTGACATCTTGCCATCCAAAAAAAAAAAAAAAGTTTGGCTTAGGCTTGCCACATTGTGTTTTTTTTGTTTGTTTGTTTGTTTTTTTTAAAAATAAACCATCATCCTGCTCTTTTGAAGCATTGTTTTTGGTATTGCATACTGGAAGACAGAATGTAACAAAGTACTGCATTATCAGATCTTATACCACATTGGATTTCTAGACATCTATAGTTACCAGCCAATTTCACGTTGTGGAGAAAAAGCTACCACATAAAAACCTTTTCGAAGTCCAGTCACTCCTTTTAAGTACAATAATACACCAACTCTCTAGCAGTTTACCATCTCAACAGTGACACATAATGGAGTGATATTTTAAAAAATTACAATAGGCTTTCATGCCCAGTGAACACAGACTTTGTATATTCCGGTCAACATTGGTCAAACTGACCTGCCCTTCCTACACGATCAACTCAAACACCATCATCAGTTTCCAATTAGTTCTCCTGAATGAATATCTCCAAATGCATAATTTTTGAAGCTCTGTATCTTCTTTAACAGACTGCTGTGTGAACTCTACATTCACAGTTGAAGTAACTCCCTATGATGATTTTCTCTAACTTCCTTCGTGCTGCTGCTATCATTTTAACTGATTTTAAGACTGGTATTTTTAATTATGCAAATGAAACTTCTGGACATCCTTATTTCCCAAGTGAATATTCTGCAGAAACCAAGTATGTCAGAGTCTGCAATTACAGCAGAAAATACATAGCCAGGAGAGCTATTAAACATAATCATTTAAGAAATGAGGATGTCTTCCTGAAACCAATGGTAAGCTAACTGCATAATTAGGGACATTAAGAGAGAGAAAAGGAAAGGTCATTTAGGATATGTCTACACTATCACTTGGGCAAAACTTACATCACTCAGAGATGGGGAAAATAAAAAACCCACACATCCCAGAGTGACATAAATTTTGCCAACATAGCACCATGGACATGAGTGCTTATGTCAGCAGAAGAGTGGCTCTTGCTGACATATCTACTGCTGCTTATTTCACAGTTTTGTTATGTTGACCACAGAGCTGTATCCCATCAGCACAAACGGTGGCTACACAAAGTGATTTTCCACTGGTGCAGCTGCATCGATACAGATGAGCTGCTGTGAATTCAGTAGCACAGCAACAGTCTTTGCCCAGAAGATCCAACAGGGATCTTCTACACAGGGTACCTACTACGAGCCATTTCTGAACCGGTAACTCTTGTCTTCCTGAACCCTAGTAATTGTTCTACAGAACAGTCTGAAGAAGAATGAAAATGTAACATAAAAAGAGATGTTATTTTGAATTAAAGTTGTGGCCTACTGTAAAGAAAACAGAGGAACTGAAAGAACCTAGTTTGATTTCTGAAGCAATATGTGAAAAGAGTTGCTTGCCTAACTCAAAAAGCCTGAGCATAATATGCAGTAGAAAGTATTCATGCTACTCCTTTGCTCTTGTGGTCCTATCTCCCCAGCAGAATCCTGAAATTGAGGGCAGAGGTCTGTTTATTTTTAAAATTTTAAAGGGAATTCAACAGTTGCTTCACTAGTCTGTGAATACAGCTGATCTAGAAAAAATAAAATAACACTTGTGAGAGAACGATAAGCTGAAGTTGCTGGTTATGTGAAAACAACAGTCAGCTATATTGCACACACTAGCAAACCACTTATGTTCTTTATTATGTGGAGCATCTGCAAATATTAAGTATCTGTATTTTTCCCTACATCTAAGATAGAACTATAACACTGGAAGGCATACATCAACAATTCATCTAAAACTATGCAGATGATGCCCTGAAATATATAAAAATCATATTTCAATACAATTTTGAACCATTCATCCTTTACATATGGTATACAAAAGACAAGGGGGGGAAACAAGAAAAAGAAAAAAAAACTACAGGAAAATACCAAACAGCCACTTTAATGAATAGCTCCTTGTTAACTCTACAATATTGTGGGTGCTATTACTAAAAAGTATTTTGTAAACACTACTCTATTTTAGCAATCTTCTAAAGCGTTTCTGACCATAATATCCATAGCTCATGAAAAAAAATTCATAAAGCTAGTCTGTCACCTAAATAGCAAAAACGTTCCTTTCAATAAAAGCAGCAGCTAATACAGAACAAAAGATGTCCACAGGAAATTTTATCTATGAAGTTGTCTCCTAATTCAAGACAAATAGAAGTGAAGGAACAGGAAAACGAGGATGCACTAGTAAGTTTCTTTTTCCTGAGGCACTGGCAACATCCTCTTTTTCCATTGGTTGTGTGCCCTTTTCAAGCTGCAAGGGATAGCATTCCTTCTTGACCTTAACACCATCACACTATGTACAATAAGGAGGCAGGAAGCGAGCGAGGGGGTGAGGAAAGAGAGAGAGAAGAGGAGGAAAAAGGCAAAGAGAAGAAATAGAGATCCAAAAATCCCATCATCATTACTAACGCATTACAGTGCCTGCAAGAGAAACCCCCTCCCTCTTCGCTAGGCCATGCATGGAGATTCCGAGACACAGACAGACACATAGCTACAGATCCTCTCCAGGAGCAATGGCTTTGATTTATGCCCACAGTACCAGAAACAACCTGCGGACTATCACAGACACCAGGGAGTTGTCTCCCCATGCCCTCCATCGCATTTCCTCACCCTTTCCACAGAAACGCAACTCAGCAAAATAATCCCCCAATAAAAGGAAGATTTTAAATATCTTAAAATAGTTCCTAACAAGCCTGACCAGTTACCCCAGCGACGCCGCAACGCGGGGTCTCCCATTCACACCAGTCTCGCACAGGAAAGCTTGCCCCGGTGGCTGCAGCGGCAGCGGCAGGGCCCCGGTTGGCTGCAGCACAAGCCCAGCTGAGCCAGAGTCTCGCAGCTCACCCTCGCCGGGGAGCCAGGCTATGTGTCAGCGGCACTGCCCACAGCCAGCGGCCCAGCCCTAGCCGGGGGCGCTCCCCGCGCACGCCCCATCTCCAGAGCCAGACAGACACAAGCACCCGGCCGCCTCCGGGCACGACCGCTCGCTCGCCAGCCAGCCCAGCTCCGGCTCTGCCCCTGGCTGCCAAGGGCGGCCCCGCTAGGGAGCCCAGGCAGCGGGACAGAGCCGGGGCGGGACGGAGCAGGGCACGGACAAGGGGTCAGGGCGGCCAGGGACCTACAGACGGGGAGGGGGAAGGCCGGGCTTCGGGCTAAGGCGGCGGGAGCTCGGGCCCCCCAGCCTCGCTCGCTCGCTGCCTGCCAGGGTGACCCTTCGCTGCACCGCCCCCTCACCTCATAGCTGTGCGGGCCGCGGGGGCCCGGTCACATCCACGGCGCAGGCGGGGGGTGGTGGTGGAGGAGCCGGAGCGGCCACCGCCTCCGCGATACACACCATCCCCTCCTGAGCCGCCCTCTCGGGGAGGAGGGGGGGGTGGGAAGTGGGGGGAGGAGCGTGTCTGCCCCTCACACAACCACCGTACCGCCGCGCAACCCACGCCTTCCCGGGCCGCTGCCCAGTAACAACCCGCCCCGCTTCGAAGATTGACGCAAATACCGACCAATCGTAAAGCGAAGGTGGGAACCGAGACAAAAAGCTCCCCTCTGCGCATCAGGCAGAGCAGCCAATCAGAAAGAAACCACGCCCCGCACTGGAACGTTAGTGTGTAGGACACGGGTTAAACGACCTCGCGGCTCCCACAAGCCTAGAGAAGAGCCAGGTTTTTGTTTAGTGGGCAAATAAGGAAGCCAATCAGACGCATTCCTATGCCACAGAGGTGGGACCGAGTGGGCGGGGCCGTGTTAATTTGCATAAGAACCACCCTGCGAAGCGGCACGGGCCTTTAACGCGTAGCTACGTCCCCGCGCTTGCGCTGCCAGCACGGTCCAGCAGCGAGCGCGTTGCACGCTGGGTGTTGTAGTCCCGAACGGAACCGCCAGGCCTGCTAGGGGTAGTGGCTTGCACCGATCGTGCTTAGAGGCTTTGGGTACGGCTCCCGGTGTGGCCCGACCCCTTCAGCTAGAGTGACAACCGAGCGAACCAATCGGGAGGCTCGTTTGCTGACCAGTCCGCAGAGTGCACGGAAGTTAAGGTGGCAGAGGGTGGGACTAACTGCGGTCCTTGCAGGTACGAACCAGGGAGAGTGGCGGTTGCGGCGTGCGGAGGTGAGCACGGCGGAAGTCACTCACGTTTTACCATGGCAACGGGGGTCGGGCTCGCGCCTCAAACTGCGGAGGGGTCGGTGGTGCCTTAGGCGGGGATGGGGAATCTGCAGCTGCTTTATGACTCTTCCCTGCTCTCTGCCGCGGCGTCAGCCCATTCTCAGCTCCCCCTGCTCCGCTCTCGCTCGCGTCCCTCTGGCGTTAACAGGCACCCGGTATAGCTCCACCACCTTCAAAAATCACCACTCGGACCCACCCCACCTAGCCAGAGAAGGAGCTTAACCCTCCCCACCCCCACCGCAGTTATGGGGTGGGGGGGGAGGGTTTCTGGGTTGTCCGGTTCCTCTTGGTTTCAGGCTTTGCTGGCGGGCTGGACTCGTCTTAAAAAGTGGCTGAGGTTCTGCTGTAATCCCACGATTCCAGGAGCTGGGGTTTTAAGAAGGACACCAAGTGTCACCAGAGCTGGCGCACTGGACGAGCAGTGCCCTTTAAAGAGGGAACCCAAAACCTGGGAATTTTAATAATAAAGGTAATTTTACGGTCTGATTACACACACCCACACACTCAGTAATCTTGTGGTACCTTTATAGACTAACGGATTTATTTGGGTATAAGCTTTTGTGGGTAGAAACCACTTCCTTACATGCATTCATCTGGCAAAGTGTTTTTTGCCCACAAAAATTCATGCCCAAATAAATCTTTGCACATAAGGGGTGGCAGGATTCCTTGCTTTTGCAGATACATACTAATATGGGTACGTTTCTGAGACTCTTAAGTTAGTATTATTTGATAGTATTTCTTATATCATTGCACTGAAGAATAGTTTTGTCTTGCACATATTAGTACATTTAACTGTATATTTGAAGAGTCCCAATGTGTTTCAAGATGTTTTTTACTTGCATGAAGTTATGTATGTGATTTCATTGGGGCTCTGCACAAGTGCAGCAGAATTCCTGTTTTGCAATGAATTGTGGGATTGGGCAGTCTGAAAAAATAAGCACTTAGGATAAATAATTTCCCCCCCCCCCCAAATAATGAGGGTCTTCTGATATGTAGAATCCAGTCTTGTTTTTCTCTGACAATTTTTGTTCTATGTTTCTCTCATCCTCATCACTCAAGAGCTGTGTCTACAATAGCAGTCTTCTTTTGAAAGAGGTATGTAAATGAGGGAAATCAAAAATGTAGATGAGATGTAGATTTAAATATCTGACACTTCTTTTGCATATTCTTTCAAAAGAGCTTCTTTTGATAGAAGAAAAGCAGTGTAGATGCGACTCCTTGGCTACGTCTACAGTAGCCCCAGACTTCGAAATGGCCACACAAATGGCCATTTCGAAGTTTACTAATGAAGCGTTGAAATGCATATTCAGCGCTTCATAAGCATGCGGGTGACCGTGGCGTTTCGAAATTGACACGGCTCGCCGCCGCGCGGCTCGTCCAGACGGGGCTCCTTTTCGAAAGGACCCCGCCTACTTTGAAGTCCCCTTATTCCCATCTGCTCATTAATAAACTGCTCATCATATTCCCATCTGCTCATTAATAAACTTCGAAATGGCCATTTGCGTGGCCATTTCAAAGTTTGGGGCTAGTGTAGACACGGCCTTTCTAACGTAAACCCCATCTTTGAAAGAACCCTCCTTCCTTTTGGGGCGGGGGGGGGAAAGGAAGGGCTCTTTCAAAGATGGGGATTACTTTCAAAAGAGCTGTGTCTACAATGCTTTTCTTATTTTGAAAGATGAATATGCAAATGACATGCCGAATATGTAAATCTGTGCTTCATTTGCATTTTAACTTCCCTCATTTGAATGCTTCTTTCAAAAGAGGAATGCTAGTGTAGACATAGCCAAGATCATTCATCTCACCAAAATGTTCCATCTGGGTAAAAGGGATTGTAGTGCTTCTCTACTATAAAAATGTTGTGGTTAAGTTAGTTAACACACACTGAACTTGCTACAAACCATATTTCTAGTCTAGGCAGACATGTTTTCATATTTTGTACTGGTACTTTTGTTCTGTGCATTGTATTTGTCTGAGTTAGAAGTGATCTTGTACTCATTGCATTCACCAGCAAACTTAGCACTGATTTAACTGGGAGCAGTCTTATTTTCTAATTTTTTTGTGTATCTTAAATTTTGCTCTAGTTTGACAAAGATGCTTTAAGTCTTTGCTACAAAATCATTTTACAAGTGCTATGTATATAATAATTTTAGTTATTTTAGATTCCTCTGTATGCTATTTCAGGTCACTATGAAGGCTCTGTATTGTCAGCACAATTCAGATGGAGAAGTTACATTTGTCTTTAAAGAAAGGGTGAGTTCAGAATTGTTAATCATATGCTCAGAAAATGGATTGTGTTTATATTAGGATACATTAAGCATTTTTCACCTTTTGTTTTACTCTCTCGTATATGGTCTCATATTTGCATGAAAAGCTGTCAGTGTGTCAAAATGAAACTATTTATCTTAAGATCAGAATTGTCAACCTACTGCATTGGGTTAGTAGCAATGAGCCATACTGACTAAGGCACCCAGAGGGAGGGATGTGATGGGAGGGATGGCTATAACAGAAATAAAAATGTAAAACAAACAACTAACAATAATTGTTTTGATTGTAATGTTACTTTTAGATTTTAAGAGCTTCAAACTGTGAGCTATCTCTGCGTGTGTTTGTATAGCACTTACTACAACGGAGTCATGGTCCTGACAGGGGCTTATAAACACTATTATAATTAAATATTCATTTAATAAATAAAACTTATGTGGAAAAGGAAATCCAGTTTGCATCTAATCATCATCTACTATCTACTGAAAATGCAGTGAGGGCAGATAAGACTCATGCCCAGGGGGCCACAGAAAAAAGTCTGCTGCTAGGCAGTCGAATGCTAGAGCCCCAGCCACCATACCCTGACCTCCCTGGCTTGGGAGCAGCACTGGGCAGGGCAGGACAAGCGTCCAGAACCCCCAACTCCATGCAGAAGTTGTGGGGCAGCAGGGGAAGCCCTCCACAGTCTCTCATGCACAGGCGGAAGCCACGGGGCAGCAGGGGAATGCCCTGTGTCCAATCCTGCCCTGAGCAGAAGAAGCCCCAGTACCCCAACCTTAGTCCCTTCAGAAGTGCATGGGATGGTGAAGGAAGCCTCATAATTCGTACCCTGCTGTAACCCAAGACTGGAGGCGCTCGTGGTACCTGCCATGGCCTTGGGTCTGGGAGAGCTCTCATTCCCTGCTGCGGCTCTGGGACCTTGGTCGGGGACAGTTTCTCTGGTCTTCAGGCTATAGTTGGAAGGCAGAATGCAGATAACTGCCTAGAGCAGTTAATCAGTCTCTGGTGGAGAGCTTCAAGAGAAGTAGCGTGGATGAAGAGTTTAAGAGGGAGGTTCCTGTACTGGAGTAATTGGCCAACATTGGTCCCTACTGCATGATGTTGTTTTCTCCAAATATTGAATGAGGAAGTGTGGCATCATCAGTCTCCCCACAGAGGCGCACAGCACCGCATATATTTCTTGTTGTGAGAATGGTGGTATGTTTCTCTAAATCACTTCTTTGTATTGTGGTATTGCTTAAAGGTGCCAGGCAGGAATAAGGACCCTTTGGCTAGGCACACCTCACTGAAGGACAGCCCTTGCCTCAAAAGTTTATAGGCTAAGTTTAGTATATTTTTAAATATGAATTGCTTTATTTCAAAACCCTTTGATTTCAGAAAAATGTATAATCTAACTGAATTAAATCCTCATCTTTTTGGAACAGTCTTATGGTTTAGCATTAGTTCTCTGTAAAGCAAACAGGGAGAACTTGGGGATGGTTGTGGAGCTGGCATCTTGCTCCCCAGATTGACAGAAAGCCTTGCAACCTGTTGCTGTGCGATGATGAGTTACTCGAAATCAAGAGTCAGAAAGTCCAGCTTGGTATTCCTCAGGGGGAAAAAAAGTGTTGGTCAGCCTAATTAATAAGCCCAGGGAACATGTGGCAGAAATTTGTGGGAAAAGTTAAAGGAAAGATAATTTTAAGAAAAATCTAAATGCCCTAGTGAAATTCTTGGTCTAATGAAGTTAATGGCAAATTTTTTGTTGACTTCAGTGGGGCCAGAATTTCACTTCCAATCTGAGGTTCTAAGGAGGACTTCCTGGGTGGAATGTGGGGAAAGGGTGGTGGAGCTTTTTAATAATTGAACTTTTCCTATTGTACTATATTGTGGCTAACTATTGTGGAGCCTAAATTGTAATCCTTACTCATGCAGATAATTCCTTTGACTTTCGTTGGGCTATTTGCTGGTGACTATTCTCATGATTAAATATGGAAGGACTGGGTCTAACACTTAAGTCTTAAAAAAAAAATCTAGCAAGATTCTTCACATCTGGTTCAAAATACAGGTTGAAACTGTATTGTCCAGCACCCTTGGAACCTGACTGGTGCCATACCGGAGAATTTGCCAGGCCACAAGAGGTCAATATTGTCTAGCACATTACCAACACTTCCACTGCTTACTGGGCTTTTAGAAGACATTTAGAGGTAAATTACAGCTAAATAAGAGCAAAGAACAGAGAACCAGGACAGGTGGCTGTCAATAAACTTTATGGGACCATGGGAAATTTGGCCATACCCGTGATAAGATGTCATCCAGCTAACTAAAATCATGCCAGATTACAGATGTTGCCAGACAAGAGAGTTCCAGATTAGACAGGTTCAACCTGTAGTTCCATTTTGCTTCCTTTTTCTTCAGTTTACATTAGACCTGTAAAGGAGTAGCATGCAGGTTTATAAAGCTAGCTGCCAAGAGAAAACTAACAGTTTTTTGTATTATCTTAATAGTGAGGTTTAGTAAGGTATTATGTATGTTTGTAACACAAAAGTACACTCAAAATTAAAATCTGATAACCCCCGTTTCCTATTTTCATTTGATATAACTTTTTCCGACCTTTTTTGCACTATTGTGTAGTTAAGATATTGGATTAATTAAATGAAAATGTTAAAGATTTTGTGATCATCCTGCTAGTACATTTTTGTTGTGTTACAGACTGTAATGTCTGTAAATTTGTCCTAGGAAAACCTTCCAGTTACAAGAGACAATGATGTGAAAATACAAGTTAAAGCCTGTGGTCTAAACTGGGTAGATACAAAGGTATTTATTTAATTTTTATGGAAATTTACTTTTTATATCTGAAAACTATAGGCCACATGCTCAGCAAGTGTAATGGTCCTATGCAGATTTACACTACCTGAGGATGTGGCCATATTATTTTAGTTCATATTTGTGGTTGATCTGCTTAAGGTGTGTAAAATAAAAGGTAGCTGCAATTTGAATCTTAATTTTTGGAAGAGATCAGCTTGTGAATTCTGAACTGTACGCGTTGAACATCTATCATCCAGCACCCTTGGGACTGACCTGTGCTGGACAAGAGAATGTCCCGGAGCACGGGAGGTTAATATTGTCTAGCATGTTACCAATACTTCCACTGCTTACTAGGCTCTTAGAAGACTTTTAGGGGTAAATTACAACTAAATAAGAGCACAGAACACTGAGAGCCAGGACTGGTGGCTGCAAGTAAACTTTATGGGAAATGTGGCCACACCCACGAGAAGTGGTTGTCCAGCTAAATAAAATCATGCCGGATTACAGAAGTTTCCAGATGGGAGAGTTCTGTGTTAGAGAAGTTCAGCCTGTATATAGTAATAAAATCATCCTTTGTCTTCTGGGTGATGATTCTGTGTACTTCTAGTTGGCCTAGGAGCCATAATGACCGTTTGTATATTGCTTTGTATATAGAACCTCATCCAATTATGTCAGTAGAGGTCTGTCGGCTCACAATAAATAACAATTTTACCCTAATGTGAAGAAAATCTTAAGACCCAAGTGGGAGCTGAAATTAATTCATTTGTTGATCTATGTACTCTGTATTAAAGTTTGTTTTGGTTAGATGTCTATATTTTTAGAAATTTTAACTAACTGGGAACAAACTTTTTACACAGTTTTTTTTTTCCATTTAAATAGTAGCTGGATCCAGTACCAGATTTTCATCTTTAAGAAACGTAGAACACTTTACTATCATTATGGCCACTAATTTATGAGCGTGGGTATTAATTAAGTCCTGTCAAGAAAGTTCTAACCATTAATGTGATTTTAGCTTTTATCAGAAATGAAGACGAAGAAGGAATTTCTGCCAACTGGGAGGGAAATTGCTGGAGTGGTATTGGAGGGTGAGTCTATTAACATGCAATGTGATCATCTTTAGAGGAGAAAAAAATTAAATGGGTGCTAATAAAAGGCTACTCAAAATTGTCTGGATTGTGCAGTCTTAGTACCTGGAGTGGATATTCACTTTGACCACATACTATTTTTTTTCTAAACTATTTATGGTATAATCTAGTAAAAATTCAAAATAATGACACTTAAGTGTAAAAGCTACAAATCAGTTTAAGGGTAAATTTTACAGTAATTATATTGATATCTTTGCTGTAAATGATGTAACTAACATTTGCTAAGGTGTTTGTTGCAAAGACTAAGGCTTAGTCTACACATAAGTTTTTCTTCAGCAGAGGTGTTAGGGGTGTTGAAAAACCAATGTGATTCACCGAGCTACACTGTTAAAATCCCTAGTGCAGAAGCAGTTATGTTTTCTGAAGAGAGCTTCTGTTAACGTTGTTAATATCATTTGGAGAAGTGGTGTTCCTACGCAGACAGGCGTTTTTCTGTCTGTGTGGGCAGTACCTACACTAGGAAACTACACAGCATAGCTATGCTGGCATGAACTTCATTAGTGTAGACGTATCTTTAGACCTGTTCTACACTTCTAACTTAGGTCAACATAGCTAAATCCGTCAGGCATGTGAAAAAACCCTACCCCTGTCCAACATAGCATTGTTGACCTAGCCCCCCTCTATAGAGATAGCTAAATGGATGGGCAAATGCTAAACTGATGGAAGTTACTGTCATTAGGGGAGGAGTGTTTGTGAACTGACATTTAAAAACCCTTTCTGTTAGTGTGGGCTTCATTCACACTATTGGGTTATGCCAGCAAAGGTACAGTGATGCTTATATACTCATTGTAATGTAGATATATTCAAAACCTAACCCAAAAATGTCTTCAATCCCTGAAAATTATTCAGTCATGCCCACTTTTGATGCATCATTTAATACAGGGGTCAACAACCTTTCCAAAGCCGCATGCTGAAATATGACCTTTTCACCTCTATGGCTGTGTCTACATTACCACGTTCCTTTGAAGGAAGGATGGTAATGAGGCTGTTCGGATTTTACTAATGAAGTGCTGCCGTGCATAGGCAGCACTTCATTAAGCAAATTCCACCCCCCCCACCCCCCCCACCCCCAACCACCACCCCCACCCCAGCAGCTCTGAAGTTTTAAACTTTGAAGCACCGGCATGCGTCTAGCCACGACGCACCCGCCGGTACTTCCAAGTCCCCATACTCCTCAAAATTTTGAGGAGTAAGGGGACTTCAAAGATGCCCCAGCACTTTGCGGTACCGGCGGGTGTGCCGCAGTTAGACACTTGCCGGTACTTCAAAGTTTTAAACTTTGGAGTTGCGGCGGGGGTAATTTTCTTAATGAAGTGCTGCCTATGCACGGCAGCACTTCATTAGTAAACTCCAAACAGTCTCATTACCATCCTTCCTTCGAAGGAACTTGGTAATGTAGACACAGCCTATGTACAGCCCGAATGCTGGTGATACTTTTTAGAGTCATTAATCGTCCTATTTACAACAGCTTCATTAATAAATAAAGTCCATGGGTGACATACCTGTTAGTCTGCTCTATAATTCTTATGAATAATGCTGTAAAAATATGTAATTTTAATTAGAGCTTCAGAACAATGAGGTCAAATTAATTCAGTTTTGTTAGTGGAAATGTAAATTTATTCTTGGGGGAGGAAATGGTGAAGGAAGGAGTCTTTCACTGTGGTCTTTAGGCTGTCTGTGACCATGAATGCCTTTATACAAATATTTAATTTTTTTGTAAACCACCTGCTTTTTAATTAAAATATCAACAACAAAAAACCCCATTAATTTGCCTTTAAACTCAAACCTCCCAGTGCCTATGCTCTGGTGGGGGCCTCAGCCCGATGCCGCAATGGGGGCATTCCCCACGGGGGCTCCAGCCCTCTCCTGTGCTGCATGGGTTGAGGGAGATGGGGTAGGGTTGAACGCCTGCTGATGTCTCTTAAAATCAGCTCACGTGCCAAGAGTGGCACACGTGCCAAGGGTTGCCTACTCCTGATTTCAACACCTTTGTCCTGCAAACAGTTATTCTTGTACTTACACATGTTTTGTGCGTTTGGAGCCCAAGTTAAATAACGTTTACATTCTGCAAATGATGCCTTCTGTATTTTCACTTAAAAAATAAAATATAGTTTGCCCTGCGTGGATATAGTTGTCTTTGTAAGCTAGTGCTAGTATGTAGTAGTATCTCAGAGACATGGTTGTTTTCCATTCTAAATATTTATGTTAATGTTTTTCCTCCTCTCCTTCATGTGATTTTTTTTTTTTCCTTAAGTTGGAAACAAAGTCTCCTTCTTTCAGCCAGATGATGAAGTAGTTGGTAAGTTAAAGTTTGTGTACTTGAAATAATTCTTGAATTATTTTACAGTTTTGTAATCAATACTGACATGCAAAATAGACACATTGGTTGTGTGTTTGGTTCTTACGTAGAAGTTGCAACATAATTGATTTTTTTATTATAATAAAATTTCCTAAACTTAGTCCAATTTGAAGACTTTTTGCTCTGTAAATTGTCTGAATGAGAGAGAGGGTCTGATCCTCAGCCTGGTATATCTTGTCCTAGCACCACCGACTTCAGTGGACAGAGAAAAATTTACACTGAGAATCTGAGAATCTGCACCCCCCCCCGAGGTTCATTTTCAATTTTTCAATAGGAATAAATACACTGATTATGAGTATTTAACACCAGGACAATGCTATGCACGTGCTTTTTTTATCCATTTGTGTGGACATACAACATGGTGTCGTTCATTTTATTGCTGTTTCTTTCAAGCTGCTAAAAAGTTCATGTGGAAACTTTTAGCGAATCTGATCTTCATTCCATGTCCTAGTTTTTCAAGGTTTGTTTACTTTGACATTCTAATTTTTTTTAGGTCTTGATCAAGCAATACATTTGTATCTTTTAAGCACATGAGTAGTCTTATTGACTTCAATGGAATTACTGGTTTGCTTAAAATTAGATGCATATTTAGGTCCTTTATTAGCTCCAGAGCTGTATAAAATTAACAGTTGTGTTCTAGATATTACTTTACAGCCTTCATTTTTAATTCACATTTTGTTTGTTTCAGATGTCTAATATTTAAAAACATTTTTAAAAATGTATTATATTTTAAAGGTCCATTTTCATGAAAGTGGATGGGAGCCCTTCTCCATGACTTACGGGCTTCTCATGAGGGAAGCGCACCAAAGTGCTAAGCATTGTTCTCTCCCAAAATTACAATAGCTAATTAAAAACACCCTCCAAGTCAAAAGTCCTAAATCACTTGAAAATCTTTTTCAGTATTTCATGAATTTTGCAAGCCCCTTTCCATCACTAATTTCAGATTTAGTGAAATAAAATGTGTGCAAATTTTCCATATTTAGTTTTTAAACAATATTAAACAATTCTCATGCTTTCAGAAGTGATGCAGTAATGTACAATTTGTTTAAAAAAAAAAGTTAGGTCTGCCTAAGAAATTAAAAACATTATTTATTGCAGAATGTCTTGCAGCTATTTTGGCTCTGATCCCAAAAATATTATGCACATAAAAATGGCCATATTAGGTCCAACCAAAGGTCCATTTAGCCTAGTATCCTGTCTTCTGATAAGAGCCAGTGCCTGATACCAAGCGATGCATCCTGTGTTGCCCATTCCCAGCTTCTGGCAAACAGAGGTTAGGGGCACCAGCTGTGCCCATCCTGGCTAGATAAATTCATGTCCATCAGTGGTTACTAGTTATTTTTTGAACTGGTTAATAATGAGTGGTTGGATAGTCCCACCGACTTCAGCGCAACTGCTTAGGTGATTAAATATATCACCAAGTTGGGGTCATGTGTGTTAAATCCTTTCTTACATTATAGGTGTTTTTACTGACTTTGTGTTCCAATTCATGAAGCATAACTGCACCCAATCATTTGGGGCGTGGGGGTGAAATAAAGGTGAAAAGTACTGTTAGGAGAGATTTGCAATGGTCAGATTAAGCACTGAATAGTTACTAAAGTGGTGTGGATAACATCAAAGACTTGACTCTTCTTATGCTGATGTATGTCTGGAGTAACTCAGTTGACAACAGTAGAGTTATGCTGGTATGAAACTGACGTCCAAGATAGTAAAATCAAGCCTGTTGTTTTTACCTATATCTAGAAAGAGGAAAACACTTTTTGTTTTATATCTTTCAAAATTCCTGTTTACTGGTTATTACAAATATAAACAGAACCAGTTTTACACTCAAGAAATGTACTTGAAACTTTAATTTTCTTTTCAAATACTGAAGTCTTTTGATTTTCCCTTTTAAAACAAATCTCTAAATGTATGCATCCCGTACTAACAATGCCCAACAGTATGAAGTCCACTTGTGAAACATCTTCCCTAAACAATAGCTTAGATTAATATTTCCAAATTGCCATTGTAATTTGCTTATCCATACTTAACAAGTAAGGAATTTTAAGGATGGTGGATTTTGCATAAGTTTGCTTACCTGTAGTGTTGCTTTCGTAATAAAATTGAACGGTCTTTTAAAAAATTATCATAATTTTATTACTAGAATGATCCAAAGCTACTTAAGTCTTAATATGTGGTGCCAATGTGTATTTCTTACTAAAATTTACAATATAATAAATGGTAAGGGCTTGATACTGTAGCTCTTATTGATAAATAGGTCATTAACTTTACAATAAATACTATTGAGTTCATTGGAACTACTTCCAGGAGCAGGGGTCTGTAACATGGGGCTCCAGAGCTGCATGCGGCTCTTTAAGGACTTCTTCGTGGCGCGCAATGCTATATTTGCAAAGTTTAAAAAAAAAAAATCCTATTTTCGATAACTGAATGTCTAAAACCCCCAAAATGAACAATTCATATCTAAATAGCAAATTGCATGTTATCTCGAAATGTTGGATAACTCCCCCTTTAATATGGGCAGTGCATCTGTGTTTTAATCATCTTCCTAATAGTCTTGATTTTGAAAAGGAAAAGGAAGCTTGCAGCATTCCTGCTGTGAAGGGCAACATGCATTTAAAAAACATGAAATTAAACATACTATAAAATTGACATAATAAAAGTGGGGTTGAAATGGCTTCAAAAAAGAGGAAAATTGAAGATGAAAACAGAGAATTTCAAACTAAGTAGACCCAATCCTTCACATTGATATCAAGCTTGACTGGGCTCCCTTAATGTCTCATTTTCAAAGAGAAATTCGCCAACAACAAAAAATGCAACTTCAAGAGAATATGTAAAAAGTTTGTGAACATCCTATAGTAAACACGTATCCCACTACAAATAATTGTGTTTGCTGCTTTTAAAATGGGGCTACAAAAAGTGTGGTTTGATGTTATTTATTAAGGACCATCTTGTATTTACATTAATTGCGGCTCTTGAATTATTGAGATTTTTTACTGAATTCGAAAAAAAGACTAGTCTTGCTGTTCATTTGCTGACCACCACCCATGGGTAAAGGTTGCAAAAAGGGCCATGGCCTATGTATAATTATAAGCATACCCGGTAAGAATACAATTGATTATCACACCATAATAAGAGTCATCAGTCTCCCTGAACCCTTTTTTAAATCTTATATTCAAAATGGTTGAGATTCCCCTTTGTATAAAATGTCTGTTTTTGATATCTAATCCTTTTTTTGTTAGAACAGGAATAGTTGTGAAGCTGTGGGCCAAGCATGCCTTCTTTTATGAGACCCCATTCTTTCTGTTATGCCCCATTCTGAAGCCCATTCAGGATCTGACTGATGAGAAAAGTCATCTTACTCTTAAAAGCTTTATTTGTCCTGCTTTAAATACACTTGTATCCTGTTCATCATTAGTAGAAATCTAGTGAATATCACACTGATTGTTAAATAGTTGGTATCATTAACCCAAAAACAAAACTTATTTCAGACATTTCAAATTTCAGTACTTCCTTCCAGCCATCCTGTTGTAACTGAATGCGCAAATAATCAATATGTGAATGCTTGATATTGCACATACAGTATTTTTATATTCATTTCGTAGTTCAATTCCTTTTTCTTTTTTCATCCTTACCCAGAGTGCAGAAGAACAAATGTAACAGGAGGATAAAAATGCTTCTGTAGACTTATTTTCACTAGGACAAATATTCTGTAGTCTCACATAGTATTATTCAGCAGTTGTCCTAAAGCACATTTTCAGAAAAAAAAAACAAAAACTTGGTTGACAAGTGACAACATTTAGTTATCGCTCATGTTATTTACAAAACCAAATTCTTGAAAGTATGTGAATAAATTGATTGGTATCATAAATTTTACATTGCCCATGTAATAAACATGAACACTTTATCATTGTCCAGTAAAAAGAAATGCATATTTCATCACACAGGACTAACTCTGCCTTTTGCATTGTCAATGTATTATGGCAATGGCTTTCAAGTGTTCTTGATCTGCTCATACAAAAGAGCCCAAAAAAAAAAATCATCCCTTGACCCAAATCCCCCAGGCCTTGCCAGCAAATGATTGTGACGTTTGGTGGGTTCTGGGATGACGTTTCCAATATTTTTTTGGTATGTGGGTCAAAATAAATTGAGAAGCCTTGCGACAGAACCTAATTCAAAGACCATTATGGTCAGTGGGATTTTTTTTCCATTGGTTCCACTGGGTTTTGGTTCAGGCCTATAACAAACATATAACTATTGCTGTCCAAATGCAAGAGGCAACTCATGGGCATATGTATGACACATCTTCCATCTCTAGGCCAGTGGTGCCTGCCAAAGAATTGCAGTATGAAGTAGCAGCAATGGTGCTTCCTACCACCTTGTCTAAATGCGGGAGCAGGGACCTGCAGCCTTCCCTTGAAACAAAGAGGCAGTGGAATAAACCAAGGCTGCCCCTCTTGCTGCCTTTTATCCTTTCTCCAAAGCTACAGTTACACTAGCAAGTTTTGCTGACAAAACCCCAGTTTCGACAGCAAAACTAGTGGAAAAATTCATACACAAAATGCGTTTTGTTGACAGTTTCTTGACGAAACTCAGCATTTTCACTGGCAGCCATGAGGCATACAGATTCTGTCAACAAAAATTCTGACAGATTCTGTAAACAAAAAAGTTGTAGGGACACTCTGGCGGGGGGCCCTCTCTTGACAGACAGGGCATCCAGAACAATGAGCAGCCCTATCTTCTGTGCTTCCAGGTGCCTGTTTTGTCAGGAGAGCAGCCAAGCAGTCCGGCTGCTCTGTCGACAGAGCAGCACACCCTTCTGATTGGCTTTTGTGTGTAGCCACTTTTTGTCAAGAGAAGTTTTGTTGGTCAATAGATTGCTGTAGTGTAACCATAGCCCGGGAAGTCTTTATCTTCTTGGGCCTATGCTTCCCAATCTATGTGAGAACTGTCATTATTTTTCTAATTTTTTCACATAAGCTAGCGATCTTCCAACGAAACATCTGTCAACAGGTCATGTTCACACAGCAAAGCGGATCCCTCTGTCAGTCCACTCTGTTGACAGCACAGCTAGATTGCCCAGCCACTTTCTTAATGGAACAGGCCATGAAACCACATCAGACAGGGTCTCATGGAAGGCAAGCCCTTCTGGGAGCCCCAGCCAGGTGCATCTTTAAAGGACCCTCCCACAAACAAACATTTCCTGCCCATTTTGGGGCTTGTCTGCCTCATGGAGGGACAATATAGCCATTGTGGGGCTCACATGCTCTCTGTGAGAGTTTGTGCTTTCCCGATAGCCATGGTACCAGAGCAGCCCCCAGGCTTGCACTAGACCCGTGCACAGCTGCTTCTTACCCTGACGATGGCTGTCCTTTACCTCCTCCAGCAGAGATGAGCCTGACACTGGAATTAAGCACACCATGGCTGCCACACGGGCCCACCTGCACCCACTTCTCTGGGGACCAGGTGGGTGTGGAGCTACACCACCTGTTTTGACTGTTAGGACCATGGGGCAGTGGGACAACCAGCAGTGGCTCCAAAACTTCTGCATGCAGAAAGATACCTTCCTAGAGCTCTGTACCTGGCTCACCACCACCCTCCAGAGAGAGGACACCTGTCTGTAGCCCGCCATCCCCGTGGAGAATCGTGTCACCATCACTCTTTGGAAGCTCACCACTCCGGACAGCTACCACTCTGTCAGGAACAAGTTCAGCATGGGGAAGTCCACTGTCGGGGCCATCCTCATGCAGGTAAAGCACTCTTAGGCTGCAGGTCCTGCATGGCGGGGCGGGGGTGTGCCACCCAAGGGCTGTCCTTGGGGATCAGAGTTGGGGATGTGAGGGGTGGGGTTGGGGAAGAGGAGAAGCCTTGTCCCTGTCCCCAAGGGAATGTGCTGTGCCATCCCACCCTCACACAGAGCCTCTGCTGGAGGGCCAGCCTTGGTGGGGGGGAGGAGGGAAGGAAGAGGGCACCTGGAGAGCCCAGGAAGGGCCGGGGAGCCCACAGGGGCCCAGGAACACCCTCAGTCCCTCACATCTCTGATTGGTCTCCTCCCCTTGCAGGTAGTGACAACCATCAACACACTCCTGCTGCAGAGGATTGTCCACATCACAGACATGGACATGGTTGTGGCTGGATTCACTCCCCTGGGATTCGCCACCTGCTTCGGGGCCATTGACAGGACCCACATCCCTATCTGTGCCCTGGACCACAGTGGGGCCCAGTGCATAAACATCAAGGGATATCACTCCATGGTGCTGCAGACCCTGACCAACCACCAGAGACAGTTCTTCAGTGTATATGTCAGGTGGTCTGGCCGGGTGCACAAAGCCTGCATGTTCTGCAACTCCAGTCTGTGCCGAAGGATGGAGGCGGGCACCTATGTCCCCCATAGGAGCTGGTGGTTGGGGATGTGGACATTCCATTGTGCGTGGTGGAGGATGCCTCCTACACTGTTGTGCCCTAGCTCACTAGGCCTTACATTGGCCACCTGGACCCAAGCCGGAAACTGTTTAACGCCCAGCTCAACCAGGCATAGAACAAAGTAAAGTGTTCCTTGACCTGAAGGCATGGTTTAGGTGCCTCCTGACCTGGCCGGATGTGGGTGAGCACAGTGTCACAAGTCATGGAGATATGCTGTGCCTTCCTCAATATAGTGGAGGGAAAGGGGGAGGCCTTCCTCCCAGAGTTGCGGGGTGGACACTTGTCACGGCTATGAACAGCCAGGCACAGCCCCATCTGCCAAGCCCATTAGGACAGGCTGTGGATCTGCGGAGCCCTGAGAGAGAGGGCTTCTCCCAAGGGCACCCCCACCAGGGGCCTCAGACCTGCGGCCCTACCCTTGGCCCGCTTTGACCCCCTCTTCACTCCCTCATTCCTCCCTGCCCCTCCCCGATAAAGAGGGATGCAGGGGTGAAGTTCATGTAACTAGTTTACTTAAAGAAAAATAAATGTGGAAAATAAACTTTGTGATAACAAACTATTTACAGTGTGCAATACACTTTAACTATATACAGCAGGTAGGGTCTTGGGACAGGGAGTGGGGGGGCCATGACCCTGCAGGGGAGTGGGTCCCCATCTGGCCTGGGTTGGGGCTAGGATCATGGGGAGGTACGGATATGGTGGGGCTGCGGCAAAGTCCTGCCCCAACTCCTGGCTGTATCCCTGGCATAGCTCCTTTACCTTTGCCTGGACTTTTCCGTTGTCTGGGCAGGGTGGCCCCATGCCACCAGGTATATTCTGGGGTATTTCTCCTCTTTGCCAAGGAATCGAGTATGATGGCCTCCTCAGCTCACGGCTGAGAAGGTCCTTGATCTCGGGCCCATTCCATGAGGGGCCCAGCATTTGGTGCCCTGGGCGGCTCCTTGGACCCCTCCTGTGGATCCCTTGAAGGCCCCAGGGTGTCGTGGGGCTGCTGGTGTCTCCCCAGACCATGACAGATAGCTGGGAAGTGGCTCTGAGGGCGTGTGCATGGACAGCTTGTTACTGTGCTGCATGCATGCTCTCAGCTTCCTGACATGGGGTTTCCAGGGCTCCCTGTGGCTTTAAGACTGGCCAGAGGCAAGCTGTTCTTGTGGTGGAGAGGGCATCTCCCAGGACCAGGTGGCTGTTGCCATGGAAGACTGTTCTGTCGACAGGGCCTCCTGGTGTGTCCACACTTGTTTTCCGTCAACAGAAGCATTCTGCTTCATGGGGGAGAGGCAAGGCTGTCAGCAAAAATGCCATGTTCTGTCAATTTACTGTTGACAGACCACATTTGTAGTGTGGAAGTTCCCTGGGTTTTGTCAAAAAAATGCTAATTTTTTCAGTAAAACTCTCTAATGTAGACATAGCCTAAGAGTTTATACTTGGAAAAGGACTTTCTCCTTTTTTCTTCGTAATTTGATTAAGTAGGTAATACCACAAACATCAGGATGTTTGTATTACACAGAGAGAGAAAATATTGTACTAAGATATCTTTATCCTTAGAGCAATAGTTAATTGTAAGTTCAAGAATGGCAGATTGGCCTTTTGTTAAAGAAATTAGAATTGTGCATGGAGGAGTTTAGGCAGGTACTAAACCTGATCAGTATTTGATTAGAGAGGTGTCTTGATAGTGAGCTACAGGCATATAAATGCACCATGGCTGAATGCTAATGTGAAAACAACTTCCTGAATATAAACTAAATATTGATACCCATCCATCAGTAGAAACCTGTACTGAATTGATGTTGTTGCCCCCTGTCCACAATGCTTCAACATCTGACCTGTTTGGGCCTGCCTGTAATGTGAGATCTCTCTTCTTCCTGTAGTGCCCAGTGCACTCAGGTAGAGGGGAAAAAAGGAGCGAGCGCTCATCAGACACACCACAGAATCAGATAGAGACCGTGGGAACAGTGTGAGATGAGCTCATTTATGAGCAGACGACGAACTAAAGTTCCAACAGCAGAATACCACTTTATCCTCAAGGGAAAAAAATAATTTGGAGTACCGTTTTGACCGCATGTGGAACCATTGATTAATTGGTCTTTACTTAACGCATTGTAATATCCAGACTGTGATGCTTTCAACTGCATTATATAGAGAGGAATTGTTATGTAGACAAATCTGCACTCATTGTTCAGCTGTGAATACTCCACAAATTTCATTTGTAATATACACTTGCATTGAATTAAAGGTTGTCAGGGATTTGTTTGTTTGTTTTCTAATTTCCAGGAATCCTGCCCCTGGATTCAGAGGAGTCTGGTCTCTGTGAAGTTGCTTTAGTTCATGAGCACTATTTGGGTAAGTAGATTGTGTCACTTGTAAATATTTAAAATTATTATAAATGTAAATCTAAAGTTTTTTTTTTCTTTTTTTTATAGTCAGCCAGTAGTTTGAAACAATTGCTGTTTATGAATAATAATAGCACTCAGGTGTTCTACTGCCTACTTTGCCATTCACAGAAATCTTGAATATTATGAACTCATAAGCTTTCTTTGAACAACAGCAATGATATTATGCTCTGACTAAATTACGCAAGCTGACTCATCTTTTTTTTTTTTTTTTTTGCCTAACTTCCCTTATTGCTTCACTTTTCTCTTTCCATTGATTTATGCTATCTACCCCATGGAAAAACAATTTGAACAAGAGCTTCCAGGTTTGTTTATTACCTTCTCTCCTAGCCTTGACCTCTGATCCTGACTTATTGTTGCCTTAGGCTCAAAGGAGCACCCGGAATGTAAGCTTATAGAAGAGAGCAAAGGGGGAAAGGCAAATTCCAAAGATCAGAAACCCAGAGAAAAGGTTACATGAACATTCCCTTGTTTGGGTACTGTTTGCCTTTCCTTACCATCCTTGATTAGTATATAGTGACTGAACTGAAAATCGGAATACTTGGGTTCCATTCCTGCTCTACCAGAGCCTGTTTACTTAAAGAACTTGTTTGCAGTATCTATCTTAATGACAAAAAGCAGTCAAGTAGCACTTTAAAGACTAGCAAAATGGTTTATTAGGTGAGCTTTCGTGGGACAGACCCACTTCTTCAGACCATAGCCAGACCAGAACAGACTCAATATTTAAGGCACAGAGAACCAAAAACAGTAAGCAAGGAGGACAAATCAGAAAAAGAGAATCAAGGTGAGCAAATCAGAGAGTGGAGGGGTGGGGGGGAAGGTCAAGAATTAGATTGAGCCAAGTATGCAGACAAGCCCCTATAGTGACTCAGAAAGTTCCCATCACGATTTAAACCATGTGTTAATGTGCCGAATTTGAATATAAAAGCCAGCTCAGATGTTTCTCTTTCCAAAACGGTGCGATAATTCCTCTTCAGTAACACACATACCTTTAGGTCATTGACAGAATGCCCCATTCCATTAAAATGTTGACTAACTGGTTTGTGGATCTGGAGTGTTTTGATGTCTGTTTTTTGTGCCCATTGACCAGAGACTTTAACAATCTACACCCCACCATCAACTTATGCCTTGATTACAACATGCAAGAGATACATTTCCTGGACACTACAGTACTAATCAAGGATGGCCTGATCAGTACCACACTGTACCGAAAACCTACTGATCGCTATACTCATCTAGACCCTTCTAGTTTCCATCCTGCACACGTGACTAGATCCATTGTTTACAGTCAAGCTCTTAGGTACAATCACATTTGCTCTGATCCAACTGACAGAGACCAAAAACTACAAGAACTTTACCAAATATTCATAAACCTGAATTACCCACCAGGAGAAGTGAAAAAACAAATCGACAGGGCCAGACGAATACCCAGAGACCAGCTACTCCAAGATCGGCCCAAAAAAGCCAAGAACAGAACACCACTGGTCATCACCTACAGCCCCCAACTCACACCACTGCAACGAATTATTAAAGACCTACAATCTATCCTTAATCAGGATGCCACACTCCAGAAGGCCCTGGGTGACATGCCTGTTCTCTCCTACAGACAACCTCCCAACCTCATGAGGATCCTCACTAACAGCCACAGTCTATACGCCAGGAATACCAGTCCTGGAACCTTTCCCTGCAACAAAGTCCACTGCCAGCTTTGTCCACCTATCTTCTCTGGAAATACCATCACTGGACCTAACCAGGTTACTCACAGAATCATGGGCACTTTCTCATGCTCCTCTACTAACATCATATATGCCATCATGTGCCAACAATGCCCAGATGCTTTGTATATTGGACAGACTTCTAACTCCCTTAGACAAAGGGTCAATGGGCATAAAACAGACATCAAAACACTCCAGATCCACAAACCAGTTAGTCAACATTTTAATGGAATGGGGCATTCTGTCAATGACCTAAAAGTATGTGTGTTACTGAAAAGGAATTATCGCACTGTTTAGGAAAAGGAAACAGCCGAGCTGGCTTTTATATTCAAATTCGGCACATTAACACGTGGTTTAAATCGTGATGGGAACTTTCTGAGTTACTACAGGGGCTTGTCTGCATACTTGGCTCAATCTAATTCTTGACCTTCCCCCCAACCCCTCCACTCTCTGATTTGCTCACCTTGATTCTCTTTTTCTGATTTGTCCTCCTTGCTTACTGTTTTTGGTTCTCTGTGCCTTAAATATTGAGTCTGTTCTGGTCTGGCTATGGTCTGAAGAAGTGGGTCTGTCCCACGAAAGCTCACCTAATAAACCATTTTGCTAGTCTTTAAAGTGCTACTTGACTGCTTTTTGTTTTGATAGTGTATAGACTAGCACGGCTTCCTCTTTGTTACTATCTTACTGACATTTTAGTGTATCCTGTTTCTTTATTTTCTTCTGATTCCATCCCTGGAGGAGCAAACCTTAACTGCTGTGGGGTGGGGTTCCTTTGTAGGATAATATAAACATACATTAATACTGACACCAAACCCTTTCTCCACTTTAACTGTGTACATAATTCTGAGGAAAATATTGTCTCCCTGATCCCTATGTATCGGATGTAAGCAAGGAGTGTGTTATGTAGGTTAACTCACATTAAGATTGAATCCCCTGCTGGTTATGATTACTTATGATTGTAAAATAATAGTTACAGGTTTATGAATGTTGAAAATAAAGGTTAATTTTTGTTTCTATCATTTAAAACTAGAGGCTAAGCAAAATCAGGAGTTATATAAAAGTGAGATGGATGTGCTGGTGAACTATACATGCTTACTAGAAGAAATCCTTTTTAAGATTCTCTGTGCTTTCCTGTATAGATTATTATATGTAGTGTCATGAACTGACTTGCATGAACTCTCAGCTAATCCTAGAATTCTCCTCTAGTGGATCAACAAAGTTGTTTGGATAAAACAAAACTCACTTTTTGTTCAAGTAGTACTGGGGCCGGGGGAAGCTGTGCTATCTGAATTTCCAATCTCTTGTTCCTTATATTTAAAAGGAAGTTCAAGTTCTCTGTACACACTGTGAACGGTCTCAGATGACGCTTGCTTGGTTCTATGCCAGAGTCTATTCCATCTGTATTGGGATACCTTCCTCTTACAGTTTCAAATTCTCACCTGAACCTTTTTAATTACCTATGTTAGAATGAAATATCACTAGACCTGGAATTTCAAGTGTATAAAGTGATTCTGTTCTGTTACACTGGCAGGAATACAAAAGTACATACACTTATGATGTTGTGGTGCAGAATAGTGGTAGAAGGTAGAATCCCCAAGCATTGCTATGCTGTCATCTATCTCTTCGACATCTTGTTGCACATTATAATGTTAAATTGTAAAATATAAGGTTGCAGAATATTTTGATAGCCATAAATACATGAGCTGGAATATACTGATTACACTTTTTTCTGTTTCTGGATTTGGATTGTCAGGGTGGAAAGTAGTACAGAGACCCTCTTAAAATTTTTCCTAATTTTTTTAAAATTATTTTTTTAAATTTTGAATTTGAACTCTGGCAAGGAGTACTGAAAAGATGAGATGCTCAGTCCCTCAGAGATGCAAATGCCTGTCCTCCACTCTGTGGACGAATCCTTCTGGCCAACATAATAATATATATAACAACATTCCACTGTTATGTTATGGAGGAAAATTGATTTAGAGGAATTTACCTGTCATTCATTGTTTTCTTTCTTTATTTTTATAGAAAATGACTAAAGATCTAGCAATTAAAACAATTGTTAAAATTGTTTTTTACTGAAAAAGGTTAAGTCGTTACAAATCCTGTTCCTTTCTTTCCCTCTGTTTATTTCTTCTTCTTACACAGTTCATAAACCAGAAAAAGTCCCTTGGGTTGAAGCAGCAGGGACCATTCGTGATGGCCTACGAGCATACACAGCCCTCCATTACCTTTCCCATGTTTCTCCTGGAAAAACTGTGCTAATAATGGATGGAGCAAGTGTAAGTAACAAGAATGTCCTAAAGGCACATCTTTGAAATAATTTGGGAACAGATTATTTCCTACTCAATATAGTAATTTATAGGGCTGTCAAGCAATTAAAAACATTTAATTGCAATTAATTACATGATTAAATCATGCTGTTAAACAATAATGGGATATCATTTATTTAAATATTTTGATGTTTTTCTATATTTTCAAATATCTTAATTTTAATGACAACATAGAATATAGAGTATACAGTGCTCACTGTTCTTATGTTTGGTTATAAATATTTGCGTTATAAAAAGTTTTTCAATTCATCTAATACAAGTATTGTAGTGCAATCTGTTTTTCATGAAAAAGAGAACTTACAAATACAGAATCATGTACAAAAAGAAATGGCACTCAAAAATAAAACTGTGTCTTACAAGTGTGTTCTGTCCTCCTTATTCAGCCAGTCGCTCCAACAATTAAATTTGCTTACAGGCTGCACATTTCTCATTTACAATGTCATCTGAAAGTCAGAAGAGGCACTTCCATGGCATTGTTTTAGTCAGTGTCACAAGATACTTATGTGCCAGAGGTGCTAAAGATTCATATATCCCTTTATGCTTCGGTCACCCTTCCAGAGGACATGAATCCGTGCTGATGATGATTTCTGCTCAATAAGTGTGCAGAGAGGTTTGGATCAATGCATGTTCATTTTCATCATCTGCAGGCCACCAGAAGAAAGATGATTTTCTTTTGGTTTTGGTGGCTCAGGTTCTATAGTTTCCATATCAGAAGGTTGCTCTTTTAAGGCTTCTGAAGACGTGCTTCACACCTTAGCCGTTTCAGATTTTGGAAGGCACTTGCGATTCTTATACCTTGAGACAAGAGTTATAGTTGTCTTTTTGGAAATCTCACACTGGTACCTTCTTTGCATTTTGTCAGATCTACAGTGAAAATGTTCTTAAAACAAACATGGGAGGTCATCATCTGAGACTGTCACAACATGAAACGTACAGCAAAATGCAGGTAAAACAGCAAGAAACATGCAATTATCCACCAAGGAGTTTGATCACAAAGTTAATTAATGCATTTTTTTAATGAGCATTATCGGCACGGAAGCATGTACTCTGGAGTGATGGTTACAGCATGAAGGGGCATATGAATATTTTGCATATCTTGGCATGTAAACACTTTGCAGTGCTGGCTACAAAAGTGCCATGCAAATGCCCGTTCTCTCTTTCAGGTGGCATCGTAAATAAGAAGCTGGCAGCATATCCCATTAACGTTTCACTTTTATTGGCTGAATAAGAGGTAGGACTGAGTGGATGTGCAGGTGCTAGTTATACATTATTTTATTTTGCATGTCACTATATAGCAAGAAAATCTGCATTTGTAAATTGCACTTTCACACTAATGAGATAGCACTGCATTATTTGTCTGAGGTGAATCAAAAAATGCAGTTTCTTTAATCACTTACAATGCAAATACTTGTATTCAAAAATAATGTAAGTGGGCACTGTACACTTTATATTCTGTGTTGTAATCAAAATCAACGTATTTGAAAATGTAGAAAAAACATCCTAAATATTTTCTACATGTCAACTGGTATTCTATGGCTTATCAATGTGAAAACTGTCATTAATTGCAATTAATTTTGACGTTAATTTCATGAGTTAGCTGCAATTAATCAACAGCCAAAGTAATATATTTTTATAGAGGCATGTACCCAGGAATGTAGGATTAACCAACTCTCCTTTCAGTAGATGATTCACAAGGATAAAAGGAGCACCCATAAATATATTGGGCCAGTTATACCATCCTGTCAATGTTATGTGGGGAGCAGAAAGGGAATTTCTTCTTGCTTTGCTCTACTTTGACATACTCTTTATATTGATCCCTCAGCTGTAGATGGAAGAAGGTTGTTAAGTTTGACCTCTTTCCCCATCACCACTTATCAGTTTTTCTTATATGTTGTTCAGCTTTGAATACTTGCCCTCTTTAATTGGTGGTGCAGCCGTTTAGGTTCACTTGAGCAAAGAACCACCAATGTACAGTGTATATAGAGCTTTTAAATGTATAGAAAATAGTGATTGGAACTCCACTCTAGGGAACAAATCATCCTTTAAGTAGCAGCTAAACCCAAAGGCTTCCTGTTTTCTTCAGATGTGCTTAGAAATTGCAGCTGCATTTGTACTACTTTATACACTAGAGCTGGAATTCAAGCAACAGCTCCTATGGAAGGAGTTTGCTAATCTTCTAGAGCCTGAACCAAAGCCCATTAGTGAAAAGACTTCCATTGGTTTATCCGAAATATGTGTCCAACTATATTTCATTAAGACATCAAACATATTAAACCTGTTTAAAGGTGTCGTCCTGTGATCACTCTCGAACTACTCTTGTAATAAAACTCTTACTTTAAAACTCCATTTCATTATGCTGGTGGTAAGTCAACTCATATATACTTTCTCCCTGCAGCCATTTGGTACAATAGCTATTCAGTTAGCACAACACAGAGGAGCCAAAGTAATTTCTACAGCATATAGTCTTGAAGACAAGCAGTTCTTGGAGAGACTTAGACCTCCTGTGGGTAAGTTTAGTGTCAAAGCATATAACTTTGTGGGAACAGTGATTTGAAATACATTTTTCAGTTTGACGTTTTTATTTATTTTTAACAACCAATATCTGAAATCCCAACTTAAGTATAAATAGTCTTGTATACACTAGAAATTTAGTCTCATTTCCATTCAGATGCATTTACAATAGAGTTTTTAGATTTATTTAACAGGACTTTTTGATCTTACCATCTGCTGTAGTACTGGCTGTTTCCCAACACTTCTCATCTAGCAATAAGACAGTTTCGTGTAAGTTAATGCCTGGTTTCAGTCCTACCACTTGGGCGCTCTCTTCAAGTAATAAATAACATGGCTTGTGAATAGAGAGAAAACGTTATCTGATGTCAGTAGCACAGAATCTAACCTGTATAACTGAAGTCTAAGACATTGTGTGCCCAAGGTATATAATATCTAGCTGCCTAAATCAGAATTGAAACAGACTATGGAGAATTAATTTAAAGTTGTTACAGACACAAACACGAGCTCATTTACATGATACAAGTATCACGTTTTTGTCAGAAAATCAATTAAGTTTTGTAATGTAGCAATCTAATCCACCAGAATTCTGAGCCAGAGCCTGTCCATTGACTTCATTAGTTTTGGATTAAGTGCCAAAGGCACGTTCATCTGACTCCTTCAGTTCCCAGTTCGTTGTGACGTACGCTAGGGTTTTTTTCTAGTACAGTATTTGGACACTGTTCTTGGGAGTCAAAAGATTGTTTTTGATTATGGGGAAAGGGAAGAAATAGATCTAATTTGTGTACTTTAGATTTTAAAAAATATCATGTAAGAGTGTAAAATTGATTTCAAAAACATGAGAACTGTATAAATTTTGTACAAATTTCTCTCAATAATTATTGATATTTTGGCTGCGTTCATGTATATTCTCTGTAATTTGGTGACTAAATACAATTACAAAACAGGAGGTATGTTAAACTTGGAGTCTATTGTTCATTTCAGAATATGAACATAAGAACGAGCATAATATATTTCTAGCAGGGTACAGATGAGACATAAAGAAATGTTTTTGCTAATTAAAGGCAGAGTTAACATGTATACATCTCTGTCACAGTTCTCCTATCTGTTGTCGTATTTCTCTTTGAGCGTTCTCAGCATAACCTGAGTTTGATACTGGACAACTTTAATACTCTGTAATAGTATGTATGGGGGATGGGTAAACAGTGGCGTCAAATTATACAAAGTGCTGCTATTGCTCATTGCTCATCATAAAGTTGGGTGGAAATAGGAAGGAAAGACTAAAGACCTGTCAAAGATGGATTGAAACTGCTAGAACCATGTATTGCTACTACACAGCTTATGTTTGGTCTGAGAAGAGTGGATGAACCTTATAACGAATGTTAGGTTTTTTAAAACATGTATGTAATTTTGGAGGACTTATTAATTTTGTAGAATGATTTATTAATCAGATAAGCCTTGTCTGCACTGATTGAAAAAATGTTATGGTACCTTGCCAGCAAGAAGTGGGTTTAAACAAGGTTATGTATAATATTTCAATTATAGGATGGAGCACATTGGCCTAAAGTGTGAAATTGTAATAGCTCATTGAATATAGCAATATAAATGTTCTGTATGTGAACAAAGTAGTTCTAAATAACTAGACTGTCACCTCACATTTTAACACAGCAGTTGCCTGCTTTTTAAACTAGATTTTTAAATCATTGTGAAATATATGAAGTAGAAATTTATACTTGTTTCTGTTTATACCATAACAAATTGTGCTGTCAGTCATGGCATCATTTTGATTGATTAATGAAAAAAATAGTAGGTTATGCAAATGTACCCCCGAATCAGCTGGTCCTCTAGCATACTGGTTTTCAACCCAGATGTACACAGATGTCTTCCCAGGAGTATATGTTAATCTAAATAGTTGCCTAATTTTACAACAGGCTACATAAACAACACTATTGAAGTCAGTACAAAATAACATTTCATTAGGGTTACCATATTTGACCTTTTCAATAAAGAGAACATCCATGAGAAGAGAATGTGTCTGTTTCAGTATCTACCCACGTTCACATATTATATTTTATATAATGTAATATAAAACACATTAATGTAACATGCATTGGTAGAAACTGATATAGACAGACTCCCTCTCAGGAGTGTGCTCATTTTTGAAAGTTCAGATATGGTAACCCTAATTTCATACAGATAATGACTTGGTTATACTGCTGTACGTGGGATACACTGACATGTAAGTCTGACATTTATACTACAATTGATTTATAACAATATGGTCCAAGTGGAAAAAGTAAGCAATTTTTCAATAACAGGCTGGAAGGGAGGCCACTCTGCCTCCCTGTAATTCCTAAGTTTGGTTTTTATTGTTATTTACTGACGCTTATAAATTCCTCTTTCATACAGTCTTCTTTTTTCTTAATATCAAAAAGGCATGAGGCAACCTATAATTGGTATGGTCACTTAAAAATTTCAGTTTAATCTCTTATGTTTTGGATATATGTCTCCAAAGTTATTTGTAATTATTTCAGCTTATATTAAAGTGCAAAAACTTTAATTCTTCATTTTATGTAAATAGAAATATCTATTTTATTCCACAAGCTGGAAAACTGTTTAAATTGGCAAGTTCTGTGCCCTAGTGTTTCTTGGTTTCCAGCAACTGTAATAAGAGATCATAGTTTTTTGTAAGTTTAAGTAAGTAGCTACCAAATAATTGGCACAACATAAACCTTATCAACACCTTTTTGTTCAGTGAAGTTTTAAAAAGGGAGGTAGAAAGTATTCTTTAACATAATGTGTAATAGCCCTGTACAGATTAAAATCTGTGTACCAAAATTTTTCGTTAATCTTTCCAGTATTTTTGTTAGGTTGGTAATTAAATGATATTAGTATTGCAAAGTTATTATAGTGTTGCAATGAGTGAAGTGACTTGCTCAAAAACATAATGACACAACCATGATTAAAAATGATTACTTTCTGATCATTTGTGTATTCCTGTGGTTTCCAAACTTACATCCTCTCCCTTATTGCTACTGCAGCCTCCCATGTCTGCTGAGAGTGGGGCTGGTAGCTAAGGTTGCATCTGGGGTTGGGAGCAGGATCTGGGGCACGGTTAGAATGGAGATGGGGACACAATGGTGATGAGAGGTAGTCCCTCCCTGTCCACAGTGTGGGCTCTTTCAGACACTGCTGGACTTTTCTGAACTTACTATCTGCAGTCACTGGGGAGCACAGTTTGGGGACCACTGCTTTACTCTTCTGTAGCATAGCTTACTATGCCAAAATTTTTGGTTATTTGCTGTTTTTCAAATGTTGCTAATGAGTAGTCATATAACTGTAATCTTACTAGAATCCTAATACAAATTATTTTGATCTCTAATAGATATCTTTGAAGCTGTCCTGTCATAAACCCTATGCATTTCATTTTGATCTTAAAGGTAGTTAAAATACTTAAGTGGTTTGGTTTCAGTAAATTCAGTCATTGATCTTAAATAATTTGGAGAATGAAAATTATTGGACTCCTCTGCTTTGCTGCAGTTCTTTTCATAGCTCATTTTAAAGAATGGAATCTCAATCTGCATGTGTTTTGCTTTGGGTTTAAGTTCCAGATTCTTATTGTAACTGACCAAATATCTTGTCCTGTCTAGCTCGAGTCATTGATGCCTCAGCTGGTAAAATTGATGTGGCAGAAAGCTGCTTGGAGGAAACAGGCGGGCTGGGAGTGGATATTGTCCTAGATGCTGGAGGTTTGTAACTGCTGCAGAATCTTCTGCGTAGTAGTCAGTATTTATATTTTTGACAAATTGCAAAACAGTTCAATTAAAAAACACACCTACATAACAGACCATGATTGTATATACAATGTGAAAATGCCTTTTTAACTCTGCTTGGTAGAATGCCAGACCTCCTTAAACATACGTGATCTTGCCAACTTTTTATGGAAGCATCTGATAATACTACAGTCATACAAATTATTACTAGTTCAGTAAACATTTTACTAATTGTATTTTTCAATAAAATGCCATAGCTGGTTATGTTGAAAATAAATTATTTCCCCTGGACAGCATACAATGCTTTATGACTAAAACCGGCATATGTTGTTTGATAATTAAAATGCATCTTCGAAATCCTTCCTGATATTTCTTTTCTTTTAGTTTGGAATGGCTGAAAAGAAATCAGCATGGAGGAAATTTGTACTACTGCTCTTTATGGTGCTTAGTGAACAAGGGCATAAATCTCCCATGCTGGCAGTCAGCACCTTGCGTGAGAGTTAAAGCCCAGAATGAAAGTGAATAAACCTCTTTTACTGAGACTGCTACTTGCTTTACAGCTGAGAGGCTGTTATTACTGTTTTTATGGTAATGAAAGCAGTTGTCAGACTTTCTAGAATGACTTCCTCCAAGTTCTTATTTTTAAAAGGAAAAATATAATAATATAGTGTTACTGGTATTGCTTTGTAGAGGTTCTGCTTTTGCATATATTTCAGTAAAAGTATTTTCAGCTGTATTTAAGCACTGCCATCCATCTGTTTTTGTCTGTTCTTCTACACTGATTTGCAAACTGTGGGTCTCAAAAAGTCAGTGTTTGGCCCTATTAAAAATACTTTGAGTCAGTTTAAGACTGAATTGTAAAAACAGGAATAAGGGAAATGTAAAAAGTCCACACAATATGCTTTCCATGAGAAATCTGATTTTATTTCTTATATTTGCAAAACATTTTTCTGATAAGGTGGAAACTGAACATAAAATTCCATTCTGCCTTGTATGTAATTTGTATTCCTTTTTTGTTTTAAGTGAGATTATACAGTAAAGAATATGAGTCAACGTTAAAACGGCAACTGCTGCCACACAAACATGATATCATTACACTTCTCAGTGTTGGGGGACACTGGGTAACTACTGAAAGAGATCTCCAGGTAAGGACAAAAATACTGCAAGTTATTGTTAACCACATGACTATATTAGAACAGATGTCCATGGAACTCAGTCTCTTAGCTGAACGCTCTTCTACTGTTAAAATAATAGCTATCAGTTTGTATGTACACATGCACAAGCACACACACAAACCTTGATGTTTATTTCCAAAGAGCAGGAAGTATTTATCCTGCAACATAGATATTTATGAATTTCTATCCTTTAACAAATCACGATGTCATTTTTTATGATTGGTGTAGAAATGAAATTACTATAACAACATGAATATGCCATTATTGAAGGATTCACTCTGTGTGGCTCATACTATTGAACTGATTTGCATATTGTACAAGTACTATTTAAAAAAAATACACATTTGGTAACTATTATCAGGTAATTTCTGAGAGCTTGAAAGAGCTTTTTACCTCTCATCTTTTAGTAGCAAATAAAACTCAACCATCCACTAATTTGATTAGCTGATACCATTTTCATTTGAGAAAATGTAATGATATTTCAGTTTTCATTTGAGAACATGTAGTGATATTTCCATTAATTTGTTTAAGTTGGACCCTCCAGATAGCCATTGCTTGTTCGGTAAGGGAGCTACAGTCTCTTTCCTGAATGACGAAGTATGGAATTTGTCAAATGTGCAACAAGGGAAGTATCTTCATATCCTTTTTATGGTGATCTTAGAGCTAACTAGTAATCTGCTTGCGCGAGGGGAAAAATAATGAGAAAACTACTAGCATATACTCCCATCTAACAAAATACAGAAGAGGGAGCTAGATTTTAACCACCTGTTTAAATATTTTGCTTCTTGATAAACATATTAACCATTGTTTAGCATATCATTTTATATATACTTCATTGTTTTGACCAGACTTTATGGCTGCGTCTACGCTAGTAAGCCCTTTCGAAAGCAAAATTGAAAGGAGGGCCCCTTTCGAAAGAACCTGCGACACGTTCATACCCACAAAGCGCTCTTTCGAAATTAGTTTCGAAAGATCACGCTGCGGCTTTTGAAACCGCTCTTCCCTTCCCATCTCAGGAACAGCCTTTCCTTTTGATACCTTCTTTCTAAAGGGCCAGTGTAGATGCGCCGTAGACTGCTCTTTCGAAAGACCGACCCTCCATGGCGCTGGCCAGCTGACATGTAGAAACACTCTTGCCAGCACATGAGGGGCTCTATGGCCAGCACCTCCAGCCATGTTAAAAGATGCACTGGCCCAGAAGCCCCGAGCAGTGAGGGGAGAGGCCAGCGAGGCACCTCCCTGGCCCCATGATGATACCCCAAGACCCCCAGGGGTCCCCCTCCGACCCATCCGAGGAGTCCCCAGAGGGCAGCCAAGGACCAAAAAAAATGGGCCCCCTCCTGGAGTGAGGGGGAAATAAAAGATCTGTTGGGACTGTGGAAGGAGGAGGAGGTGCACCTCCACACCATAGGTTGATGCTAGAATTCCACAGCATTTGTCCAGCTGTCAGCTGGTCTGAAGACGCAGGGCCACCCCACTTGACTGACCAAGTGAGGTACACAGTTAAAGAATGGTGCCAGGCGTACGCCAGGGACAGGGATGCAGCTGACCACTTGGGGCAGCGTCCACTGGCTGTCCCACTAAAAAAGCCTTCACCTGGCTGCTGGGGCCAAGGGACGCGGCCAAGCCAGAGACTGTGGTGAACACGGTGGCACCAGAGGCAGAGGTCCAGCTCATGCTGGGCAAGCAGGAGGGACTCTCAGGCAGGGACCGTGGCCAGGAGCAGGACCTGTCCTCGGACGGGGAGGGGGTCCTGGTTATCGAGATCCCCTGCAGTGGGGACCCCTCCACTTGGGCCACCCCCAAAGTCCTCAAGGGACTGTCAGGTATGTGACCAGGGAATTGGACACCCCGGTCCAGGGGTTGGGGGCCACGCATCAGATCCAGTACTGGGCTGGCCACCCAGCTGCTTGCCCCATCCCAACACGTTCTATACGGCTGCGGCCCACACACAGCACTCAGTACCCTATGCTGTGGACAGCACCACAAGCCCGGGGAGGGGGCCTGCAAGGGGGACAGGTCCCACCTGGTATGCAGCCCACCCATGTGGGGACCCCGCAGGTGCCCAGAATACCCCAGAGCCCCCACTGGCTGCTGGTGGTGGGACTGGTTGGGGGGGCGGGGGCACAGCCCCTGGGGCCAGAGCAACGGGTTGACAGGCCACCGCCCCCCGGCCTCCACAGCACCACTGACCGAGGGCCAGGTGAGCCCTGTCCAGGGCTGGGACACCCCCCTCCCCCACCGACCACCAAGGGGACCGGGCTGTTGGGCTGCCCACTGCCTGTGCAGGTGCCCTGCTGCCACCACCCTGAGGAGGCAGCCTCCTCCCAGACAATGGAAATTCAGGAGCAGATGGCTGTGCTCCAACAGTGGCTTGACCTCCAGGAGGCGGACATGGGGTGGCAGCATGTGGCCTGGGGCGAGGTCGCCAGGGCCTTATGGGCCCTCACCCAGGACGCCTCCCATGCCACCTCCTGCACCATATCCCCCAACCTTGCTGCCCTCCTGCCACCCGATGTCCTATCAGCTGCCCTGCTGGAGCTGATGGAGCTTCTCCTGGCCAGGATAAGCCATACTGCACTACCCTCCCTGACCTTTCCCTAGCACCCAGGCTGTGGTTGCCGCACCTCTGGCACACCCCTACCTCCCTGTGGTCCTATCCCCATCCCAGTCCTCCTGGGGCCACTGGACCCAGGGCAGTAGGGCCTCTGACGGTTGCTGTGGGTGATGGCCCCCCACTTCTATGGAGGACTAAGCCCCCCCCTTCCTAGGTTCTGCTGCTTCCTCCACACTTTGTACATAGTTCTCCCTGTTCACCCCTGTATGTAGCCCCCCCCGCCCCCCCCATTTGTATTATTGTTGTTTCAAGACAGATTGTTTTAAGTTTTAACATGTTTATTTGCAAACACCCCCATGTCCTGGGTGAGAGGGAAGATGTCTGCAAATGGGGGGCAGTGGTGAGGGGTGCACATATGGGGGCAGTGGTGGGGCATGTTTGGGAGGCTGTGGTGGAGGATGCCTGGGGGAGGGTCATTGGGGCCCCTCATTGAAAGCCACCCTGAGGGCCTCCCTTACCTGCACCCATCCTGGTTTTCCAGGCAGCATGGGGGCACTGCTCATATCCAGGGGCTTCCTTGGTGGCCCACCCTGGGATGTAGCACTCCTTCTCCCTCTCCATGATATTGGAGAACCACCACCACAGGCACATTCCTGAGGCTGATGTCCAGCCTTGTGAGGAGGCAGCGGAAGTGCGCTTTGAGTCAGCTAAAGGCCTGCTCCACCGTACCTCGGGCACGATTCAGGTGCTTGTTGAAGTGCTCCCAGGTGAGGTCAGTCTGTCCCATGTAGGGGTGCATGAGCCATGAGTGGAGGGGGTAAGTGGCATTGGCCACCATGCATGGGGGGCATGGTGGTATCCCCAGGGGGGAGATCTTGTGGGGGCACATAGGTCCCTTCCTGCAGTCTATGGCCCAGCCAGGAGTTCTGGAAGATCTGGGCGTCATGGGTCTGCCCAGACCACCTTACGCAGATGTCCAGGAAGCAGCCCTGGGCATCCACAAGAGCCTGCAGGACCACAGAGTGGTACCCGTTTCTATTAACATAATGGTCAGCACTGTGGTAAGGGGCACAGATGAGGACATGGGTCCCATCCAGGACCCTGAAGCAGTTGGGGAATCCCAGGCTGGCGAAGCCCTCTATGGCAGCATCAAGGTCTGTGAGGTGGGTAACCCTCTGCAGGAGGACAGCACTGATTGCTCAGATGACCTGCATGGGACAGAGGGAGTGCGCACCATGAGTGTGTGTCAGGGTGCTCCTGTCCCCTCCCCCATCTCCGATGGTTACCTTTTTCCAGAGGCCGCCATGCCCCCTGAGTTGGGTATGTGACCCCAGCTGCACGTACCTTGAGCAGGATGGCCCCAGCTGTGCTCTTTCCCACCCTGAACTGGTGGCCAATCAAGTGGTGGTTGTCTGGGTTGGCCAGCTTCCAGGTGGCAATTGCCACATGTTTCTCCAGGGGGAGCGTGGGCCTCATCTGTGTGTCCTGATGGTGAAAGATGGGGGCCAGCCAGTGGCACAGCTCTAGGAAGGTCTCCTGCCTCATGTGGAGCTTCTGGAGCCACTGCTTGTCGACCCTCTCCCACATGATCATCTGGTCCCACGCTCGCTGCTGGTAGGGTGGCGCCATGCGCACTGGATGACACGTGGGATGGGGTGCAGGCAGTGCCCCGTGACTAGGGCCTGCAGGACCAGGGTAGCAGGGAAGGCCTCCGGAGGAGGAGGAGGGCTGTAGTAATTATTGTGGCCAGCAGCCTAACCACATCGCCGCTAGCATCCCTGTTTGGGAGCTGGATGGCATCCGTGGGTGCCCATTGGATCTGGCGATATCTCCAGGTATGGGGTCTGTTGCTCTATATACCACAGTGGCCCTCAGCCTGTGCAGGCTGGGGCTGTTTGGGAGGGGCCCTTTGAGAGAACAGCTGGGTGCGGGGCCTGGAAGGGCTTGTCCGCCATGCAGCCAGGAAACATCGCAGATGGAGCTGCTTCTTTCGAAAGGGCTCCAGGGCTATGTGGTGGAGGCTCCTTTTCAGAAGAGCGCTGTTCCCTTTTAGAAAAACAGATTGGTGGATTGATCTGATTTTTGGGTGCCTCCACACTCTTTCAAAGCCCAGTCTTTTGAAAAGTGCCTTCCAAAAGCTTGCCTTTTGAAAGCTCCTGACAGCGTAGACACGGCCTTTATGTAGATTCCCTCCATGTAAACTTGGGGGGAAAAAACAGAACAGAAAAATAAAACCAAATATTCTGAATAGAGTAAAAGACTAGAGCCCTTCTCCTCCTCCAGTATAAATCAGCATAACTCCGTATAAGGCAATGTTGTTGTGTTGAATTACACCAGGGCTACATCTAAACAAGAGGGTTTTTCTGACAAAACTGGGCTTTTGTCAAAAAAAAGCTGTGGAGGATCTACACGCAAAATGCGCTTTGTCAACAGTCTGTCAACAAAGCCCAGCACCTGTGCCTCTCCACTTTGAGGTATAATGCCTTTGTCAGCAGTTTCCTGTTGACAAAAAAGCCATGCAGACACTTCCACTTCACCGGGCAGCCCTGTTTGGTGAGCTTCCAGTTGGCTGTTCTGCCGACAGAATGGATTGCTCTTTTGATCCACTTTTGTGTGTGGATATGATCTGTTGACAGAAGCTTTGCTGAAGATCTCTTCTGACAGTAACTTCTGCCAACAGGTCACTGGGGTGTAGAGGTAGACCAGCTGATGATTTGGCACCTTCAATCAAATCTTGTTTTTGCGTTTAAACTTTTGGGATCAATTGTTCTCCATTCTTCTAGGCATTAATTTTTTCATCTACAAATGTTAACTCTTGCACTGTAAGAACTAAACTGCAATATTTAATAACTTATAATTTTCTCTTTGTAAGGGCTGTATTTTAAGAAATCATACCATTTGCAAATTCGATGCACTATATTATGTTGAGCAAAATGTGTGTCCCTGTGTGCGCATGAACGTGCATACATATGTGCTGGTGGAGAGATGAGTGGCTCTTTATATAAAAAGCATTATTTCTAACTTGTGTTGCACATTTAATCATGGTTATATGGTCCTTCCTTGTTCCTGTTCAGAACTGCAGATTCTGAGGCCTGCTGAACACATTTTAGCAGTTCAGCAAAACAGGAATGTAAGGATGAAGTACCTTCCTTCTAAAAGGGAGTTAACTACAAAGACTTTTAGGGCAAAGGAAATCTCCCTCAGCCCATGCCCACCTAAACTAGCAATAGTTTAGTTAAGGTTAAATGTGCCAAAGGTCTTGTCTACATGAACAGTAATATGTGGGTGGGGAAACAAGTAGTCATGAATATCCTTTTTAAAACCCATGGCCTGTTTAATGATGGGCACTGTAACTAGTGCTGTAGTACCACATGATTTTTTTTTAAATTTAAGTTTTAAATTAACTTGTTACAGCATTAGAACTCCTAGAACTGAAGTCGTATTTCTTGTAGGATACATTTTTCTACCTGCCTTTTTTTTTTAATTTGCTTTAGGAAGAATAGTTGCAACACATAATCAAACATGGACCTCTACCTTTATTTTCAGTCTTTTAAAATCATCATCTCAAAGCCTTGGCCCTTGGAGCTCTGCACAAATGGACATGGCTGCCCAGAGTAAATGTGATTTGCAGAATTGTGGCTATACCCCTTCTGTAAACAGGTTACCTTAACAGCCCTCTCAGATACGTATCTTAGAAGATGTAATGGAGAAGCTATCAAATAATATTTTTAGGTAAGACAGATATACTCCAGTGAGAAATAACTATTTTTCAGAAAATTCTTGTCACATATACTGTTAACTCAAAGTGCCATCTCCTGAATTATTTGTATGAAAGTATTTATGGTGTATCGATGGGATTAACCTGTTGCGATACCACATGAAAAATTTGTGTCAAGCTCCTGGATTTTCTCTCCTTTAATCAGCACTGTCTGGAAATACAACAAGGGAGCATATTCTTTACTTGTCTATCTTGTGGTGTGTAACAGTATCTGACTGAAGAATGTTATTGGCTCTAAATGGCAATCTTGTTAGTTTTCCTCTGTCAGCAGAATGATGACATCAATAAAATTAGAGGCTACCATAATTGAGGGGAAGGGGATATTCTCACAGTTTAAACAGAGCATGGGAACAACAGCCCTTCCATCCATCAAAAAGCTAACATAAAATCTGGATATCTTGAATTAAACTTCTGTTTGCCTTTCATTTGTACACATTTTCTGGGGATCCTAACAGAGCTGTTGACTTTTCATTTTGTTTAATAAGTAAAGTTGATGTAGTAAAAAAGCAAAGTCTACAGCAATACCTTTGGAATGTTTCTTATTGAGCTGAGCATGCACAATAGACATTTCTGACAGATTGCTCCTTTTTAGGCCTCAGTTGGATGAACCAGTCCCATTGTATGAAGCTAAAGTTTCTATGGAAATAGTTCAGAAGAATCAAGCAAGAAAAAGACAAGTCATCCAATTCTGAAGCACAATTTCCTTGTTTCTAAGACTGTGAGAGACAGAGAAATGTAATGTATTTGAAAAGTAAATTGGTGTTCAGCTTCAAATATTTCTGTAAATAGTGTCTGAACGTATCGGGTAAAAGCTGTGAAGTTTTTGGTACTGATTCTTTTGGTTTCCCTGTATCAGATCTAACTGAATGATTCCATCATAAAAGCAGATCTGTCTGATTTTTCCTCTCCTGTTAATGTTGTAAGTAATATCCTAAGTTACAGAAAAAATATTTTGTCTGCTTATTCAGTTTCCCTTTTTGCATTTGATATTTTTCTTCCCTGTTTAAAAAGAGATAAAAACAGACTACTGAGAAGCTATTATTAAACAATGTAAAAAATGTAGTTGTAAAGCCAGCCAAATAGATTCTACCAGAAATTTTGCCCCAGATTCTCCAGGCAAGTGCAATTTTAACTTTTTTTTTCCAAATGGATTTGTTTTCAAGTTTATCGCATACATTTAGGATTTGAATTATTGTTCTATGACATTTTTATAACATCATACTTTTATATAGCAATTAAATTAAGATAGACAAATGTGAATGAAATAATACCCAGATAAAGAGGTCAGTCTTTCACATTAGTGGTCAGTTGATGTTAATATTCAATGCACTTTATTGCACTGACTTGTTCATTTTTATATAGTTAAAAGTAGAAAATGTAAAGTGGAAAAAAGAGAGGAAATGAAAGTTAAAATGTATTTACAAGTATGGAATTGGTTTAACAAAACTAGAAAAGTAATAGTACAATTACAAAGGTAAAAAACCCTGAGACTTCTAATTTCTAATACTATCAGTCTGAGTTTTTACTGTCCTCTGTATCATTTTTTGGTCTCACAGCGGGAGAGAAAAAACACATTTTGGAAATTGTTTAGATTAATTAGAATAAACTAAATCAATTTTATGCCAGAATAGTCATCTTGATATTTCTTCTATATCCTATCATTGCAGGAGTGCCATGACAGCTCCTGTGTCAGTGGAGCAAGTGAGGGTTAGGAGCACATGTATAACCCTAAAATCCTACATATAATATACTGATAGAAATAAATACCTTACCCTTTTAACTGTCATTTAGTCCCCCCCTACTTTCTCCACATCAACTTACGGTTGTTAAATTATTCATTCCCTTTCTATATGGTGTGTTAGCTTAAATACAGAATCTAAAACTACTTAGAGTTACCTTTCGCCAACATTTTCAAAATAGGTTCCTAAATCCATAATTAAGCATCTGAATAAAGGTACCTGATCATTAAGTGTTTGAGCTCTGAGCAGCTGTGATTCATCTGAGAAATCCCCTTCCACTAAAGATGATGAAAGCTCCTGAGGGGATTTGTCAGCCTCATGTAATCTGTAGTCAGTGGTGTTGCCATATGTGGATTTGGACACTTTCTTGCAGAAGTAACAGAGAGGGAGCCGTGCTAGTCTGTATACTATCAAAACAAAAAAGCAGTCAAGTAGCACTTTAAAGACTAGCAAAATAATTTATTAAGTGAGCTTTTGTGGGATAGACCCACTTCTTCAGACCATAGCCATACCAGAACAGACTCAATATCTAAGGCACAGAGAACCAAAAATATTAATCAAGGTTGACAAATCAAAAAAAAAATATCAAGGTGAGCAATCAGAGAGTGGGGGATGGGAAGTGGGGAGAAAGAACTGATTAGATTTCTGAGCTGCTACATCTCCATCTGCTCCCCATGAGGCTAGTTTAACTGCTTACTTCTCTTCTTTGTGTGGCAGCAGAGCCTTCTAAGAGCTGATAGGCAGAATAGAATCCCCTCTGGATATGCCATTAGCAGCTTTCATCAAGATGACACATGCTTTACTTTGGCCAAAGGAGTGGCACACTAAGTTGGGAGATGGTTGTATGTTTTTTGACATGCTGATAAAAATGTCTGCACGGGATCTACACCAACTCAATTCACAACAGTTGAATGACATCACTACTATCCTATAGTTTTGTAGATAAAACTTGCAGTGTGTCTACACACAAACTGTGTTTTGTAGACTGAAACTGTCAACAAAAAAGCTGTGTAGATTCTCCAGCTGGCCCTTTTGTTACCAGAGTGGATCAAAATATCTGTCTGCTTTTATGTACTATATAGACAAGATGTGTTGAAAGAAGTTTTGTTGGAACATCTTCCAACCATAACTTCTGTCGACAGGTGCTTCTAGTGTAGACTTAGCCAAGCTAGACTAATGTTAAGAAAATAACTTGTGTAACCAGAGTAACAGAGAGGTAGCCATGTTAGTCTGTACTCCAACAAACCAAAGCAGCAGAAATGTAGCACTTTAAAGACTAACAAAATGATTTATATGGTGATCTGATGAAGTGGGTCTGTCCCACGAAAGCTCATCACTGAATAAATCATTTTGTTAGTCTCTAAAGTGGTACATTTCTGCTGCTTTGGTTGGTTGTATAAGCAAAGACCAGTATGAAAGTGCCCTCCCTTTTTCAGACACAGGTAACAGGAGTGTTAGCAAAATAAAAGGAGTAATTATTCTACTGTACTTACTCTGTGCTTTTTATTAGGAGGAGGTTGGTAAGCAAGACATGTAATTCTTCTGCTGTACTCTGTGCTCACTAGGTCCTAACTGGAATATTGTGTCCATTACTGGGTGACACATTTCAGGAAAGATGTGGACAAATTGGGAAAAAGTCCTGAGAAGAGCAACAAGAGTTAATTAGGTCATGTTTTCTAGACCCGTTATGTGACAAGATTGAAAGAATTGGGTTTGTTTAGGCTTGAAAAGAGAAAACTGAGAGGGATCATAACATTTGTCAAGTATCTAAAAAAGCTGTTACAAGGAAGAGGGAGGAAAAAAAAATATTCCCATCAACCTCTGATGGTCAGACGAGCAACAATAGACTTAAATTGCAGCAAGAGAAGTTTAGGTTGGATATGAAGAGAAACTTCCCAGTTTTCAGAGTAATTAATCACAAATAAATTACCTAGGGAAGTTGTGAAATCATCATTGGAGATTTTTAAGAGCAGGTTCAACAAACACCTGGCAGGGATGGCCTAAGTCAGGGTTCAGCAACCCTTGGGATGTATGCTGAGAGTGCATGCAAGCTGATTTTCATCAGCTTAGGTGGCAGGAGCTCAGCTCACCTCTCCTCTCCCATGCAGCTGTGAACTTGCTCAAAGCCTTGCCACCTGTGGATTAATAAAAGACCATCTAATGCTACCAACCACCACCTAAACAGTGAAGCTCTGCATCTTTATTTATTAATGAAGCTGTTGTAAGTAGGACTATTAGTGACTTTTAAAAGTATCACCAGCACTTCATCTGTACAGAGGGGTCAAACTTTGGCATTCCGCCTCTGAAAGGTTGCTGAGCCCTGTGCTAGATCATCTTTTCTCTCTACCTTTGATAACAGTTCTTTTCTTTGATGCTTGATTCCTGAAGAGTACCTTCCTTCTTTCTAAAGCTTTACTGGGTTCACATTCCACCCATCTTCTCAGAAGCATTTGGAATTTTCCAGATTGCCTTGATCAGATAACAGCTCACAGAATCACAGGCACTTTCTCATGCTCCTCTACTAACATCATATATGCCATCATGTGCTAACAATGCCCAGATGCTTTGTATATTGGACGGACTTCTAACTCCCTTAGACAAAGGGTTAATGGGCACAAAACAGACATCACAACACTCCAGATCCACAAACCAGTTAGTCAGCATTTTAATGGAATGGGGCATTCTGTTAATGACTTAAGGGTATGCGTGTCACTGAAAAAAAATTTTTGCACCGCTATTCAAACAGCCCAGCTGGCTTTTCTATTCAAATTCAGCACATTAACACACGGTTTGAACCGGGATGGGAATTTTCACTATAGGGGCTTGTCTGCATACTTGGCTTAATCTAATTCTTGACCCCCACCCCTCCACTCTCTGATTTGCTCACCTTGATAGCTGTTGCTGTGAATGCCATGCTACCCATTTCATTTGCTCAGCAGAGAAACCTAGCAGTCTCCTGGCCATTGCTTCAAACCAGCCTCTGCCCTTCTATAAGGGTATGTGCAGGCTTCCAGTTTTGACATCACTCCTCCAGCACCCCCTGCAGGTCAGAGTCTAAAGTGATTCCAATTCGAAACTATCAAAACAAAAAGCAGTCAAGTAGCACTTTAAATACTAGCAAAATAGTTTATTAGGTGAGCTTTCGTGGGACAGACCCACTTCTTCAGACCATAGCCAGACCAGAACAGACCAGACTCAATATTTAAGGCACAGAGAACCAAAAACAGTAAGCAAGGAGGACAAATCAGAAAAAGATAATCAAGGGGAGCAAATCAGAGAGTGGAGGGGTAGAGGTGAAGAATTAGATTAAGCCAAGTGTTCAGACGAGCCCCTATAGTGACTCAGAAAGTTCCCGTCCCGGTTTAAACCATGTGTTAATGTGCCGAATTTGAATATAAAAGCCAGCTCGGCTGTTTCCCTTTGAAGAACGGTGCCAAAGCTCACCTAACAAACTATTTTGCTAGTCTTTAAAGTACTACTTGACTGCTTTTTGTTTTGATAGTGTATAGACTAGCACGGCTCCCTCTCTGTTACAATTCGAAACTGCACGTCTTGTCCCCTGAAAATAATTCTGTTTATATTGCACCCCTTTGTGAATACCATTTGCAGTGGAAGCAAAGAGTTCCCGCACCCTGAGCGGGACCTGAGTGATGTGAAATACAGGAGGTGTGGTAATAAGGGGACTGCGGGTAGAGTTTTAGTAGGCGCGCATAAAGCCCAGACGGGCGAGTACTGTACAACTGTGCATAAGGGGTGCGTACGCTTCTGGTGGGCTGCGCGTGCAGCTGGCAGGGAGGCGGAGCGGGGCGGGGCAGATTCGCTGGAGGACAGGGGACAAGGTGCCCCCGCCCCTGCCAGCTGCGTGCACGACACGGCAGAAGCTCCCGCCAATCGTGCCCCCGCCTGGTGACACTGCCGGCGGTGCAAGGCCGCGGGCGGAGGGGAGCGTCCCGGCAGCAGCCGCCGCGCAGGCCCGGCCAGGGGCGGGGCTCGCCGCTTTGCGCGCCAGAATTGCAAGCGGGAGCCCGGCTCAGCCATGTGCGCTGCGGTGCCCGGCTACTCGCCCGGCTTCAAGAGGCCGCCCGAGACGCTGCGGCTGAAACGGAGAAGGGCCCGGAGGAGCGAGGCCGCCTCGCCGCTCTGTCCCCGGGCGGACACGGCCCTCGCCCCGCGCCCTTTCCCCAGGCCCGGGCGCCGCAACCCCTTCTCCAGCCTGGACAACGCGCCCCGGCCCGCGGGCCCCCCAGAGTTCCAGGAGCAGCGACCCCCGCCGGGCAGCCAGGGCCCCCGACCCGCCCTCTGGCAGGTACGGAGTCGCCCGCGCTCAAGGGCCCCCGCCCGCCGGGGCTTGGCTGGGCGGGCTGGGCCGGGTTGGCGGGTCGCGCTAGCGGAGCTGGGGAGCGCTGGTGGGGCGTGGCTGGGGCTCAGGAGACGGGGCTCTGGGCCGGCTCTGCCACCACGGGCTGATAGGGGACCGCTGGTCGCTGCCCCCTGCTGGGCCCGAGTTCCCCTCGCTGGGGTGGGGGAGGCTGACAAAGCACTTGGCCGGGTCTGCACTGTTGCTGTTGAACCTCTCTAATCTGGCGGGCCCTGGTCCAGCAACATCCTTAATCCGGCATGAAAAATCGCCTGGGTGACTGCATGTCGGGGGTGTGGCCAAGTTTCCTAGGGTCCCATAAAGTTTGTTTAAAGCTTCTAGTCCTGGCAAGGGCTGGTTTGCTTTGTTAGAATGCAGGCTAACAGGACTACCTCCCTGTTGTTGTTTCCTGCTGTTATTTAGTTGTAATTTACCCCTACCTGCCTTCTAAAAGCCCAGGAACCAGTGGAAGTGTTGGTAATGTGTCAGACAGTATTAATTTCCCACAATGGGGCAAATTCTCTCATTTGGCACCAGTTAAACTATGAGAGGTTTAATCTGTAGATGACTCTGGGGGCTGGGTTAGCTGACTCCTAGTGTACCCCCCACTGTCTCCCTCCCCCAGGCTGCCAGGTCTGTAAAGTTGTCTTGTGGATGCTTGGGCTGGAGCGCAGGTTCATGAAACCTGCTTTGGGGAGGGTATCGCAGAACCTGAGCTCTAGTCTAAGTCCGATACACCAATCCTGCCTGCTTGAATTAGCTAACACATGGCTTTGCCGCTGGTATTTTATGGGGGTGTAGCTGCACCATTGGAGCTCTGCTGACTTAAAGAGCTAGGAATTATCGATAGCTTTAGAGTTGACTGAAATATCTTTATTGCTTGTAAAAATGTCTTAAGCTTTTCAGTGTAGTTGGAACGAGTTTAGAATCAGTAGAGGTGATTTCAGAGGAAAAGCTAACTTAGAACAAGGTGCTGGTACTACTGATCTAAATCTAGTTCAAACGAGATAACTGGAGGGGAAACAATTGCATCAATGTCCAGTAAATTCTTCAAAATGCATAGAATGAATCTCTTTAAACTTTGGATACATCCATTTGAAACTGAGGAACAGGTTCAGACAGCTGCTACAGAACAACGGATGGCCAAATGGACCTAGATGGTAGTCTGAAACTCTGCGTGCTCATGATTGCTTTGTGCTTCAAGCTGACAACTCTGCATTGCCACCGTTTTCATATATCTATAGATATAATTGTTTCAGTAGTACTGAAATGTGAGTGGGCAGGTACAACTTCCTCTAGAAAATACCAAACCAAAATGTATGCAGGCATTCTGATCAGTATTATGAATGCATATATTATGCCCATTATGGTTTTAATTTTTATAGGATCCTAAATTAATAACTGACTTGTGTAATCAGAGTTTGAATATGTAACTAAAACTAAATGTAAGATAATATATATTAACAAAACAGTTTTTAAAATAGAAAATGTCTTAAACCAAGACTGAGTTTCTTCCTGGAGCAGTAAATACTCTGATTTGGTCTAGGAAAGGCTGCCCCAGTAAATAGCATGCCATGCCCTCCCATGTTGGAATTTTCTTTTGGCTTCTCATTGGAGTGGGGTGGAAAACTGAGTTGAATGGTAGTTGGGACCTAAAAAGCACCTTGTCTTGGCCCTGTTCTTCCCCTCCCCCTTCAAAAAGAAGGGGGGAGGTAGAAAACTCCTGGACAAAAAGTTCTCAACAACTTTAAATCCACAGTGAGAGAGCACAACATATCCCTGCACCAAATGAAATCCCAGAAAGGGAGAGAACTGTTTCTGTTGGAGTTAACGCTCTGTCCTGGTGTCATGTTAGATTAGAGTTTGCCAAGCCAATTCTCCACTCCTGCCTTGCCACCCTGATAGGCTCTATTACAAGTAATGGTGGGGAAGGTGTCTAGTGGAGTAACTTATTTTGTAAACTATTTAGAAGGCCTTTTTAAAGTTTTTAGTCAATGTAGAAATAAAGCCACTTTAAATACAATTTAAGAAAAGCTTTTTCTTAGAAACAGGTTCCACTGGCTTATCTGTTGAGGGTGGGTGGATGAGGGGTTGTACAAAAGTATTGTACTTCCCTGTATAAAACAATTCAAGGAACAACAGGAAAATTTGCAGGTTGCTCTCATTTAGTATGTTCCATACTATACTAATACAGAGAGAGAGAGTGAGATGTGTGTTCAGTAGTTCAGTTTTTATGATTCTCAACCTACTTAGCTGAAGATCACGACTCAGAACCCAAACTTTCCAATGCATTTGGAATACAATTTAAGATCATCACTAAATTTACAGTTGTACATCTGCAAAATGTCTTTAAATTGTTGCCATGAGGGTGAAGTATGTTCTATTTGTGACAGTCAGTTTTAAATCTCTAGAAATTGTACTTATAGATGAGTCTTAAAATGAAGTTGTTTGTAACTCAACTTGTGTTGAGGTAGGTAGGTAGCCGAGTTAGTCTGTATCTTCAAAAACAAGAAGTCCTGCGGCACCTTATAGACTAACAAATATTTTGGAGTATAAGCTTTTGTGGGCAAGGGTCTGTACTTTAGAGTAAACTGATATCTCTCTTCCTTTCAGTTTTTAGATCCTGCTCAAGAAAATAAATCTGCTTGGAAAGAAGAGTGCCCTGAAAGAGCAGGTGTTACCACATTATCCAATGTAGGAATCCATAAGTATTACTTTGTGTGGTGTTTAGAATTTCATCACACACAAAAAGCTTAAATTTGCCTTTTTTTGTAGCTTGGTGTTTAGTGTCACCTAGATATTACTAAAATGTTACAATTGTAGCATGTTTTCTTAGAATGGCTTGAAGTTCAGTGTTAAACTGACATCAACTTATAATCACATTTTAGTATGAAATCTTTAATACAGTAAACCCCTGATATATGCAATTTTGACTCGTGCTTAACTTGCTTTAACAGTCAAAATCTAGATTTCAGCCACCTTTTATCAGGAGTTAGGAGAGTACTTTCTCTAAGGGGACAGTTATCCCTTCCTGCCTAAAATAGTGGTTCTCAAAGTTTGGCAGCCCAAGAATCCCCATTTTGATTTAAAATTGTTTCACTGACTCCCAAGCCAGCTTCTAATATCCATCAGGTGGTGCTGAACCCCTGCTCAGCCCAAGGCCACAACCCTCTGTAACCCTCTCCCCTCCAGATCCCAGTCTGCCCCCATCCCTCCTCTTCCCCACCTTTTTCCACCCCCTCTCCGAGGGTGCCCCATCCCTGCTCCTGCTCCCTCCCAACAGCACCTTCTACACTCCTCTGAATAGCTGTTCTATACTGTGTAGGGTGCACTAGAAGGGGAGACGAGGAGTTAATGAGTGGACTTGGAGACCCCAGTGTGAGAACCCCTGACTTAAAGGAATCATTGCACCTCCTGTGAAGCATTTTTGTACTTTCCAGTCACCAATAATGGTGACTGGCTTAGATGGACTACTGGTTTGATCTCGCACAGAATTCATATCTTAAGTTTGATTTTCATGATTTTTTTTTAAAAAACAAACACACACATTGTCAAGTATCTTAAAGTGTTAGTAAAAAAAACTTTGTTTTTATTTGGATGAAAAACTTCTCCAGTTTATAATCCAAACGCTGCTGTATAGAGTGAGTCTGTAAGAGCTGGAAAGAGACTGTGACTGAAGTTAACCTATTTTAATTGGTGTAAATTGAAATACAAAGAACATTTTTTCTCAAATGATAAATGTTTACGGTTTAAGGAATTTTTAAACCGTGAGGAACAACTTAACTTTCACATGTGTGTTCCTCTGCAGTGACTGAATACTGTTTACTGTGATAGCAACCACTGTGTAAGGTATGCTTCTGTTCAGTGCAATAAAAGTAAAGGGTTTTGTTTTTGCAAGGTCTTCCATGCTTTCTTTGCTTCAGCTACTGTACTTCAGAGCTCAGATAGTAGAAAAATTCCTAGATTCCTGTTGGTGATCCATCGATTCCTGTATCTTTCCTTGCCAGTATCAGGTGCATTAAATGAAAGTGCAAGGGACCCCATAGTGGCCAGTTACAAAACATCTTTTTCCCAGAGAAAGAAAATTCCCCAACCCTTGTCAGTGGTTGACTTATACCTTGAACCATAAGTGTCTGTGTTCTTCCTGATAATATGGGCTGATACAGTTCTTAGATGAAAATTATTTTTCTTGTGTTTTGACTTGACATTATTTCTATCTTGTAAGGACCTTCACTTACCTGTTTCCGTACCTGATGTTTCCTCCTCACCAAGCACAGAATTTCCTGCAGACTGGAGTATTAAAACTCGAGTTCTGTTCACTTCTTCCCAACCTTTTACTTGGGCAGAGCATTTAAAGGCACAAGAAGAGGCTCAGGGATTTGCCCAGCACTGTAGAGCAACATCAGTCAATTTCCCACAAAGCATACAGGTAATAATCATTCTTTATTGAGCAATTGGTGTAACAACTGTAAGGCTGTGAAATTAAGGCTTAGACTTGCAGCTGGGTGTACACTACAAACAGACTGGTACAGTTCATTAGGTTCTTGTCTACACTTGGCTGAATTGGGACTGTTGACTAATATAGACATGGTCTTATGGTTCTATTTAAAATAAATGTTTGAAGTGCTGGAAAGGCAGACTGCCCAGCTCTCTGAGAATTAAGATATTAACTGTCTTACGAGACACTGTCTTTGGAATCTAGGAACCAAAGCTGTCCACAGAACTCCGCTGTGCATTCCAGCAAAGTCTTATTTATTGGCTTCACCCTTCACTGCCGTGGCTACAACTATTCCCTCGTATTGGAGCAGATAGGAAAATAGCTGGAAAGACTAGTCTTTGGTCACGTGATGAAGCCCTGCAACAAGTTCTAATGAACGAGTGGTAAGTTGAACTCAAGCGTGTTTGGATTTGATAAATCCAAATACTTGGATTATTTTAATTATGTATTTGTTGTTGTTTCTGCAGAAAACATTTTTTCACCAAGAATATTTATTTTTATGAGAATCTTTGTGTGTTCCCCTCTGTGGAGTGTGTGGCATCCCTTCTGTTGAGCTACAGAACTGCCTCAAAGCAGTGCCCATTGAGGGCGCACAGGAAGCCTAACACAACAGTGACATCACTCTTGCCCTAAATAAGGGATGGGGCATGCAGCCCTCAGTGCCTCCATTTCTTTGCCATCACTGCAGAACACAAACAGATCTTGCTTATGCCCTCAGATTAAGGGAAGATCTAGCCTCTCTTACAAGAAAATAAGATGATCCCCCCCCCCCCCCACAGTAAGGTTGGGGGTCCATAGAGCAGGGTCACTCTTAGACTCCCTGGTGCCAAGGGCAGAAAGCTGAAGCCCCACCAAATGGAGCTGGATTCTGGGGCCTTGTCATCTGATGCTGAAGCTGAACTTAACTTTATGTGGATCCCTAGACAGCTGTTCTCTTCCTACCTTCTAACACGAGCTCTAGCTTTTATGTGCAGAAAACCAGTTGTTGAAATGGTACGCTCTGGGGTTTTTATAGCATGTTGTGGGGTCCTCAGAAGGAAGAAGGTTGAGACCCTCTGGTTGCATAAGCCTAACTTGTCGTTATCTCAAGAGCCCTTGGTCCCTTTTAAGAATCCTGTCAGGACCAGTGCTCCATAAGAGTTCTGAGAGTTGGAACATCTATCTCCAAGTCATGTTTGGTGTTGTCTGTGTTTCAACAAAGATTGACTTGAAGATCCACTTTTCAGTTTCTTGCACCTACATACCGAGAGAGACATAGAAAGAGACATTTGTGTCCACATTCATTTAGCTTTTCAGTGTCTGCGGCCTGATGCACTGGCTCTGTTGGAGATACCTAGATCAGCCTCCATGCTGAGGATCTCTGATGCAGAATGCAAGACTCACGTTGACAGCCCAGCCTCTCTGCTGCCTTCTATCGTGGGCCAACATGGACTCTAGCAAATTGGGGCTGTCTCTGAAAGCGTCGGTAGTCTTGGCAATGACCTAAGAACTAGCCATGTAACAGCCTGCTCCTCAGGCAGCACAGTTAGAGCTGGAGTCAGTGTCAGAGGTATCATCTGCTGCAGACACCTGTCCTTGCAGGTGCTTGTCAGGGAAAGAGAATAGAAGAGGAAGCTCCTCTCACAAGAGGGACATTGCTCTTCATACCCTTCAACCCACAAGGGCCTTGGAGATGATCTGCACTAGCCTTACGTATTCTCCACAACTCTCTGGAACTAGGCATCTTTGGCACCCATTAACTTGGGCTCGTCTCTAGTTCGGGTATCTCTTCTTCAATCTGTGTGTGCCGCAGGATTCCTTTGTCAAGTCCCTAGCCCAACCCCATTGGGTGCTTTTCTACTGCATGATCAGTTCTTGTACAGAAATTTCCAGGCCTTCATTTAGGGTTACCTTAAGGTAACTTTGACCCTCTTAGAGATGAGCACTGAGGATCAGCCACTTTAACCTTAGAACCACACTCCTCAGCCATCAGCTCAGATCCAGCCTGTGCATATGGATCTCCTGCTAGGTGTTGTTTTGTCTCATGACCATACATGCAAAACTCCAAAGCAAGCGTCTGCTAGAGGTTTGTATGGTATTCTTATCACCCTCAGGAGTGCTTTAGTCTCACTTGGCACTGATTCAGCCTAGGGATGTTAGTATTGAACTGGTAAGCCTCACCCTAAATGGATGAGGCTCCACAGTTAACCAGTGCAAGATGGAGGAGCCCTGCCATTGGCAGTCGTTGCTCCAGCCCCACATGGCCCGCCAGGAATGGGTGGCGCTAGAGCAGCCTCTCTTGCAGCAGGCCCGGGCATGCCAGGGGCAGAGGCGTTCCAGCCTGGCCTCCCCCTCCACCCATTTACTTGGTTAAATGCTTAAACTTAATATATGACTGGTTAACTAATTCAAATGGGGTTTTAGATCCTTAATTCAGCCTTTTGAAATGGTACAAGATCTCTCAGATCTACAGCAGCGTCTGTCTGTATGAGGAATGGGATGCAATTCCTTCAGAGGAGCAGTTCCCAACCTTTTCCAGATGGGGACCCATTTGGACAATTCAGGAAGACTTGGTGACCCAAGGTGATTCACAAACGGGGTGTGGGGAGTGGTGTGGAGGCAGTGCCATAACTACCTAATTTTGCACCCGAGGCAAGAATATAAAATTGTCTCCATGTTTATGTATTCATAGTAGTTATTTCATAGAAAAGGGGAAATAAATTAACAAAATAACACTACATTTACTCTAGTTACACAGAGTTGTGGTAGAAAGACACACACTCATCCCCAAACTGCTCCCCCCAGCTTAAACACCACAATCACAGGTGGTGGGGGGGGTCACATTGAGGGGTTAGGAGTCACTCAAGGCCTGCGGGGGGGCTTAGGGAGTCACACTCAAGGGCTAGGAGAGTCACAGTCAGGCTGGAAGGGGGCTAGAGGGGGCTGGGGAACCATAGTCGGGCTAGGAGTCACTCTCAGGCTGGAGGGTGTGAGGGGAGACACAGGGACCCTTGCGGCTGGAAGCTGGCTGGGGTGTGGAGCCCTAGCTGCCAGCACCAGCTCTGGGAGCCCCAGCTGGTACAGGAGCAGCCCCCATCCCTGTGGCTAGAAGCCAGCTGGGGCAGAGCCATGGCTGGCAGTGCCATCTGGGAGGACCCCACTTCCTGCAGAGGCTAGAAGCCAGGGAGCTGATCAGCTCTGCCCTCCCTCCCAACCTTGGACCCAGGCCCCTGCCTTACCTGAGCAGGGTGCTGCTCCTCAGGTATGCAGTTCCCTGTCCTGCAGCTGAGATGGCTCTCAATTTAATTGCTTGGCTTAACTGCGTGACAGCTGTTAATCCAATTAAGAAGTTGAGAACCACTTCAGGAGTGTGACTGGCTTCTCAAGAGTCACGTGTGGAGCTGCCCAGCCCTGCCAGTGTCCCTTTCGAAATGTAATCGCAACCCATGTGTGGGTGCCGACCCCTAGGTTGGGAAGCCCCTGCTTCAGAGCAGTCGCCGGATCATAGCACACTAGAACTGGGGGGGACCTCAAGAGGTCATCAGGTCCTGTCCCCGTGGCAGGACCAACTACCATCTAGATCACGGGTGTGAAAAGTGAGGGTTGCCCCCACGTGGGGGGGGGGGGGGGGAGTGTGACGTTATCGGGGCACAGCAGAGTCCCGCTCCCTACAGCTGCCAAGTCATTAACAGGACAACACCTGCCCCTGCTGCCTCCTCCCGGCTGGCACTGGACCCTGCTCCTGCCCTGTGCGCAGACAAAGCCTGGCAGTTCTAGACTGTCTTCTGTGCCTTAAGCTTCAGCCCTAACGGGCCCTCTGACAGCAGTACCCAGTCTCTGAGTTGCCCTTAACAGAGCAGTGATCTTCTCACACCCTATGATCTTGTTTCCTCAAGGGCATGTTGACCACTTTTAGGGAGCCCCACCCATTGTGGGAGCTCAGTCTTGTCTAACAAAGCTAATGGGGACCTCCTGTTGAGCCACTGGTGCAAAGGTGGCCGACTATTTTTTTTTTTTTTTGTTGGGGCCAGGGACACTCCAAGAATTAAGTGGTCGAGGGCTGCACTTTTCCAGGCTATTAATAGAGGAGGTGTGGGGTCTGGGATGGAGGTTGGGTGTAGAAAGGAGCTTGGGGTAGGAGACTGGGATGAAGGAGGGAGTATAGAATCTGGGTGAAGGACGGGATGGTGATCTGGGGAAGGGGACAGGAGGGCAGGAGAAGATTCTGAAGGAGGGACGTAGAAGGGGTTGCAGAGTCTGGGGTGGGGCTGTGCCCTGTTGAAGGAGTGCAGGGGGGGCAGGGATTTGGGTTGTGATGAGGGGAGTAGAGGATTGGGGTGCAGGAGTGGGGGTGCAGAGAACTTGGATTACATCCAGTATGGCTGCAGGGGGGTTGCAGAGAGTTTGTGGGGTAGATGTGCAGGAGGGGGGAACAGTGGGTTGAGGGGGAGGCAGGCACTGGGCCACTAAAGACACAGGCTGTGTCTGGGAGGTGCAGCACGTTCCTCAGCCAGGGTCCCTGCCTGTCCTGGTGCTGCAGGCTGCACAGAGCAGCCATCTGTTCTCAGCCATGTGCTGCTACTCAATGCTGCAAGCCTGGGGGATGGTATTTAGCACACTGCCTGTCCTGCAAACAGGCAGCTCCCATGGGCTGGAAACCAGCCTGTGGAAGCTGGGAGATTGTGCTGAGGGCAGAGGCAGCTTGTGAAGCATTTCCCTCCTTCCCTGCAGGCTTGCAGCATTCAGAGATGCACATCTCAGTGGGAGACAGGGCAGGCAGGAAACCTGCACCAGGCTCTGGCAGCTTGGCAGACCAGCTCTGGTTTCTTGGCAAGCCAGATTTTGCCCACTCCCTGCTCTGGTGTAAGGCTCTTGACCATCTGTTGGTCAAATTAGCCTTTCTGACAGCAGATACAATTGACAGGAGGGTTAGTGAGATTAGTGCTTTGAACACCAAACCTTTACACTGTGGTCTGCAAAGGCAAGGGTGCCATTAGGCCCATCGCAGCTTCATGTCTAAGGTTGTCCTAGGTTCCCATCTATTTATGTTTTTCCTTCCCTGTGGTGTTCATAACCGACTCCATTCCTACCCAGGGGAACTCATCTCGTACCCTTTATGTAAAGAGGGTGCTCTTTTCTCATCTGGACAAGACCCTGGTCTTTAGTAAATCTAACAGGTTTTTATAGTGTAATGGAGAGATGTTGAAGAGAGACCCTTACCAAACAAACTCTCACTGGTTAGAGATGTATAGATAATGTTATATCATGGTTGTTATAATGTTATGTCATAGTGCCTCCTGGTTTAAAGACCTACTCCATGAGAGCAACCACAGCATCAGTAGCAAGCATTAGGAAAGTTTCCCACAGTGAAGATATGCATGGGAGTGACTTGCAGTTTGATGTATTTTCTCCTTGGATGTAGCATTGTACTCTGATGCCTCGTTTGCAAGAGCATTGCTACAGTCTTTTTTTTAGTTAAACACTCCTCTTCTGTTGTCCTGATGTGGCATTGCTTGCTAATCTTCCACAGAGGGAATGCATAGAGACTTTCGAAGAACAAAGTTCACTTACCAATAACTATTCTGTCTTTTAAGTTTCTTTGGTATTTGCTCTAACACCCCTCCGCATTCCTCTTTACCTTGCAATTCTAAGTAACACCCTTCCTTCCTGAGAAACTGAGGCAGATGGGGATTGCGTTCCCTTGAGTAGACTAGGGAGATGACAATCCTTGTGAGATTTCTCATTGTCCCTCTCTGTGAACCTAACTACCAACTTCCTTTGATATTTTATTGGTCAACCTCCGTTAGTGAGAGAGACAAGCTTTCCATCTTATAAAGAGCTCTACCGCAGTTCTGAGAAACTTACTGTCACAGCTGGATCAAAGGTGGAAAGATAACACACGTTTCAGGGTGCCATTCAAGGTGAAGAGGTTAGTTTCACCAACAGAAGTTGATCTAATAAAAGATACTTGACCCACTTTGTATCACTAATAGCCTAGGGTTTACATGGATACGCCACTATGTATAGTTCTGCCAAGGCAGTTTCACAAGTAGACACCAGGGACACCATATTCTACAAGTTTAAATACAGAGGCAACTCTTGAATGATGGCTACCATAGTAGAATCCATATTTTCCAAGCTAGTGAGGATTGAGGTGGTCTTAAAAGTGAACATCTCAAAATGACAATAGGTACAATGCATAAATCTGTAGCACGGTGCATCATTTCTTGGCCTTAAAACCACTGAAGAGCAAGTTACAATGCACTGAAATGTGATGGGATATTGACTTGTTCTTCATGGACACCACTTTCATTAGTGCGTTTTTTGTACCCTCTGTCCTCTCTTTACTCTCAACTGGCAAAAGCTGTGTTTCATAAAACTGATCATTTGTAAAGTTGATGATTTTTGTAAAATTTGAAGGCCTACTGTAGTAAAGAGAAGTTACTCACCTGTAGTAACGATGGTTCTTCGAGATGTGTTCCCATGGGTGCTCCACAATAGGTGTCGGGCTCGCCCGGCGCCGCAGATTGGAATTCTTCTAGCAGTTTCTATTGGATCGCGCATGCGCCGACGCGCGCCCCCCCCCCCCCGTGCGCACCCGGCCATGTGCACAATCCGGTCCCTGCCAATTCCTTGACCAACCGCCTCGGATGCTCCTGAAAAACACCAGACAGAGATCCGAAGCGGGGAGGATGGGCGGGTGGTGGAGCACCCACGGGGACACATCTCAAAGAACCATCGTTACTACAGGTGAGTAACTTCTCTTTCTTCTTCGAGTGGTCCCCGTGGGTGCTCCACAATAGGTGACTACCCAGCAGTAACCCAAGTAAGGAGGTGGGTAATCGATTCATGTGCAGCTTGCCCCCGAGAGGACTGCTGTCGACAGACAGGTATCCTCCTCGAATACCCGATGTAGGGCATAGTGCTTGGCAAAGGTGTTGTAGGATGACTAGGTCACCGCTCTACAGATGTCTTTTAACGCGATGCCCTTGAAGAAGGCTGTTAACGCCGCCACCGCCCTGGTGGAGTGAGCCCTAGGCGGGGCCAGCAAAGGGGTCTTTCGAAGCTTGTAGCACGTGTTTATACAGGACACAATGTGCTTTGAAATTCTCTGTGAAGAGAGGCCTTCTCCTTTTGACCTGGGAGCGAGAGACACTAGGAGCCTGTCCGTTTTCCGGAAGGACTTAGTTCTGTCTATGTAAAAGGCCAATGCCCTTCTCACGTCTAGGAGATGTAGGCCCGCCTCCTTGCTGGAGCTGTGAGGCTTCGGGTAAAACGAGGGTAAAACTATTGGTTCATTAAGATGGAACTCCGAGGAAACTTTTGGAACGAAGGCTGGGTGTAACCATAAGGTTACCACCTCCTTTGAGAATACTGTGCAGGGCAGCGTTGCCGTCACTGCTGCGAGCTCGCTCACCCTGCGGGCTGACGTAATCGCAAGGAGGAAGGTTGTTTTCATCGTAAGGAGTTGGAGGGGTACCGTGGCTAATGGTTCGAAGGGTGGCCCCGATAGCATGCTGAGCACCAAGTCCAAATTCCACGATGGCGGAAGCGGTTTTCGAAGGAGGGTAAAGGTTTACCAGCCCCTTTGAGAACCTTGTGATGATAGGGTGGGCGAATACAGTGGGCCCTTCCTCTGTATGCCGAAAAGCTGATATAGCAGCGAGGTGGACCTTTAGAGAGGATAGAGAAAGCCCATCTCGTTTGAGGTTCAATAGGTATTCTAGTATTACAGTTATAGGAACGTCAGGGGGAGCTAACTGCTTGGCGGAACACCAGGCTGTAAATCGAGTCCATTTCTGTTCATAAGTCCTCCTGGTGGAGGTCCTTCGGCTAAACTCCAGGACGTGTTGTACTCCCTCCATACACGTGCTCTCTAAGGCGCTGAGCCATGGATTAACCATGCTTGTAGGCGCAGACCCTGAGGGTGCGGGTGCACTATGGACCCCTGAGCCTGTGTGAGTAAGTCTGGCGCCACCGGTAGGGGAAGTGGTGGGCGATCCGACATGCGCAGAAGCAAGGGAAACCATTGCTGCCGGTCCCAAGTTGGGACTAGGAGTATCATGCGAGCTCTCTCCCTTCTGGCTTTCTGCAGAACCTTGTGGATAAGCGTTGTGGGGGGGGAAATGTATAGAGTAGAGGGCCCTTCCATGAAATCATGAATGTGTCCCCCAGGGACCCCCGCCCTATTCCTGCTCTGGAGCAGTACTGGGGACACTTCTTGTTGTACTGGGTGGCAAACAAATCGACTTGGGGAAACCCCCATGTTCGAAATATGCGCCGTAGCAGGTCGGAGCAGATCTGCCATTCGTGCGTGAGTGCAAAGCGCCTGCTCAGCTGATCTGCCTTCACGTTGTGAGCGCCCGGCAAGTACGAGGCTTTCAACGTTATGTTGTTGGCAATGCACCAGTTCCACAATCGGACTGCTTCTGCACATAACGCACGGGATCGTGCTCCTCCTTGTCGATTGATGTAGAACATAGTGGAGGTATTGTCGGTATTGAGCCCGACTACTTTGCCATGCAGGTAATCTCGAAAGTGTCTGCATGTGTTGAACACTGCTCTGAGCTCCAGTATGTTTATGTGCAGTGTCTGTTCTGCAGGGGACCGTAGCCCTTGCATCACCTTGCTGCCAATGTGCGCTCCCCATCCTATGTGGGAGGCGTCGGTAGTAAGAAAGATAGAAATTTGTGGTTGGTGAAAAGGCACCCCCACTAGCAGATTCTTGGGATTTTCCCACCACCCTAGGGATCTGCACACCTCCGTCGTGGGTGACACTACCCTGTGGACAGTGTGGGATGCCAGTTTGTAAACACTCGCCAGCCAATACTGCAGGCTTCACATGTGTAACCTGGCATTCTGTACCACAAACGTCGCTGCTGCCATGTGCCCCAACAGCTGCCAGCACGTTAGGACCGGCACCGTGGGGCTGTACGTCATGACTTGCACCAGGGAGTTGATGGCACGGAAGTGGGTGTCGGGCAGGTATACTCTTGCTGTGATAGAGTTTGTGTGTGCCCCTATGAACTCTATATCTTGTGTGGGTTTGGTCTTTGACTTTGCGAGGTTGATAACTAGGCCTAGCGAAGTAAACGTGTTCGCGGTGACGCGTATCGTGCGTAAGACCTCTGCCTTTGAGGCCCCTTTCAGCAGACAGTCATCCAGATATGGGAAAATAAACACCCCCTGTCTCTGCAGGTAGGCTGATACCACTGCCAGGGTTTTGGTAAAGACTCTGGGTGCTGAGGATAGGCTGAACGGAAGAACCTTGTACTGGAACTGTTCCCCGCCGACCGTGAAGCGGGGGAAGCGTCTGTGTGCCGGGTGGATTGTTATATGAAAGTCAGCATCTTGTAAGTCGAGTGCTGCAAACCAGTCTCCATCGTCCAGTGCCATAAGTATGGACGCAACTGTGATCATCTGAAAGCATTGCTTGCGCAAGTAACGGTTGAGGCCCCGTAGATCCAAGATCGGCCTCCTGTTTTCTTCTCTGTTAGGAAGTAGCGTGAATAAAAACCTTTCCCTTGGAATTGTTCTGGCACTCTTTCCACCGCCCCTATGAACATGAGGTGATCTACCTCCTGCTTGAGCCTTGCCTCGTGGGCGGTGTCCCTGAGATGAGGCCTGGCGGGAGGCTTCATTGGTGGAAGTGACTGGAAAGGGATCGTGTAACCTGTGGCTATAATTTCTAGCACCCATTTGTCTGTGGTGATCTTTTGCTATTGGGAGTGGAACGGTTTGAGGCGATGATGGAACATGAGATGAGTGGCATTGAGCGATGGTGTTGATAGTGCAGCCCCTGACATACCCGTCAAACTTGCTGTCTCTGGGCCTGCCCCAAGGATGTACGGCTTTGTTGAGAACGTCGCCTGGGAGTCCTGTATTGCTGCTGCTGTTGATGGCGCCCTTGGTTGTAGCCTTGCTGATATTGAGCACGCTGTGGTTGGTAAGTGTAGCGTCTTTGCTGAGGATAAAATTTCTTCTTCTTGTATGGGGGAGTATAAATACCCAAGGTCCTAAGTGTGGCCCTCGAGTCTTTGCTGGAGTGGAGGACCGAGTTGAATGAGTCCGCAAACAGCTTTTGCTTATCAAAGGGAAGATCCACGATCTTCGCCTGCAGGTCCCTGGGGATACCAGACGTCTGGAGCCAGGATTCCCTACGCATTACCACTGCTGCAGCTGTTGAACGTGCCTCTGTGTCCACCGCATCCAGGGCAATCCGGACTCCCGTCCGCGATGCCGCATAGCCCTCTTGGACTATCGCCTTTAACACCGGCTTCTTGTCCTCCGGGAGTGAATCCATGAGGGGAGTGAGTCTAGAGTAATTGTCAAAGTTGTGGTTTGGTAGATGTGCCGCGTAATTTGCCATTCTCAATGATGGGGTAGAGGAGGAATATACCTTCCTGCCAAACAGCTCTAGCTTCTTAGCATCTTTATCCGACTCCCCCAACTTGTACTGAGACGTCTTCGGCTCTGCTGGGACAATTCGACCACCAAAGAATTTGGTTGTGGGTGACTAAAGAGGAACTCCATGCTCTTGGCTGGGACGAAGTACTTCTTATCCGCTCTCTTGTTTGTAGGCGGAATAGAGGCCGGGGTCTGCCATATGTTAGTGGCTGACTCCATAATGGCTTCGTCCAGCGGGATAGCGATTTTAGATGAAGCCAGGGGTCTCAAATTTTTCACGAGTTCATGATGCTTCTCCTGCACCTCTGCTATTTGAATGTCCTGTGTGAAAGCTACTCTTTTGAACAGCTCCTGGAATTGTTTAAGGTCATCCGGGGGGGTAACATCCCCGGGGGCCATGGCCTCATCTGGGGAGGATGAGGAGGAACCACTGGGGTACACCTCCCTCAAATCCTCTGGCTCCCGAGTTCGGTGATATACTTGCTCCCTGGAGGACTGTGAAGGGAAGTCTCGGGATTCTGGACCTAATTCCCCCTGAAACAACTGTGTTCCTGTCCCAGAGCGAGAGTGTACACGGGAGTATTGACGAGTAGCAGGGGAGGACCTGCCCTTGGATTTAGACCTGCGGTGTCTGTGTTCAGCATGATGAGGACGACCATAGCAGCATGGGCAAGGGCCCGGTGATGGAGACCTGGACCACAATCGGGGAGTGTACCCATGATGTCTGGGAGAGTGGGACCTCTGCGACGACATAGATAGTACTCAAGGGGATCCATGCCCAGAAATGGTGAAGGTGGGCGCCGCCCCTTCCTGTGCTGGGGATCTCGGCCCCGTTGTCGGTGCTGCGCTCGGCACGGTCAGCAGCGGTGCCGCACAGGTAACTTCCTCCGGCGCCGATATGCTCCGTGCCAGGTGCCCCTGTGCCGTCAGGGCCGGTGCCACATGCGTCGGCGCCACCTATTCCAGCGCTTGCCTCGCTGGCGCTCGCGGCGCCTTCCGTGCCGCCTGTTGTGTAATCAGAGGCTCAGCCTCTGCCACGTGTGCTGCTGCTTTCATGAGCTCACAGCTGGGGGCTTTGCGTTCCGCTCGTCCTGCCCGCTGGGCCCACCGTCAAGGATCGAGCCGGGGGGGAGTTTCCTCCTCTTCTGCACCGAGGGGGTCAAAGAGGCTGCCTTCCTTTTATGCAACCCAGAGGGCCCTTCTGCGTGAGGCTTCTCTGGCGGCTCCGGCTGGAGAGCCTTATCAAACAAGATCATTTTGAGCCTCATCTCTCTGTCTTTCGTGGCCCTGGCTGTAAGCTTAGCACAGTGGGAACACTTCTGGGTAACATGCGACTCTCCCAGGCAGCGAATGCATTCACTATGCCTATTGGAGGCCGGCATAGCCTCGCGGCATGACTTACACTTCTTAAACCCCGAGAAGGCCATCGCGGTGAGTCTTTACTGTTAATAGGGTACTTAGCCACTAATCAGTGCTTTCTAACCCAAATTAACATTCACCGGCCTGCGGGGCAGCGGACGGCTTATCTAGCCGCCTTGTCCGCCCCTCTCTCCTTTGTTCCTCTTCTTTCTGCTAATATTCTCTTTCTTTCTCTGCTTTTTTTTTTTTATAGTTGTTTTTACGTGTAGTTTGTTTGGTTTTTGTCACTATCTTATCTGTCTCTGGCTTTAGCCGGAGCAGATTCCGTCTGCAGCCGATGGCGGTTGAGAAGGAGCTGGCGGGGACCGGATCGCGCACATGGCCAGGGGTTCGCAAGGGAGTGGCGCGCATCGGCGCATGCGCGATCCGATAGAAACTGCTAGAAGAATTCCGATCTGCAGTGCCGGGCGAGCCCGACACCTATTGTGGAGCACCCACGGGGACCACTTGAAGAAGAACAAACCTTTCTTATGGCTATTTAAAACAGCCATGCAAATCTCTTAAAATCCTTCTACTATATTAAAGGAAGCTGACTACTCTCAGTAGCCAGTCTTCAGACTCAGCCGCTAACTTCCTGTATAAATGCTTCTCCAAGCCCAGCTGTTGATCTGATAGAATTTTTGCATAGAAACAGAAGTTGCTTTTAATGCTTTATGGGAATTAATACACTAAGGAGTTCGTGTCTCAAAAGAGTTCAGCACCCACAATCAGGACCAAACTTTAATAAAGAGTCTGCCTAGTGGAGTATGCATTCTCCTGAAAAATGGGCCGTAAATGTTCAAAGAGTTCACCTTTCAAACCTGATCATATTGAGTGCATGTTATCCACAATACCCTAAAACTGAGACTTACAGAGTTATTTTATTTAAACATATTTAAGAGTCAGGTGGTCGTTTTAAACGATGGCAATAGCTTACAAAATGGTTGTCTAAAATGTTATAATTTCTCTTTCCTCTAACTTGCAGGTCTGTCAGTTTTACCTCTCTTTATAATCTTCTCAAAGCCAAGTTGTGCCCCTATTTCTATGTCTGTACCTACCAATTCACTGTGCTGTTCCGTGCAGCAGGCCTTGCAGGAAGTGGTGTTATCACAGCTGTTATTTCTCCCACAACCCGAGGTTTAAGGGAAGCCATGAGAAATGAAGGTAAGATGTAGTTCCTTCCAATAAAATGTGAGTGAAGTACAAAACTTGCTTTCTAACCTAGTTCTATAAACCAACCGTTCATTTGCTTGCGTTCCCTACTCAGGCATAGAGTTTTCTTTACCCTTGGTAGAAGAAACTAGGAGCAAGATGCAGAAGAACTATGAAACAAGCTCGGACACAGAAATTAACAGCCTTGAAACAGGCAGAAACGTTGAAGAGGGAGAGTATGTCACAAAACTGTCTGTAATTTAAATTCAGTTGCCACCGACTAGACTATGCAAGAGATATTTAATTTGGAGTGTTTTTAACAATGTAAATGTGTTTTTCCACCCCCTCAGGGAACAAGGAATGAGCGATGATGAAAGTTTCTCTTGGCTTGAGGAGATGGGAGTCCAAGACAAGATTAAAAAGCCAGATGGAATTTCTATCAAACTGTATCCTTTAAGTACCAGAATATACTGTATTGGAAACAGATATTGGGCAGTCACTATCTCTGTGGTAAAGACCTGTAATTTTTAAATTTGTATTTTATCAATGACTGCAGTAATGGTCAGTCTGTAGAATGTTCAGTTGTGTGTGGTTTTTTTTGGTTTTTTTTGTTTTTTTTTCCTTGTAGTAAATGTTCATAAAGGCTGCATCTGTACTTAGTACTGCAGCTTTCCCATTTCTAAAGCAGAAGATACTGTTATAGGATTTTTTTTGTGTCGCATATTAACATAGATTCTATCGCATTGTAAAACATAACAGCTGCATCTACCTGAGCTGTAGTGCCAACAGTTAGATAAAAATGAGCGGTCTCAAAAATGCAAATGGACATTCATCTGCATATTTGTGAGATCACCAGAAAACAAGCTGTGTAGATAGGGTTCTGCCAGCAAAAACCCCCTTTGTTGGCGGCCCCTTATTCCTGATTTTTTTCTTCCTGCCCCAGGCATAAGGGGTTTTTTCCCAACAGGGTGATCCTGCTGAATATGCAAATTAGCCATGCAGATGAGTGCTCATTTGCATTTTCAAGTGCCCTCCTTTGCATCATGCTGCTGGCAGCATGGCTCAGTGTAGATGTAGCCAATGAGTGAACATACATCTGTTAACTGACCTACTTTCTGATGAGGCTTAGAGTAATAAATACACTCTTACCAGCGTATGAAAAGAATGTTTTTTCTTTTTATGGAAAAACTGTTTTCTGTCACTAGCTTATGTGGTTATAAATTTTATCTAAGTCTAGGAGTTTAGTTCCGTGTAGCGTAACAGAAATGTACCACTGTGATGAAATGATGTAAAAATCATGTTAATCCAAGGTTTTGTGTGTGTCAACTGGTATTCCTACATATCCATATCCAAAAATTATTGTGGTATATCTCTCTCTATTTGACTGGTGTTGGGGGTTTTTTCTTTGTTTTTGTTTGACTATTTTTTAATCTTGGTAGAAACATATAAACTTCATTTGCCGTACATAGCACGCTAAGTCAAATTTACTATGTTCAACTTCCTTTTCAGTAATCTGTATATGGCCAATCTGCAGATACCAAAGACACTTCACCTCTACAGATCCATAAGCTGTGTGTCGCCCTTCAGAATGTTTCAGTAGGAACACTTTTATTAGATAAGATGATAGTTTGGTGAAAGATAATTGTCTACACAAACTTAGAATGTACTAGTACGACCTAAAACTGGGAACAGTACTTTATTTCATACTGGAGTTTTTCTAATACCAAAATAAATTGAAGAAAACTCATGATTTTAAAATAAAGATTAGGCCTCAACTATTTTTGAGTTAACTTTCCAGAGCAAATGTAAACTAGCAGAGACCTCCTTTTTCAGGAATATTTATTTGACTTTAACTTTTGGTCCCAGTGCATTTGATGTCTTTAAAATTCTTATGTGTTTCCTTTAACCCATATCAACGTAGCCGTAAAGAAAAAAACGAAGTGCAAATGGATCACAAGCCAGAATCTGTTGCAGTAGTGAAAGGAACAAACACATTCATGTTGCTGAACTTCTTGATAAACTGTAAGAGTTTAGTGGCTGTGGCAGGTCCCCAAGCAGGGCTTCCACCAACACTACTGTCCCCAGTTGCCTTTCGAGGTGCAACAATGCAAACACTCAAGGTAAGAAGCAGAGGAAAGCATGACTTCATACATATGGTCTCAGATTGTATTAACAGCAAACTTTTTGATGTTGCCTTCAAGAAGGAAAAAAGCTTTGTTTCTTTACATATCTTTGTATGGTTACTGTTACACCAGAGATACTAATAGTACTATTTGTGCTGTTTTTATAATTTGATGTTGAAACAGCAGTTAATTACCTCTTTATTGGGTTTTTCAGCTGATAGCGGATTTTAATGATTTGGAGGTTTAAATGTACATAGTCTCACCTTGAAGACAGTGTTAAAACTGCTCCCCCCTCCCTTCTTTTCCAAGTTGTTAAGGTTGTTCTTCTCATGTATCCTCTTAGTACTTATATTGTCTTGAGAATGTGAGCAGCTCTGTTGAGCTATGCTGGCTGGTGGATTGCTCACTTTTTAGGTACATTTTGAATCCGTGCCTTATCAATCATACTTGCACAGAGGCAGATGAGCCTGAAGAATAGCCCTGTTAATTATGGTGCCATGGCCAAATTCCTTTATGGGATGTTTGTTCTGTCAGCCTACATTCCTCATGTAGCGTCTGCATGTTCTACCTACCACGTTGTGTAGTGTTCTTGTGCGTTAAGGTTAAATCTATAATAAAAATTCCACCATAGCTCATGCCTCATAGGGATATTGAATAAATTAATATTGCTAAAACAATTTGAGAACCTTAAAGCTGCTTTTGAAATAAAGTAGATGAAGACTTGGCATTAATCTTGATGTGTCAGACACTAAATATGTAACTTAATTGCCTCTAGGCTCGAAGCATCAATTTGAAAACACCTGTTCACACCTGCTATAATGATATATTTAGCTTGGAGATCACAGGTCCTGTCATGCCACATTGTTTACATACTTTGACCATGCTGCTCAAATCTGCACAGAGGGGAGCTTTTTCTGCTGTATTATATACCCATGAACCAACAGCAGTGTTTAACACTAATGCAGGCCCAAGCTTCAGTAAGGTAAGCAGATAATGTCTTCCATGTTGGGTTTAATATGTTTTTATCACTAGAATTAAGAGACTAGTGAATGTGGGAAAACTGCTCTTCAGCGGGGGGATAATGACTCGATCCCAGTTGTGGCCATTTTAATTGGTTTACAGGTTATCAGTGGTCTTGAGGAGGCTGGGATCCTGGTCATCCAACAGTGGAAAAGCATGTTCATTAACCGGTGACTGGAAACTTGTCCCTATCATTTGCTGTTCCACCAGTAGACTGCAGCTTTTCAGTGTCTACTGCTCATTGGCACAAAAATGGGTATAAAATTATTAGTAGTTTGAAACAAATCTTATTGTGAAATTGAATTTCCACAGGAAACAATGTGCAAGGACCTTACTAAATGTGGACTGCATCTTCAAACCTTGGATCAATTGACTCAACTTTCAACTCTAGGAAAGTCTTCCATAAGACTCCTTGAAATGAGAGACTATGCTTACACTTGGAAATCCTAAGTGTGCTATTAGTTCCTGAAGTAAGACTAGTAGTATTTGGTCAACTCTCGACAGATGCTATTGTGCTGATGCAGCAGGAGGGGAGATACATCTACTTACTTGGGTAAGAACTTCCGTTGCACACATCACCTGTAATGCAACTTCCAGTGGAAAAACAATCTCAGTAGCCCAGCAAGAAGGTGGTCACTCTCAAAACCTGCAACCATCTGCATTTGTCTTTAATGTGTTTTAATAAAAATTTTATAAACAAGGTGATCTTGTGTTTTCTCCTGCATAGAATTAAGATTGAGGGCCTCTTCAGAGTTAATGTACTTTTACTGTTTTTAAGGTACAGAACTGTAAAGGAACCATTTCTAGTTTCTACAGAAGGTGGAATCGATCCTGTGATATTGGACACTGGAGGTCAGTGTTTATTACTTGTTTCATTACAAACAAGACCATGAAGGGAGTAAACAGTGGTCACCCTCTCGATCAGGTGTGGGTAAGGTATGGCTGATAGGTCAGATCTGGCCCCCAAATCCTTAATTTGGTCCTTGTCTGGCCCCTACAGCTGTAGAGCAGGGAGAGATGTGGGTTCTTCCCCTACTGCTGGCAAAATCTCTCAGCTTCTGTTAGTCATGGGCTGCCACTGCCCCCTAGCAAAATCTTTCAGCGCCTATGGGCTGGAAACTGGCCAATGGGAGTGAAGACATCTGGCAAGGGGCTGGGACAGTGCAATGACCTGATACTGCTAGCAGCCAGGGATGCCTTCCACAGAGTGCTGGTGGTTAGGTGTGCCTCCCTGATGCAGCCTACTTCTGGCACTACTACCCAATTCCCTTCCAGACCCTGCACCAGCTCCTGTATCCTTCCACCAGACCAGAATCATCTGCTTCACTCATCCCCTCCCTGGACCCTGCATCCCAATATCCTACTCAGGTCACAACCCCCTCCATCCAAATTCCCTCTCTGGTAACACACCTCTCTCCTGCACTCAAGCCCCTATCTTGCACACCCCAGACTCTTCACTTCCTCCATAGAAAATGCAGCCCTTGAACAACAACAGCTTCGAGTGCTCCTCCACCCACCAAAAAGTTGTTATCCATTCCTGCTCATTATACCATAATAGCTGAAGGCATATATAGAGAGTTGTAAATCTTCAGCTTTCATTAAAATGAGACACTAAGTGATAACTTTCTTGCACCATTAAAGGGAAAAAAAGATGTCTCCTTTCCAAAGTTTATTCTTAGCTGTAATGAGGATCACTCCAGTTCAGAGAAAGCACAGCTGTCATGTAAAACGAGACGTCAATACTATTGATAAAATCAGCTGGCTAAACCTACATTCAGTAATTCTGATACTGGATAGTGTGGTGGTTTTTTGTGTTTTTTTTTTTTTTTTTTTTTGTTTTAACATGCTATTTATCAGGTTGGACCTCTCTGGTCCAGCATCCTCAGCACCTGATCAATCCTGAACAAGGAAGTTTGCAGGACATGGGGAGGTCAGCTCGACAAGGTGTGGTGCAGATTGACTGTGCAAGCCTCCCCACTTCCCACATTGGCCCCATGAGCTCCCAGCCACTGTTTAGCCTTTGCTGCTGTGGTTCTGTGGTCTAGCATGGTCCTTCCAGACCAAAGCATCCCAGTCCAGAAAGGTTCAACCTATAACAGATGCTAAGTGTCAATATTTCATTATGTAGTTCAGCTTTGGCAGACATTCACTTGACAGGTAATCAGTCTCTTTTTAAGGATGCATTTTGAAACTATTCTACAATGGAAAAAATTCATTGATGGCCAGACTGAAGCTGACAAGTCAAAGTGACTCACAGCACAATCTAAAAACACTGATTTAATTCATGGTCAGTCAGGATGCTTTTGCTAAATTAGCCAATTGTAGCTGGTTAAAGTATTTCCCAATCATACAGTTTAAATACCATAGATAGTAAATGAAACAATGAATTCATACTCTTCTGGTAATGAGCCACTGCTCTGTTTATGTAGATAATGCAGTGCTCCATACAGAAAACATAAATACCTCTTCTTAGCTGCAAGTAACTGAAAAACTGACACAGCTTCGAGCTATAGAATACATTTTACTACAGTGCTTTTGATAGATACTTAGCTCTTACTGTGGGCTGACCTATGTAAGTTGGAAGTCAGTGCAGCTTTGGAAGAATGAAGCTTTGGCTTGAATTTTAGCTTCTTCCATGAAACTGCAGATGAAAGTATAATTATCGACGTTACCTTAAGACATCTATTGGGTTGTGGTCAGTCCTTACCCTACTCTTTAATTGTAAGTGTCCTTGCTGAGTTACTGTGACATTAAAATGGACAAATGTGATGGTAAAATGAGTTAACTAAGATGAGGCTTCAGCTATGCCTTTTAAACGGGCAACACTGCTTCTTGGCTTTTATGATTCATGTCTATTAAAACAAGCAGGGACTTTAAAATCAGGAACATCAAATCTTTCCTTTTGAGGGGTCTTGCTGTCACTTATACTTTCTCCCCCTTTAAGCAAAGCTAAATGTGCACAGATTAATTCTAGTATCCACCTTTACATTGCTTTGTATTATAACCTTTATTTCTTGCAATTTTTAGATGGAACTATTTAACATCAACCAGCTCTTGGAAAAAAGGTCTATTTGCTGTGTTGAGCAAAAGGGTGTTTTGGCTTGTGACTTTGAATCACTAATATATTTGGAGTGATCCTTTGCACATTTTATAACAGAGTACAAGTTCTCAGTGAAGCACATCTGATTGTGAAGATCATCTTGGAACCACCTGGCCCTTCTGATGGCACAACTTTATAGGTACTATACAGCCATAACCCCAGCTGAAATTACCTTATTAATATGAAGCTGGACAACTAGAAAAACATGAACATGGACTTCATGGCCACCTCCCACAGTCTTTCACTACAGACCTTCCCACTTTCACACATACAGAATGGGGAGAGACTGTCTAGGAATGACTACAGCAGAAAGGGATCTAAGGCTTATAGTGGACCACATGCTAAATGAGTCAACAGTGTGATGCTATTGCAAAAAAACAAACATGATTCTGGGATGCATAAACAGGTGTGGTGTGAACAAGACACAAGAAGTCGTTCTTCCACTCTACTCTGTGCTGGTTAGGCCTCAGCTGGAGTATTGCGTCCAGTTCTGGGCAGCACAGTTCAAAAAAGACAGAGAAACTAGGGAGGGTCCAGAAAAGAGCAACAAGAATGATTAAAGGGCTAGAGAATGCAACCTATGAAAAAAGGTTGAAGAATTGGGCTTGTTTAGTTTGGAAAGGAGAAGATTGAGGGGAGACATGATAGTGGTTTTCAGGTATCTAAAAGAGAGTCATGAGGAGGAGGGAGAAAACTTGTTCTTGGCCTCTGAGGATAGAACAAGAGGCAACAGGCTTACACTGCAGCAAGGGAGGTTTAGATTAGACATTAGGAAAAAGTTCCTAACTGTCAGGGTGGTCAAACAGTAGAATAAATTGCTAAGGGAGGTTGTGGAATCTCCATTTCTGGAGATATTTAAGAACAGGTTAGATAGATGTCTATCAGGGATGGTTTAGATAGTACGTGGTCCTGCCATTGGGGCAGGAGGCTGGACTCAATGGCCTTTCAAGGTCCTTTCCAGTCCTAGTGTTCTATGATTCTATGGCAATTGAAGCTGGTGGTTATAGGACCTATGCTATTGACTTAATTACCTAATCATGCTTCATGACATCAAATTGACCAGTGCAATATCTAATTCAAGAATTGAGTACCCCCCCTTGCAATTAACTGTTTTTGAACTCAGTTTTTGTTTTTAACATTTAAAAATACTGCTGCTTTCTAATGGACATTAGACTATTGGTTATAGGGCAGTGGCTTACAAACTTTTTACACCCAAGATCCCTTTTTGAAGTTCAGGGCAACCTCGGCTCTACCTGCCTCTCACTTTCATCTCTGATGGGGTATGGATGCACAAGAGAGTGAGGGGCACAGGTGCTGGGAGTTTTGTGCAAAAGGGGTCTCTAGGCAGGGGTTGAGGGTTGGGTTGCAGGAGCAAAGAGGGCAAGCTCTAGGGAATAGCTGGGGGAAAGAAGGTTTAGTGAGTGTGAGGTCTAGGTGCAAGCTCCAGCCTAGGACTGCAGGATAGAAGTATATGCTGCAGGCAAGAGGCACTTAACACAGGCAGCTCCCAGTCCCAGTAGGCCTAAGGCAAGCAGTGTTATCACTGGCCTCATGCCACATCTGAAAATGCCTGGGGCATGTGCAGCTCCAGATGCAGGTCTTCATCTGCTGCCCAAGCCTACAAGTGTCACTCCTAAGGGCTGGTTTCCAGTCAATGGGAGCTTCTTGGACAGTGCCAGCAGCTTCTGGAAGTAACTTTGGGCCAGGCAGGCAAGACCACATACCTGGGGCTTGAGACAGAATAGGCAGAAGCTCCAGGATTTACTAATCAATCATGATCAATGAATTGGAAACCACACATTTAGGGCATGTCTGTATTTACTGGAAGATGGATGCACTAGCAATTAATCTTCTGGGGTTCAGTTTAGCATACCTGGGGGAGTGCCACTGACCCCAATACTCCTCACACTTGGGAGGATCCAGTGGTTTAAGATATGCTGATTCCACCTAGGTCATTTTCAGACCTGGAGTTGTGTATCAAATCAATTTTTTCCCCTAGTGTGGACCTGGCCTTAAGATACAAACTGATGGATAGATCAAGGGTTCAAGTTGGAACTGTTCTTAGTTTGTTCGTCTGTCAAAACAGCTTGTACAGATGGTTATGTATGCCATCCTAATTCACAAAGAGCTGAGCCAAGTACATGTCATTATTTTCCTGACAGACAAGCGTGGATGGAACTTACCTGCTACATTAGACAGCTAGGTTGTATTCCCAGTTTTGACTTGTCAGCCTTTGTGTGTGATGGAACATGTTTTATTCAATAAAAAAAGAGCACACAGGCTAGAAAATTAACATCCCTACATGGAAGAAATGGAACTAGAATTCATCTGCTAGTTCCTATTGCAAAGTTCCTGCTCAGGCTAAAGGATGGGTAGGTAGTTCTATTGTGTTCCTTTGAATTTGTGGATCTCCATGCAGTTAACAGATAGAAGCTTAGAAAAGGAAAATTAATTTTTTCAGAACTAAGCATATAAACTGTGCAAGTGGCCTTCTGTAAGAGTTACAACTCAGCTAAGTACAACATGAAAACTGTTTTCCCCCCCACTACAAATTTGCCAAAGCCTCTTCTGTTAACAATTCAGAGGTAATCTTGAAGTGGGAAACACCACTTTCCCCATCTACTTTCATTACCTTAAACTTGAAAAAAGCTCTTCGTGTGATGGCATATGAGCACAGAAAATGTGAGGCCAAAAATTAGTTGGGTAACTTTATAAAAACATGAAAACATTTCATATGATGAAGATAGGTCCTTATTGCTCCCCCAATGATACATACTCTAATATCATGCTGACTTTTAGAATCTGTGCTTTCACACACATCTTACTGTTCACTGACCAATGATTAAGATTATGAACTTGTGCGGCTTTATTGACTGAGTTGGGTACAACAATTGAAGAAGCATCATTCTAGCCCCATCCAGTTGTAATTTGTTATAGCTTAAAATTCACATTAACCACAAATTCATACAATCAACATCAGGCAGTGTGTCAATCTGAAATTGGCATAGACAATTTCTTATCTCCTTACCAGAACAACATGCAGAGGAGAGACACGTTTACATTGCAATTCTCATCAATTTCATTACTGGACCTTCTTCCCTCCCATTAAACCAGGTTTTTCCTCTCTTCTTTTCAGTCTTGAAACGTAAGCCACTACTGACTTAAACCCCAAATATGACAAAGAAAAGTGGTAACGTTAGCATTGTACAACAGTGCCACAATTTACCTACCTTCTTGGAGGGATAACATTACTGGCCCAGTATCTGTCCAGCAGTACATACCAGCCTTAGTCTAGACTATGATAAGCTGTGCAGCCTTGTATTGGCAATAGGTAAAGGTACTACAGTGGTAGCTTTACCAAGACCAGGGGAAACTGCATCATAGTACAAAAGAATATGAAAGTGTTAACGTTCCATATTGAAGAGAACTTGCACGGGTTGCAAAGAGAAATTGCATGAGGTTTAAAACAAGGGTTTAGATTACTGATGCCTTCCAGAGTCTATTGAATTTAGTCATTTAAGAAATAATTACATCACTAATGTAAACAATATAAACATACCAAAACTAAGTATGATTTAAATACATTTCTGATGGTACAAAAGAAAATCTTGAAGGTGTCTGTACAGTTTTTACAATGTGGCAATCACCAATGTATTTACAACATGAAACGGGGAAATACCTTTCTTGTGCACAGTACAATAATTTGAAATAATATCAATATAAAAATCATTATCTAGCGGTGTGAGGCACTCCTGAAGATGGTGGCATTAGGCATGCTTTCCTTTGGTACAAGTCCCATCGCTTGGAGAGCCGCAGTTGCTGCTGAGGCTTTAGCATGCTTCTTATTAAGGCTGGGAAAGCTAGGCCTGTATTCGTGCCCATTCACCATCACCTGTTTAAGAGAGGAAAATAAAAAAAAACACACAATTATAAAAAAGAGGTAACCACCAACCAGTTAAACTACTGCTGGAAAAGTCTGGTTTTAAAAGCCAGAGGAACAACATGCTAGCTTTCTTACTAAAGGCCACCAAAATCCACCTTCCAACTACCTGCAACCTGTATGCATGTCTTTAATCAAGTCTCTCTGGTAGTTAGAGAGAAACAACCCCACTGGATCTAAATACTGAAAAACAAGTGCATACTGTGGGGCTACACTGCCTTTCTCCCTACATCCTCTGCAGGCAGCGTGGTCTGCTTTTGCTTCTTGTGACTGAACTCTGGGAGTAGTAGCAATGTATTCTCACTTCTCTAGAATATGCTCTTTGGGGACAACAACAGAGCCAGCGTGTAGCAAACATTATGGAACAGTATGAGAACTCCTATTTTGTTAAACTACTAATTTATTCCCAACCCATTTTAGGAGTCAGACAGTATTTCAGACCTACATTTCTGACTCTTACTATATAGAGCCCAGGTTTTGACAAGATGGGAATGTTAAAATAACTGGTAAGGAACTACTAAGGCAGAGAAAGTATATGCTTGAATTTCTTCCTTCTGTATGTAAACCTTTGAAAGTAATTCTAAGAGATATTATGGACTAGACTCCTGTAAAACTGCAGTGATATTTTCTACAATGCTTTAAAATTTTTCTCCCAGAGAGGAAGAGAAGTGACTAATACATTTTTCGATCTATTTCTGTCAGTTCTTCAGCAGAAGAGTAGTCATTTTCAATGGCAACTATTAATACTGGCTTCTAGTGGAAAGAGAGTAAAATGGACTCTGACTAAAGTATTAAAAAAAAGGGTTAAATCCCGCTCTTTACTCACAAAGGACCCTTCCACTAAAGCAGGCTTTGCGAGGTAGGATTTGATTCTAAATTAATTTAACTTATTTAAATGAAAAGTGGGAAGAATGGCTCTTATGCACATTTTTAATTACGAAGAGGCTAAGCGTTTGCACATTGTGAGACTGAATTATAAGCTCTTTGTAATAAAGATTTTTTTATCCCTGTGTGTTTGGACAGTCCCCAGCATATTTTGGGTGCTACTGAATAAAAATAAATGAAATAAGTAATTCTAAATTTATCATTTTTAACTGAGCACTAGACAAGTCAGGAAAGGGAATTCAAGCTTACCTTGAAGATAAAATGTTTGCGATGATCGGGCCCACTATCATCCACTAATACGAATACAGGTGGGGACCATCTTCTTTTATTACAGATCTCCATCAATGCAGAAACTGGATGTTTACCTTAAATATAAACATATTTTATTTCTGTGTTTAATTTCTATGTTACTTCTAGATGAGTCACATTAAATTAGATAATTTAAAAAGAGTTAAAGGCTTACCTGAAAGATCCTTCATTACACTAAAATGTCCTCTCTTTTGTGTCTTTTCACCCACGGCAACAAGGCCTAAACAAAATATGGAACATGTTTATATCTTGTTACTCTCTTCCCCTATCTACCTGATTTTTCAACTAAGCTCTTGCTATCAGAACACGGGTTTCTCTCATTCCATTAACTAAGCATCAGCAAGCATTAATGATGCCTATCTGTGGTGATGCCCATGGGTGATGGGTGAAACCCTACTTTGCAGAGGCACACTGGCAGGCCCTTGCCCCCCACAAGCCAGAGCCATGAAGCCTCCCACCTCCCAGTAAAAGGAGAAGACCTGACAGGCCCTCCAGGCCATAGGAGCCTCAGCCTACCTGCACCCCACTACATGGAGCCAAACCATAACCACCCTCTTTGTCACCCCAGCACTAGACTCAGCTGCTCCCCGTCCCTGGCTGAGCTGGCAACCTCCCTGAGCCAGCCCTGAGTCTTCCCAAACGCCAGCTATTCCCACCCCACTGAAGGCCACACACCCACACTGAGCCGCCAGCCCCAGCAGCAGCCCACCAGCTCTCCGCATCTCTCCTGGGCCCAGGAGGAGGAACACGGTGAGCAGTGTGTACCTTCAGGGGTGGAGGAGGCAGAGAAGTTCTCAGGGAAGAAGAGGCACTGCAGCACAGTTGTCCGGCAGCGGGTCGGCGACAGCACCACAGAAGGCAATGCCTTCCCTGGCCTATTATACCTGCCGCCCACAACAACGCCAACTATACTACAACCACACATTCAACACTACTTTTTTTTAATCACACCATCCCATTTTTTCTCAACTTGTTCCTCAAATACTGCATAAATACAAATTTGTCCCTGTGAATATAAATCACTACCCATGGAACAGCAGGGCTCTCCCAGGAATCACAGTGGCAAAAGGAACAGAACATGGAGCCACTGCTCCCAGGAGCCAGTGCCCTGTGCCAGCAGCTCCTCCAGTATGGCTGTACTGCCCCCAGCCCTTCCACGCAGCTGTCTGCGTCTCCTGTCCATGGGCACGCTGGTGATCCTGGTATCTACCCCAGTGGGCGGGGCTGGGGGCGGTGCAGCTGCCAGAGCTGGGCACTGGCTCCTGGGAGCAGTGGCTCCGGGTTCTGCTCCTTCCGCTACAGCAATTCCCAGGAGAGCCCCGTGGCTCTGTGGATACCAATTTATATCCACGGATATCTATTTGTATCTGTGCAGAGCTCTACTTAGTTCCATTAATTTTCCACTAGGGGTGTATCTAGTGTATCAGTCACCAGAAAGTACAAAGCACACTAAGGCAGGCACTCTTCCCCCGCTCGAAGTTCAATACTTCACTGTCCTTGTTACCTCTGGGAAAAATGTACAGCAAGAGCTCAACTAAAACTCAAGGGAGTCATAGGTGCAGCTCCTGCAAGCCTCCCAGTGGTTAACATCCTTGTGTACTTTCAGATGAAACATTTCACTTTTTTAAACACTTTCAAACTTATTGAAAATAAATTCTGTCAGTAATCGTTTACACTATAGTGTCATTTAATCATATGAAAGAATATATTTACTTCTGTGTCGCATATGTGCTGTTCTTGGGTTACAAAGATCAAAGTTTTCTTGTATCTGTATTCACAGCCATTTACACTGAAGCCAATCACACCTGCAGAAAGATGACTGATTGTCTATGGCTGTGTCTACATTAGAGACTATGCTGGTACTATCCCAGTGCAGATGCAGTTCACACTGCAGGAGTTTTTCTGTCACTGTACATACATCATCTTCCTGAATGACATTAGGTACTTCAACAAAAGCACTCTTCAGCTGATAAAGCTGCATCTACAGTGGAGATTTTATCAGAAATATATTTTTTCCCAAACTCCCTAACGGACAGAGCAAAACTTTTCAGTATAGACCAAGCTTATAGCAGAAATACAGTGTGGGATTATCAAAATTGCTAAAGTGATGTAGGAGTACAAATACCATTGAAAGTCAATGGAAAACCTAGCCTGCTGCATTATTGGTTTTCAAGAATAAGACAAAAATAAGTAGGTGATTAAATAATCATTCTATATAGTTTTGAGACAGTAGCAATTTAAATTTTCTTCTCTGAATTACCTAGTACAAAACATACTCTCGTAGGCCACATCTTCAATGCCAGCCTATAGCATAAGGCTATATAACCTCTCTACCAAGTGACACTTTTAAATAGGTGTAAAAATAAAATGAACTACAATGGCTCTGAATTCCTTCTCCTTTGATCTCCTCTTTTTTCTTACCATCACTTGTTTCCTCTCTTGGCTTTTGGGGATGAAGGGAGTAGAGAGGACATTGCAGTTTTTCCACTCTTGTTCAGGCTTTTTTTTTTTTTTTTTTTTTTTTTTTAAAAACTCACCTCATTACTGTCATGCCTTCATCCTCAGAACTTCAAACATAGCTTATTTCAAAGGACTGTGGCCCCAAAGTTACCTCCAAATTCAAACAACTCTGATGTTTCTTCTCTTCTTGTTGAAAATTATTTACATCAGAAATAATCACCACACAACCAAAATTAAAATGAAGAGAGAACGTGATCCTGTAACATTTCAGCTCTCCTTAATTAATTGTCTCATGTTAGCTCTTTGTGAAACAGATTAGTTTTAAATCTCGCTGGTTGAGAGGCATGGCTCTGAACCAGCTCTAATAGAAGAAAAGATGTTCTGCTTTCTACTGTGAACTTAAGCAATGTGTCTTTACACCTTTTAGCTGCTGAGCAGGGAGCGCTCGCAGCAAAGAGAGCAAAAGCACAGCTTAGTGGCTGGAGACTTGGGAAGCTGTCTGGGCCGTGCCTGAGAATAGCTGGGTCTAGTGTAAAGCCATGGGAAAGACTGGCAAGTTCTGGATTCACACTTTGCTGCTGTTTCCCAAAACAGCTCTTATTGAACAAAATTAACTGCCTTGGATGTGTGGTCCCAAAAGTGAAAGTGCTCACTATTTCTGAACAACTTTAGACAAGATTTCAAAAAATGTTTTCTTTGACAAGAAAGGAAAATTACTTTGTCCACTTACATTTTCTAGGCAGAATACTGACACCCTCTAAGTAAAGCTCCAGTCTGACTTTCAGCAGGACACATTGGTCAAGGCTGTCCTCAAGCCTACCATCTTCATATTGTTTTGCATAACACTTGGCAGATTGTAAACTGCACATCAGTTCATTCCAATGCACTTTATTACCCTCTGATGTTTAAGAAATCACTTTGGCTACCTATTTTTAAACAACACAAGTTGCCTCTTTATAGCAAACACTGTACTAACAGGCACTCAAATTGGTTTAGCAAAGCTTCAGCACTGCTCCCTATCAATCTGGACTTGATTTTTATGGAAACTATTGGAAAGGACTACGGACAAGAAGGAATGTAGGGTTATCTATCTCATAAACCTTAAAATCAAGGGAAAAAAAAGGACTAACTAGAGCAACCCAGGAATCACTGCAAGAATATCAGTATTTGTACGAAGAAAGGGAAGGTGCATAGCAAAAGTTTTCTTTACTAAGGTGGGTGCCAGCAGTCTTACTAGTAACTCTGCTTGTGTGTTGTACTCTTCTTCACCTCTCTGGCTATCTTACTAAACAGTTATCTCATAGGTTCTCTGCCCCAGTCTCCATCAACATTTGTACAGCACCCAGCAAAAGCCCTGATCCTGATTCAGGTCTTCACTCTTTACCACTCTATAAATAATCACTGGGACTGAACACCAAAATCCAGAGATACAGAATTTTATCTGGTACCACATACACAGAGGTCCACAGACACTGCATAAAGTTAGTACCCCCAGTCATGGTTGCAAGGCTGTCAAGATAACCCACTCTATAAGCTGCTAAAAAGAGAAATGACCTTGAAGGAATTTTAGTTCAGTTCATTTATATATTAATATAGTTCTTCCCTGATGCTTGTGACATTTCCCAGGTAAAACTCAAGGAACTGTTACCACCACAAATGAGTGCTTAACAGGACAGAGCTACTGAAAAGACTGTGCTGCAGAAAAAAAATCGAGGCCATTCCACAGAAAGTTTTCTTCCTAAAACATCTGTCAACTAATTTTTTCTCCAAGCCCTGTATCTTCACGCTGGCAAGATGTCTGAGAGAAGCAAGTGGTTGTAAAGCAGTGTTTAGCCACTATGTGTAAACCTACTATTTTATATGGCTTCCTATTCTATAATTTTTTGAATGTTGCATTTCTCAGTTATAAAACCATTACATAGACAGCAAAAGGAGCTATCAATTTTAGACAGGATCACATTCTTATGCTTGTAAAATGGAGAAGTAAGACTCCAAGGGTCTCCGTCATTTCCTGACTCCACAAAACTTTTATAATACTTGCCTAAAACATCTTATTTTCAGTGCCTGATGGTATTTTAAGAGCATTCCGCTATTTGGAAATCTCTATGAGGGAAGTTACACCCGGTTTTAGCATCTGCATTTTTCACTGACTTAACAGCACCTATGAAACCTGGGCCTATAGTGTTAAAATTTGTTGTTGTGTTTCTTTCCTGAGTGCAAATATGGTTGAAGGAAAACTCTGCGCTAAATGTCTGTTAAGATTAAATGTAATTTATGCGTTACAAGTCAAAAAGGTTAAAGAACAACTGATAACCATTTAGTTTTTTTTTAAGCTATAAGCCAGTATTAATCTAGTTTATTGGGGCACACTATTGGTGAAATCCAAGCCCAATGGAGGTAAACTGGAATTTAGCAGCACACTTTAAAATGTTAAGAAATTGAAAACTTTCTGAATTGCAGCATACCTCAGCAGGCATTCTAAAGTAAAAAAGCTGCTGAGTTTGTATATACATGCAAACTACCTGAGAGTGTGATTGTTAAAACGAGAAGTCTTGTGGCACCTTACCAACTGACGGATTTTTGGAGCATAAGCTTCATGGGCAAAAGACCCACTTCATCAAATACATATCTTGCCAGATCTTTGTCTCAGGCGTGCATCTGACGAAGTGAGTCTTTGCCCATGAAAGCTTATGTTCCTAAAAAGCTGTTAGTTAGTAAGATGCCACAGAACTTGTTTTTGTGGACACAGATTAACGCAGCTACCCCTCTGATACTATGATTGTTGTATGCTTTGATACACAGTAGGGTCTCACTATCCTCGAGTGTCACATTCGTGAATTCAATTATTTGCGAGTGGCCTCGCTTCCCCAGGGCTCCAAGGCCAGGAGCACCAGCGACTGCCATGGCTTCCCCAGGGCTCCAGGGTCAGGAGCACCAGGGGCTGATGTGGCTTCCCCGGGGCCCCAGGCAGGGAGTGCCTGCGCTGCCGCTTCCCAGGGCTCCGAGCCCCACCCATTCATGAAAATCAACATTTGCAAGGGTTCTGACCACAGAACCCTTGCGAATATTGAGACCCTACTGAAATAGAAAGAAAACCATTATTGGTCTTATAGAGTTCTTAAAAATTCAAGGAAGCGTTTACCTTTTCTATCAGTCTTAAAATCCACTAGAATAGGCTCCACAGTTCCCTCTTTGTTTTTTCCTAATCCTTCTCCTTCTCGCCAGCCCATTTTTCTCATCAGCTGGGCTCCCATTCCTCCAGTTACAGGGGCTGCTCTTAAAAACTGATCCTGTCCAAAGAAAGAAAAAGTAAAGAAAGTCCTAAAGTTAGAACTCAATTTTTTAAAAAAATAACTGGAAGTGTCCAAAAATGTTTCTAACAACTTCTCATAAATCAGTTCAAGTGAATACATCTTAGCTTTACATACATTTACATATCTTGTATAAACCAGAGTTCACAGCATACAAGTTACACACATAAACTGTTCAAAATATCAAACTAGAAAGAGCTTAAGAAAATTTGAATTAGATCCTTAAGTCAAAATTGGCAATTTTAAGCATTTATCCATTTCAAACACATGTACTTAATAAAATAACCATTTATTTTAAAACACACTACTTTGGTTCCAATGCATCTCTTCTTATCTTGTGAAAGGAGAACGTTTTAATTGTTTAACTACCAACATTTGTGCCAAGTGTACCTAGTTATTGAACAAAAGACAAGCAAATATAGTAATGACATCCAAATACTGTTTAGGCATTATTTTAAAATGTGAATAACGCTTTCCCACTTTATTATGAAGCAGTTGCAGCACACATTTTACTCGGAAAATACACATTAGAACACATACAGGCGTTTCTTTAAAAAGAAATGAACAAAAAAAGGGTATTTAGCCACAGTTTATCACCAGTATTTGTAACATCATTGTCTCATCTCATCATTACATACTAGATGTTAAGTGTTGTAAGCTGATTTTATCAAACAGAACTTTTAAAAATCTGTTTTGTTGTAAAGAACTTTAAAAACTCCTTAAATGTTTACGTACCTAGGCCTCGATGGCCGCAGTGTTGTGAATAGTAGGGCTGGCAATGACCGTGGCAAGAAGGCAGCTACAAGGATTTGACCCTGAAACAAGTTTCCATATAGAGGGGTGAAAGTTCACAGGTTATTCTGTGAACTATCATCTCTTCTGCCCCACCCACTGACCCAAGTAAGTCAGTCATTTCCCTCACAGCAGCAAATCGCTTGACTTAATATGCAAATTTACACATTGGTAATAGATACAATGCCTAGTATTTTGGCAGCAACTTATCTGATGTTTGAAAACAGTTGTAAGTTCATGGAACACGTTTTTCTTTATTATTTTTATTACTGTGTTTGATGTACAAAACATTTCCCAGGTTTGAAGAGATGAAGACAGATATTTCCTTGGTTTCAAATTCTTTATATAAACAGAATTAGAACTTTTTGTTTTCCAGAAGAGTTAGAATATATATTCAAAATAAAAATGTTTAGCCTTTCAATACAATTACGGCACACACCAAGGACATATGCATCATATTCTCCCACACTTCCTGTTGAGAAGTTATTGAAAATTCCTGAACAGCCTGCATAATAGAAATGGTTTTCCAAATATTTATCTCTATAAATGACAGAACAAATACCTAGAAGTCATGCAACTGGAGGCTGAGTTTAACAACAAGGTGCTCTCATGGAAGGAAAGGTAGAGAGGTTAAGTTTACCTCTCCATTTCAACTTTTGATCGGTGCAAACCATGCAGTTTACATCTACGCAGAGAAAAGTTAGCTGATGTTCGATACCAACTGCCTCGTTCTACACACCTAGAATGGCTTTTACTTACTTCCAGTTTCATTCTCCCTGTCCTTTCCAGGCACCTCTCATAAGAAAAGGTCAACCATGCAGAGTATGATACAAACCCCAGTCAATGTCACCCAGGGTTCCGATTCCTCTTTTGTACCTGCTTTGCAATGATAGAATTTTCAACATCAACATCTGTTTCATTGTCATCAATGCGTATTCAGTTCACAAACCAGAGTGGGAGCAAGTTCTTGATGAGGTCACTTTCATGTTACAGAGCTTTCCCATCACATTTCCAATCTAATTTTGGAGGGGAGGGGGAAGTCCTCAAACCATATCCATTTCATGGCATAAATTAAAGAAATTAACTTTTGCCAGGAAGTACCAGAGCTTGAACAAATCTTATGCCCAGGGGGAAAAAACCTCTTAACTTTCTCTAAACTTTTAAAGTGCAATTCTACTTCAAAATGACTGTAAACATGGCACCATCTTACTTAGATCTGCTCCTTGGCATAGTCATATCTTGTATTCAGATCTGCTGATTTTAGTTTCTTTTTATGCTTCATTAACAAAGCCACTTACTAAACTGCATTTACAGCTGCCCAACCCTTTTGCAGGCTGCAGAAAGTTTGTTTCTCACACATGACTGCCAGAAATAATGAGCTCAGCTCGTTTCCAATTCAAATAAAAAAGATTTAAGTTCTGCAGTTAAGAGGGAAAACAAAAAAAATTCCTTATAAATGGAGGATAACTGAAACAGAAATAATGAAAAAAAAACGAAGCCATACAATGCCATCTGTACAGTTACATTCAGAGTGAAAATGCACTTTAAAATGAAAGTGAAAAAGGACATTTATAAAATGTCAACGCTTTTAATTAGATAACTTAATGGAACAAAGAGGAAACAGCATAGTCTAGAAAACTGAACAAAATAACTGAAATGACTAATTTCCAAGTCCACTCTGCTACCAATTTGCAGTGTGATGTTGGAAACGATACTTCGGCTCTCTGTCTCAGTTTCCTTATCTCCACGCAGAGGAAATATAAAATCACCCACTCCATTATCTCATGAGGGTGTTTTGTAAGAACTTCATGTTTGTAATAAACATTCAAGGTGTTTTTTAAAAAAAAAAAGCAATGCAGGATATGTGGAAGATATTTTATTTTAAATTACACAGACTACCAGACTAGATAGTCCAACAGTATCATCAGGTACAGTAAATCCTACATTTCTAATTCCTTTCATCACACTGTCAATGAGTTCCATAACAGATTAAAAATATATATTTTCCACTTAACCATTCTCTATTCACAAACTGTATTGCAAAAGAAACTGCTCATCACGATGCCAACTTAATAGCAACTTTTCACCTGTTAATCTTCAAACCCTCCTCTGTCAGATCAGACAAGGCTGTACATCTTCTACGAGCAGATGGCACAAACAAAGCCTGGAGCTCCTTGTGACACTACTTCTCTTATAAAGGAGGCTGGCTGGCAGATCCCACTGAATTAAATTTAGGAAACTACCAATCATTACAACTATAATAGGAAAATAACTTCTGAACAGTTTCAACTCCAGTACCAAAATAAAACAAACATGAGATGCCTGGGCTGATTAAGGAGAGCTTAGGAAAAAAGTTACTCACTATTGGAACTGTTCTTCAAGATGTGTTGCTCACATCTATTCGAGGTTTGGTGCGCATGCACTGCCATCGGAAAGCTTTCCCTAGTAACTACCAGTCGGGTCGGCTAGGGAGCCCCCTGGAGTGGTGCCTTTGTGGAGCCTATATATGACCCTGCTGACCCAGCTTCCCCTCAGTTCCCTCCTTCCGGCCACTCCAACAGTGGGGCAGGAGGGTGGGTTTCAAATAGATATGAGCAACACGTCTTGAAGAATAACAGTTACAGCAGTGAGTAACCATTTTTTCTTCTTTGAGTGCTTGTTCATAGCTATTCGAGTTAGGTGATTCCCAAGCCAAACCCAAGAGGGGGAGGGTCGGCGTCAAGGTGTAGCTGACTCAAGGACAGCAGCCCCGAAGGCTATGGCCCATCTAGGTTGCTGCACAACAGCACAGTGAGATATGAAAGTATGCGGAGGACCATGTTGTAGCATGACGTATTTCCTGGAGAGGCACATGGGCCAGGAAGGCAGCTGAAGAGGCCTGAGCTCGCACAGACTGCACCGTCACAGGTAGCAGGGGTAACCTTAGTGAGGCTGCAGCACGTCCGTTTTCAGGATGTGATCCAGGAAGAGATGCGCTGTGATGAAACCGGAATCCCCTTCACGCGATCAGCAGCGGCCACAAAGAGCTGCGAGGTCTTGAGGAAGGGCTTGGTCCGTAGGCAAGTGTATGCCTCACAACGAGAACGTGCAGCTGTTTACGTAAGAAAAGCTAGGTGCTGCGGTGTAGCAACAGGTCCTTAGCCACAGTACCAACAGCCTCACTGAGGACAGTAAGAAAGAACTGGGGGTGCCCGGTCAGCTAGGTCATACATAGGCTCTGCACAGACCACACTCCCAAAGGTTCTCAACCTGACTGGAAAGTGCTAGAGAAAAACTTTGCACCAGCCGTGCATCCATGCACATACCCAACTTGAATAGATATGAGCAAGCACTTGAAGAATCACCAAACAGGTAAAAAAAATTACTATTTTACAGCTTTTTGCTATGCCAACACAGCCCAGATAAATCTGAAGATCAATGACAATAAAAAAGATGAGTACCTCACAATGAAAATAGAGTAAGGGGCTATAATAACCAAGAGCTGGCTACAAAAATGGAAATAGCTAAGCCTGAAACATCTAGCCCACAATGATCAGAGATGGCATGTAACTATGCTTAACCAGATGCAGTCTGCACAGTTCTGGAGGGGCAGAATCCCCTCCTCTTCAGTCAGTGAGGTGACATGATGGTGAAGGAATAAGTCGTCACAGAAAACAGAGCTGCTTTATCTTAGTTAATTGTTCCTCACACAAGACACTGAAGCTTGCATGCTGCTAAGCCTTGTATGGTTGGGACTCTCAAAAATAACATCCACCACAAGTGATCTGATTTTGTAGCCATTTTACCCAAGATACACAAATCCATTTTCACAGCAGCTGTTTCATGGGGCCAGTCAGAATAAGGAGAAAGAACAGGCTGTGGGTGGGAGAAGTCAACCTGGAAGAAAATTGAGAGCACACTTAACTTTTTCTGCATGAAAAATTTTGGTACAGTTCCGTGCATTAAGGGGTTGCCAGCTCTCATTGTCTCCTAACCAAAAAAGCAAACTGAAAAGAAATATTCACCTCCTCTTTTATGGTTTGAAAAGAAGCATGTGAGAGCGCATTTGGCAATAAATACACATCTTATGGGGACAGAAGAAAAAAGCTCAGTGTCAGCTTGTTAGTTGTACTAAAACCTTATCTTCAATTAGGGCTTCACAGATGAATGCTCTAGCCTTGACTTTTAGTATTATAGTGACATGGATCCTGAAAGCCACCCAGGTCTTTCAAAAACAGAGAGGAATTTTGCTAGTAAGTGAACTTAAATCTTTTGGTCTCGCATCATGGTTGAAATACACTTTAATATGATTCTGGACCCTAAACAAGCAGTTCAAACAAGTCCCTCTTCATGCATGTCTGCCGAGGAACAAGGGATTCTCCATGCCAACACTGAGACACAGAGGGTGATCACAGATGAGATCCAGCCACACTGTGTTACCACCTCCCAAGCCAGTCCAGTAATACTGGTCTCATCTTCTCCTGGAATCTGGCTGTCTGAAGGACTGCTTACGGTGAGACATGTAGAGAAAATATAATGCAGATCAGCTAACTCCTAGAAGCAAGAGTTAACACTTGCTCCCAGGGTTTATGAATCCTGGAATCTGGAGTAAAAGGCTTCTTATGTTCCAAACAGACACCAACAAAATTCTAAACATCACCAGTTTGAGGGTCTGCTGACCACCCCCATTCCTACAATGGCATTACTGAGTCCTTAGTTTTGTTGGTGAGCTTTTTATTTTAATTTTTAGATACTACAAAATAAAAATCAGAGTATTTTTGATTGCATATAATCTGGAAGTGATGCCGTTCTTAGGGCTATTATCCTGGAAAGAATCTGCAAGGATATAGGTCTTCCATTCCACTGTGAAGGTACTGATTACACTGATTTACATTGAGAGAAAACTCCATGGCCAAGGAAGCCTTACTCCCTTCCTCCTAAAAACTGAGCACCGTCACTTCCAGGATTTCTGCTGATCGTAGCTGTTAGGCTATGCCAGAAGGAAAGGAAGTCTCTGAAGCATCAGAGTCAGTCCATTCTGAGGCCTTTGGAAATTAAATCCAGGGACTTCAAATGAATTCAATACTGGACAGGCAGCCTACGCAGCACAGGCCACATCAGCGTGTCTTGTTAGACCACAGCAGACAAGCCTGAAGGCGATGAGCACTATGGATGATGTGAAAAGTTGCCTCTTCACTTCTTGTAAGCCAAACAACTCTCCATTCAAAAGGAAGTGATAGGACAAGAGTTCTGTATTTGCTTTTTTCCATCTACTGGTGGTGGGAGCTACATTCAATTGTGGGCACCACAAGAGAATGTGGAAGAAAGGATTTCACCTTTTCAAAATGTCTAGCCCTAAATATAACTTTTTAACATCCCTGAACATCCTGTTTTGCAGTGATAGCACAAATCAACAAAAAAGCCATTACTATATGCAATGTGTTATAAAAAAGAACCCAGTTAACAGAACGCAAACCTAAAAACCACCTAGTTTTGGAGGCGATGCATTTATTGTATATTAAACATGGTAGAATGTATTGCTCTAGAGATAACTGATTTCTCTGGGAAAGTCTAAACAAGAGTGAACCTCAGAAGAACTTGCTTGACCAAAATATTTTACTTACTTCCCCTTAAATGACATTTTGTACAACACAGTTATGTTTTCTTTTCTTGTAAGACATTATCTTCCAGAAGGAATTTACCCTATGTATACTATATGTACTAAGTTAGTAAGTTCCACATTTGTGAACTGATTACATCATTGATGATAAACAGAAAACCATTTTTCAGGAAAAAAAATTGGTCACAATTGTATCAGTGGGATAATGTGAAACCTACAAAATTCTGCTCCTTTAAGGAATACTGTTCAGCAATCCAATGTCCAAACATTACGAATCTTGTCACATGGCTTTAAAAAGAAACACTGCTAGTTGGAATGCCACGGTTATTCCATTTGCCATATTAACCATCTAACGTAAATGAACTTACATGCCACACAAAACATTATTAAGGATAAGTTAAGGTTGCAGGTACATAGTGGTTTGACACACTATAAAATACTAGTTAATTTTTTGAAAACCACATCTTAGAAATCCAGGAAATGCAGAATTAAAGTTTAATTTCTCAAACAAGCAACTCCAACATAGTTCACCTCATCCATATGCCAGCCTATTATCTTCTTTGCCTTCAGAGGATCAAAAAATGTACACCACAAAACTTTGGTTTTATAATCTGTTTCACATATACCTGTCATACCAAGCGTGATGTCTGCACACAGAAATAAGCTAACTGTCTGTACTGACATTCAGATAACTGGCTGACATGTGGAATCTTGATGCTCGATTCTGCAAAGTGCCACAGGCCTCCAGCTTCCTTAGGGGCTGGGCCCGTAAGAGTAAAGATGAGTATGATTGCTTTCAATTGCTATTCCTAACTAACTCTGTAACGTGTCTTTGAGCATACTGTGTATGACTGCAAAGACAGCCAGAAAGCAGCAGTACCACTGCATGGTTAAAAAGAAGATAGTCTACTTTTTGTGGTCCCTAACAGAAATTTAACATTTTAGGATAATGGGTAGCTGAGTATGAGTTTGATTACTCAGGGCATCACTACAAAAGCAGAGTTAAGGTCGTTCAGGTGCCTTGCTGAGAAATGTCTCGTAGCCCTGTTAGTCTGTATTGGCAAACCCAACGAGAGTCCTGCGTAATCCATGCATCTGACAAAATGGGTCTTTGCCCATGAAAGCTTATGCCCCAATAAATCTATTTCTCTGTCAGGTGCCACAGGACTTCTTGATTTTGCCGAGAAATGCAATCCCAACACTGCCTTTACGAGCTAGTTTGGGTTTGGTTTTTTTTTTTTGTTTTTTTTTTTAAAAAAAACTACTGTTCCTGAAAGATAGTATGAGTTTGCAAAACAGTGTCTGCTTTGCCTTTTGTGTGAGATTTTCCCATCACATCGACAGATCTGGGGTCCACCCTGTAAAGTTAATCAAGCCTCTAAGTAAGCTTCGAGAGACTGCAAGCTTTAAGAGACTTCTGCAGGCCCCAAAAGCCATCTAGATTGGGTCTGTGATTGTGGTTACCCATCAACCCCAGAATTTTGGTGACAGCCCATGGAAGTCAGGGATGGGAGACTGAAAAAAGCAAAAGTGATCAACCTGAGGAACAACTCAACAATGCAGGAGAAAGTGTGGGGGAAGAACAACTGCCTGCCTGACTTCTCCACCTAATGGATTCTCCTATGGCCTGTCAGAAGAGTTCTGCTGCTGCAAACCACAGGATGTCCTTTGGCTAGCAAAAGAAAGAAGCACCAGCACCTCTAACCCCTCCTCCTATATTTGCTGAATCACTGAACACTCCCTCTCATCTGAAGTTTTCTGTTCCTACCAGCACCTGCGTTAAGTCAGAGGTCAGTTTTCCACATACTTGTCTCCCACAGACATACAAATATCTTTTGAGAGAGATGACACACTCAAGAGCAGCTCAAGAGTGCAGCAGAAAAAGGGCAAAGGACATCTGACCATGTCATGTGTTTTGTTACAGGATAATCAAGCCACAGAAGACCATTAAAGTATGGTCAAAGAAGGATATATGGATGAAAATGGGGAAACAGGACGGGATGGGACACAACAAGAGAGGAGCGCAAAGGGGCATCAGTCTACCTTGACCTAAGAAACTCTTGAGGTATGCAGGAAGGGAGAACCCCAAAGAGCCTTAGGAAAGCTTACTGGCTTCTTTCATAAGGCTTTTAGGAGAAAAGTTCTTTTCTCTTCACTGATAAGCATCTCTGCTGGGTGGATTTCATTTTGAAGTTTCTTTCTGACACAAATTTGAGAGAGACTAATTTTTAATCAGTACAGCTGATATTCTGACGCAACATTAGAAATTAAAAATAACTAAATGTTGGTCATCAGCCACAGATCTCATCAAGATTTCCCATTTAACAAGTATTTCTATCTTTTTTAATGTTTTACTACAAAGGGTACATACTGGTGGGTAAGAGGGGATAAGGGGTTTTGAACTCTAGTGAACACTCCTATGTTTAGTGGCATAATTGAAGAATGTCTTGTTCAAGTCATATCAAATTTCTGCCTAAGCTTCATACTTAATTTACTACTTTTCAGAAACCCATTACTTTTTTGTGGATTATAGAAGAATAAGCAAAATCAGTCTTGTAAGAAACTCAGCTGCTGCAACCTTTGCCAGAGCAAGTACTGTTATTTGTAATTATTTTGCCTGTAAAAATGGAAATCTCATAGATTCCCCACAGTTTTATTCATGGAGAAAAATCGTTCAATACTGATTTCCTAAGACAACATATGAAATATTACCAAATTTTCAAAAATGTCAGACTGTATGACACATATTGCCCAGATAATAAGTTATTTCTCTGCTTGATACTAGAACAATAAATCAGTTGCAATACCTATTTTAATATTTCAAAATAGCTGGCCTGCAGAATGGTGTTAAATAATGCAAATAGGCAAGAAAGCAAATGGATGGAATTAATCCAAACAGAACAATTCATCTTGGGACAGAATTGCTGATCCTGTTCCCATTGAAGTCAATGCCAAAACACCACTGAATTCAATTTACTTCAGGATCAGCCCCTGCCCAATATGTTCCAAACGGACTGCTTTAATTGTGACACTACCACTGCAACCATACCCAAGATTATGGATGTCATTTCAGCACATCAACAGAGAGAGACTCTTTTTCAAATAGCAGCTGCACTTTTTAAATATTTCCATATCAAGCTCTCTGGGCACCAGAACACCCATTCAGATAAACGTAATGCACAGCTAGAAACATACACATTGGTATTATGCCTACTTTAAATACATATAATAAGTTAATTCAGTTAAACGTATAGCATATTTTCCAAGTACATTGTAGCAGACAGGCAACAGCTTTAGTGTGCCATTTTTCATTTCTTCCAATACTTTTAATGTTATTTATTATGTGATATTTGGACATATCTGTCTGCATATCATCTACCTTTCTAATCCAGGCTTGGGGACCACTGTTGGACAATTCATCAGAGGACAAAATCTGTGCTCCAGTACTTCCTGTGAACTGGCCCGGCAAAGAGTTTGACTGTGCCCAGGCATCAATCTACAAGATAAATCAGCATAAAAACAAGATAAAAATATACCACTTCTCAACTTAAATGTAAAAACTCATACAATTTGTGTTATGAAACAGAACAATTACCTCTCCCTTAAAAAAAAGTTGACAGTTATAGTTTAGAAACATTTTTATTTTAAAACCTTTAAAACACAGAGTGACCATGAACAAGTCATCTCTCTATTCTTTACCACATTACAACTACTTTCATCACTTTTGTAAAGTGTTTGTTCTGGAGACAAGTACGAAAATTCCTACTCTCTCCCCAGCCTCATTTGTCCCATAATTATCTTCTCTCAGGCTAGGAAAAATCTTTTCAGATTAATCAGACACGTAAAGCAAAAAATTTATATATCAAGTCTACGGTATATTTTAAGTACTGTTTGACTATGACAGAGGATTTTTTTTTTTTAAATAGAATTTTTTTCCAATGATGTCCATGTGAACGCTATACACTTTTTGCATACTATGCTCACTACAATTGTTCCAGGTATGCATTTACAATTAAATTATCATTTGTGAACTTTCAGCTCCGCAATCTGAAAATCAAGCTGGTTTACTTCTGCTTATGTATCTCCAACAATAAATATTCTGTGGTTAAATTTTTCAAATTTAAATGCCTAAAGTCATGTTCTTAAAACCTGTATTTGGTTATTAGTACAAAAAGTGGCCTGGTTTAAAAAGCAGGTTAGCATCATTTTTCACTGACTTCACAAAACTGATGACTAATAAACAGAACACAACCCACCTGCTCCTGGGCACGATTTAACAAGCACATGGCATCTAAATCAAATGTATTTTCTGAAAGCCTCTTCTGAGCCAGTGTTCGATCATTCATTGCTGTAGAGATGTCCACAGTCTAGGAAGAAATACAGCTTATTTATTTTTTTAGAACAGATTGATTATAATAATGTGTTCTTGCTCTAGAAGTGTTCATTGTAAAAGGTGATATGCTACAAAACTGTTTTGCATTTGAAAGTAATAAACTGAAAAGAGAAAACAGATTCTATAAAAAACAAATCTGACCATTGCTTGTCAAACATCTAGTACCCTGAGTTTTAAGATTAATAGAAATCGTGTGGGGATAAAGTACAATATAGTGGTATTATTTCTGCTGTCATCAATTGGTCATCATTTATTGGCTTAGTAAGCATACGTTTAAAATTTATTTTTAACAAAGAGAAATAGTTCAGATCTAAATCGAAAAACATTTTTAAAATACTTTAAATCTATTTAACTTTGTAAAGTATAAGAATGCAGAAATAATTAATGGTAAAAGGTCAGATCCCGCAGAAATTTAAACAGAATTTCTTTATAAAGAGCAGTTCCTTAATACATACTATTATTTCTCACATGTATTGCAACTTTTCATACTATTACCACATGCATTTTTAGCAACCTCGGTTTAAGCCCCACTCATCAACTTAAGACCTCTTCTCTTTCTCTCTCAACCACTTTGCTTCTCATTTCTCCAAAAGGGTATATTCATTTCTGTTCATTCACAGACAGCAAGCACCTTTAATTATTAAACATTTTAGGATTCTTTCCCACACTGCACTACAACTTCAAATGACATGCTGCTCCAGATGATGCAAATTATTTTGGGGTTTACCTAAATCCCAAAGGCATCCAAAACACACTACTGAACAGGGACACAATTTGAAGAGGAAAGGCCAATTTCACAGAGAAGAGTGCTCTGGGACTGACCTAGTGCAAAAAAACCATGACATACTGCTTTTCCTACCCACTTAACCTGAAGGAACAGAGGTGGTACCAAATGGCTGCTCCCGCCATATCAAAAAATCAGTACAAACCAATATCGTATTCAGATACAGTAGAGGAGTCCAAATTCTGGTATTGTCTTTGGAAGTTAATTCACTTTGAAAACATAGAAAAATAAGGTTTATTTAGATGTTGTTCCTGCATTATAAACTATTACCAAAATCAACAGTACTAGTAAATGTCCTAAAGATTTTGATAAAGGATTCAGTTTTGGAAAACAATTTCAATTCTCTCAGAAACTGAAAAGTGTGCTGGTATAACAAAAAAGTTGTACCAGAGTGCAGTACGCAGGGAATTTTTTGCCTGAAGAGTAAAAAACACACACGTTACTACACAGTTCAGCTCTGAGCACAGGGAACTGGACTATATGACCTCTTGAGGTCTCTTCCAGCCCTACACTTCTGTGACTCTACAAAACAAATAAAAAAATTCCTGCCGAAGATACCACACATCAAGCAGACAAATTCATGTAAAGCTATTACAGAAACATAGTTTCCTTAAATTTGCCCCAAATTTTAATTTTGTAAAAATCCAGCTTTTAGGTGAAGGGTACAATAAAAGTTAAGAGTGGAACTTTTGAAATCACAGAAAAAAATCTGGAAAGTAAGGTCAGTATAACAAGTTAAATACAAACAGAACAGAAAAATTAAATTTCTATATGCCAGTGCCAGAACTTAAACATAAAAATAGGTAACCCAGAATGCCTTTCAAGAGAAGAGGAATCTGAACTTCTGCAATCGACAAGTAACTTTTTTAAACAATCAGGAAAAGGACAAGGGTGAAGCATCTGGAACAGATACAGTCAAACCTCTGCTCAATGAACATGAGAGGTTAAAAACAAAAAAGTGTTAAGAGGTACAAGTAGGGGACAGAAAAAAAAAAAGGATAAAGCACTTATATACCTTAGTGGTATGCTCTCACTTACAATACTGTGTTCATTTTGGATCCCCATATCTCAAAAATTAGAGAAACAGAAAGGGTCCAGTGACAGAAAACTGGAACGGAGAATCTGTCCCAGTGTAAGGGAGATTGAAAAGATGGGGACTGTTTACTTTAGAAAAGAGACATGCCAGAAATAATCAATACAATGAAAAGTCCAGACTATGTAACATGGGTGTTCCTACTTCGTCTCTCACACAGCCTAAGGGGTTAGTCAATAAAACTGAAAAGAGATTAATTTAAAATGAATGAATATATAAACATTAGACAGACACACAACTGACTCAAACTACCTGTGAAACATCTGGTACTGATCACTGTCACATACTGGACTAAGTGGACCCATAAACTAATTTCTAAGTTCCGCAGAAAATTGCAGAACATAAACAAGCCACATGAACAGTGACAAAGTTAATATTTAAAAATGAGTAATCTAAGATGTTAAAAAATTTGTTTCCAACACATTTTTTTTGTGTTGACAATGCCATTTTAAAGCTTAGCATTACAGTTTATTAATGTTTTTCTTGTAGTAAGGATTCAGGAGAAAACTATTCTACTCACCAAAATGTATCTTCCTTTCTAGAGCCCCAGTCAAGCATCACACTTATATACACGAGCAGAGCGCTCAAGTCAGTAGGACCACTCATTTAAAGATGCACGTGTACATAAGTGCTCTACTAGTTCAGGGCCTATTAGGAGATACCCTAATTAGACAGAATTTCCCCTCATGGCCAGCCACCCCAGGCTACATCTACATTTCAGAGTTTTGTCGACAAAACTTGGAGCATATACACACAAAATGTGTTTTGTCAACAAAAACTGTCAACAAAAAAGCTACGTAGCCACTTCAGAAGCCCATTTGTCGACAGAGTGGATCAAAAGATCAACCCATTCTTATGTGTAGGTGCAATCTGTTTACAGAAGTTTTGTCGGAACATCTCTTCCAACAATAACTTCTGTAGACAGATGTTTCTAGTGTAGATGTAGCCCATACTTGAGACTGTTGAGTGGCTTACATTACTCTATGGTAGTGTTGGGTCTAGCAAAATGCTTGGAGCATGGGAAGATACTATTTTACATGGCTAACCAACAGTCTACCCTCTGTGGAAGAATTTTTTGTCCCGTTTCTGAATTTCAACATAAACATTGTCCCTATAGAAATGATGCAGAATCTTGCTGAACTGAAGACTAGTTTGGCAACAGGAGAAAGACAGATATGCCAAGCTACGTTTTGCGGATTTTTGTTACACTGGCTGTAAAGACAGTATGGGGTATCACAATATGATAAAGGTGCCTCTCAAGTTTCAAAAATCTACAGAAAATAAGTAAATGAATGTTCTCATGGAATATTTTCAGATTTTTAGAACTCATTGCAGAGTAAGTCCACCCAATCTCCTCACCACTTCCTTGACCAGTGGCCACTAAACTTTCAAATAGCCTCCGCATCTTTAGAACACAGAGGCTACGTCTACACTAGAGAGTTTTGTCAACAAAACTCGGGGAGTGTGTATGCACAAAATGTGTTCTGTCAGTCTGTCAACAAATCTCGGCACCTCCGCCGACAGCATCTGCCTCTCTGTGATGAGAAATAATACATTTGTAGATGTTTCAGGGGCCCTCTGTCAACAGACAGGGCTCCAGTTCACTGGGCAGTCCTACCTGCTGAACTTCTGGTTGGCCATTCTGTCAAGAGAGAACAGATTGCTGTTTTGATCCGCTTTCATGTGTGGACGTGATCTGTCGACAGAAGTTTTGCTGGAAGATCTCTTCTAACAGTAACTCCTGTTGACAGATTGCTGTAATGTAGATATAGCCAGAGAGTCTATGCTACTATTTCAAATAATTCATCTTTTCTAGAGAAATACTGAAGCTGGGGGAAGGCCGAGAGGCATAATTTTACCTCCCATCACCAACCACACTAGAAGATAAAGTTAGATGAACATTTCTGCTAAAATGGTCAGGAGAACTACTTACTGGGGGAAATTCTGACAACTTAATCTGAAGCTAGTTGAGTAAATTAAAATGTGTCCCACACAAATTAGGCATGACCCTATGATCCTAAGGCCAATGTGGACAGACACCTGAATTGTCACCGTTAGGCTTCATCGCTAATAACTCAGTGAGACGAATGGGACCATTTCAGATTTGTGAGATCTATTAATTGAGCTCCAATAACAGTGTACTTGATATGGAACCATGCATAGAAGAAAAATATGGTCCTTGCTCCAAGAAGTGTACAACCTAACAAATCATTCAGATACAGAATGCACTACAATTGTCCAAAGGATGACTCCCTTTCAGTGTGAATCCTTTCTTTCTGATTTTGTTTAATAAGAATTGTTTACAGACCTATGTAGGTGTGCCAAAGGAAGATCAGCCAGGGGGTGACAGACTAAAGTGGACTCACTTCTGAGGAGACAGCAAAATCATCTGTCTCCATCAACCTCTTAAACATACTAACCACCCAAAAACAGAGTGCAGAGGAATGCCAAAGGTGGGTTCTTAAGAACAAAATAAAACCAAACCTAAAATTTTAAAAAGCAAACACACGGCAGCTAAATCAAACACAAATGTCAGGCCTGAAGAAAATTCAATGGCTAATGAGAGAATCTGATGACCTAGCTTCTTACAGTAAAAAAGGAAATTACTGACTTGAGACAGACTGCTACAGACTGGCTTAAGAGAAGCAAATGAGGGACAGATGTATGACACTAACTGAAAGAGAGATGCAGCTTAAACTGGATGATCTAGGAAACAATGAGAGGAAACAACCTCAATTTAAGGATTGCCAGAAACCACTGAAAGAAGAGACCAGCATGTAAACACTTCAACTGTGGATTTGTTAAATCTCAACTCTGGAAGGGTAAAAATAGAGAGAACATAAAAACTACTGCCCTCATCTGGACCTAACAACAGTAACAGACCAAGAGATCCAATCATTAAATTTCACTATGATCAGCAGTAACACTGAATTAGGGGAAAAAGGCAGAGAATATTCAAAACTCATATTCAAATGCCACAAGCTGTAATTTTCCCATAAACTCTGCCTCAAGTTTAAAATAGAAAACAGGGAAATTGCAGCAGCAGACAGGAAGATATCTGCTACAGATGAGGATTCCTATTTACATTCTCTTCCAATTAGCAACACACAGCATAAGACTACACGAGAGCAAAAATACACTCCAGTCATATCGAATGGAACTTCAACTCTCCAGAGGTAGAAACCAAAGACAAAATGCTGAAAGAATCCTCACAGATGACAAAACCCAAAAAAGAGGAAAAGAATAAAGAAAAAGACAAGAGCCTTTAGAAAACATATTGCAATGGCAGAAGTGAAGCTGAACAGGAGGAGGACACAGCTACATGAAGAATATCCTATAAAGGATAATTTTTTGAGAGTCATCAAGAATGAACTGCTGTAAACTACGTTCATGTTAGAAGGGGAGTAAGTATGAAACGTGCTTTAATTAGGGTGATCAAAACTCTATGATGCATGAGTTGTTTTGAAGAAGTAGATAAAATAAAGGGCAGTGAAAGACAATGGGAAGGGAGGTCTTAGGTATGATAGTGACTGGAACAAACAGAGATGGGATGGGAGGAGCCTTTGGTGGGGTTCTATGTAAATCTCCCATGTAACTCAAATGATCAGATTGTTATCTAACTCTTAGGGCTGAAGTATCTCCTCTGGATTAAAGAAAAGTAGTCCACGTGTTCAGGCGGAAAGCATGAGGGTTTAGGATTCACAAAAGAACAGTCCTTTTGTGGCTGTCTTATAAACTGTTAGTATTTTATTTCTGGAATTAAACTATGAGAAATGAGGGGAATTATTATACGAATGTCTCTTTCTTTTGAAGTAATACCTTTGAATGTCAAAGGCTAAATTATGTCACCAAAAGGAAAAAAAGCCCCCGTAGAATTTAAAAGACTGCTACTCAGATTATTCCTACTTCAAAAATTCACTTTTTGGGGAGGAGAGAGGCCAGAAATTATTGACATGCAAGATAATTGGCGACAGCAGATATTTTCTGCTTCAGCCAAAGTCTGGAAATAGAGGTAGTATTTTCTAAACATGTTTTTGTTATATTAATAATCAATTAATGGAGAAGGAGGAATGGCCAATCTTGTTAAAAGGCACAGTTGCTGTGTTATGAACACTGGGCTTAGTGTATGCTTCTAATGAAAAGGAAAAAAAACACCTTTTTAAAGGGCTTCTTTGAAATATTGCAATGCTCTGGGGAAGGGCAACTCCTTACTGCGATGGAGCTGATAAAAAGAGAAGGGAGACAGGGATACAAAAACCGAACACATGGAGAAGACTACATTTCTCTTCATACCCTTATGAGCATAATTATAATGGCCTAGATTTAATGTTAATCTCTTAAACCTTAATGAAGCTGACAAGATCTGCAGAAAATGGTACCATTACATGATAAGAATGGAATTCATTCATGAATCAGAAGAAGCAATATTTGATAGGTATATGGTTCCAAAGACCACATTTTGGAAAACAAAGTGCTTGCTTCTTCAAGATATATAAATAAATGATACAGACAATACAAAAAGAGACCTTCTCTGTGAAGCAGGTAAACGTTGGTAAGCAGTCAAATGATAGGCAGAGCATTTCAGCAGAAAAAAAGAGCTCAAGTAAAAGCAGAACTCATATGGGGATAAAAAGGTTACATGGCCTTTTTAAAAACAGATTCCAAAAAAGTGCATGAACAATTAACAAATAATATGTGGAAACTGAATGATGCCAAGGAAAAATCCCTTAGGTATACAAAGCAAATTTTTTCTAAAAAAGGAAATAAAATGGATAGGTCATTGGGTTGAAACCTAAAAGGGACTCAAGAGCAAGGTATGGTTCCACCAATTAAAAACAACCAAAAAAAGACAGTTACACTCCCTGATGAAATAACGCACTGTTTTTGCTTTTTATTATAAAATCATCTTACCTCAGAAACTCCAATCTCTAAAGTTATTCAAAAATATCTGGAAGTAGCAGGCTTGCCAAAGACAAACAAAAATTATAAAACTTTAGCTAAAGAAATAAAAAGAAAAAAATCTGAGAGGTAAAAGCAAGTCATGAAAAAAGAATGAAATTCCAGAATCTAATGATTTCCATAAGAATTTTACAAGGTACAGCAGAACCCTGTTTATCTGATCAAACTGAGAGCTGGGGTCTGATTGGCTAGTCCAGAGAATGGGGAAGTGCTGCAGCCCCATCTAGTGGACACGACAGACTGCCCACTTCTGCACTTGTAGGTGCTAGTAGTTCCTGGAATATGGAAAGCCAGACAATGAAGGGTCAGATAAATAGGGTTCTACTGTATTTAAGGTGGTATTAGCACACCCCTTAAGAGGTGCCTTCAATACTAATTTGTTAGAGGAGGAACTTCCAAAACCTACTAAAGAAGCTATTGTGGTTGCTCCTCCTAAAGCTGGAAAAGACCTTACCTTACACATCTCTCAAAAACCAACATCACTGCTGCTTCATGACAAAGATTTTTACTGAAAATACTAGTTACATGATAGCAGTCCATGCTTTCAGTTTCTGTACATCCAGATCAATTAAGGACTAAAGTATCAGACAGCATTCAGCGCGTTCTTGGGATCCTCCACTATAATGGACCACAAAAATATCTTTTTTTTTTTAAAAAAAAAAACAACAAACAACAACAACAATAAGAATAATAATAATAATAATAATAATAAATCATCGCTTGATTCAGAGAAGGCTATTCATAGAACAAAGTGGAGTTTTCCATTTCAAGTCCTGTCCTGTAGGTAGAGCCCTACAAACCTGCGAATGGATGTGGATGCAGATGCCCATGGCTCACTTTGCAGACACGAATGCTGATACCAACTGTGTATCTAGAACCCTGCAAAAAAATCTGTGGATATCTGATTTATATCCACAGGTATCCATGACCACAGATGTGAATGTGGATCTCTCTGGGTCATTTTTGCAGATGCAGATCAAAATTTTTGTCTTCTCACAGGACTGTACCCATAGCAATATTGGACCCTAGTTCCTTAAAGTGAAAAAAAACTGCTTGACACCACTCCCAAAGCAGCTGTGTTAATTAATGGGGTTAAATCTCCTGTTTAATCAGAAAAAGAGATGAGAAGGAGATGGCCACAATCTCCCTTTACTTTTTGTACCCGTCATGGAGCCTTTCAAACAACAATGAGGAACAACAAAGAACCTATCACAAGAATAAAGCTTGCAGGAAACATGACAGAAAATATCTTTAAATGCACATAATGTAAATTTAATATAAATCAAATATGTTGCTAAAATTAGTTTGTTTAAAAAAATTTCATGACTTTGGGTCAAAGAAAATGAAACATACATGGTTGAGCAACTGATGAGGAAAGAAAACTTTCTAACTTATTTAGAGATAAAAACTAACTTTAACTAGCTCATTCTGCCATGGTAAACAGTACTTTCTAGTTGAGTATTACATTTCTTTCGACTTTCTAAAAAATTGTTTTATACTGGAAGCTAACTAACAGAAGTGGTGGCATCTGATCAATTAAGAAATGAACAGATAACTAATTCAATCTTTGCAGACCACTTTCCTGACCCCCCCAAAAAAAAAATGCACACATGGTATATATGCTGGGGAAAGGACCTACATAGAAAAATTGTCTCAGACAAACCATAGTATGCTTTTCCAGACACGATACGGTTTCAGTGTTTCACACCAGTCAGGTTACACTTACACACACACATGCACACACACACACAGGAACAAATGTTGGAGATACCAGTGAAAGAAGAGATTTTATGCAGCTATGGGGCACATGCCCACTCATCAGACAATATGGGAATGCAAATCCATCACTAAATGTTTTTGGGTATTTATTACCAAATGATCCTCTGATAAACCTCATGTGGCTTCCTAGAGGAAATGGTCACACAAAAAGTAATAAAAAATTAATCTCTCATCTGATAGTAGTTCTTCAGTTACTGACAGACTCATTGGAAAAAGAAAAATAGTCCAAATGAAGAGGAATGTTTCAAAAATATGGAAGGTGGTTATTATAGAAGAATTAACACACCAGTTATGTACCCAGCAAAATAGACAGAGGACAAATAGATACTGATATTTTGTTACCTTTTATTCAATACTCAGTAAAAGTACATTGACCTGCAAAAAACCCACCACACCTGTTCAATTTTTTAAAAAATATTTACATTTGATAGACATCCTGGTCTGTTATATATGTGTAATCAGAGTTCACTCAATTAAATAATTAAAAACAAACTTTCATAGATGTTGTAATGATGATCATTTTGTAGTATGGAAATGTGCTGCTAAACAGAGACCTGATGTTTATATTTGAGTATAATGTCTCTTTAAACATAAGCTCACTGTTGTAATGATTATTCTTTTGCGCCCGATATTTACATGTCAAGGATTCTAAACCTGTTAATTCCTAAATTAATAAATAGTAAAAAAACAACTGCATTTCAATATAGTTTTGAACTGGTACTAAAACACATTCAGTGAAACCCTTCACACAGAGTCATGTAATACTCAACTTGTCAAATTTAAGAATATATTAAATTCACTGAGAAACAGCCAGCTAACAGAGTTCTGGCTTTAAAAAAATTAAATGTTACAGATTTTTATTTTTAAAGAGGAAAAAAAACCAACATTTGCAGGTGAAATATTTGTTTTGCCTACTATAGTTACAAGAAAACACAAAATAATGCTTTGAAAGTGATTAAAGAAAATTTTTACTATTTTACTATTATTCTATTTTTTCCACTTTGTTTATTTTGTGTATTTGACAGCACCACTTTATACAGAGTCAATTTCTCCTTTACATTGTGTGGGTTTTACATAAAAAGCAAGAGAGCAGACAAATATTTAGGAAAATATGATCGTAAAACTACAGAAATGGGCAAACATAAGTGTATATGTACTACTGGAAATTATTTCCAAATCATTTTTAAAAACCAGTTACATTTCAAACTGATGATAATTTAACATTGGTAGGCCATTGGTAAGTATTGTTTTAGGTTCTCTGGTTCAGGAAGATTAAACTTGGAATGTTTTCTTGGCAATGACAAGAACTAGAAACTTATCTTTTTATTTTTAAATGAAAGCTTTAAGTCCATAGAAACTAAGAGGTCACCAGTGGACAGACGGAAATGCCGTGAGTGACTATATGCTGCAATAATCAGCACATATATCAACAGCCTACCTCCAAAAGGCCAAACAGTTTAATCACTTTAGTCATTAAAGAGCAAATATTGCTGATAAGAATTTTTAAAAAAAAAAACCAAAGATTGCAACTAGATCCCAGCGTGAGCAGCTAACTGCTTTCTTTTTTTTAAATAAGATTTTTTATTTCCCTTCCCTACCTGTGCAAGAGCTGGTTTTGGGAAAACATCATCTTTGCTTTCTTCTTTGCTTTTCTCAACTGGAACCCATTCGCCATAGACACTGTCTGCTTCCTTTTTTCTGTGTTGAGACCCAGATGAGACAGGGAACTCCTTTGTCAAAGTTACCTGATTTTTTGGTGCTGGTTTTACGATAGGAGTTGTCTTAAAGAAAAATAAAGATTTTATGATTAGGCGGAGATAAAGCACAGTATATATACACATGGTCCTACTCCACAGAAACAATTATCATAGGTTTTGTGAATACTGAACATTACAGTGAACATTATTTCTCTTTTTAGCAGATATTAAAATGAAAACTCTAATCATACAATCTCTGAACTAAAATCCAGAAGATATGATTTAAAATTTTGAGATTGGATCTTTGTTTCACATATGAGCAAAGGGATACCCAAACAGGCACTTTTTCTTTCAGTTCATTAACAGGATTACAATGGAGGACAAAAGGTGCTAAATAAATATAAATTATTATTGCTGATGCTTTGATGAAAACTATACAGGAAATGCCCAGCTCTAACAAGTGAAGAAAATGTTGACTGCTCTGTGAAAAATCCAAGATATGGCTATGAACCACTCCCCTCCACATTAGAAAAACATGATGTCACATAATAAAAATAAACTTTTCACCAACATTAATGGAATACTTGCTTTATTCACTAAATTAAAATGTTTGCTTTTTAAACCTTTTAGCAAATATACAGCTTAATAGCTACATCTGGCGAAAATGCAGGTAACTCAAGAAACTGAAAACTAAGTAAAGTATCAACAGACTCATTATCAGTTGGTTGTGGAAAAGAACATTTTCCTATTTTCCCACAGAGATTTGACATATTGCACTGTGTTTACTGAAATGGAATACACAAGTAAAATGCTGTCTATATCTAGCTGTGGAATAAAACATATAAAACTGATTATACATTGTGTGCCAAAAATACCAAGGCCTGAATGAGCTGCCACAGCTAGAGCTTACCACATTGTCCCTTACAAAAATATACATGTAACACAGCAAAAAGCAAGTGGGCAGGTTTCAATGATTTCATCACTATTATACAGTATATCCAAAATCAAGAGAAAATGGGGAGAAAGAACACCTAAATACACATAACATTAATTTACTGAAGTTCTTCAATGACATTTACATAAAGCAACTTACCACTATTTGGAAAGCATGTATATGAGGAACAATTAAAACTAGATGTATTCTTTCTGCTGCATTGATTATGACTTCTAAGTAATACCCCACCACCAAAATAATTCTAAAAACTCATCTAATTGTCTCCATAAAGCATTCAAGCTATGAACATACTTAACTCGCTTTGTAATAACTTACCACAAACACAGTACTTTCTATCCTCAGAGAGCTTTACAATATTATTTATTCCTCACAACATACTTGTGAGGTAAGATTTAGACCCATTTTCTATATGGGGAAATAGAGTCAGAAACATTGCATGATTCACCTAAGTCACATAAGGAAATCTGTGTCAAAACAAGGATACGCACTCAGGAGTTCTTAAGTCCCGTGGTTCTCATGTCTTCCTCTTACCTGTGTATTACAACATATTCTTTTTCCGATTGTATTTTTATACTATCAGCTCTTAATGGCAAAGGTCTGCTGCGCACACTTCACATGCTATATATTACTAGCGCACACTTAAAGCACTTTATCTCATCGCCTTGATCAATTAAATGTTAAGCAAACTTAGCCAAAGAGAAGCCTACTAGAATTTTAAAAACTGTCTGCTATTTGTCCCAAAGTCTTTTGAAGACTGCTTATGAAAAACAGTATTAGCATGTAGTAACGTAAGTAACCCGTTAATCTACACAACTGATAGCTTAAATCTGCACAGCATCATCATCTCCATCTCACTGTGGAGGCATGCATCTGCTCAAGGTTTAAATAAAGACATCTAATGCTTCTTAAGTCCCATGCAATTCCAAGAAAGAATAAATTGTCAACTGGCCAACAAATTAACAGAGCTAATGCCAGTCTGCTCTCACATAACATATGCTCAACTTTTACCAATTTTAGTACTCAGAGGATATACATAAAACCAATCCAAGAGAGTTATTTTACCTAAGAAGATACCTTATGGACTGCTGACCTCTAGAAATCTAGGACAGGGCTACTAGTCACCTCTTCATTCTCCACTAGCCCCTATAAACCCATGCTTTCATTCTGATCCAACATTTAATGTCGCTACACATTCTGTGTTTTGCGCAGTCAAGCACTGTGCTACTAAAACATTAAAAATAGTAAATTATGCACACACACACACACACACACACACTCTCTCTCTCAAAATCTACTCATTTTTATGGAAGTTTTTCTTCTAGTGAAGAGAACCATTTACTAAAAATACCTGTCAACATTAAGTGATCTTTGAATGTTCTTGCCATGTTTACGGATTACAACTGTTTTAGCACATGGGGGCTCCACTTCTACAAACCGTGACATACAAAATCTCTCAGAAGTCAACAAAGAAGTACCCACAAAGTGCAGCTTCCAGAGACAGTCCCTTTGTATTCATAATGTCTTACATCATATGTACCCATGCAATACACACACTAAGAGCTAAAAGCCACAGAAAGAACCAGCTGCATGAAGGAGACAAAGTAAAAGTCCAGTTAAACTTGAACTCTGAGTAAAAGGCACTATAAATAAAAGTCAGTATCCACAGAAAATGTAGACCTCCAAACAAGGACAGTCATGGCAGATGCCTCCATCTGGGGTGAACATATACAATATTCAGTTTCTGGACATTATCGGAATGCAGAAGGTAAGACACCACACAATCATGTTAAGACTGATGGGATATTATATGTACATATGCTTTTTGATAAGATAAAATCCAGATATTTCAAATGAAACAATTCCACTATGTTAACAGATAACTGGGAAACAAAAGTATCGTGGGATTTCCTGTCACAACCACAAAAGAGGAATGTTCAGTTCCATGGTCTTCAGAGTCCCATAATAAATTTTTTCATTGTTTGGCCAATAATTTACCTCCACCCAAGGACACCCTCTCAAATTTATGTGCAGGCTGATGGATTCAAAGATACATATACGTGACGTGACATTGATGATATATAACGTACATGGTTCCTTACATAAAATTAGATGTTGCCTTGAGAGGACTAATTTGTCAATTTTAGAAGCATGTTTTCGACGTCCCCAAAACAAGGAAGGGCATTTGGTGGACTGATTTAAAAGAAAAAGAAGTGACGGAGGATGTGCTTTGTGCATTTTTCTTCATTCTCACAATGGACTTCAATTAAAAAACAAAAAACTTAGCCCTTCCTAATTATCTGTTTTTGAGACTCTCTTCTCCACATTGGGCAGCAATGACTATATCTTTTGCTTAGCTCCCCCAAGACCAGTGTTTAGTCTTGATCCTGTGAACAGTAAACACACGAGTAAAAGCCTCACTCTATAGAGTACCAGTAGAAGGGAGAGTATGAATTTAAACCAATTAAACTGATACAACTCCTTGTGTAAACACACTTATTCCAGATACTCATTTTGGAAGTGATTTAAACTAAGCCAAAAAAGCTACTCATGCCAAAATAAGAATGTCTACATAGGAACATATATCAATAGAACTATAGTGATTTAGCTACACGTATAAAACTGGCAAACCCTTCCCATGTGCCTAAGCCCTAACCGTTTACAGGACTGAGGCCTTTATATGTAAATAAAGTAACCACTACTACCTTCAACTGCAGAAAATACTAAGAAGGTGTGTAGGGAGATTACAGAAATTATCAAATGATTAAGAGTGGCTGAATTCCACATTAATTAATTGAAAAACTAATTCATTGAAAGAACAGTCAACATGTTCCTACCAATGCCTGTAACTCAAAAATCAACACCTTAAATATTTTGTATTGGGCAACTGTTCAAATAAACAGGGCTCATCTGTTTTCGAGAGTTTCTAGCTTTAATCTGAACTCCCAAGGACCTGCCAAACCCTTCCATACCTCATCTGATAAAAAAACAAAGACCCAGTAACCACCGGGGTTAAAAAGTATAATTACACCTTTCAACTCAAATATCTGCTGAAAAACTTCATCAAGATAAATGTTTTATAGAAATCTAAAAACATTTAAACAGTCCTGTTATTGCTCTGTTTGTACTACAAAAAGAAGTGTTATGCAGTTTGTACAGCTAGAAAACAACAGTGTGATAACGTGGATGCCACTTATCTGAAGTACGCAGTTAAATCTTAATAAGCTTCTTATAATAGTGACTAGTTTCATAACAAACTATTTCCTCATCCAGAGTCATGGTGGTCCAGAGACTCATTCTTCCCTCTCCCCAATCTCCTCATAAATATCAGTTTTCCTCTCAGCCAGCTGGATCCCACTACCCTCCTTGAGCTCTGACCTGCTCCCTAGACTCCTGCCCACCTACTTCCAGCCTCTCTTTCTACATCCAGTGTTCCTGCCCAGTGAAAGTTTCTCCTCCCACAATCCCAGTCTCAGGATACTCCTTGTCCCAGTCTATTCCCTTCCCTACCTCCCTTGGTCCTGATCGCTCTACTTTTGAACAACAGTGCATCCTGCTCCATTCTCCCTGGAAGCCACCTGAGCAGCACTGAAAACACAAAAGACAAAGGCTGCCTCTCACTTCCAGTGCCCAAACTGTCCCACGCCTCTGGCTGGAAAGTTAACATAGGGTAAAAGTCCAGCTTCAGATAATGCTATGTTGCTGTGTGGGTATGGCACACATGAGGTCTGGTCAGCACTAGGAGATGAGAGAAGTTCAAGCATGCTCAGTGAAGATGAAATCTCTACATATTTTAGATGAAATGAAGAACTCTCTACTGAGAATGTGCAAAATGAGATTTTTTGGAAACATCATAACTTGTCCATATTTGATCAGCTTTTTGAAGGGAGTAACAAGAGGCACATCCCTGATACAAAGGCCATATCCCTGTTAAAATTTCAAGTCTCTGCTCCAAGGTTTAACACATACTGTTCAAAAGGAACAAAAAAGCCCCAACAGGTGCCAGAATCTTTTAACATGGGCAAACAATATTTCTCCCTCAGCTCATTCTCAGAAACAGCTTACACATTTTGGTTGAAATTTTCCAAAAGATATTCAGACTCAGGCAGCCATCGGGAAAACTTCAGCCCGAATGCGAAATATGTGCCAAAGTTGTAAGAAACTGAAAACAGGATCCTATAATGGAAAGTGACAACCAACCTCAATAATGCATAGCTTTCCTTACCAGCCCAGTTCATATGAAAATATGAAACAAAAAAACCATTTTAACTGTCTACTGGCTGACTTCATGATTAATGTGTTTTTATTTATCTTTTGAGCTGGAACTGGAAATCTGCTGCAGAACTTTATAGCAAAGCCATCATGTTAATTTAGAACACAAATTTAGATAATGTAAACACTTATAAACAGAGTAACAGAATTTTGTCCATTTTCCAGCAATGTGTCTAGAAAGAAAAATAGCATGTTTTACTCTAGTGCCAAATGTTTTTCTTAACTTCATCATGGAACGTAGTGGGTTTTCAGCCAATCTCTTACTATAGCAATTAAGCAAGTATGTTGTTGCTCAAATTTTCTTAGCACCCCTTTGCAAATCTATGTCAAGATAAAAATTGTACTTCTGTAATAAACTAAAACTTCCTCCTTTAAGTGTCCACTCTTTTCCTGTATCTACATAAGTTTGCTATAAAAAAACAAACAAAAAAACCCCATAGTTTGAACCTCCCTAGTCCAGCACCTTCGGGACATGACCAGTGCCAAACGAGAGAATTTGCTGAACCATGGGAGGTCAATATTGTCTAGCACTTCCACTGCTTACTGAGCTCTTGGAAGACATTTAGGAGTAAATTAGAGCTAAATAACAGCACAGAACAGAGTCAGAACTGGTGGCTGTAAACAAACTTTATAGGACCACAGGAAACTTGGCCACACCTATGATAAGTGGCAATCTGGATAATGAAAATCATGCCAGATGACAGATGCTGCCCGACCCTACATTTATAATGTATTATTGATGAAAGTACTTACATTTAAATTGAAAAAAATGGGTTTGGGTTCACTGAGTTTGAAAGGATGATTATAGAAAGGACGTTCTTCTTCCTCTTCATCAGAATCATGAGGTTTATTCACTATCACATCATCTGTGCTTTGTGCAATCTTCTTGCATTTCTACAAAAAAAAAAAAAATCTGGACCAATCTGAACATTTAGAGAGAAACAGTCCATATTTCTACACTTTTCGATGAACACCGAAATAAAGAAATTATAAAGGAGAACTTGATTGTTGGGGAAAATCTTTAAAATAAATCAACTAGTATGACTACAAACCTTTATCATTTTACTTGTGCACCCTTTATTTACTGAAGTGCATCCATCCATCTTATCTAAATAGGCTTTGGTCCTACAACTCTTCCACACAGGCACCTATCCAGAGCCCTACTACAATAAAAGGGGCTGCACATAGCTATTTGCTGGATCCAAGGCTAAAACTATGATCTCTTCAAAAGCAAAAACTGTCTCTTACTATGTGTGTGCACAGCAGTGGCACCCAGTACAAAGGGGCCCCTCTCCTGATTGGCTTTTAGGCACTACAACATAAATGTTTAGTCATTATTCAGATTATTTGTTACTACTACTATAGACAGCTCAATCAGTTAGTTGGACTGCAGAAAGATTTCCACACAAAATGAATGTAAAGAAAAATACCACAGAACAATTAACAGCAAACTCTTTCGTATCTGGCAGCTCCAGGACTGGGAGGTTGCCAGATATTCAAATATTCTGGATAATAGACAGGTATTCCTAGCAAGGCATAACACTGAAGAAAAACAAGATTAGCTATTAAGAAACAAAACACAAAGGTATGCAGAGTACTTTATTTACCAACAATGGTAGTATGTAACATTACAAATCTGTACTGTATTTGTTGTATTTGCTTGTATTTACTTATGGAAAACATAACCAAAATTTACTTATGGTTAAAATGCCAGTTATTTGAGTGTTCTGGATGATAGAATGCCAGATATGAAAGAGTTTCCTGTATGGGTTTTCGCTAGTGGTGCAGAAATCTTCCCACATGCAAAGGTTTTAAGAGGAGGACTGCGACACCTCTTAAATAGTCTGCATGTTGGAAGAACTGAACAGGGCAATCCCATTCTGCATAACTTTGGCAGTGAAACCTAAAAAAGTATAGAAAGTGAGGAAGTGATGAGAACATATTTATGTGGCAGTCCAAGTTGTTTCTCGTCCAGAAATAAGTAAAAGCAACTTCAGGATATGCAGTAACAATATGACTGGAATGTGAATGAAGAGATATTTTCCTGAAAACTGGTATACTAGCATTAATTACTATTTATCATTTATTGCAATAGATTGGAATTCATTTGCAAATTTGACACATTTAACCTTGGGATTAACAGATCTCAATTATCTTAATCATTACAATGGCAATTTTCCCACCTTTGATATTCAGAGGAACAGCATGAATCCCACTTAATTTACTTCTTCCACTGGTCCTATTAGTGACAGGTGACCTCCCCCTATTTTTAATCCTCCCCACCACCATGTAAACCGTGGATTATAACTACTCCAAGGATGCATCTACACTGAGACAAATTCAAATTTATTAATATTGATTTTGTAATTCTGTAATTTATAAATTCGAATTGGACCATCCTCACCTCCCCACATCCTCCTCACAAACTCAGCTTATTGCCACCACACTCAACTGGCAAACATTGACTGTTGCAGTAGTGCACTGTGGGAACCTATCCCACAGGTCCCTCTTCTCCATAGCATTCTGGGTATGCTCACTGGTCTTTGAGATCATCTTCCCACATTGCATTTTCCTCATTCCCCTCCCATAGTAAGCAAATGTCCATTTTTCCCCATCAGAAGGAAAGAGAAGAAGGGCATCCACACAGAAGGCAAAAAAGTTTACAGAAATGTCTTTCTTCTCTAGCTGAATTCTCAGCTGGCCATACACTGAGTGTCCCCCCTCCTGTGATTGCATTCGATCCCTGGATATAATACAGACACCCTGAAAAGCTTGGAGATGATGAGTTTTTGGGAAAAAAGGGAGTTGCCGAGGGGAGAATCTTTGGCTCTCCAGTGCACTATAAAGGCTTCTGTGCACAGGCTGTGTTCTCAACTCGCCATCCACTGAGCGTTCCCCCTCCTGAGATTGCATCCAATCCCTGAAAATAATACAAGGACCTGTACTGTACTCTCAAAGTTAGAAGAAAGAGAATAGAAAATATTTTTGACTTTCCTTTTCACTACACAGACATTGCAAACATGGGTGAGGGCAGTGAAATATCATACTTGGAACTTATAATGGAAACAGGAATCTCACCACCCCCGTGTTCCTGAGGGGGGGGTCAAAGCATATAGACAGATAGCAAATGTTAGCAGAAATATTTTATAACAAACATCAAACCAGCAGGTGCCTGCAATGAACAACAAGCTCTCAAAAATATTTTTGGTCAGGGGGTGGGGGCTAGGTGGGTGGATGTGTGCACGAGCAGAACCATTTGCAATGTCAAAGTAGCTGAAGGAGTACCCCCCAACTATCTTAGCTACTGGGGAAGACTTCCTCCCCCGGCAGCAGCAAGTGCCACTGGTCCCTTGCTTCAGGTGGGGTTCAGTGGGGGCAGGTGGAAGTGCCCCCTCCCACTCTCTTAGCCACCAGGGGAGGCTTCCCTCCAGCGGCAGCAAGCCACCGAGTATCTTAGCCACTGCGGAGACTCCCCCCCGGCAACTGCAAACCTCCAAACATCGTAGTCGCCAGGGGAGACTTCCCCCCAGCAGCTGCAAGTCCACAAAATTCTTTCCCCCCCTTGAAGCCCAAAACGTACCCAAGCTAGAACATGGTGCTGCCTGGCAGCATGTCAGCACCAAACAGCAGGCATGTCCTTTTATTGGGTTGGGGGGCTTACCTACATGATGTGGCTGAGCATGGGAAAGACCCAGACTGCATGGCACCTGTGTGGGAAGGAAGGGGGTTCGCACTCAAATGTAAACTGCCAAGAAGACGTTTCTCAGCATCTTATGGAAGCATGCCCCCCACAACAGTCTTGTTGCCACATGGTGCGGTGGGGCAGCAGCTGGCATCAGGCAGCGCGCGCACACACACACACACACACAAAAAAATAAGTGTAGAGACAGAACCACACACTCCATGTAGGGGCTATTTGTAATGGCTAGATGCACTCACAGCGCTAACTGCAAAGAAAGACACACATTTCTCAAGCTCTCACACACGCGAGCCCACAGCCACAGGCTTGCTGCTCCCACTTTTAAATTCACAGCGTTCCTGTTACCTAATTCCAGTGCACCTAGAGAGCAGTGGCCAGAGCGGAGCACTACGGGGCATTTTCGGTTACATGTGGGACACCTCTGGAGGCGAATAAATTCGATTTTAAGACATGGCACTTCCACACTGGCCTTTAACCCGACTTTTGAATTCAAAAGTTACCCAGCAGGTAACGATATTATAATCTCAGTATTAATGCTCCTTAAATTGAGCTAAAGGTATTTAAAGTGTAGACAGTCACGTGGTAATATCAAGCTAACTGCCTTAAATTCGAATTTATCTCATAGTGTAGACACAGCCCCTATCTGAAAATCTGATGAACTGGTCTTACCCACAAAAGCTCATTACCTAATAATTTTTTAAAGTCTTTCAGGCGCTTGTTTTTTTATTAAATTTCAGTCTTTATTACTGTGAAATACCATATTTCCCATCATCATCAAATTTATGACTTCATTTTATAAATAAGCTGAGATGTCTGAACTAAGAAGTTTTTAAAATGTCACAATGACATCTCCAAATACAGTTTTTTCAGTCTGAAAACTTGATAACTCAGCAAAATCAGAACTCAGCACTCAGCAAAATCAGACAGTGTGAAGTTTCCTGTGACAGAAGACACACGCTGAAGAGATTTCTTTCATGATCAAAACAAAAAGAACTGTATATTAATTACCAAATTCTGTCCTTCGATACGCATAGATAAGTCTCGCTGAAATATAGAGAGGCTGAACAGGTACAGTAAATGATGGAATTTTATTCAGAAAGTAAAAAGTGTGACTTTTTAAATAATTTTAAATCATTATAAAAGCCAGTGACTGACAATGTTATGACAAATGTCAAATTTTCAATATTAATATAAGTGCAAGGAAAACAAGCTAACAATTAGGATTCAACCTTTCAGTCTTCCTACAAGCACAATTCCATTAAAATTACACAGAAAATTATCACTCAACCAGACACCTAGTTATTAGCAGTAACAGCTGGTTAATTATTTTCACATGTAATTCGCTTACCTCAGTGAGCTCCTTTATTGTATCTCTTGCTGACTTCTGAGTAACTTTCTCTTCCTTTTTAGCTGGATTTATAATAGGCATTAGGCTTGGAGGTAAGGGGACACCAGCCTTAGCACACATGGCAGCTGCATTAGCTTTGGCTATTTCAAGTAGCTGGGCCTTGTCTATAAGAATATTAAATATATTAATTATTAATTATGGACCTTTAAAAATTTCTGAAGGCCAATCTCTTATATAATTTTAGGACCAGCTGCAGAAGTAAATCAGTTTTTCCACCAGGCAAAGCAAACTTTATGAAAGTAAAAGTGTGCATGTACACACAAAATATTATTCACATTTCATATATTTTTAAGTAACACAGAATACTGCATTCACTTTTCCTTCACTGCATAGGACACATGTAATTAAAGAGACCTGGATAGGAGGAAAAAATGGGTCTGTGTTTTGTTTTTTTTTAAATTTTTGCTTCTTTGTAGTATATAAACAAGGATGATGGGTCCCCCCCACCCATCTTCGAAAGTGTTAGCTTTTCCTGCCTGGTTTTACTTGATATATTCAGGTTTTTGTGACTGGAGAAGCTGTGAAAAAATTTTCAAGAGTGAGAAAACATGGAAGTTAAGAACTGAGAAGGGAGTAAGTTCTCAGACTACCTAAAATTCTAGAATGCCCTTTTTGTCAATGACTACTGAACTTATTTGACTAACTAACATTTTGGAGATAGTTTAAAAATTCAACATCATGGCCTCTGATATTAAGGTGGAATTTCACAGTACTCATCCTCCAAGACATGTGATGTCAACTCTGACCTGTCAGTTTTGTGGGAGGACATTACCAATATTCATAAGGTAAAAATGAGAGACAAAACTCAAAGAAACAAAAACGAGACACAAGCCCAATTTTTCTGAAATCCGTTGCAGGCTCACTTTTAAATCATTCCTTGAAATACCTCAAACAATCAAAGTCAACTACAAAGGACAATATTAAATATACAGATTATAACTAACAATTAGGAATTTAACAAGCATTTTATGTCAAATTACACAGTATGAATATTTTTCTTAAATGTAATAAAACTGCATATTAACATTTTTAAACATGACAGGATTTTTCTTTTTTTACAGAAAATAACAAATGTGGCTGCTAATGTGTACAGTGAGGTAACTGAACTACACAAAACATGTTTTGTGTATTCAAATTGTGACTCAAACCATTTTCCAACGTCATCCAAAAACCAAATAATTGAAGTATTATCACCTTAAACAAGAAATTACACACTTTTTAAACAATGAAGGGGATCACACAGCTTCGTAAGAAAAGCCTCCAAGTAAAGCTTTGAAGTAAAAATAGCTCGTCTCATAAAAGTACTCTTACTCCACCAAGGAGAGCTAAACATTCCGAACAGAGGCTACTTGTCTGCTCATCCCTTCACTGGCTCCAACAATGTGGAATGGGGGCAAAGAAGCATGATGAGCAGTTCAACTCTTCATCCTCTCATTTCTTCTGGCAATCAGACTAGCTGGGGTTGGAAAAAAAATGAAAATTTGCCACCTTTCCCAAATGCTGTGAATTCAAAACTAGTCTGGTCCCTGCAGCTTGGCTGAGAGAAGGAAAAGACAATGAATGGAGTACAACAAACAGCATGAGATGTAACCCAAGGTTAAGTCAGGAGCAGAGCACACAAACAGAAAAAAATTGGGATGCAAATTCCCCTTTGAAAAGTTAAATGGTTAAACATTATGTATAATCACTAATCTCTGGAGGGCTGGGATCCCACAGCCGGTGGTTGCTTCAGTCCAGCCAGGCCCACTGCACCATAAAGCAAGGGTTGCTTGGGCCAGTTACACCTCCTTAACACAACACTATTCCAAAAAAAACACGGGAGAATGGACAGGAACAGATAAAGCAAAGAAAATATATGTGACTTCTTTATTTTACAGCAGGAGTATTCTGAGGTCTCCTTCACTCAGCTACTGCCAAAATAACTATTACATCTACTAAACCAATAGCGCAAAAAAAAAAATTCTAGAACTAACTCTTCACTAGAATTCTTCACATTGAGGGTTTCCTCCTTTTTCCCCAAAGATGAAAATGAGTCTACTCCTTGTGGTAGGAAAGCAGCTGAGGATCCAAGAAAAGTGTGTAATATATTTACCCTTAATTTTTGATTGTGCTCCATCTTTTTGTAAACAAACACTCCAAGTCATATCAAATTCTCAAAATCTGTTGCATCTTGCTACACAGCTGAAGAGCTGTTTTTACTGCAATATCACGCATGGAGTGTCAGGTTAGGATCATGCCCTCAAAATAGAATCTTAAGTTCCTCATATTTCTAAGCAAGGCATCTTCCAAATCACTCCAGATACAAGCAGCAATTAATGATGAGAAGTAATCCAACTTCCATACAACAGTTTCCCAGCATGTGAAACATTCCAGGGGTCTAAGTCTTGCCTCTGACTTCAGCAGCCTCAGTCACCAGTCTTAGGCGGAAACGTAGTTATATCGTGGAATTCTGCTCACCAATTTGCACATCAGCAAGCTGTACCAAAATATTGCCATCTTACTATGGGATACAGAGTACAATATAGGGCCAGTGGCAACCAATGCTTGGTGGCAACAATGAGGGGATCAACTCAACACAGTAATTTCAGCCCAGCATCCCTAAAGGGTTCTAACTTAAAAGAAACACTATCAATACAGGCAGTAAACAAGGGGAAGTTACTAGATTTTTTCCTCAAGCCTCAGGGCAATTTGGATTCCATTACATGAACCCTTTAGTTCACATCATTTAACTAAACTATTTGCTCAGGCATGCCTGTTTTCCTACAAAGTAGGAAGTACAGTAGGCTTTGACTTGTGCAGTGGCTGAATAAGTCAAAATTTCTTCAGTTCGGGGGAGCCAGAAAACTGAGCGGTAGCCTGACTCTTGTTGCCTCTGACAAGAGCAGGGAAACCACTCGTCCGGATGGCAGCCTGACTCTCGCAGCCTCTGACAGGAGCAGTTTTTGTCTTCAGCAACAGCTTGACACTCGCTGCTCCTGATCAGAGCAGGGAAACTGCTCCTTTCAGGGGCAGAGAGTCAGGCTGCTGCCTCTGACAAGAGCAGTTTCTCCGCTTCTGTCAGTGGTGGTAGCTGCTCCTGCCAGTAGCAGCATCTCAGTGCCACCACTGACAGGAGCAAGGAAACATCTCCTGCCAGTGATGGCAGCCAAATCAGCTGCATCCCCTGGCAGGAACTGGGAACCTGACCAGCACAGCAGTGGTAGTCAGTTTCCCCACCACTCAAGAGTCAGGTTAACCTGAGATACGCGCAACTCTAATACACGTATCTCAGAAATCTATGGTAGTTTTCAACAGCAACAGAAAAACTAGAAATTAAGTCAGAGAATTAATATGACTGGGAAACAAACATGCTGACTGCAAGAAGATTCACATGTATAATCTGTTTTCCATTTTTAAAAATAATATTCTACATCCTCTTCGAAAAAACTGAACAGGTGAATCGCTGTATCTTAAGAACATTAAGGCCTAGATCCTGCAGTTACAATGTGTGGACAAATCCAGCCATACCTGCAGAGACTCATAACAGCAAAGTATTCATCGCGAGTGCAGGGATCTGCCTAAGTGGAATGACTTGCCAGATCCTTCACATTTTTCTCTTGTATTTTCAATCCAGCTACACACTTGAATCTCTTATTAGTACATACTCATCATCATCAAGTTTTATTAAAATTAAGTAACTGCTTGAAACGCCTTAAGAGATTCCTGATGAATGTTAAGTTTTCACTATATCACCTTCAACACAGATGAGAAAGTTTATGTAGATCAACATTATATACCCATGAAAATGACTGATAAGGACATTACTTACCCAAGTCTGTAAGACGTTTAGGTGATCTTGAAAACTTATCAGATGATCTGGAACGTCTCTGACGATCAGGTGATCTGCTATAGCATCTTCTTCTCCCAGATGATCTTGATCTCCTCAGTAGAACAGGTGATTTGCTAGAGCTTCGTCTTCTTCCCACTGATCTCGACCGTTTACGCCGAATAGGTGTTCGACTTCTGGACCGTAACCTGAGCACTATTCGGGGATCCCTCGAGTCTGATCGTCTTCTTCTTCTGTCAGTAGATCTTGATCTGTTCCTCTGAGACCTTCTGCGTCTCTCTCTTGATAAAGACCGCCTCCTTTTTGACACTGATCTTGACCGAGTCCTTCTCCTGTGTCTTGAACGTGACAGGGAACGTGTCCGAGACCGGTGCTTAGATTTCGATTTTGAGCGTCTTTTACGTGTTACTGACCGAGACCGATTCCGACGAGACCTTGACTCACTATCATGTTTTTGTGATTTGAGCTCTGAAGACTTGGAACGCCTACTTCTAGACCTCTGTAAAGACTCTCTATTCTCTACTTTTTCAATTGACCTGGACCTAGACTTGTGACGTGAAGAAGACTTGGAGCGTTTACTTCTATATCTTTGTGAAGACACTTTGCCATCTACTTTTTCAGCCGCTTTGGATCTTGACTTTCGAAGTTCAGGAGACTTAGAGTGGCTACTTCGAGACCTCTGTGAAGAACGTTTGCCCTCTATTTTTTCAACAGATATGGACCTTGACTTGTGAAGTTCACGAGACTTGGAGCGGCTGCTTTGAGACCTCTGAGAAGAATCTTTGCCTCGTAATTTTTCAGCAGATATGGATCTTGACTTTTGAAGTTCAGGAGACTTGGAACGGCTGCTTCGGGATCTTTTTGACAGCTCTTGTTCCTCCATTTCTTCAACAGACTTTGATCTGGACTTGTGACATTCAGAAGATTGGGAACGGCTACTTCGAGACCGTTGTGAAGAATCTTTGCTTTCTACTTTTTCAACAGATTGGGATCTCGACCTTTGACGTTCCAAGGACCTGGAACGGCTACTTCGGGATCTTCGTGAAAGTTCTTGAACCTCCATTTCTTCAACAGATTTGGATCTGGACCTGTGATATTCAGAAGAATTGGAGAGGCTACTTTGAGACTGCTGTGAAGAATCTTTGCTTTCTACTTTTTCAGCTGATACAAATCTAAACTTATGACATTCCAAAGACTTGGATCGGATGCTTCGAGAGTTCTGTGAAGGCTTCTGAACATCCATCCTTCCAACAGACTTGGATCTGAACTCATGATGTCCACAAGACCTGGAACAGCTATTTTCAGAGCTCTGCGAAAGCACCTGAACTTCTACTTCAACAGATTTGGATCTGGACCTGCGATGTTCAGAAGACCTGGAGCGGCTGCTTCGCAACCTCTGTGAAGGCTCTTGAGCCTCTACCTTTTCAACAGATTTGGATCTGGACCTGCGATGTTCAGAAGACCTGGAGCGGCTGCTTCGCGACCTCTGTGAAGGCTCTTGAGCCTCTACCTTCTCAACAGATTTGGACCTGGACCTGCAATGTTCAGAAGACCTGGAGCGGCTGCTTCGCGACCTCTGTGAAGACTCTTGAGCCTCTACCTTTTCAACAGATTTGGATCTGGACCTGCGATGTTCAGAAGACCTGGAGCGGCTGCTTCGCGACCTCTGTGAAGGCTCTTGAGCCTCTACCTTTTCAACAGATTTGGATCTGGACCTGCGATGTTCAGAAGACCTGGAGCGGCTGCTTCGCGACCTCTGTGAAGGCTCTTGAGCCTCTACCTTTTCAACAGATTTGGATCTGGACCTGCGATGTTCAGAAGACCTGGAGCGGCTGCTTCGCAACTTCTGTGAAGACTCTTGAGCCTCTACCTTTTCAATAGATTTGGATCTGGACCTGCGATGTTCAGAAGACCTGGAGCGGCTGCTTCGAGACCTCTGTAAAGGCTCTTGAGCCTCTACGTTTTCAACAGATTTGGATCTGGACCTGCGATGTTCAGAAGACCTGGAGCGGCTGCTTCGCAACTTCTGTGAAGACTCTTGAGCCTCTACCTTTTCAACAGATTTGGATCGGGACCTGCGATGTTCAGAAGACCTGGAGCGGCTGCTTCGCAACTTCTGTGAAGACTCTTGAGCCTCTACCTTTTCAACAGATTTGGATCGGGACCTGCGATGTTCAGAAGACCTGGAGCGGCTGCTTCGCGACCTCTGTGAAGGTTCTTGAGCCTCTACCTTTTCAACAGATTTGGATCGGGACCTGCGATGTTCAGAAGACCTGGAGCGGCTGCTTCGCAACTTCTGTGAAGACTCTTGAGCCTCTACCTTTTCAACAGATTTGGATCGGGACCTGCGATGTTCAGAAGACCTGGAGCGGCTGCTTCGCGACCTCTGTGAAGGTTCTTGAGCCTCTACCTTTTCAACAGATTTGGATCGGGACCTGCGATGTTCAGAAGACCTGGAGCAGCTGCTTCGAGACCTCTGTGAAGGTTCTTGAGCCTCTACTTTTTCAACAGACCTAGACCTGTGATGCTCAGAAGACTTAGAGCGACTACGTCGAGACCTCGGTGAAAACGCCTCAATCTCCATTTCAACAGATCTGGATCGGGACCTGTGATGTTCAGAAGACTTGGAGCGGCTACGTCGAGACCTCTGCGAATACTCCTCAATCTCCATTTCAACAGATTTGGATCTGGACTGGTGACGTTCAGAAGACCTGGAGCGGCTGCTTCGAGACCTCTGTGAAGGCTCTTGAGCCTTTACTTTTTCAACAGATCTGGACCGGTGATGTTCAGAAGACATAGAATGACTATGCCAAGACCTCTGTGAAGAATCCTCAATCTCTACTTCAACAGATTTGGATCTGGACCTGCGATGTTCAGAAGATCTGGAGCGGCTACGTCGAGACCTCTGTAAAGACTCCTCAACCTCTATTTCAACAGATTTTGATCTGGACTGGTGACGTTCAGAAGACCTGGAGCGGCTGCTTCGAGTTCTCTGTGAAGGCTCTTGAGCCTCTAATTTTTCAACAGACCTGGACCTGTGATGTTCAGAAGACTTGGAGCGACTACGTCGAGACTTCTGTGAAGACTCCTCAACCTCAACAGATTTGGATCTGGACCTGTGATGCTCAGAAGACCTGGAGCGGCTGCTTCGAGACCTCTGGGAAGGCTCTTGAGCCTCTCCTTTTTCAACAGATCTGGACACGTGACGTTCAGAAGACCTGGAGCGGCTGCTTCGAGACCTCTGTGAAGGCTCCTGAACCTCTCCTTTTTCAACATATCTGGACGCGTGACATTCAGAAGACTTAGAGCAACTACACTGAGACCTCTGTGAAGACTCCTCAACCTCTACTTCAACAGATTTGGATCTGGACCTGCGATGTTCAGAAGACCTGGAGCGGCTACGAGACCTCTGTGAAAACTGCTCTACCTCCATTTCAACAGATTTGGATCTAGACCTGTGATGTTCAGAAGACCTGGAGCGGCTTCTTTGAGACCTCTGTGACGGTTCTTGAGTCTCTACTTTTTCAATAAACCTGGACCTGTGATGTTCAGAAGACTTAGAGCGGCTACGTCGAGACCTCTGTAAAGACTCCTCAACCTCTACTTCAACAGATTTTGATCTGGACCTTTGATGTTCAGAAGACCTGGAACGGCTGCTTCGAGACCTCTGTGAAGGTTCTTGATCCTCTACTTTTTCAACAGAGCTGGACCTGTAACGTTCAGAAGACTTGGAGAGGCTACATTGAGACCTCTGTGAAGACTCCTCAACCTCTACTTCAACAGATTTGGATCTGGACCTTTGATGTTCAGAAGACCTGGAACGGCTGCTTCGAGACCTCTGTGAAGGTTCTTGATCCTCTACTTTTTCAACAGAGCCGGACCTGTAACGTTCAGAAGACTTGGAGAGGCTACATTGAGACCTCTGTGAAGACTCCTCAACCTCTACTTCAACAGATTTGGATCTGGACCTTTGATGTTCAGAAGACCTGGAACGGCTGCTTCGAGACCTCTGTGAAGGTTCTTGATCCTCTACTTTTTCAACAGAGCTGGACCTGCAATGTTCAGAAGACTTGGAGAGGCTACGTTGAGACCTCTGTGAAGACTCCTCAACCTCTACTTCAACAGATTTGGATCTCGACCTGTGATGTTCAGAAGACCTGGAGCGGCTGCTTTGACACTTCTGTGAAGGTTCTTGAGCCTCTACTTTTTCAACGGATTTGGATCTGGACTTGTGACATTCAGAAGATGGGGAGCGGCTACTTTGAGACCTCTGTGAAGGCTCCTGTGTGTCTATTTCTTCAACAGATTTGAACCGAGACATCTGTGAAAAATCTTTGCCTTCTACTTTTTTAGCAAATTTGAATGTAGACATTTGACATTCCACGGACTTGGAGCGGCTGTTTCGAGACTTCTGTGACCACTCCCAAACCTCTATGTCTGTAACAGATTTGGATCTGGACCTGTGACATTCCAAGGACTTGGAACGGTTATCTTGGGACCTTTGTGAGGAGCGCTGAATGGCTATTTCCTCAAAAGTTTTGGATCTAGATTTTTGATGTTCGGGAGACTTAGGGCAGCTGCTTTGCAATGTCTGTGAAAGCTCCTGAACCTCCATTTCTTCAACTGATTTGGATCTAGATTTTTGATGTTCAGGAAATTTGGAGCAGCTGCTTTGAGACCTCTGTGTAGACTCCGGAGGCACTTGTTCTGCAACAGATTCTGGTCCAGTCTTCTGATGTTCCGAAGACTTGTAACAGCTGCTTTGAGATCTCTGTGACGGCTCTTGAACCTCTGCTTTTTCAACAGATTTAGATCTAGACCTGTGGTGCTCAGAAGACCTAGAGGGGCTGCTTCGAGGCCTGTGTGAAAGCTCCTGAACCTCTGCTTCTGCAACAGATTTTGATTCTGTCTTGTGACGTTCAGAAGACTTGGAGCGGCTGCTTCGAGACTTCTGTGAAGGATACTGAGCCTCTACTTCTGCAATAAATTTTGATCCAATCTTGTGACGTTCAGAAGACTTGGAGCGGCTGCTTCGCAACTTATGTGAAGGACACTGAGCATCTACTTTTTCAACAGATTTGGATCGGGACTTATGACGGTCAGGAGACTTTGAGCGTTTACTTCTAGATCGCCGTGAAGATCCCTTGCTCTCTCTTTTTTCAAAAGATTTAGACCTAGATTTGAGGCGATCAGAGGACTTAGAACGTCTATGTTTAGACCTCTGTGAAGACCGTTTACTATCTATTTTTTCAATAGATTTGGATCTAGACTTGCGATGGTCAGTGGACTTGGAGCGTCTACGTTTAGACCTCCGTGAAGAGTCTCTGTCTCTTCTCTTTTCAACAGATTTGGATCTAGATTTTCGACGATCAGAGGACTTTGAACGTCTACGTTTAGACCTTCGTGAAGATTCTCTGCCACCTCTCTTTTCAACAGATCTGGACCTTGACTTGAGACGATCAGAGGACTTAGAGCGTTTGCGTCTAGATCTCCAGGAAGATTCTTTACCACTTCTTTTTTCAACAGATCTGGATCTGGATCTAGACGTTGATTTGAGACGATCAGAGGACTTGGAGCGTCTCCATCTAGACCTCCAGGAAGATTCATTGCCACCTCGTCTTTCAAAAGATCTGGATCTGGACCTTGACTTAAGACGATCAGAAGACTTGGAGCGTCTGCGTCTAGACCTCCATGAAGAGTCTTTGCCACTTCTTTTTTCAAATGATCTGGATCTGGATTTGGACTTGAAACGATCAGATGACTTGGAACGTCTGCGTCTAGACCGCCGTGAAGAATCTCTGCCTCTTCTTTTTTCAAAAGATCTAGACCTAGACTTAAGAAAATCAGATGACTTGGAGCGCCTGCGTCTAGACCTCCGTGAAGAATCTCTGCCCCTTCTTTTTTCAACAGATCTGGATCTAGACCTGAGACGATCAGATGAATTAGAGTATCTGCGCCTGGACCTCCATGAAGAGTCTTTGCCACTTCTTTTTTCAACAGACCTGGATCTGGATCTAGACTTGAGAAAATCAAAGGACTTGGAGCGTCTGCGTCTCGACCTCCGTGAAGAATCTTTACGGTCTCTATTTTCAACAGATCGGGATCTAGACTTGAGACGATCAAAGGACTTAGAGCGTCTACGTCTAGATCTCCGTGAAGAATCTTTACGCTCTCTTTTTTCAACAGACCGAGATCTAGACTTGAAAAAATCAGAGGACCTGGAGCGCCTGCGTCTGGACCTCCAGGAAGAGTCTTTGCCTTCCCTTTTGTCAATGGACCTTGATCTTGACTTAAGACCATCAGAGGACCTGGAGCGCCTGCGTCTAGATCTCCACGAAGAGTCTCTGCCCCCTCTTCTGTCAACGGATCTGGATCTAGATTTGTCATAAGACGTGGAATGTTTCTTTCTGGAATCTGAGTAGTTTCTACTCCTAGACCTTGCTCTTTTAGATTTCAAATGTTTAGAGACAGAACGTGATCTGGACTTTTTTTTCCGTTTTCTGGACCGCGAAAGAGATTTAGATTTACTCCTTTTTAATTTCTTTGAATCTTGTTTATTTTTATCACTACTCTTGTTAGTTTTTTCATATCCTCTCTTTTCTTTTAAAAGATCTTCAGCACTCTCCTTTACTTTTGACGCAGACCCTAGCGCAGCTTCCAAATCTGCCACCAAGGCCATCACTGACTCTGGAGCCTTACCCAAATTTTGCAATGCTGATCTTGGAGCCGTTGCCCGATCTTGTGCTGAAGCCAGGGCTGCCGCAATTGCTGGAGTTGCTTCTAAATCATTTACCTCTGCTCTCAGTGCCAAAGATTCTTGCATTTCTGCCTCCTTAACATACTCTGCACATAGAGAAAGTAGAGGTGCATCCAAATCTTTCAGCTCTACTGTAGACACCACAAATCCTAAATCAGTTTCTGAATCATTCATGTCTAAAGTATGCAGAGAAACACAATCTGCTTCCAAATCTTCTACCTCTGGCACTGTCACCAGAGAATATGGAACAGCTTCCAAATCCTTCACCTCTGCCATTATTGCCAGAGATTTGGCAGCTGCTTCTGAATCTTTCACCTCTGCTGTCACTGCCTCAGATTTTTTAATTGTTTCTGAATCTTTAACATAAACTGCATACAGAGAACCTGGAGATGCTTCCACATTTTTTTCCTGTGCCGTTGCCAACACAGATTTTGGCATTGCCTCCAAATCTTTCATTTCTGCAGCCGCACCCACAGGTTTTGGAGCTGCTTCTGACTCATTCACATGTACAGTAGGCAGAGAATTACGAGCTGCTTCCAATTCATCTCTCTCTGGTGCTACTACCAGAGAAACTGCAACAGATTGCAAATCTGGCAATGTTGCTCCAGATTCTGGAGCTGCTTCCACATCTTTCACTTCTGCTGTTGCTGCTGCCACTATCACAGATTCTGAACTTATTTCTAAATCTTTTCTCTCTGCCACCACCACCACAGACTGTGGAATTGTTTCAGACTCTTGCACAACTACATTGTGCTGAAAATTTGGAGCTGGTTTCAAATGGGTCATCTCTGCTGCCACAGCTTCTGGAGCTGCTTCCAAATTTGTCACCTCTGCAGCCACTACCACAGATTGTGGCACTCTTTCAGAATCTTTCACATCTATAGTACGAAGAAAATCTGGAGCTGCTTCCAAATCGTTCACTTCTTCAGCCATTACCACAGAGTCTCTAGTTGCTCCAGAATTTTTCGTATCTACAGTGCACAAAAAGTCTGGCACTCTTTCCAAATCTGTCACATTTGCTGCTACCACTGCCAAAGATTGTGAAGATGTTTTCATGAAATCTGTCATGTCTGCCACTGCCATCACAGGCTCTGCAGCAGCCTGTAAATCCTTCACCTCTGCCAAAGATTCCGAAATTGTTTCTAACTCTTTAATTTCTGCAGTAACCAACACAGGTTCTTGACTTGTTTCTGAATATTTCAACTCTGCTTCTGTCACATGTTCTGGAGTGGCTTCTGAATCTTTTGCCTCTGAAGCCATGACCGAGGGTTCTGGACTTGTTTCAGAATCTTTCACATCTAGAGTGTGCAGAAAATCTGGAGCTGCTTCCAAATCTTTCACCACTTCAGCCTCTACTAAAGATTCTGGAATAATTTCAGAACCTTTTACATCAACAGGACATAGAATATCTATCACTGCTTCCAAATGTGTCGCTGTCACAGATCCTGAAGCCCCTCTCAAATTCTCCACTTCTGCAACCACCACTGATTCTGGAACTTCTAAATACTTCAGCTCTGCTGCTGTCGCAATAGAGTCTGGAGTTGCTTCTGAATCTTTTGTCTCTGAACACACTATTACAGGTTCTGGACTTGTTTCAGGCTCTTTCACATGTACTGTGTGCACAAAATCTGGCACTGCTTCCAAATCTTTAATCTCTTCAGACTGCACCAAAGATTTTGAAGTGATTTCAGAATCTTTTACACCCATGGGTCCTAAAATATGTGTTGCTTCTTCCAAATCTGTCGTCTCTGCTGCCACAGATTCTGGAGCTGCTCTCAAATTCTTCAGCTCTGCCATCTCCACAGATTCTGGAACTGCTTCTAAATCTTTTGCCTCTGATGCTGCCTCTATGAATTCTGGACTTGTTTGTGAATGTTTTAACTCTGCTGACGGTGCCACAGATTCTGAAGCTGTTTCTGAATCTTTTGCCTCTGAAGCCACTACTACAGATTCCAGACTTGTTTCAGAATCTTTCGCATCTACAACATGCAGAGAATCTAGAAGTAATTCTGAATCCCTCACCTTTCCCAGCATCGCCACATAGTCTGAAGCTGCTTCCAAATCTTTTACTGCTGCTGCCAATTCTGGTGCTGCTTGTAAATCTTTCACCTGTACCACAGATTCCGCAGCTGTTTCCAAATCTTTTACATCTACAGCATGCAGAGAATCTGAAACTACTTCCAAATATTTCTCTTCTGCTGGCACCGCCACAGATTCAGGAGCCCTTTTTAAATCTTTCCCCTCTGCAACTGCTATCAATTCTGTAGTTGCTTCCAAGTAATTTGTGTTTACTGTGTGAAGAGAATCTGGAACTGCTTTCAAATCTTTCATCTCACCCATGACCACAGACTCTGCAGTTGCTCGAAAGTCATTAGCCTCCTCAGCAGTCTCAGATTCTAGAGCTACAACAGAATCTTTCATCTCCACTCTTAACTTGGGAAACTGAGGCATTTCTGGAACTGTCATAATGTGCTGAGATTCTGAAACTGTTTCCAAATTTATAACTGTAGCTGGACATTCTAGAACTGTTTCCAAATGTTCTCCCTGAGCTATATCCACAGATTTCAAAACTGCTTCTGAACATTTCACCTGTGTAGCACCCAAAGTTTCTTCCAAATGCTTCAAATCCACTGCAACCTCAGCTACTAGATCCGCTTCCAAATTTTTCAGCTCTGCAGTCAGTAGAGATTCTGGACTTGCTTTCAAATGTGCATTATCAACTGTCAAAGATTCTGGTGCATCTTCCAAAGATTTCACCTTCACTGTTTTCTCAGACTTTAGAGACGCTGCTAAAAATTTCAGATCCAACACAGACTCTGATTCTTTCCCTTCTACCAATGGCATAGATTCTGTAATTCTTCTCAAATCTTCCACTTCTGCAGTATACAAAGATTTCAGAGTTTCTTCCGAAGCTTTTGTTTCTGCCAACGCCTCAACTTCTGAATATTTTATCTGAACAGTTTTCCCAAATTCTGGAGATGCTTCCGAAACATTCAGATCCTCTCGTTGACAATGTTCTGGAATTCCTTCCACATCTTTTACCTTCACCTTGATTGCAGAGACTGATGCAGTTGCCACATCTTTCACATCTACCATGACCCTCGATTTTAGGGTTTCTTTCAAATCTTTCATCTTTGCCGCTCTCTCTAATTCTAGAGCTAATTCTGCAACTTTCACCTTTGCTGCACAAAGAGATTCTGGAACCGCTTCTGAGCCCTTTACCTTTGCTTTATACAAAGATTCTGGAGCATCTTTAGAGTGTTCTACCTGTACAGTTGCTTCAGATTTTAGAGTTGTTTCCAAATCTTTCACCACCCTCACCTCGGATGCTACAGTTTCCTTAAACTCTTTCATTGTCATGTAGGTTTCAGGTTCTAGAGTTGACTGCAAATCTTTCACCACTATGTGCAGTAATTCTTGACTAGGTTCAGAATCTTTCTCCAGAGGGATCTCTCCAGATTTCTGTACTGTCTTAGAATCTTTCACTTTCACCACTACCTCAGGTTCTACAGTTTTTTCAAAGTCTTTCAAGTCTGACAAGTGTAAAGATTCTGGAGTATCTTCTGAATGTTCCACATCTGTCTTGGTCTCAGACTCTAAAACGTTTTTAGGATATTTTGTGTCTGCTATTGCCTCAGATTCTGGTGTGGCTTCTGGCTCTTTCACCTCTACTCCTGCCCTAGATTCCAGAGTTGATTCAGAATCTTTCACCTTCCTTACAGTGGCATCAGACCTTGTAGTCATTTCCAAACTTTTCATCATTTCCACTTGAGTATGCGAAGATGTTTTCAAATCAGTCACTTCTATCATGACTTGGGATTGTGGAGCTGTTTTCAAATCTTCCACTTCCATCCCCACATGAGACTCCATAGTTGTTTCTGAATCCTTTGACTCTGCCTCATAATGTGACGTGGTTTCCAAATCTTTCACTTCTGCCAGTGATTCAGACTGTCCAATTACTTCTATGTTTTTCACTTCCGATGTTGTCACAGATGCTGGAGTTACTGACAAATCTCCCTCCATGCACAGAAATTCAGGAACTGTTTCCAAATCTTTAAACTGACCTGCAATCTCAGAGTCAGATAGTATAGGCTTTTTTAAATCCTTCATCTCTACCATAACAACGGACTCAAAAGCTGCATCTGAAGTCTTCAACTTCACCAGAGCCACAGATTCGAGGACCCTTCCTGATTCTTTCGCACCTTCTGTTTGTGGTGATAGTGGAATTGTTCCTGCACCTTTCTCCTCTGCAGTGGCCACAGGCCTTAGGGCTGCTTCTGAACCTCTTGTCACCACCAAAGATTCTTGGTTTCTTTTTAATTCTTTCACACCTTCCAATTGCAGAGACTGCAGCATTGCTTCCGAATCTTTCACCTCTGCCACAGGTTTTAGAGTTGCCTCTAAATCTTTCGCCATTGCTTTGTATTCTAATATTCCTTTTGAATTTTTCACATTCTCCATTTGCAAGGACAGAACTGCTTCTGGTGCTTTAGCTTCTTCCATGGCTAGAGGTTCTAGTGATTCTGAACCTACTGCCATAGCCTCAAATTCTAGAGTTTCTTCTGAATTTTTCACACACTCCATTTCCGGAGACAGAAGTGCAGCTTCTGAACCTCTTCCGTCCCCCACAGCAACAGTTAATTTTAAACCTTTTGTCATAGTCAAAGATTTTATACCTCCTTCTGACTCTTCCACAGCTTCCATCTGCAGACATGATAGCACTGCTGGTTCCGCACGTTTCACTCCTGATGCAGATTCTAGAATTGTGTCTGTCTCTTTTGCCTCTAGCACTGGTTCTTGGGTTGCCGTTGAACATTCCCTGAGGGTAACAGAATACTGGGCTCCTTCGGAATCTCTCTCACCTTCCATTTGCAGGTCTGATGAAGCTGATTTCTTTTCTGCCAAAGCCACATGTTCTGGGGAGGTTTCCGAACCTTTAACCACTGCCACAGATTCTTTTAGGGCTCCTTCCAAATCTTGCACTTCTTCCATTTGCATAGAAAATGGAGTTACTTCCGTACCTTTTTCCATGGATACATATTCTGGTGTCACTTTCAAACCTGTTGCCGTGACCATAGGTTCTAACGATGTTTCCAAATCTCCCACACCCTGTGTGTGCAGAGATTCAGGAGTTCCTTCCAAATCTTTCAACTCTGCCATCAGCAAAGGTTCTAGGATTGTTTCTGAACCTTTTACCACAACTACAGGTTCTAGGAATGCTTCTGGATCTTTTGCACCTCCCATTTGCAAAGACAGTGAATCTGCTTCTCCTTTTTTAGTCTCTGCCAAAGAAGCAGATTTGAAGGTTGCTTCTAAATCTATTGCCACAGATTCTAGAGCTCCTTCTGTGCCCTTCACCTCTATGTGAAGAGATTCTGGTGTTACTTTCAAATCTTTCACCTCCACCATGGGTGTTAGGGATTCTTCCAAACCCTCTTTGTTAGCAACTGGTTCTAGTGTTGTTTCTGAACCTTTCCCAAAGGTATCAGATTCTAGAGTTCTTTCTGAACCTTTCACCTCCTGCATGGCCGCAAGTTCTAGGGCTGCCTCTGAACCTTTCACCTCCACCATGGACACAGATTTTGGAACTGCTTCCAAGCCATTCACCTCTGCCTTGGCCACAGATTTTGAAGCGGTTACCAAATCATCTGTAACAGTCACAAATTCTAGACCTCCTTCCAAATTTTTTGCCTCTGATACACACACAGTTTCTTGAGTTGCTTCCACACCTTTCATATCTGTCACAACAGAAGATTCTGGAGTTTCTTCCAAAGCTTTCATCTCCATTACAACTACAGATGCTGAAGTTACTACCAAGTCATTTGCCACAGCCACAGATTCTGAAGGTGCTTTCACTTCTTCCTTGGCCACAGATTCTAGAGGGACACCCAAATCTTCTAAAGTTGCCACAGTCAGAGATCTTAGAATTGCTTCTGAACATTTAATTTTTGCTACGGACTCAGTTTCCAGGGCTGTTTCTAATCCCTTCACCTCTATCATGCCCATCGACTTCAAAGAAGCTTCTGAATGTTTTAGTTCTTCAGTTATCTCAGAGGCTGGAATAGTTTCCAAACGCTTTTCAATTTCAGATTTACCAGCAACTTCAGTTATTTTGGTAGACAAAGTAGCACTTTCAACTTCTTTAACAACTGAAGACCCATCCTTTGAATTCATAGTAATAGCTACATGGTATTTACTTTCATGAGTCTTATTCTCCAATTGTTTAACTTGCTCTTGAATTATAATTGTGCTGATATTTTCTTTCTGGGTATCCAGTTGGCTGGTTTCTGAATTGAATGCTCTGTGTGCGTCAGTCAAGGCCAAGTTTGTTTTTTCACTCCCAAGTTTTTCCAGGGATGATTCAGAATCTGTTAGCAAACAAGTTGCAAGTTTTCTAATTGAATGCCCCATGCACTCTGCACTCAATTTTGTGTCCTGTTTTTCTGGCTGCATGTGACCAACAAGATCTGAATCTGCATGTCCTCCATGCTGTGAACTCAATTTTGAGACTATTTTTTCTGGTATTAAATGAGAAGTCGGTTGTAAATCTGCATGTTCTCCATAGTGTGCACTTAACTTTGACTCCTTTGGCTGCTTTTTATGTTTTTTCTCTTTCTTTCTTTTCTTCTTCTTTTTCTTCTTCTTCTTCTTGCTCTTGTGTTTCTTGTTCTTTTTCGCCTTTTTTCTTGGAATTTCATCTTCTGTGTCAGTAGGACCTCTTTTTGCAGAGGGAGATCTATTTTTCACCGAATCTTCCTCTAGACCTTAAAAAAAAAGATATTTCTTTAAAACTGATTTTATAAATAAAAATCTAATAAAATATTTTAAACCATTATTTGGGCACAAGTGAATATAAAAATATACACAACCTTAAACCAACAATGTTGCAAATCGCTTCTTCCTCTAAGTAAAAGCTTAAAATGTCTGGGCAAAAACAAAAAATTTAGATTTAAAAAAAATTAAACCAATGTTCAGACTGCCTCTTGCCAATTTTTTGCTAGCATCTCTACACTTAGAACAAAAAGTAAAACTGTTAAGACAATGTGACACTTACAATGAATCGAAAGCAGCAATGACCATACCTGAAAAATTAAACATCTTACAAAATTATGTAACTAGGAAAAATGTACTACTTCCATTATCCAAGAAAAAGACTTCAACAAAATTTTACGTTACTTCTTAAACAACTCTTAAGATTTTTGTTTAAAACGACAGGTTAAGTTTTGCCACAATGTAATGTGTATGTTTAAAAAGCCGTCACCAATATTTAAAGAAAATGTCCCAAGGTTATTAATGCCAATGGAAAAAAAAAAATCTTTAAAAAATTTGTAACTCAGACACTACAACATTTGCTAGTACATGAAAACGTGCATCACTAAAAAGAATTAATAAAAAAATAAAAATAAAATTGAATTCATCAGCTTTCTTTACCCAATCTGAGAGAAACTGAGAAATATGCAAAAACTATAAGCAGTAAGGGACACAAGGTGGGCTTTAAGATGTTCACGTATTCCTCGATCCTGCAAAAAATTACACGTGTTCAACTATGCATGGAGTAATGCCACTGAAACCAAACTCAAGTGAACTAAATATGTAAATGCTTGGGTGCTAAAGTATTATATATTATGTTAAAAATAATGTTTTTGCTTATAATACTAGCCCACAAGGTTCCTTTAAAAAGATAATTGCATTGAACAAAATTTACTGTATGGTGCAGCAACCCTAAACTATATCATGTGGCTGTGATTTAATTCTATCCTCAAAACAATACTTAAAAAGTGATCTTGGAATGAAAGAGTTGAAATAAAAAATAAACATTCCAATACTATGGTGATGGGTATACTGTAAAACAGATATGATCCTGATCATGAAAACATGCATATAGCCTTACATACACAAGAACCTGTATGACTGTAGCTTATATTAGGTAGATATTTCAACAAAACCATCCTGTTTCTATCCTTGTTCCATTGAATGCCATGAAAAGTACTAATAATATAAAGCCTTCAACCTCTTCTGCACCATTTTTTCCCCATAAATCCCTAATCACCAATGTAGTTTTCTATTTATCACTATATGGTAAGAGCATTAAGGGCATACTGGTTGCAAGTCTTTTTACTGCCAAGTTATTTGTTGTCTTCTGAGAGGAATTAAGTTTTAAAAACACAAGTGGCCAGTTTGCACTAATACCCCCACTGTTCCTCACTACTGGATGAACAACAGTTCCAAACCAAACGCAAAGAAGAATTCTGAAAACGCTCCATGAGGACAATCTATAGTACTTTATGGAAAGAAGAAACATTATCAGAAAAAAATTGCAAATATAGCCTTTAAGATTATTCAGATGAAAGAAGAGCCACAAAGCTACAGTGCCTTCTGTGAAAAGGCTTGGGATTGATACTTACCAAGTGCACAGCAGCCATCCCATTTACATTACAAAACAATTAAAATACACTTTTGTAATCAAGTAGGACCCCATTACTGCCACCTCTTAAATATGCCAGTAACTTTACTCACATGAATAACCCTCTAAAATCACTGGAACAACTCAAATGTAGACAATGCTTGCAGAACTCATGTCTCCTGGATTACTGTTATCAGAGAATCTACACAGGCATTTTATCTAATATATGACATTTGAAGCAACTGAGTGCCTGAGAGCTGAATGCTTTTTTCTCCAGTCACAAGAACGTTATTCACGAATAGTACTATCAGCAAATAACTATTTCAGACCTTGCTATCTGATTCATATACCTGGCCATACAATTTTTTAGTTTACAAATTACATGAAAAGTAATCCTACAGACCTTAGTCAGACAAAACTTCAATCAATTTCAATAAGAGTTTTGCCAGAGTTAGAACTGTACAACAATGCCTTGAAGAGACATATGAATTATTACATGCCTTATTGCATAAGTAATCTTTAAAGGGGCACGTCAATTAAAAAATGTTATTCTGCTTTTTTTATCTTGTACTGACACAAATAAAACTAATTAATATGAGAAATTCAGGAGCAAGTTACTTTTCTCTTAATTAGTGTGTTTGAGAGCACTATGTAGATAATCAGTTTCAGAGTACAGAACCCAAGTTTGTCAGTTGGCTCGATTTTGTGTATCAGCACTACGAGAAGGGAGACAAAGTCCTTTGCAAACTGTTATAAAACCATAAAAAGGGTCATGGAAGGGCACTGCAAAAGTAGTAGTGGAAACTTTTTTGCTTTAAAAAAATGACTAGATTTAATCTTGATGGTGTCCCCCTTGAAGAAAAACATATATGCAATGTTTAAGCATTTTCATTTACCTGATTTACACTGTAGCTGTGTATCAAGGGCCCCAGACAGTACTTCCTCTATTTTTTGAACTATCTGATCATTCTGAAGACTCCCAGCACCCGTAACTGTGTCATCTGAAGCGTTTGCTTGCTCAGCTGGGATTGTTTCACCATTCTGCTGGCCTTCTACCTTTCCACTAACCAAGAAAAATATTAACAAAATTCAAAGTAATTTCGAGGTTTTTTTTATTTTTATTTTTAAAAGGTAATTTATTCACATTTCTTACAGCTAAATCACATAAAGACCATGTTAGCCTCCCGAAGAGGCCTTGCACTTAATCTTTTGGCCTCTTTTACTTACTGCGTTTTCAGACAAAGCAACTAGAACCACGCAAAAGGGAGGAAAATATACTTCATCCCAGTCCGCGTCGCAACACAGAAATTCCGTTTCTCTACCCCGGCCGCCCCCCGCCCCCCCCCAAACAAAAAAAACAATGCAACACCCCGCCAAGCTCTCCCCTTCGGACTGAAAACACACCCGGGTGCACGTGCTGCCGCGAGACGCATGAGCGCGCTGCGGAATCAGCCCATCCAAACTTGTTATTCCCACTGTAGAAGTGGAGCGCCCCGGAGGGCCAGCGGCCTGGTCACACCACAACCGGATGTCGCCACTCAGCGCCGGGCCCGGCCCTGGATGTTCCAGTGATCCGCAACGGCCGCCCCTCCCCCCACCCCCCTTCGTTATCCCTCCCCGCAACCCCGATGCCCCCCCCCGCCCCCAACTGCTCCTAGAGCCCTCGCCCCACCCCCGCCCCGACTCCGCTCGCCCTAGGCTCCCGCGCAGGCCCCAGCCGGCTCGTTACCCGCCCAGCTGCTGCTGTTCCTGCTGCTCCTGGATCTCCCGGAACTTGCTGACCACAAAGGACCGAAAGATCTGCTCGATGTTAGTCGCCATGACAGCCCCACGGCTCGGCTCCCCCGAGTCCCCCTCCATCTGCAACGCGGGTCCGCCACTACCCCACAATGCACCACGGCAAGAAGCCCCAGGCCAACCCCCACGCCGACGCGTTCCCTTTATGCCCTCTCGCCATTGGTCTCCCTCTGTGGAACCAGAGGCATGACGGGAACGTCAGTTAGTCGCTCTGTCCCCAAGGGGAACCATAGAGCACAGCGTCTCTCTGGTGGGGGGAGGGGGCTCCCTGAACTGTCCCCTCCCCCCCAGGCCTAGGGAAGAGGATGGGCCCCGGCAGCCATGTTGTTACACCGAGACATGCCCCCCCCCCCCAATACTGGGCGCCGCGCGCGCTGCCCCTCCCCCCACGGGCTGAAACTCAGCCCCCACTGCTCCCCTCGGGCGAGTAAATGGGGCCCCACACGGCCGGGGGCTGCCTGAGGATCGCGTTCGCCTGTAGCTGCCCACCGGGGTTCGGTCGCCCGCCCTGCCGCCCGCCGGCTGGGGACCCGATGGTCGGCGCCACTCACCTCCGCGCAGGCTGGGGATCCGGGGCCACGAGCGCCTGGAGCCCGAGACTGTCGCTGCCGCCTGGGGCCGGGCCGGGGCCCGCCGCAGCCAGCGGGAGCTTCTCCATGGGGCTGAGCCAGCGCCGCTGCGCCTGCCACAGTGCGCGAGAAGCGGCGGGGAGCGCTGCCGCCGGGGTGCGGCGCCTGCACAGACACGCGCGCGCACACACACTCACTCACTGTGCAGAGTCACGCACCGGCCAGCGCGTGTTTACAGAGGGACCCTGTGAGGGGCACCCCGGCTCCTGGGAAGCCTTGGGCTGATCTGCGTCCGCAGGTTTGTCGAGGGCACCGAGCTCAGCTTTAAACTCAGACAGATAAATAACCTCCCACCGGAAAGGCATTCTCGGCCGGGGTCTGCGAGCCAGACGATGGCTAGATTGGGAAATACTTTGCTGGAATAGCACTGCGTGCGGATCATCTGCGTTATGACCGGCTGCTGCTGTAGCACCCTGTCATCCACAAACCACTTTCTCCCACCCATATTTTAGTGTTCCACTGATGCAGCCTTACACCTTCCATTGTTATTTGGTCGGTGAGAGAAACTAGCCCCGTTAATGACTTGATGATGCTCCAATCCAGGGTGAGAAAGTTAACTTTTCAAATATTAAATTTACCAAAAGTACAGTAAATGTTATACATGCCTTTAAGAAAGACCCCGAATATGAGAGTTTCAAGCCCCCACCTATGCCTGGTTGGCGGCAAAACAGTTGTTGCTATTTGTTGTCACCCTGGAGACCTTTTGATGACAATGTGGTTATTACATGTTAGATGCAGTACTGTAAATATGTTACTGCAGACTGGTAACTGAAAAATATACTCCGGTTTTATATTATATTTTCTCCATCATAGAATCAAGTAATATAGGAGATGAAAAAGAATATTATCTGAAGTCCATAACCCTGTAGTTAAAAATTGTTTTACATTTTCTGGAGTTTATCCTATCTATTTTTAAGTGCAGCAAGGATGGGGCCCAGGCCTTTCTGTTCGGAGATTTTTCATACACTTGCACCCGGCTAATGCAATCAGATCTAAGTACGCAGACCTTTGCAGTCATGAAGAGCCCCCTACAAAGTCAATGGGCCTCCCCATGGGCACATCTATCCTGTTCAGAACATGTGTTAAAGAGGCTGCTGTAAATAAAAGACTGTACAAGCCCTAGCTTCAGGCAGAGATAGACATGAGATATGGGATCTGTTACTGCTATTCTAAAGTCACTTTCAATTTTCTATTTCTTATTTCCTTGATTTATTAGCTTAAAAAGTTCTCCTTTTCCGGTAGTACTCCCCCCTTCATTGTTTCTTTTTCTCTTCTGCCTAAAGAGTTAATCAAGTACGGGGCCCGCTGCTTAGAGAATTCTGGGAAATTGATCTCACCCTCGCCTGCAGAAAATATAGTCTGGCGGGCGGATGTGCTCTGCTGTCGGTTTAGTAAGTGTTTCGTTCATTCTTTAGAAATGTGTTCTATGTAACCCTCGTTGTGCATGGATGTTAGCGGATTGACACGTGTAGATTTTTGCAGTGAGCTATTTGAAATAAACAATTTTAAGAGAGACATTGGAAAGAGGAGGCTTATTTTGAGATCTCAGGGAACCATGTGCTTAGTCCATGCTGTTCGATCTTCCGTAACATGGCTTTTCCTTGCACTGCTGTAGAGACAGCATTTTGATTGTCAAACCGTGGTCACTGTTTGTATGAGAGCCTTTCCCTTCGAATGAATTATTTCCATGAGTGAGACAAGTAAGATTTGTTAATGTATTGCTGTAACAAACTCGTGTGTGTGCCTTTAATTTAAAAACTGTGGTTACAGTATTGTAATTATTATAACTGATTTTGCTGCTTCTGCTGTTTGCTTTATTATTTATAAGGGCAATAGATGTTTTTATTTAAGTCTTATTTTAAGTTTAAAATAGTTGTTCTTACTCTTGTTCAGAATTGCCACTCAGTAACTAGGGTTATTTTTTGCCTTTTATTATACGCACATAATGGCTTGTTATGCTGGTATTATATAAATGCTACTCTTTTTTAACAAATAGTAAAGTTTTTTTTAAGCGATTATGAAACTTGATTTCTCTTGGTTTGGTTTTAAACTTCTTTTATTCTTTCACCTCAGTCTGCAAATCTGGCGGACTCCCAAAATTGGTATTGTCATCTCAAAGTCTTTCACTTCTGCTGCAGAAGCTTGACATTATGTTTAATTTGCTGACATTCGTCATTGCTTTTTTAAAATATACGTTGTTTAGTTTCAGTAGGTAATTATGTTGAAAATGTTTATGGGTGAAGGAAACTGCTCCTTCTCTTTCTTTTATTCTCTCTGGGCCTTACTCTGCAGCCTTTACTGAGGTTTGGATCCTGAAAGCATTCTCAACTCTCACAGAGTATACTTAGGGTTACAGGTATTCAATACCTGGTAGGATGAGACCACCAAAACTCATGTTCATTTTTAATACTAGTTTTTTCAGTCAGCGTTCTTAAATTAGAATGCAGAATATGGTTTCAGGTGACTACCCATACTTTAGAGAGAATTTTGAGACCAGGTATAAGAAAGATGACAGAACAGTCTGATTTCCTTCTAAAAAGCCAATTTATTTTTGCCCTGCCAGAGTCATTGATCTCATCCATTACTTCAGCTATGTCACTCTCCTCTGGAGTCACTTTGCTGAGAAACCCATAGATCTGAGCTCTATTTCTAGCTTTGGCACTGGCCTGCAGAGTGACACTTCAGCTTTGGGTGCCTCACTTCCCCCTTGAGAAAATGGGGATAATAAAGTTGATTTGATCTCCTTTATAAAATGTCTTGAGACCTAGAGCTGAAAAGCCCTAGGTAAGAAAGAGGTAAGTGACAGTCACTGGATCCCCATTGCTGTGCACATGAACTTTAAACTTTGTGACCTTGTTTCTAAGATGCAGGGCCTTACCTAACTTTTTATAGGCCTCTAAATTAACATTCATATTTAGATACCTAATTAAGAAGTCTTTTTTTCCCAAAAGTGTTCATCATCCAAATCTCTCACTGCAGTTCAAGAGGAGCAGTGAGTGTTCAGTTCTTTGAAAATAAGGCTTCTTCTGTCCCCTAATTCAGTGGGACTACTTAAGCGTGTAAAATTAGGCACATACTGTCATGTGTGTGGGAAGGGCTGAGCTTCGATCAAAATACTCTCAACCAGATTTTGTTGAAAGTGGCAAAACAAATAAGAATTTTTCTAAGCTACCTAATTCTTGGTAAATTTTTGTGATTTGGATTTTTTTGCAACTCAAACAACCGGTAATGCAGGACAGGCAGGCCTGGCATCACTGGATGTAGGTTTTGAATGTAATTTTATTTTATTTTATTTTTTTTATAGGAAAGGGAAATAGTGGTACTGTGTCACAAGGACTGTTGACTGCAAGTCAAGCTTTGCCCACCTGAGAGGCCATTCATATGAAATTGCATAGATCTTCATACAGTTATTGTCCCTCTTGTAGCCTTTAATAAGCAAGGAAGTAGTGATGTCGACAGTATTAGGCTTCAAAATAAACAGACAATTTACATCCCCTAACTATTATTTCAGATTGGTGGCAGAGGCAAGCTGACATCACTGCATCAGTTTAATAATTTTAAGGTTGTCTTCAGAACCTTTGCATTAGCAGGAGATGGCCGTCACTTCAGAGAAGTACTATGACACCAGCCCAGTTCAACCTTTGAATGTTTGGTCACAGAATCATTGAGATGCCTCCAGTGATAACGATTAGGGAGAGACACTAGGCTGTGGGTTTACTATCTAATTCCTGTCCAGTGTGGGCTGTCAGCTTGACTATACCTTATTTTAAAAACAAGCAGTTCTGTAGCACCTTAAAGACTAACAATTTTGTTTATTAGGTGATGTGCTTTCATGGGTAAGACCCACTTCATATTTGGTGAATACCCTGTTGAGTTAAGAAAGGGAAAGGCTCCCTAAGTCTTATGTACTGGAGCCAACTACTATTCCTTGACTTTGCTGAAAGGACTCTGGGTTCCTTTCTCAGCCTCATCTGGGTGGGATGGAGCAAAAGTGGATAGGTTACCCGCTGCCTTTCATCTTCCATCTTCAGCCCTCCCAGATTCATACATCTGATTGAGGTGGGGTAGGGTGAGCTGTCTGTGCTATACTCTGATACTTATTTTTCTGGCATTGCAGTAGGATGTGGAAGAAATATAGTCTGCTGGCCTCTGCCTTCCATTACCTGTTTTGTGGAAAGGAGCAGTAGTGGAGGCTTGTCTGCAGCCCTTTCACCTTCTTCTAAAAATGCTGAAGTAGGATTGTTTACACTATAGCAACAGAATGGGTAATGGGTGGTAAAGTTCATTTGAGATAATTGTATTTCTTGTGCCCTTGACTCCTTTGGCCTTGTTCCTTACTACCCCCTCAAGAAATGTAAGTTCTCTCGCAGGAACAGTCTTTTTCAGTCAAACCATCCTAACAGTGTACGGCTTTTGCATGCCCAGGGACAAATATGGACACTGCTCAGATGATACAAAGTCAAGGTAGTGACTGTCTGCATTCTTCTGTCTCTTCCCCCCGGTCCTTCGGTGTAAGGGCCTAGGTAGCAAAAGGGGTGGTGTTATAATGTCCCCGATTGCTGGATATTCCTGGTTGCAAAAATTGCTGTTTGGGCTCATGGTAACTATACATAAGCAGCCTGTGGATTGCCTTTATTTGTGCTTAGAACCAGACTTATTCCTGGAAAGCTCAAGAATTTAGAGTCTGGAAAAGTAACCCACACCTACCATACTTACGTGCTTTTCCTGCTCTTGAGCGTTGTCAAATCTACTCTGTGGTTCCTTTCACATCTAAGGCTGCATCAACACTACAAGATAAAATCGACTTTAACTCAGTTCGATTTTACAACGTGACTGTCTTCACTGCAAATACCATTGGCTTGATTTAGGGTGCACTAATCTTGAGATTACAAAATGAGCATTGAAGCCAAGATTCTGAAAGCCCAGCTTCGCTGGACAGGAGCACATCATACGAATGGAGGAGTCGAGAATCCCTAAGCAACTCCTCTACGGTGAACTCTCCCAGGGCAAAAGGAATCAAGGTGGGCCTCGCAAGAGGTATAAAGACTGCGTGAAGGCCAACATTGCTCATGCTGGTTTAAAACCAGATCAGCTAGAGCAGTATGCAAAAGACCAAACAGGCTGGCGTGCTCTCCTAGGACACGCATATGACAACTTTGAAGAGCAGCTACGCGTATGCCTCATAAATGATCATGAGAGGAAGAAAGCAACAGCAGCAGCCGCACCAACAGAGCCAGGACAATTCCCTTGCCCCCACTGGGAACACCCATGCTGTTCAAAGCTTGGACTCTTCAGCCCCATGCAAGTCCACAACCTATGAGCCTGTGCAAGCTCAAGACATCATCATTGGACATGACAGACTACCTACTACTAATCTCAAGGTTACAAAATTGCGGTTATCTGACGGGTGTAGTGTCAAGTTTGAATTCAGAAGTTCGATTAAAGGCAAGTGTGAAAGTGCTGTGTCTTAAAAGCGAATTTATTAGCGTTCAGAGGTGTCCTGTATGTAACCCATAATGCCCCTCTCAGTGCTCCGCTCTGGCCGCTGCTCTCCAGTAACAAGAAGAGCCTGAATTTCCAAGCGGGAGCAGCGAGCCTTTAGCTGTGGGCTCATGAGAGCCTGAGAAATGTCTTTCTTTCTTTGCTATTAGCGCAGTGAGCACATCTGCCCATTCAAATAGCCGCTGCAGGGAGTTTGTGGCTCTGTCTGTACATTTTTTTTTTCTCCTGTGCTGCCTGGGGCAGCCCCTGACCCACCGTACCTTGTGTCCACAAGGCTGTGTTGGGGGTCGTGCTCCATAACATACCAAGAAACTTCTTCTCAGCAGTTTACATTTGTGTGCAAACCCTCTTTTCTCCCCACAGGTGCCACTTAGTCTGGGTCTTTCCCACGCTCAGTCGCATCACGTGGGTAGCTCCCAACCCAATAAAAGGATGTGCTTGCCATTTGGTGCTGACCATGCTGCCAGTCAGGCATTTAAGGCTCCAAGGGTGGGAAAGATTATTCTGTGCTTTGCTGCCACCATGGGGAAGTCTCCCCTGCTGATTAAGATACTGGGGACTTTGTTGTCATTGTGGGGAAGTCTCCCCCCAGCAGCTGAGATACTGGGGTTTTGCTACCCCGTGGGGAAGTCTCCCCCTGGTGGCTAAGATACTGGAGCTTTGCTGCTGCTGTGGGGAAGGATGATTTCAACTGGTCCCCCCACCCACTGACACCCTCCTTCACCCATACTGGGCCTTGCTGCCACTGGGGAAAAGTCTTCCCTAGCAGCTCAGGGGCTTGCTGCCGCCGAGGGGAAGTCTCATGAGCTGGTGGGGCTGATTCCCTATGATGGGACCATGTCAACTCGGCCCTCAGTGCTTGCTTCTTTTTTTCTGCACTTTTCTATTCTCTCTCTTCTCCCTTTAGAAAATAATCCGGGCCCCTGCATTATTTTCAGGGATCACATGCATGCAAAGATGGGAGGTGAGACACCCAGTGGATGGCCAGCTGAGAACACAGTCATCGCATGGAAGTCTTATAGTGCACTGGAAAGCCAAAGCCTCTCCCCAGTATCGATATAATGAAGGGGGAAAACAAAAATTCTTTTTTCCTGCACTTTTGTGTCCTCTTTCTTCTCACTTTAAAAAACACTCCAGGCCCCTGCATTTTTTTCAGGGATCACATGCATGCAATGATGGGAAGTGGGATACTTAGTGGATGGCCAGTTGAGAATACAGTCGCTTCACCTGTGTTGGCAATGTAATGTGTGTGTGTGTCAGGGGGAACCAAAAATTCTTTTTCCTAGACTTTATCATCTTTTTTCTAACTTCGAAAGTCCCCGCATTATTTCCAGGGATTGGCATATTTTCAGGGATTGGGAGGGGAATGAGGAAAATGCAAAGTGGGAAGATGATATCAAGACCAGTGAGCATACCCAGAATGCTATGGGGATTAGGGAACTGTGGGATAGCTTTACACAATGCACTACTTCCACAGTTGATGTTAGCCAGCGTGTGTGTGTGGATGCAATAACTCGACTTTGTGGGGAGCGTGTGGGAAGTGAGCATAGTCAAATTCAAACTTATAAATTCCAGAATTAGAAAATGGATATAAATAAATTCAAATTTATTTTATAGTTTAGATACAGCCTAAGAGTGGGTTGAGGTCAAGGGGTCTGATCCATCTCTCTTTGAAGTCAGTTACACAACTTCAGTAAACTAATTAACTTCAGTGGTTACAGGTTTGAGATAAAATTTGCTAAAAAATACCATTACTTAATTAAAAAAAAACCTTAAATGCCTTGTCAGTAACATATTAACAGTCTCCAGTAAACTCCTTCTCATCTGGCATTTGTTAAACCAGAACTCTCAAATAACTGGCACCAGCCCCTGCCTGCTCCAGTCCTGGGATCTCTGGCTGGGGCTGCCCTCAACCCAGGGCTGGAGCTGCCAGTGGGGCTCTATCCTCTGCCAGCTCTGGGGTTCTCCCAGCCCTGGGCCTGCCTGGATTAACCGGTACAATTCTGGGACTGGAGCTGCCCACTCTCAGCCCTGAGGCTGCTGGCGTTCCCTGGGCTCCAGTGGAGCTCTGCTCCCTGGTGAAGTTTCCCCATGCCCAAGGCCACTGGCAGAGCCCTATGCGCCAGCAGAGCCCAGGCCCACCAGCATTGCCACACGCGCCGGCATCATTGCCTCGTGCCCTGGCAGAGCTCCATGTCCCAGCAGCCCCTGAGGCTGCCTGCATTGCCCCATGCCCCTGCAGAGCTTTGGGCTATGGGCATAAACCCAAAAGCCCTGCAGAGTTCTCCCAGTCCTGGGCCTGCCAGAGTTCCTCCTTGGCCCAGCCAGCTCCCAGCTGTGGGACTGGCAGGGTCCCCTGCCCCCTTGCCAAGGATCCCACACCTGCCTCGCTGTTAAGTAGCATTTTTGAGTATCTGGCAACCTCCCAGTCCTGAGGTTGCTGGATATGAGTTTACTGAGTATTGCTCAGTCAATAATTCAGGAGTTTTCCCAGAGAATACACTTCAGGAATGAGCTCAAGATATCTCTATTCTGTAGTGATCTCTGTTTTTAATGTTTGGCTGGTTAGAATCACCCGCCCCGTGCTTCACTGTTTTGAGTTCTCTTTCAAGCTGCTTGCACAGTAACATTGTAAGATGCATAGACCTTTCTAAGCTAAATATATTAGTGAACGGGGTAATTGAGAGCACCTGCTCAAGCAGGAGCAGTTCCTAATTTATCCTATTTCCTGCAGTGACTTCTACTAAGGACTATATCTATGCTGCAGCATTTTGTACCCAACTTCTACTGCAAATAAAGATCTCGGAATGTGAATGGGGGGTAGCATTAATACAGAGGCTTTCACCTGATGCAGAAGTAGGGGTGAATGTTTGATGTCACATTTACATTCTCCTGATCCTGAGTTGGAATAAGGACTGAGCAATGTAGACTTCGTGTAATTGAAGAGATATGAGTTACACCTATGGCTCCACTGGACAATTCCAGCGTCTGAATATCATCAAGGGCACCTCAGGGATAAGGACAAACCTCCTCCTGACTAGAAAGCCTCCCACTCTAGATACTAAGAGGGAGGACAGGTGTCAGGTAGCTGCTTTGATATCTATGGATTTTCCCCTACACAATGGGAATCTGCTGTGCCGAGAGCCCTGCAAAGGGAAAGCGGTGAGGCCAAAAATCTGGGTTGAGATGTTTAACAACTCAAATGTGAATCAGTAATTGATACAGATTATTCCTCTCATTGGTGCAGTATAGTCAATGGGGCTTTGGGAGAGGGGTGCATCAGCTTAGCTGGGGCTGCCTTTCTCTTGTCATTGTGTGTCTGGCTATTGAGTATCCCTTCTCTCAGAGCATCAGCATCTAGAGTTAAGGACAGTCTCTCTGCTGGTTTCAGCCTCCAAGCAGTGGAGCATGTGCGTGGAAGCGAGCGGATGGCACCCACGTTTTCATTTTGGAAGAGCCCTATTTAAAGGCTCCAAGAACTGCATGCAGCTCCAGAGCCAGTCACCACACTGCAGTGTTCCATTCACCACCTGTGGCGAGTAGGGAGCGTATTGAACACTGCGCGATTAGACTGTATATAGTACTAGAGTGACATTTTTTAAAACCTTATTTATTTAAAGTGAGTAGGTGGTTTTGTAATGGACACAAAAGATTGCAAGAAATATATTTTTAAAATATTTATTTTAGTCTGCAATGTTTGTTTTATATCAGCTTGTCGTTTCAGAGAGCAACCGGTTTAGAGCATCTACAAATGAGGTTTTTTTTTAAACTAAATGTATATACTTAATGGTGAACTATTACATTCTTAATTTTCTATACTCTTCTTCCCCCCCACCCCTTCAAAAATTCATGATTTGTTCATGGTTTTTCTTTACTCCTTAAACTCAGGTGACCTATTCTAAATGTTCTGTCTCTAAAAGAGCATCTTTGGTGTTCCGACTTAAAAATGTTACCAGTAGTTAGAATTTAAATATCTTCTGAAAAATATTTAGGCTCTCACTGCCCACAACTTGCTTTTCCATATGTGTGTGCGCGTGTGTGGGTCCAAGTGAACCCTTCGAAGTGGAACTCATGCCCTGAAAGTAACAATTGCCAGCAGAGACAAATTTCCCATCCAGTGGTACTGAAAATTATGTGGCTGGAGAGCCACATTTGCAACCACTATTAACCCAAACAGCCATCTGACTACTGTTTGCCTTGTGTACCACCCCACCAAACACACATGTGCAATTGCATTAAATAAATATGAATATAAGCAAATACTCTACAATTTTAAATACATTCTTAAAACAATGAAAACTAAATTTAACTAACTTATTACACATGCAGTAAACTCTCAAAATGCACAATTTTGAGTTTCACTTAACTTGCATTAATGTAAGTTAAGTGCAACTCAAATCCTGGTCCTCCCGGCCCTGCACAGCCCTGGTTCAACCCGCCCTGCACAAGGTGCTGGCTCACATGCACACACCCACCCAGCACGTGTGGCTCCAGTTCAGACCCTCTGTGGCCTGGCTCATCACCCATGCACATGGCTCCAGATCAGGCTCCCCCCATCGGCTGTCCTGGTTCAACCCCCTGGCCCTGGTTTTAACTCCCCATGCATGGCTCCGGCTCACCACCCCTGTGCATGGATCCAATTCAAACCTCCTGCCCCAGCTCACCACCCCCACGTGGCTCCAGCTCTCCCCTCCAGTCCTTCCCTATGCAGCTCCTGCTCAACTTCACCCTCTGCCCCCCTCCCACAGCCCTAGCCCACCTGCAGGCTTAACCCTCCCCAACTGCCCCACCCCCAACCCAGGACTTACCTTTCAAAAGGAGCTCCAGGTGCTCATGCTGCTTCCCCAGCTGCAAAACATGCGTTCTGCAGGGAACAAAGATGCTCCCGACTTATGTGAAATACAAGTTATGTAGGGGTGCATGGGAACGGAACCCTAGTATAAGTCGAGGGACTACTGTATTTAATTGCTGGATGTTCGTTTTGTATGTTGTTCTTCCTCTGAGATGCAAGTACAGTAAAGTTGGGCTCTATGCTCAGGACATGACTTTTTGTGTGTTGAAGAGTAAAATCTTTGAAAGCACAGAGAAGTATGCTTCACATCAGTAACATGAGGGGAACATCATAATGTTTCATTCTAGTTCTTCTCAGACACCTCTCCTTCCTCTCATTTAGGTCATCTCTATCTTTCCTCCTTTCCTTCTTCAAGACACTCCACTCATAATTTTATCTTTTTTTCCCGCCTTTCTCCAGACCGTCACCAAATCTTTTTCTCTTTCCCTGAGATCATTCCATTCATCTCCTCCCTCTCTTCACATGCCACCAGTTCCACCCTTGTCCCACTTGAAGCCAGTGACAGCTGCCTTTTCTCAAGGTCCTCAGGATCAAGCATGTGATGAAATAATAACTGCCCCCTGTTCCTCCACTGTCAAATGTTTATGGCCCTGTGAGGGTTCCTTGAATGAGCTGTGTGTGGGACCTGGGAGGAAGCTTTGAAGTAGGGATGTTGAAACAATTAACCAGTTAATAATAACACTTAACCAGTTAACTATTTTAACCTAAATCCCGTGGTCCAGCTGCAGCCAGATTCCTAATGCCTGGCCCACTGTGGCTGCTCCATCATGGCAGCTGCCACTGAAATAAACTGGCAAGGACTGGATAACCAGGAAGCATACTGGTACGCCTCATGCTTATCAGCTAATATCGCTACCTTGAAGAGCTGCAGGTGACACCTGAAAGAGCCTCATTCTGCTTGCAAGCCATGGACTGAATATCACTGGTCTACTCCCTGAAAAAAGATTTGCAGGCCAGATGTTGGGGAGGGGAACCCTGAGCCTTAGGGTCCAGATCCAGGCAAGCCACAGTACCTATGCGGATCACGGGCTGGGGTTTTCCCACCCATGCCTTAAATGTATGAGACTTACCAGTTATGGTTACCCAATAAAGAGCCCCACTCCCATCTGCCTCTGTGGGCAGAGGGCTTCTCTCGCCCTATGGGCCTGCTGCGAGTGGGAGCATTCCAGCCCTGGTCTGCAGCAGCTCTGGGAGCACCATGGGCAGGAGAGACTCCAACTCAGTCCCATTCCCCTGGGTCCCTCCCTCTCACCTGTTTAATCAGGTAACTGGTTAAACTTCATGGTTAATCAGTTAACTAAGTGAGATTTTATACTTCTGAAATGGAACTTGTGCATATGCCTTTCCAGCATGAACACTGTGTGAAATGTTTTGTCTGTACCCTACCTTGAATGAAACTGTACTCATGTGAAAGAGTAGGTCAGTGACCAAATCTCTACAGGGAGGAAATTCAGTGAGAGGGGTGGAACGTAAGTGCCATGTTTGCTGGGTAACAACACAGTGCTGTTTGTTCACTTGAGCTGTGTCTACACATGAGCGGCCTTTCAAAAGGGTGAAAATCGAAGTTCAGTGGTCGAAATAGTGGCTGTTGAAAGGGAGCACCCGTCGCCATTTTTCAGGTTGAAAGAGCGGATCAAAGTGCCATAGAGTCATAGAACAGTGGAGCTGGAAGAGACCTAAAAAAGCCATTGAGTTCAGCCCCCTGCTCTAAGCAGGACCAAACCCATCAGATCAGCCCCGCCAGGGCTTTGAGATGAGACTTAAACACCTCCAGGGATGGAGACTCCACTACCTCCCTGGGTAGACCATTCCAATGCTTCACCACCCTTCTAGTGAAAAAGTTTTTCCTAATGTTCAACCTGGACCTTCCCAGCTGCAACTTGAGACCATTGTTCCGTGTTCTGCCATCCGTGACCACTGTGAACAGCCTCTTTCCAGCCTCCCATCAGTAAGTTGAAGGCTGTTATCAAGTCCCCCTTCAGTCTTCTCTTTGGAGACTAAACAGTCCCAGTTCCCTCAACCTTTCTTCATAAGTCATATGCTCCAGCCCCCTAGTTATTTTGGTCTGCCTCCGCTGGACCCTCTCCAGTGTATCCACATCCTTCGTATAATTGGGGGCCCGGAACTGGACACAGTACTCCAGATGCGGCCTCACCAAAGCCGAATAAAGAGGAATAATCACTTCTCTGGATCTACTGGTAATGCTCCCCTTGATGCAACCTAATATGCCATTTGCTCTCTTGGCTACAGTGGCACACTGTTGACTCGTGTCCAGCTTCTCGTCCACTACAACTCCCAGGTCCTTTTCTGCAGAGCTACTACTAAGCCAGTCAGACCCCAGCCTGTAACAATGCTTGGGATTCTTCCGGCCCAAGTGCAGGACTCTGCACTTCTCCTTATTGAACCTCATCAGATTTCTTGCAGCCCAGTCTTCCAATTTGTCTCAGTCAGTTTGGACCATGTCTCTACCCTCCAGCATATCTACCTCTCTCCCAAGTTTAATGTCTTTGAGGTTGAGGTCTTTCGAGAGAGAGCATCCACACAGCTCCAAGCCCTCTTTCGAAAGAAAGGAGGCAGGAAACACCACAGATGGGGTCCCATGGCCGACAAGCCCTTCCGGGGCCGCAGCCAGCCGCATCCTTTAAAGGGCCCCTCCCTCCTTCTTCCCCTCCGCACGAGCCGAGTGCTGCCCAGCCTTTCTCAGCCTGGCAGAGCCCACTTATGCTCATCATGGAGGCCCAGCAACAACTCCTGCAGGAGGATGCCCTCATCATGGACTTCCTGCTGGCAGTGCTGTGCACCATCGCCACAGCTGCACGCGATCTCATCAGGTGGCCGGGCGGTCCCCCCAGGGCTGCGGGGCTGTCCCTCTGGGTGCCCTGATGCCTCTGGACCCACCCCAGCGGCACCAACTGGTGGGAGCGCCTGGTGCTGGGGGAGTGGGGCGAGGAAAGGTGGCTGCGGAACTTCGGCATGTCGAGGCAGAGCTTCGAGGAGATCTGCCGCTGGCTCGCCCCCACACTCCGGCACTAGGACACCTGCATGCGGCCAGCCCTCACCCTGGAGAAACAGGTCGCGATTGCCATATGGAAGCCGGCCACCCCGGACTCCTACCGCTCTGTGGGACAGCAGTTCAGAGTGGACAAGGCCACCACTGAGGCTGTACTTATGGAGGTAAGGTGGGGCTGGGTGGGTACGGGGGCTGGGGTAAGGGGAACCCTCCGCTGCAAGGGGTCAGATGGGGCAGGGGCTGGATGGGTGGGGGGGCACGGGGCTGGACAGTGCGGGGGCTGGATGGGAGGGGGGCAGAATGGGCCCGAGGTGAGGGGCAAGGTCCGCCACACCCGCACTAGAGCATGTGTCCCCCTTCCCCCTCCGCAGGTCATCAGGGCCATCAATGCGATGCTGTTTCATAGGGTCATCCACCTGGGGGATCTGGACAACACCGCCTCCAGCTTCCAGGACTTGGGCTTCCCGGTCTGCATTGGCGCTTTGGACGGCACACACATCCCCATCCGTGCCCCACCACATAGCGCCGGCCAGTACAGCAACTGGAAGGGCTACCGTTCGGTGGTGCTCCAGGCCCTGATGGACATGAGGGGCCAGTTCACCAACTCGGTGTGGGCTGGGCCAGCTGCACCCACGGTGCCCAGGTCTTCAGGAGCTCCGGCCTCTGCCGGCGCATGGGGGCCAGCACCATCATCCCCCCACTGGGAGATCCCAGTGGTGGAGGATGTCACTATGCTGCTCTGCATGGTGGCAGATGCAGTGTACCCTCTGCAGCCGTGGCTCATGAGGCTGTACATGGGACACCTCGACCCCACCCGAGAGGCATTAGTGAGTGCCTCGACCACCCACGCAACATGGTGGAGTAGTGGAGCAGGCCTTTGGGCGCCTAACGGGGCAGTGGAGGTGCCTCCTCACGTGGCTGGAGGTCGGAGTCCTCAACATGCCCCAACATGCCCAACATCGTGGAGCGAAAGGGGGACGCCTATGTCTCCGGGGAGGGTCCCTCCAGCTGGTGCTGTCTATGAGCAGCCGGCCGGCGCCCCCATCCGCCAGGCCCACCAGGACAGCCACCGCATCCAGGAGGCCCTCAGGCAGGCCTTTGCCGACGGCCACCTCTGACCCGCATGCACACCCACATCCAATGCACATCCGCCACCCACCGTCCTCACCACCCCTACCAGCACTGCACCCACACATCCACCACCCACCATCCCCCTGAGGACCACAGCACGGAGTGGTGAACAATAAAGAAATGTTTATATAACTATTTTTGTTGGTAACTATGTGCAGGGGGGAGCCTAACTTGGAGGGGCGTGAGGCACTTATTCCGGGGCAGGGTGGTGGGCTGCGAGCCCCGTTGGCCCCTGGAGCCCCTGCCTCCCTGGGTGCAGGGTCCCCAGCGGGGAGGGGAGGGTGCAGGTAGCACCGGCAGGTATTGCCGGCGAGTGGGCCTGGTGGAGGCGGAGGGTGCGGGTTTGGTGGAGGTGGGGGGGCAGGTTTGGGGGGGCAGGACCAGCAAGGGGAGCCGCCGAGGGACCCAGGAGGTAAGCAACAGTGGCCATATGGTCCCGGATGGTGTGGCCAATGCCCTCCAGAGTGGACAGCAGCCCATCTCAGGCTGTCCTCCTCCACTCCATGTTGGCCTGAGCAAGCTGCAGGTGTTGCTAACAGGTAGTTTGCCTGGGAAAGCATCCTAGAGGAGCTCAGGTGAGTGTGGCATTTGGGGGGCTGCGTTGTGAGCTGGTGGGTTGAATTTTTGTCTGTGGTGTCTGTGGATTTGTTTCATTTTGCAGAGAGGGGCAGTTTGCATAGCTGCCTGTGTGCCTGAGCATCTGTTTTGCAGAGAGGGGGGGTTGGAAAGCGTGTTTGGCAGTTTGTGTGAATTGGGAGAGCTTCCTTCCAGGTGGGCCTTCAAGGGCTGATTAGATTGGAGGCAAAGGCTCTGAGCTGGGCCTAACCAGCTAGCAGCTCTATAAGAAGGCAGCCCCAGCGAACCCTGTGAGCAGCGAACAGGAGCAGCTAACAGGGAGTTTGCCTGGGACTTCGCCTTTGGGAGGAGCCCCATACCTGTTTCCACCTTTCTTATACAGTGTTTCTCTTGTGCCCTTCAAGGCGGCACTAGAAACAAGGGATCTCTGAAAAAGGAAAAAATGGAGAGTGATATGGCTGTTGAGAGGTCTGGTGTTGTGACGTGCATGTCATGTGCCATATTTGTCTTTCTCCTGAACGATAGAAAGGAGGATTTTCTCTGTACCACGTGTAAGCTGGTAGCCATTTTAGAAGAGAAGGTTAAAGGACTTGAGGCACAAATATCAACCCTCAGGTCCATTAGAGAGGGTGAAGACTTTCTGGATAGAAGGCAACGATGATACTGCAGGAACAGCAGGCTACCCAAAACAAGGAGGAGAACTGGAATCATGTTACCTCCAGGAGGAGAAAACCAGTTCCAGTCGCTCCAATTCCAGTGGAGTTAAGGAACCGCTTTGAGACTCTCTCCACAAGTGATACAGCAGAGATAAATGGGGACTGATACCTCCCAGGGATTGTATCCGAAAGAGTCCCCACAGTTCAGAAGGCATGGGATGCGCAGTCCTAGGGATGGGAGTTCTATGACCACCACCCCTAAGAGAAAAAGACGAGTGGTGGTGGTCGGGGACTCCCTCCTAAGAGGGACGGAGGCATCCATCTGCTGCCTGGACCTAGAATCCCAGCAAGTTTGCTGCTTGCCTGGAGCTAGAATTCGGGATATTACAGAGTCGCTGCCAAAAATTCTTCAACTCGAAGACTATTACCCCTTCCTCCTACTTCATGTAGGAAGCAATGATACAACCAAGAACAACTTTGATGAGATCACGACAGACTACGTAACCCTCGGGAGAAAGATCAAGGAATACGGATCACAGGTGGCCTTCTCATCTATCCTCCCTGTGGAAGGAAGGGGTCCACAGAGGGATCGTCAAATCACAGAGGTAAATGTGTAGTTGCGTAGGTGGTGTAGCAGGGAAGGATTTGGTTTCTTTGACCATGGGATTCTGTTTCGTGAACAGGGATTGCTGAGAAGAGACGGGATCCACCTCACTAAAAGAGGAAAGAGCATCTTTGCGGGCAGGCTTGCAAACCTAGTGAGGAGGGCTTTAAACTAGGTTTGTTGAAGGAAGGTGACACAAGCCCGGAGGTAACTGGGGAAGGAGGAGAGAACAATCAAGTGGGTTTCCTGGGTGAAGAGGAGAAAGTGGGCCAATCGGCCCCTTCTCTAAGATGCTTGTACACTAATGCCAGAAGCCTGGGGAACAAACAGGAAGAATTAGAGGCCCTGGCACAGTCACACAAGTATGAGGTGGTTGGAATAACGGAGACTTGGTGGGACGATTTGCATAACTGGAGCACGGTCATGGATGGTTATAAATTGTTTAGGAAGGACAGACGGGGAGAAAAGGAGGAGGAGTTGCGCTCTATGTGAGGGAGCGGTATGATTGCTCAGAGCTCCAGTATGAGGAAGGAGAAAATCCAGTTGAGTGTCTTTGGGTTAAGCTTAGAGGTGGAAGTAACAGAGGTGATGTTGTAGTTGGTGTCTGTTATAGGCCGCCAGATCAGGGAGAGGAGATAGATGAGGCTTTCTTCAGGCAGCTTAGTGAAGCTTCCAAATCACAGGCCCTGGTTCTCATGGGAGACTTTAATCATCCCAATATTTGTTGGGAGACCAATACAGCAGCACACAGAAAATCCAGGAAGTTTTTGGAAACTATTAGGGATAACTTCTTGGTACAAGTGCTGAAGGAACCGACCAGGGGCCGTGCACAACTTGACCTGTTGCTCACAAACAGGGAAGAACTAGTAGAAGAAATAGAAGGGGGGGGAACCTGGGCTGCAGCAACCATGAGATCTTAGATTTCAGGATCCGGACGAAAGGAAGAAGGGTGAGCAGTAACATACAGACCCTTCATTTGAGAAGAGCAGACTTTGACTCCCTAACAGACCGGATGAGCAGGATCCCTTGGGAAACGAAGATGAAGGGGAAAAGAGTTGAAGAGAACTGGAAGTATTTTAAAGAAGTCTTACTAAAGGCACAGGAGCAAACAATCCCACTGCATAGTAAGAAATGGTAGGCAACCAGCTTGGCTTAACAGGGAAATCCTTAGTCAACTTAAATTCAAAAAGGATGCATACAAGAAATGGAAACGAGGACAGTTGACTAAGGAGGGGTATAAACATACGGCTGGAGAATGCCGGACAGTAATCAGGAAAGCGAAAGCACAATTGGAACTGCAGCTGGCAAGGGATGTGAAGAGTAACAAGAAGGGTTTCTACAGGCATGTTAACAATAAACGGGTTATCAGAGCAGGTGTGGGGCCATTACTGGATGAGGGAGGTAACCTAGTGACAGATGATGCAGGAAAAGCTGACGTACTCAATGCTTTTTTTGCCTCAGTCTTCACAGACAAAGTCAACTTCCCAGTGATGGTCCTAGATGATGCAGTACGGGAAGGTGGAGGGCAGCCATCTGTGGGGAAGGAACAAGTTCTGAGCTATCTAGAAAAACTAGATGTGCACAAGTCCATGGGTCTGGATTTAATGCACCCCAGGGTACTGAGGGAATTGGCAGAGGTCATTGCTGAACCTTTGGCCATTATCCTTGAAGACTCTTGGAAATCGGGGGAGATACCAGATGACTGGAAGAAGGCAAACGTAGTGCCCATCTTTAAAAAAGGAAAGAAGGACAATCCAGGGAACTATAGACCCGTCAGCCTTACCTCAATCCCTGGGAAACTAAAGGAGGGAATCCTCAAGGAATCCATTTTGAAGCACTTGGAAGAGGGGAAAGAGATCAAAAGTAGCCAACATGGATTCACCAGGGGCAAGTCCTGCCTCACCAATCTGATCAGCTTCTATGACAATGTAACAAACTCTGTGGACGTGAGGAAGTCAGTGGATACCTTGACTTCAGCAAGGCTTTTGATACGGTCTCCCACAACATTCTTGTCCATAAGTTAAGGAAATATGGATTGGATCCTTGGACTATAAGATGGATAGAAAGCTGGCTTGATGGTCGGGCCCAACGGGTAGTGGTCAGTGGCTCAATATCTGGATGGCAGTCTGTTTCAAGCAGAGTACTGCGAGGCTCGGTTCTGGGGCCGGTGTTATTCAACATATTTATTAATGACCTGGATAAGGGACTGGGTTGCACCCTCAGCAATTTGCAGATGACACAAAACTAGGGGGAGAGGTAGATATGTTGGAGGGTAGAGAGAGAATCCAGAGGGACCTGGATAAGTTGGAGGACTGGGCCAAAAGAAATCTGATGCGGTTCAATAAGGAGAAGTGTAGAGTCCTGCACCTGGGGCGGAAGAATCCCAAACATTGTTACAGGCTGGGGACCGACTTGCTCAGCAGCAGTACAATGGAAAGGGACCTAGGGGTTATGGTGGTTGAAAGGCTGAATATGAGTAAACAGTGTGCCCTTGTAGCCAAGAAAGCTAACAGCATACTGGGGTGCATTAGGAGGAGCGTTTCGAGCAGATCTAGGGAAGTAGTTACTCCTCTTTATTCGGCACTGGTGAGGCTACGTCTGGAATATTATGTCCAGTTTTGGGCCCCCCAGTATAAAAAGGGTGTGGATTTGCTAGAGCAGGTTCAGCGAAGGGCAACAAAAATGATTAAGGGTCTGGAGCACAAGACGTATGAGGATAGGCTGAGGGATTTGGGCTTGTTTAGTTTACAGAAGAGAAGACTTAGAGGTGATTTAATAGCAGCCTTCAACTTCCTGAAGGGGAGCTCTGAAAAGGAGGGTGAGAAATTGTTCTCAGTGGTGTCAGATGGCAGAACAAGGAGTAATGGTCAGCAGTTGAAGAGGGAGAGGCGTAGGTTAGATATTAGGAAAACCTGCTTCACCAGGCAGGTGGTGAAGCATTGGAATGCGTTGCCTAGAGAGGTGGTGGATTCTCCATCCCTTGAGGTTTTTAAGTCCCGGCTGGACAAGGTCCTGGCTGGGATGACTTAGTAGGGGTTGATCCTGCTTGAAGCAGGGGGCTGGACTAGATGACCTCCTGAGGTCCCTTCCAGCCCTATGATTCTGTGATTCTGTTGCTCGGCCACCTCGGCCTGGCGCTGGCTGGCTGAGTCCTCCTCAGCCCGTTGGTGGGGCCCTCCGACCACGGCCCCGACAGCGCGCTGTCCACTGAGGGCAGGTGCTGGGCATCGCTGGTGTGCCACCGTGGGTTGCCGCATCCCATGTGGGGGGTGGCCTGTGTGTGGCCCGGGACCACCAGTCCTGTGTGTGGGCGACTACCCATTGCATCGCCCCCACCCTGTGGAGCAGGTGTGTGTCCCTCGCTGTACATACCGGAGGGTCCTCGACAACATGCAGGGATGTCCAGCTCTCGGTCGCCCAGCTAGAGGAGCAGGAGGCTATGACTATGGTGAGGTCCCCCTCCTCACTCTACCACTCGGTGGTCCCCTCACCCTCCTGGGTCCCTGGTCTGGTCTGCTCCTTTTCCTCCTCCAGCTGCAGCTCCTCGCCAGAGGTGTCCAGGAACGCCAGGGGTGGGGAGGTCTCCTGGGGCCCCAGGATGCCCCAGAGCTCCCTGTAGAAGGGGCACGTCGCTGGACCTGCCTCAGAGCGTTCAGCCTAGTCCCTGGCCCGGGCATAGCCTTGGCGCAGCTCTTTTACCTTGGAGCGTACCTGCTCCGCGGTACTCTCCAGGTGGTCCCTGGTGTGGAGGCCCTGTGCCAGGCGGCCGAAGGCGGCAGCATTGCGCCGCTTGACCCCCCTGGTGGTGCAGGACCTCCTCGTCCTTCCACAGGCCAAGGAGGTCCCACGGCTCCCGCTCCGTCCAGGAGTGAGCCCGGTTTTTTCCTCCCCCGGGAGCCCTGCAGGGGGGTGGGGCATGGGGCTCACAAGGGCCTGGCTGCTGGCCATGCTGGTGCTGGAGCGTGCAGCTGGAGCACGTGCACAGGCTGCTCCTAGCATGCTCTCAGCTTCCTGCCACAGGTTTCCTGCAAGCGTGTGGTTTTAAGGCAGCCGAGCACAGGGACCATAGAGTCCCGCTGCTGCTGGCTGGAGTGGCCCTGCACTCCAGCTGACTGGCGCCACGGCGGACCCGTATGTCAAAAGAGTGGACTGCAGAGCGTCTACACGTGTACCCTTTTGATTTAGTATTTCGAAAGGGAGCAGTCTTCCTGATACAGGATCAGGGTTTGGATTTCGAAGTCTCTGCCCCATTCTTTCGATTTTCTTTTGAAAGACAGGTTTACCCATGTGGACGCTCCTCCCACTCTTTCGAAAAAGGACCACTTCTTTCGAATTTTTGTGTACGTGTAGACACAGCTTTGGAATAAAATTCTTTTCTAGTTAGTGTTTTTTTCTTCTAATGAATGTAACATGGTTTGAAAAGCAAAGACACAAGACCCTCTTAATGACCATGTGAAATTTATTATTAAGCATGAAAAAGAATTAAAGTGACTATGATTGCTTCCATCTACATGATAGGTTTTTTAACTTTTATTTTCACTATTTAAAATACTGTTAATGTTGTTATTGATATATGCATAAAATACTGCCTTGTACATATCACAATTTTACAAAAATAGAACACTTTCTTGCTGGTAGAATATTTTACATTGAGGTTTAGCACCACTGATCTGTCGTGTCTAGCATTCTGCTTACGTGAATTCTGCTTTATTAAATGGTTTCTTCAGAGTCTAACTGGGATGAGCAAACTTTTTACGTCAGGCCCCATTTTTCACCCCTTCAGTTAGCATGGCCCCTCCCCCCAACCTATCTAATGTAATCCAAACCAACAGAAATTTAGATTATGTTCATAGGAAAAAAAATTTTGGCATGTGTAAGAAAATAAATATGTAGAATTTAAAATCTTTATTTGTCTGTATATAAATGTGAATATACATACATAAAAGCGGTAACATATTTCAGCATTTTTTTAGATGGATGAGCCTGAAAACCAGACGCTGATCATGCTGTGCTCTCCTTATAAAAATTCACACATCACCAAAGCGGCCCAGCCCCCACTCACTCACCACTGGTCTAACTGATAGTCTGGGATGCTGTGAATATTATATAAGATTCAGTCAATAGCTTGAAAATTTACCTTTTGCTTTTTCAGAAATTCCAAATTAACATCCCTGCTCAATTCTATTAATTCATTTTTAATGCAAAGATAAAATGTCATAGAAATATGAGTTAGTAGTTAGTTACTATAGCAACACATTCTTATTGGTGCAAAGGCTGAGCTTTACCAGGCAAGATTCTGACCATGTTCAACTCCCTTTAAATTAAATTAAAATTAGTTAGTCTTAGTTCATTTGAGGGGCCCCCAATTAACTCTGACTGCAGTCAGTGGGAGTGTTTCCACTGACTTTAGGGAAAGTTGGAATGGACCCTGGATCACTCCTCTGCAGGAACAAGCCCATTTGTGTTTTAGCAGGACGTGCAGAGCTATTTCATCATTCTTACCCTTTCATTTTCCTGTAAGGAATTAAGTTCTCCAGAGAACACTCATGAGAAATCTTGAGCTATGTCATTTAGCTTAGCAATACTACTCAACCAACTAGCAAATAATTCTTCACTAATTATTTTCACATTCTTCAGAAACCTATTTAGGTCTCAAGTATAAAACGTCTGATGATTAGTTACAGACTGGTCACTAATAAACATTAATCCATGTCTTAAAACCAATGTGTAATTTGGTGCAGTTGGTAGACTCAAAAGGAGAGAACCAGGACTGGCGTATGATGTTTGTGTTGATGTGTGTTGTCATAACTCAGTGGAAATCTTCTATGATGACTGTGCTGTGCTTGTTTGAAACAGGGCTGTCATTACCTTGCTTTCTTGAGCACCACATTACACATAAAATTACAGGACAAAAATCATGCAAAACGAGTAAAATGGTATCTGCCTTTATGCGGGCAGTTACTCTGCTGACCAAACGCGTTACCTGGTTAACGTGCAGTGACATTGTTTCTCAAATAGTAAGCATTCCCATAGCACCTTAGAGACATAACAAAAGTACAGTAGAACTCCGAGATATATGCACTCAAGATGCACAAATCTCGGGTTAATGCCACTCTGAGTGGCGGGGAGCTGGTGCCTGGCTCCAGACTGCTCCCCGCTTGGGTAGCCAGGAAACTGACCAGCGCAGCAGCGTGGGGAAACTGACCAGCTGCTGCTAACAGGAGCGACTGCCACTGCTGACAGTAGCAGGGAAACGATTCTCTAGAGGGGTTTAAGCTGGGGCCTGTAGGTGACGAAAAGTGATGTTCTGCTATTTTCCTTGCTGAGCCTGTCTTGAAGTAGGTGACTTCTTGGTACCCAGCTGGCTCTGTCAGTCTGTTTATTTACTTCCCAAGGAGGGTAATTGTTTTAAGAATGCTTGGTAATGATGTTAGTGTTTTGTTCACCTGAATGCTATGACTTTGGTTATTTTGTACAGAGTGATGGCAAACCAAGTGCTTGTGATTGGCAGTGGAGGCAGAGAGCATGCCCTGGCATGGAAGTTAGCACAGTCTGCACATGTAAAACAAGTGCTAGTCGCTCCAGGAAATGCGGGAACAGCCAATAACGGGAAAATTTCAAATTCAGGTAATAAATGAAAAGGAAAACATGATATATTATTTTTAAATGTATAGTGAGAATAGTCGTGCCAAAAGTGATTAATTGATAAATTTAGGATTCTGACTATTAATAGTATAGAGGTTCTTTTTTTTTTGGACCCTTCATTCCCAAAAAGGGGGTGTTTGGATATGGTGAGAAGTATTTTATTTTTAATTACGCTCTGAGTAAAGCTGCCTTGTGCAGATTATTGCATCCTCTGCACCAGCTCAGCTGTGCTGGTGCTTCTTTGTGAGATGGAGACAAGACAGTACCCATCCTCTTGTGTAGCAAGAAACTGCAGAGGCTGACTATTAAACAAATTCTTGAATCCTGCAAAGCCTGCTCATAATTTTGATGGATAATACTAATTGTTAAGCACTTTAAAAACAAATTTGATTTTTTTTTCACAGTTGTAAAAAACCATGGAATGGGTTCAGACAATTTTTGCTTAATGACAGCAGATGTTGCGAGTCAAAAAAATTACAAACATTAAAATACACGCTGTCGACATCATGTCAAGAATATACTAAGTGAATAACCTTAAATCCAACTCCTAATAATTTCTCATGCAGATTTTTTTTTCTTACTTCACCTGTTAATTTCTGTTATGCTGATGGAACTATTTTGTCAATGTGTATGTGTTCATGTTTGGTGAAATCAGCATTTATTGGTTAAAAATCTAATTCTCCCAAGCCTACCTATGATATAGGCATCCCACTCAGGTGCCACGTTACTCCCCTTATGTGTTCTTACTCCTGCAGTGGTGTGCAGTCTGGTCAAACTTGTGCCCACAAGGAATATTAGGTGTGTGTTGAGATGTAACTTCAGTTAACTAAGAGAATTAGCAAGTTTTTAAGCATGAATGCTATAGGTAGAAATGTTGTATATATGTTTGGCATGTGGGGACATGGAGAGGTTACGACCAATGTTTTCAAAAGTCTGCATTATTTCTAGGTGCCTGTTCAGAAAGTCTTAAGTACTTACAGCATCCATTGGCTTGAGCTGTTGGTACTCATCAGTTGTAAAAGTTAGACTTAAGCTATTTAAAATTTATCATCCAAAACTGGAGGTGCATTTTGAAAATTTTGCCTCTGTAGCTTGCCTGAAGTCTTACTGTGATTCACTGGAAGAGCTGGAATAATTACTCAGTCCATGAGAAGGAGGCAGAAATTACTTGTTCCATTAGCCCACACCACTGCGGAGAATATTTTAATGACTAGCTTATGTTTCCATGTATTTGAACTAATACACCCATAAAATATATTCTTTCAAAATATGTTATTACATATAAAATGAAGATTAATGCAGTATATGCGTTAGAACTGCATAAATGCTGTGTATATGTTTGTACAGCGTCTGACCAAGTCTGTTTTTGTATTTTTTTTACTAATTTTGTATTGTATTTATTATGGAAACATGAGCCATCACAGACAAACCATAACGGCAGTTTTCAATTTCTTTCATTTGTGAATCCCTGACAAACTTTGAAAAGAGGCACAAACCCCTAGGAAGTCTTATAGTATGTGGATTTCTCTAAGTCCACAGACCACATGTTGAAGGTTTTCAATGTGGTTACTGCTCTGTAAATTTTACTTGCAGCTGAGGGGTCAACCAAAGAAATACCATATTTATTTTTCTGTCTCTTATTTCAGGGGTGAGGAACATGTGGCTTGCCTGGATTCAGCCCTTGAGACTCAGGCTTCCCCTCCCCAGCATCCAGCCTGCAGTGGGGGGTAGGGTGTGGAGCCTTGAGCCTTGCTGGCTGGAGTCTAGGATCAGATCCAGCCCACAGACTCTGCCTGGTGGGGGCAGGAAGCAGCTCTGGGCTCCACTGCTGCCACTTTTGGTCCCACAGCTGGGGGAACGGCAGCATACCACACAGCTATCTGGAGAGGCTTCTCCCACCCCCAGCCAGTCAGAGCAGCGTGGCAGAGGGTGACGCCTGGGCACAGGCGGAGAAAAGCCTCTCCAAGGAGTGCTTCCCCACACTGCCGTACCCTGGGGCAGGGGACAACAGCAGCGGCGCATGGAAGTAGGTGCCCCTGCCCCACTCACATCCCCAGCCTGTTCCCGTCCAAACCCCAACCTTCAGCCTGTGCCTGTACCCTCCCTGTCTCCCAGCCTGACCCTCCGACACACACCGTGAACTCTCCCTTCCACACAGACTCTGACCCTCAGCCTGCTTCTGCACCTTCCCTCCCATCCAGACACCACACCTGCTCCCCAGCAGCCCCCTCCTGCGCACTGAACCCTAACCCCCTCCCCCCATTTTTGGGCATACCCTGGGCCCACAGAAGAGTTAATCTGGTCTGAGGGAAATCCTGAACCTCAGTCCCCACTTCAGCACCCTCCTGCCCATGGTGCTGGAGTGCAAGGGGAGTGAGGTCTCTCAGTCAGGGGCCGCATTAGTGAAGGTTTTGTGGGTTGGTTTATTTTTTCTTTCTTTTATGTGGCCCCCAACTGATTTTTCTGTGGGTCTGGGACCCCCACCCTGAAAAAGGTTCCCCACCCCTGTCTTTGAGCATTTGCAGTGTCATCAGCCAAAGAGAACAAATCTGCTTGTCTTTGATGGTGAGGGGAAAGCAGTGAGCATTCACGTGGAAATCATATGATCCCTCTCCATCCACAATGTTAAACAAAGATCTTTGTACCCTGGTTAAACAGAGTTATAGCCAGTTCACATGAGAGCCACATGAGTAAATTAAATACTGTTATAAACATTAAAACACTGCTCTATCACTTTTCCAGTAAAATGTGTAAAAAGATGATGCATGTGCATACTGGGAACTCCAGCCCCAATCCAGCAGAGCATGAACACGATTTTGAATACTTGACTATTTCCATCAAACACTGGTTCAAGCACTTTGCCGGACTTTAACCTCCTTGAATATGTGATATGGGGTAAATCTAAACTCCCTCACATACAGAGGGACAGAACCTAGATTTCTGAGGGAGTGAATTAATATTGTGTGGTCTGAAGAGAAGTCTTCACACACACAAACCCTTGGCATTTTGGTAGAGCCAAGCCTTGTTGCTTGGACCAGGCACTGAGTCTAGATTTCACCATGTGTGAGAAAATTAGAAATAGTTACACAGGCTATTTCTACACAAGGCAGATATGCAATTTGAGCTATGGCAATTGCATAGCTCGAATCAACATATCTCTGCTCATCTGACTTGTCCATCCCTCCTGAAGAAGGTCAGTTGGAGAGTTTCTCCCGTCAACCTCCCTTATTCCTCACGTCTTGTGAGGAGTACAGGGGTCAACTGTGACCCCTGACAGGTTGATGTCTCACATCCCTACCAGATGCGCAAAATCCAGTCCCCGGAACCCCTGAGCACGTCTATCTGGGCTAATATAGACATAGTCACAGAGATATGTGAGCCTGATTATACTCTAATATATGGGGATCAGCTTCTTTTCCCAATATATGTCAGTGGGAGTGTTACTACTGGCATCAGTCTCAATAAGATTTGGTCCCAGAAGCTTGTTCTCTCTTTTTGGCAGTGATTGACAGCAGGATGCACTAGGTGACCTTTAATTCTCATTGAAATCCCATGTGTCATAATTTTCTAAGGGAAATAACGGAGATTTTAAAAAAATTACTTTTCACAAAAAGTTTACAGTTATCCCAGTTACAGAATTCCTGTCTCTCAAAAAACTGGCTGCATGGGTATCTTATTTTACAAGTCATTAAGATACAAAAAAAGATATCAAATCTTTTCTCTAACTTTAGTCATAGTGGTAAAAATTTTCAAACCTGGGTGTCGTAAGTGAGATTGTCAAATTCATTTTAGGTACCCAAATAAAAATGCTTTGTTTTCTAAAGGTAATGGGCACCTTCAGCTCAATTGTCTTTGCTGAGATTTCTGAGTGTACAACACCTCTAATGATCAGGCCACTTTTACTTAGGTGCCTGAATATGGAGTTAGGCGCCTAAGTAGAGGCACCCAGCTTTGAAAACTCTGACCTGCGTTCCTTTCTGCAGGATAGAATACAATAGTCATATGGGAAATGATTGGTTTCAAGAAGAATGCAAAAATATTCTATTTCAACCTACACTCTCAGAGAAATAATGTTGCACAGTGAACCGATACACTTAATATATGGAAAGAACAACAACAAATGAGCCAGTCTTGCTTGGGGACATTAGTACATACTGTGGAGCCTCTGCTAATATTTTGTATGCTATAAAATCGTTTTTTAGCTGGGTCTTGTAGAAGGACAAGACAATAAGCAGTATAATGCCTTGATTTTTCTTCCTGTCTCCTCTCGCTTCCCTAGCTAGATACAAGATGTCAGAGCAGATCCCAGGTTATTCTAACTTTTGCCATGCATTGGACAGAGACTCAGAAACTCATAATCTCATCTATCTCTCAGCATATAATCCTGTGGGTTTGTTTTTGTGGCATCTAAAATATCACAAACCCTTCACCTGTCCTACAAGCGTTCAGTATGGCACCTATGTTAGTAACACTTCATTATGAAAAGAGAAAAAAGTTGAAAGCAAATTATCCCATGACTAAGCAGGATTTATGATTTGCTGTCTATTTCTCAAATGGTAACAGTAACGTCAGATTGCTGTCCCTCTCCTTGCAAATCACCAGTCAAGTCCAGTCCAGAACTCCGTGAGTTCACGACTCAGCCCATTGTAGACCTTGGATTAATTTATTCTGGATAAAAGTCGTGGAATGACATTGCCTTTTTGCAAAGCTTTTATCACACATTGTTATAGTTTAGTCTTTTGCAAGCTTCTCTTTCTATTTGATATGTAACTTTTTCTGTTCTTCTATATACTGTTTAAATTTCTCTTGAATCTTTCAACAGACATATCAATCAGTAATCATGCTACTCTGATCCAGTTCTGCAAAGACAATGAAATCAAACTTGTGGTGGTTGGCCCGGAAGTTCCCCTTGCTTCTGGTAAATTTAGAATTACATTGTTATTGAAGTTCCACCCACTTATTGCTACGTAACTTTTCATAAAATTTTGGGGTATAATGTTTTGCTTTAGATGTGCTAGAAGAAATTACCATGGCTGAGGTTAGTTGTTGATTATTTCTTTATTTAGAGGCTTTCTGTTACACTGTACCTGAACACCTTATAATAATTAACACACTTATGCTGTGAAGTAGGGAGATATTACTATTCCTATTTTGCAGATGTAGCACTAAGGCACAGAATGATCGGAAGTATAATTTTCAGAGGTGCTGAATACGTGCAGTAATACAGCTGTAATTGATTTGCCCAGAGTAATGAAGGCGGCCAGGAAATCTGGTTTTAACTTTCTGTGCCGAACAAATGTTCTCAGTGTATTTTTTTGGGTTTTATTTTGTTTTGAGGGCCCGTTGTATAAAAAAAAAATCAGGGCTCCATAGGTTAATGGAATATTAGGCTGCCTTCTCTTCCCCTTGAAGTTAACAGTAAGTCTCCTGATACGTTAATTGGGAAAAGATTCAGGCCCATTGTTCCCTGAAGTTCCAGTTGGTAGTATGCTGATGAGATGCACATTTCTGAAGGTTCTTGTATGGGTAATGTAAAATTTATAAGGTCCTTTATCTATTCAGATCTTTGTTTCTAGGTGTTTGGGTTTTGTAAATGATGTCAGTGTTGTCACTAACATTTTAAGAGTTTTTTGAAAATAACTGAATGACGCAGGATTCAGTATATACAGACTATCTACAGCAGTGGTTCCCAACCTTTTCACTAGTGCGGACCCCCATCACCTCTCCAAACCATTCACAGACCCCCATCAAAGCCAGCTCTAATCACTACATACATTTCATTAAATAAAAAAGGAAACCACGGCACAGATTTTCAGACAGCATTTAATAACAGTATGGAAAGATATTTAATGATTGTAACTTCGCAATTTATTTAAAACATATTTTCTATGATCATTTTTATTTATCTTTTGTTTTTCATGGACCCCTTGCAATACCCTTGTGAATTGCTGGTGCTCTGCAGTCCCCAGCATGGGAACCACTGATCTACAGGGTTTATTTTTTCTTTTTGTTTCTCTCTCATGATCAAAAATTGCCACCTTATGTGATATTCTTCACCAGTGATTACCATGGACTTTTCAGCTGAGGACTGTAAGTCAGAGGAAAAGGAGTTGTGTCTTTTTAAAGTGGTGGTACTGCAGTAACATGGTACAAGAAGTTCTGACCTGGAGTCCTACAGCCAAGCTCAACCCCTGCTAGTCATATCAAACACTGCCTATGAACTCCATATGGTAAAAGGTCCAAAATCCCAATGATGTATCCCCTACTTGGCACAGAGGTTCTAGCTCTTACTAAGTAATGTATCAAAGTGATTAATAAAGTTGTGGCTTTACGTGACTTGTGATTTTGTAAACTGGCACAGTACTATAGTAATAGTAACTTTTAAATATATTTATTGCTAGGCATTGTTGATGACTTGGCAGGAGCTGGGGTGAGATGTTTTGGTCCTACAGCAAAGGCAGCTCAGCTAGAATCCAGTAAGAGTTTTTCTAAAGCCTTTCTTGACCGACATGGCATCCCAACTGCAAGATGGAAAGCATTCACCAATCCTAAAGAAGCTTGTAGCTTTATTACCAGGTTAAAAACATCTTTCTTAGTTATTCTTTTTTACTATCATTATCATAGTGACTTTCCAATATGTTAGGCACTTAAAGTTGGCAACCCACTAATCATTGTTATTTTTTCCAATAGTGGTACAATGTCCATGTATTCAAAAGACACCCTAAAAATAACTCTGCAAAAATGGCATCAGGATGGGTTCTACATCTATTGTTCTTTCATGACAATTCAACTGTGCTCAGATTATAAAAGAAAATATTTTTTTCCAGTTGCAAATCGTGCAACTCCAGATCAGTATCTGTAAATCATAAATTAATTCTTTCCAGTTCATGCCTGATTTACAGGAGAAGACACTTGATTAAATGTGTTTTATTCAATCAAAATTAAATGGTTACCTTGATAGAGAGAACATTAAAACTCTGATTTTCAAGCTTCAAAATCCATGACAATTGTAAGACGACTGGATTTGAAAAATGTATTAGAGGCTGACAGGTTATTATGGAATCCCTCAATCACTTTATCTTGTTTTTAAAGTGCGGACTTCCCTGCATTAGTTGTAAAAGCTAGTGGTCTGGCTGCTGGCAAAGGAGTAATTGTAGCTACTAACAAAGAGGGAGCCTGCAAAGCTGTGAATGAAATCATGCAGGTGAGTTGCTGTGTTATGTAAAGACTTACACATTGTACATGAGAATTTTGTATGTTTATTAGCAACGATGGCAAAATTTCACAGGCATTTTTGTTTGCTTTACATGGAACGTGCATTAGCCTAACACAATTTATAGATTCATAGAACATGTAGGCCTGGAAAAGACCTCAAAGTCAACAAGTCCAGCTCCCTATTTTGAGGCAGGGTCAAGTGAAACTAGACCATCACAGACAGGTGTTCATCCAAACTGTTCTTAAAAAATGTCCAGTTGTGCGTATTCCACATTCTCCTTTATAAGCGTGTTCCAGTGCTTAATGGTCCTCATACTTAGAAAGATTTTGTTAACATCTAACCTAAAACTCACTCAACTGTAAGTGGACTTAGCAAATAGTAGATCAGGGTGCTAGTCATAACTGTCTGTTATCAGGTCCTTCCTCCTCAGTCCTCTCATCTCAAGACTAAACATGCCCAGTTTTTTACACCTTTCCTAATAGGTCAGCTTTTGTAAACCTTTAATCATTTTTGTAGCTCTTCTCCAGACTCTTCTCCAATTTGTCCGCATATTTCCTATAGTATGGTACCTAGAATTGGACAAAGTTCTTCAGACGAGCTCTCACTAGTGCCAAGTAGTGGGAGACATTGACTTTCTCTGTCTTTCATACAACACTGCTGTTAGTGCATCCCAAAATATTTGCCTTTTTGGCTACTTAACATTGTTGATCCACTGTTACCCCCAAATCCTTTTCAGCAGTGCTACAACCCCACCATCTGAATCTGCTTGAAAGTCTAATCCCGTCCTCCAGAGCATTTGTAACTCCATCCCAGTTTGGTATCATCTGCAAATTTTATAAGCATCTCTCCGCTCCATTACTCAGGTCTTTCTCTTGGATTTTCTCTTGCTCCAAACGTATTTAAAGGAATACATTAATGAAAATATTGAATAATACTAGATCCAAGACTGACCCTTCACAGGATCTCACTAGATGTACCATACCGGTTTGACAGCAAACCATCGATAACTACTTTGAGTATGTGTCTTTCAACCACATGTGCACCCAACTTATATTAATTTTATCTGGATCGCATTTCCTTGTCTTGCCTATGAGTGTGTCATGTAGGACTCTGTCAGAAGAAGTGTTCCCTGTAAGCTGAGGGGTTGGGCAGCCACCCAAGAGAGAGTCAGGTGTTGCCCAGATGATTAGCAGAGCTCCTGCAGCTATCCACAATGAGAAGCATGTGTTCCTGTTCGTGGTGCACATAAAAAAATTTATTTCGTAATGGAGAGAAAAAAATTGGAGGGAACATTGGTCAGAATCTTTACTAAAATGAAGATATAGGTTGGACCTCCCTTATCCAGCACCCTCAGAACCTAAGCAGTCCCAAACAGGGATTTTGGATGCTCCTCTACTGGCCTCTGGTCCCTGCTCCCAGGCTGTGCTCCTGACTGCCAGCCCAGGTCACTTTCTGGCTGTGTGGCCACAGGCTGCCAGCTTTCTGATCCCAGCCACCAGCTCCCTGGCCACTGCCCATGGCTTTCTGGCCCTGGCTGCAGTCACTGGCCTTGACCTCGGACCACTGCCACCGCTCCTCCAGATGATGGCTGGCTGTAGTTGCCTGGCCCTAGCAGCGGCTCTTGGCCACTGGGCACCCAGCTGGTCCCTGTTCCTAGCCCCTGTGGTTCAGCTGAACCCTGCTTTACTCCTATCCACTAAGACATTAACCCTGTCAAAGAAGGAAATTAAGTTGGTTTGGCATGATTTGTTCTTCCCAAATTCATGCTGGCAGTTATAATACTCTTATTGTCTAGGGCTGTTTCTACACATGCCACTTTCTCCGAAAATGGCATGCTAATAAATGGCCTGAAATATGTTAATAAGGCATGTATGTAAGTTCCCGGCACCTCCTTAGCATAAGGCCACATGATTTGGAGTCTGGAAGACGCTCTTCCAGGCTCCAAAACGGCGTGTAGAAGCACGGCCCCCGGGACGGGGGAGGGGTCTTCCGGAACGAAGTCCTCTTTCCAGAGGCCCCTTCTTTCCAAAAATTTGTGAAGAAACAGCCTAGGTGTTTACAGACTGAATGCTATTTTTTCCAAGTATCTGCCTGGTGTATGTTTCCTTGGGTCCTCTTTGTCTCCCCCTTTTTAAAGATAGGTACAATGTTTGCCCTTGTGTCTTCTGGGATCTCAACTTTCCTCCATGAGATCTCAAAGGTACAAAATTGGTTCAGCCAGTTCCTTAAGTAGCCCTAGGATAAATTTCATCAGGTCCGGATGACCTGAAAACATCTAATCTATCTAAATACTCTTTAAGCTGTCTTTCCCTGTTTTGGCTTGCATACATTCCCCTTTTCTGTTAATATTAGTTGAGTATCTGCTCACCCTTAATCTTTATAGTAAAAACTGAAGTAAAAGGTGCATAAAACAGACTTTAATGTTGTCTGTTATTAGTTCTCCTTCACCATTAGTTAAGGACCTAAATTTTGTTTGTCTTTTTCTTGCTCAAAATGCACTTAAAGGAACTTTTCCTTTTATATCCTTGATTGTTCTTTCTCAAGTGGAATATTTTGCATTTGTCCTATTGAATTTCATCCTATTTACTTCGGACCAGTTTGTCCAGATCATTTTGAAAGTTAATCATATCCTCTAAAGCACTTGCAACCCTTCCCAATTTGGTATTATCCACAAACTTTGTAAGTGTACTCTCTATGCAGTTATTTAAATCATTGGTGATGATACTGACCAGAACTGGACTCAGGACTTGTCCATGTGGAACCCCACTCAATATTCCCTTATACCCTGAGTGTGAACAACTGGTGGTAACTCTCTGGGAATGGTTTTCCAATCAGTTGGGTACACATCTTTTATTAACTTGATCTAGGTTGTATTTCCCTTGTTAGTTTATGAGAGAGTCATGCAAGACAGTATCAAAATCCTTAATAAATTTGAAATACCACATCTATCACTTCCCCTATCAAGGCTTTTAAGCCTGTCAGAGAAAGCTATTAGATTGGTTTGACATGATTTGTTTATGACAAATCCATGTGGTTTGTTACTTATCTTTTTTTCTTCTTCATGATGGCAAGTTCATTGCTTGATTATTCGCTCCATTATCTTTCCAGGTGCAGAAGTTAAGCTGACTGATCTGTAATGCCCTTATTCCCCTTTTATAAATTGGCACTATATTTGCCCTTTTCCAGGCGTCTGGAATCTGTCCTGTCTATCATGAGCTTTCAAAGATAATCACTAAAGTCACATTTTTTTCACATCCCTGAATGACATAAGGTATTCCGAAAAATGTGGTAGTATAGACATGGCCTCAGAGAGCCACAAAATTGCTTTGGTGATGCACTGCAGTAATATATGGTCAGCCTGCAGACATTACAGTGAAGAGGTGTTCTCATATTCCTTTATAATGTGTTTTGAACAAAAGTATTTTCTGACAAAGTGGTTATTCTGCTCTACAATGCTGAAAAATCATTGTTACAGCCTGAAATATTATTGTTTCAAAACTTAATACAAAGACGTATGAGAAACTGCCAGTCAGTAACCTAAGTGGTTTCAGTGTTGAGTGTATAAACTCTCAAGAGTATGTCAGCATTATATAAACTGGGGAGGAAAAAAAGCATTCAACATTGCCAATGTGTGTAATGTAGAAGATAAACATATATGTGGCACCATTTGTCCCTTTTCCTTGCTGGTTTGGGCAGATTACAAAAGTTTGAATGTTGTTTGAAAATGACTGAAATGGAGACAGAAGAAACAAAGATGATTTCTAATGCAGGATAAGACTTTTGGAGCAGCTGGAGAAACTGTTGTTGTTGAAGAACTGCTCGTAGGAGAAGAGGTTTCTGTAAGTATGCTTCTTGTCCTTTTAAGAGTTTGGTTTATAGTTCACTGAGAAAACATTTAGGCATGTATTCTACCAGGTTATTTAGAAGGTACTGTACAAGTAACTGATATCAGCACCTGAATTCTTTTTAACACTAACGCCCTTTAACACCATTCTAGTAGTCTGCAGAAGTTTGCAGTAGACATGAATTTCAGTTTAACCCACTGTTAGGCTTCTTAACTCCGGCACGCTGCTGTAAACAGACCATGCAGGCCGCATATCTAGAAGAATTGCATTGTAACTTTCTATTAATGCTGTAGTATAGAAGATGTAAGTTTGGTCTTAGGTTTCTCACTCAAGGCTAAAACGGGCTTATATTAGATGAGGTGCATTTGAGCTTTAGAGGCTGAGGTGATATATATGAAAGATAGTGGTCACTATTTACCAGTCAGACCGGCTGCTGTTGACCTGCCACATCAGTATGCTACCCTGCCTGATGGAAACAGAAATGCAGGTATCAGGTGGTTGTCTTCTTTAGAGTGACCTGGGCTGGAACTAAAAGAAGCTTAGACTGGTAGTCCTTGAATTAAATATACACAGAGTGATAGTGTTAATTAGCCAAAGGAACATCAGAGGACTTCAGTATAAAAACATCAGAACTTTCTTGAAAATTCTTGGAGGACTTTAGTAAATCAGCCTGAGGTTATAGGTCTGTTTACAGGAGTGGATGGGTGAGGTTCTGTGGCCTGAAGTGTGCTGGAGGTAAGACTGGATGATTGTGATAGTTTCTTCTGGCCTTAGAGTCTGTGGAAAAAGAAAAATTGTACTTGGTTGTCAAAAATAATCCGCCATGGGTGAGTACAATTTTGTAGGGTCAGAAATTTGTATGTTTCTGGGATCTTTTTGCTTACTCTTGTAAGGGGTACCCCTGTCTGCCGCTGAATGGAATTATAAAAGATTGTTGTAAGCAGTCCTTAGCAAGCAATATTTGCAGTTGCCCAGACAATGAGTGACAGCACTTAATTCTCAGAAGAGAGTGGCCTGGGGAGCTCTTTAAAGACACTTTGAAGCATGGTATCTATGTAATTTTGAAAGTCAGTTTGTTTTTTGTGAGGGGAAGAAGCGAAAATAATTAGGTAATGCTTCCCTTCCTCAGGAGTGACCTCTGCAATGGAACATTCCAGTTATGCTTTTTGTCTGTGCCTCTTCAGTGCCATTCTGCTGGTCCTACAGAATAACTTGTATATAAGGGTTCTGTGGCACAAGATGTTAGTTCTTTGGCGAGGTGGGGGAAGAAGTGCGTAGAAAGCTAATGTTTTCTATTACTAGAGGTTCAAATGTATTGCTTTTACACCAGGCTTTATAATATAAATCCGAAAACTGATTTTATGTTCACTGTTTCCAATGGTATTAGTTTTAGTCATACACATTTGGGTATTTAACAATTCGTCTTCACTTACAGTGCTTGTGCTTCACTGATGGTGTCACTGTTGCCCCCATGCCACCAGCCCAGGATCACAAACGGTTAATGGATGGAGATCAGGGCCCAAACACTGGAGGGATGGGAGCTTATTGCCCAGCACCACAGGTACAAAATGAGATTGGAAAGCTGCTTTGGTGGAGTTTAATATTAAAGTTTATGTGTACTCTTTGTTCTACCATGGCAAACCAGATTGGAGAGAGAGGTCTTCTAACAGCAGGACTATGTCTCCCTGGGCTTGATTTCCTAATTGTCATGCACTAACAAGTGTTGCACTCTTACCGAATTACATTATAATTGTCAGGGTGAAAGTCTGTTTTCTGCCCTATTGCATTTTGTGCCAGTGTGTAGTTTTACTAAATGCTGTTCATCAATACCAAGTGGTTAAAGAGGATTTTTTCTCTTCACTAGTTTAGAATGATTAGCCTTCGCTCTGTCTCTCATTATGATTTAGTCTCTCTGTTTGATCAGTAACTGTTATTTGCAAAGAGATGCACATTATTTTCTTTTGAAGAATAATCTGGTGAACCGACTTCTTTTTCTCTTGTAAAATTAAACTTTGTGTCACAGCATAGCTCTGCTGATTTTATTGGACAGTGATTCTCTCAGTTATGTTCATTCCAGCCTTCACTTTTCTTGATGCACTGTCCAGTGGCCCTTCCTGCATCCACTTACATGCATACTTAGCTTTATGTACACAAGGGCTGAGTCTACACTTGCCCCCAACTTGGAAGGGGGCATGTTAATCAGGGTGGCGGGAGATTACTAATGAAATGCTGCCGTGAATACACATCACTGCATTATGCTCATTCTCCCCCGCAGCAACTCCAAAGCTTCAAACGACACATGGCTACATGCATGCCGGCACTTTTGAAGTTTGAAGCTTCAGAGTTGCTGCGGGGGAAGAATCGCCTAATGAAGTGCTGCATATTCACTGCAGCACTTTATTAGTAATCTCCCACTGCCCTGATTAACCTGCCCTCTTCAAAGTTGGGGGCACGTGTGGACAAGCCCAAGGAGTTCCAGGGACGTCGGTGAGATTACTTGCATCATCTGTAGAGTTAAGCATATGTGTAAATGTTGAGGGATCAGGACTATAGTGTGCTCTTTCTGGATACTCACTTTCTCTTGTTGAAATATGTGTTCGTGTGAAAGGTACCCACAGTATTGCTGCATGGCTCTGAAAACAATGCAAAAAAAAGCATGTGAACAACACTAAAAAACCACATTAATTTTTAATCATATTTTATTAGATTTCCAAAGATTTGTTCCTAAAAATCAGAGATACAATTCTTCAGAAAACAGTTGATGGCATGAAAGAAGAAGGTGTCCCTTATATTGGTAGGTGGAAGCTTTTGTTTTTGTTGGACGTTTGTGTCTTTAAACAACAAACATAACTTACTTACTTCCCCACCTTCCCCTCCCACTGCAAGTCCCATCCAGTGACCACTGAAGTCAGTGAGAATGCTTTTTACTTCTGTGGGAGCTGGATTTGGCTCCAAGGGCTTGATCCAAAGCCCATTGAAGTCAGTGGCTTCTTTCTGTTGCATCCTATGAATTGAGCCCCACATGAGCAAGAGTGGTAAGGGCGTAATTTTCAAATGGAGTTTGGAACATTGTGTCTGCAGTTGTTTGTTCCTGTAACATTAACAGGGCAATCACTCATGAGTGCAAGTAATGCAATTTGTGTCTCTCTACACACATCAGGTAACTGTGTGCCTTCTTTCTATTATATTTACCCACAACTGATTACATTAGAAGAACAGTGGCCACAAACAATTTTGGATAAAATTCTGCATGCTGTTATGGAGAATTTTTATCCTAAAATGTTTGCTTGAAATTAAGGTCTGAAGAGAACATAGTCTCGCAGCCCCTTAATAATAGCATTGCAAAAGCAACATCTGTTATAAACAGTTTTAAAACAAATGGCCTGTACAGTCACTTAGACTAGTTCTAATGTGATTTGTCATTTTAGGTGTGCTGTATGCTGGATTAATGCTTACCAGTGATGGCCCTAAGGTTCTAGAGTTTAATTGCAGGTTTGGTGACCCAGAATGTCAGGTGAGTGTCTGAAAATAGTTTAATAGTATAGAAAAAATATACCACACTTTCACCTAAGCTTCTTTATAAGCACTGACTCTAAATAAGGCAGACTTAACCAAAGATCTAATTCATAATTTGCTAATTGTGTTAAAATTTAAAATCAAATTTAGATTTTGAGTTTTATATAGGAATTGCTGTCAAAATAGTTAGTTTCTTAGAGATTATTAAGTAGGATTTGTATATGTGCCAAAAAGTTTTTGAGTGCTGAACAAACTACAAAGTTGAATCCCAGACCTACACAGCTTTTGAATCTCCTATCTTAATGCCTGCTTTCTTTATTTTCAGTTTTAGGCATCATATATCTGCATTTCATGAGAAGTGAGTCTTTAGAAGGGATGTGAATTTATATTACTGTGTTTAAAATTTTGAAGATCTGTTGTCTGGTTGAATGTAATGTAGGACCAGATTGTGAATCCTTTATTCACATTGGTGAGATGGTAGATGTACATTCCCTTTGGCTTTTCTTGCATTAGTGACCAGATGTTCATAAAAGCATGTTCATTATTTTATAAGCAGATTTTATTTAGAGCTAAATATATTGTTTTTAGTAGTTTAGAGTTCACCATTAATGTTGATTGCTTCTTTTCATTTCGTATGGATGACATAAATAAACCAGTGACTTTCACTGTTCAGATTTAATCTCTGTTTAGTCTCATTTTCTGGTTCTCTTTTTGTATCAAAAATGTCAGGAGAGTATTTACTTTTCTAAAAAAATTATTTATTTGGACTTTCTCTATTAAGTTTTGTTTAATGAAATTAGTTGAATAGTAACAGAGAGAAAGCCGTGCTAGTCTATATACTATCAAAACAAAAAAGCAGTCAAGTAGCACTTTAAAGACTAACAAAATAATTTATTAGGTTAGCTTTCATGGGTCTGTCCCGCGAAAGCTCACCTAATAAATTATTTTGTTAGTCTTTAAAGTGCTACTTGACTGCTTTTTTGTTTTAATAAAACGTGTGTTCTTAAAAAGTCTAAATTTGGAGCTCAATTCAACCTTAGTTTCTTTTTAACTTGTCGACATTGTGTAGGTAATTCTTCCACTATTGAAGAGTGATTTGTATGAAGTAATAGAAGCAACCATCAGTGGAAAGCTGTCTAGCTCCATGCCTGTTTGGTCTGAAGACAGTGCAGCTGTGACTGTGGTCATGGCTAGTGAAGGTTATCCAGGGAGTTATGCCAAGGGCTTGGAAATAACAGGTAAACACAAAGAGTTACTGTTCAAGAAGTTTTCCCCTTATGCCTGGCATGGATTAACCTATGCAATATAAAGCTCTGGAAATGTCATAGTTTACAGCTTTGCATCAGCAAGAGACAGTTGCATTTTAATCTCCTACAATTAGATTATTAACTTTCATGAGTCAAATAGAATGTCTTTCTTTTCACATAAAGTCCAGACTGGGGAGGAGAGCTGATGCTTTACTCTCACTCTGTATACATTATGGCCACAATCACACAGCATTTCCCCCTCATAGCATCCTTTATTTTCTGGCCGTTCTGTGTTTCTTAAATATGGACTGTGTTGGTGAGGTGCTGTGAAACCAAAGGCTAGCCCTAAATTCATCAGTTCCCATTGTTATTTTGGTCACTCGTCATAACTCAGAGTAGAGTCATGCAAAGTACAACTAAACATTAAATCTGCTAGAAGATGTCTCAGCTAAGTGCTTCCTTCTGCATCCCAGGACATTTAGATAATGCATTTGGTTGTCAACAGAACGTCGCATTTTGATATTTATATAGTTATCAAAGTGGTTATATGGTCCTGCACTGTCAATCTTGAGCCTTGATGGAGGCTTCTAGGGACCACTGGAATGCAAATAATTTATAATAAATGAAGTATTTTAAGTGACCAATTCTTTATATTGTAATATAATTACAGGATTCTCTAAGGCTAAAGAACTGGGGCTGGAGGTGTTCCATGCGGGCACAGCAGGAAAGGATGGCAAAATAGTTACTAGTGGTGGAAGAGTTCTTACGGTAACAGCTATCAAGAAGGATCTGATGTCAGCCTTGGAAGAAGCCAACAAAGGAGTAGCAGCCATACAGTTCGAGGGGGCCATTTACAGAAAGGATATTGGTTATCGGGCTATAGCTTTCCTCAAACATTCCAGGTATCTATCTGAAAGTGCTGCCTGAAACTAATTGTAGTTAGTGCTACCTGAAGTTATTGAAAGACATCACTAACTCAAGAGATCACCTAACTTGGTGTCTCTAGCTAGCTTCTAATGTGCTCAGATGCAAGTACCAGTATTCGGTTGGTGTCCCTGCGGATATCAAAAGAAGCAGGGACTGAATGGGTTTGGAAACTGAATTACTCTCGCAACCTAGAACTGATTCTTTCAGGTCTGCGGTAAACCACACGGACAAGCAAGTTTAGGGTAACTTGCGCTGCAGCTGCCTGTATCGTGCCTATTCTGTGGATGTAGGACTTCAGTTTCCAAAGCAATAAAAAATAGTAACTTTCTCCTGTACTAAATTCACATTACCCGTTAGTCTACTATTAGTCATCCGATCTGCTAATTGGAGAAATATTAGAGGATTGTTTTATTGGGTTCATTTTAATGTTGTTAAAATGTATGTTAAAAAGAACAAGAAGCTTTGGAAGTCCTGCTTTATTGAGTTTTGACTAAACTAGCTTTCAATTTGTAATTCATTTTGAAGTAGTTCTGAGAGACACAGGGATATCAATCCTGGGAAGACAGGTTTTATTTTTGTTTTTCTCTTGACCATTGTCTCCCTTGCTATTCTTGGCTGTTGCTTTTTGATGTAGGTAGGAATCTTTTGAAACTTTTTAACTGATATTGCCAAATATGAAGCATTTTTTTTAAACCACCTCTTCCCCAGTTCATTAACCATCATAATAACTTTTGGTAATAAACCATTATGCAAAGTATAAGAGGGTATTGTTAGTAAGAGTCTCTGTTTTGCTACTAGTGTACCATTTGATTAGTATATTGTAAAGCCAGCTGTGTACGATCAATAAATTAACTAAATATGAAACGGTGCTTGTATTTAGTCGTCTTTCTCCTGCAAATACCGTACATCCTTTGATAACTTAGTTATGTGAAAGTGTATAATTGTAAATGCTAAAAATTATCAAAAATTTGTATTACTTGAGAAAAGAGTGTACTTTAGCAGCCATCTGGAGCCTGACCCTGTAAAGCACTGAACTTAGGGAGCATGGCCAGAAAGGGAGCATGGCTGGAATACCTTTGCACTCTTTTGATCGCCAGTTCGCATGTCAGCCCTTCGTGAGCTAGTGTAGGTTAGAGTGGCTTTGAGACTACTCTAATATATATTGGAGGCCAAGTGGCACCTGGCAGCTTCATGTACTGGGAAAACAAATGGGTGATGCAAAACAATCTTTGCACCACCTTGTGTTAAGTACAGGTCACAAGGGCCAAAGATTGGTCCCATGAAGTACAGCAGCAGTCTCTAGGAACTGATACTGCAAGGCCCTGGGAGGCTGACGGCTGCTCCTGTAGAGGCAGCTCAGTGGAGGCTCATAGTACCTGACAGAGGCTGGCATTGATGTCTAGCTCTATAATGCAACCAGAGTGTTTCCTAAGAAGGAAATATTCTCTTTATAAGAAAAACTAAAACAAAATCCCGCATGTGTTTAGGAACTGAAAACGTTTGTTTCTCTTTTTGTATGTTTGAATGGAAATGCGCGTACATGCGGCTATATTTTTATAGGGGATTTTTCTTAATATTCGGAGAAGAGGGCAATCATTCTTATCGAGGTGGGGAACCTTTGTTGGGTTGGGGGCCACTGAACCACAGACAGATAAGTCAGGGGCCACACAAGTGAGAAGGAGGTAAAAACCCTCAGTGAGGTTCCCAACTGAAAAACAGGACTCCCCCCATTCTCCCACACATCAGCCCTGGAGCCCTGGGGGGAGGCCAGAGCTAGTACATTTTGATAGACTCTGGGACTGATGTGTGAGGGAAATGAGGGGTTCACTGGGAGGGGGCTGCCAGGAAGTGGGCTTGGGGTGTAGGGTCTGAGCAGGAGGGAGAGTGCAGGAGTGGGCTGGGGGTGGGCAGTCCATGCAGGAGTGGGGTGCAGGAGCAGGCTTCTGGTTAGGGCCTTGGGGGTGCAGGAGCAGGTTTTGGGTGGGGAGTCTGGAAGGGAGGGGGTGCAGGAGTGGTGTAGGTACGCAGGGTCCGGGTAGCGGGGAGTGCAGCTTATTTGGGCAGCACCCCCGGACACGTGCTCTGCATGCTCCCCACCACCACTCCCTGGCACTGCCCCCCTCTTTCTCTGATTGGCCAGAATTCAGGCCAGAGCAGAGGAGTGAAGCCTCTGAGAGGTGCTGCAGTTGCCACTGCCAATCCCAGTCTCCTTCCTCCAGCTGGGCGAATGGAAGCAGAGCCTGGAGCTGCTTCCCGCTCTCCCTGCTCCCGGCAGATCCCATAGTCTGCATTTTGCCCCGGCATGCCTGATCTGGCCCGCAAGGCTTGGGGCTTCCCACCCCCAGCCCTGCTGCAGGCCGGATGCAGAAGAGTGGTGCCCTGAGCCTCGAGGTCCAGATCCAGGCAAGCCTGGGGTTTCCCCACCTCTGTGATAGATGTCCATTCCTGAACCAATATCAGGCTTCACCTTGGGAATAAACTTGATACTGAATCACAGATATTAGAGAGCTAAAATATCTAGTAGTCCGATGCTCTACAGCCTGTGACTCTTTAAGGACTTCTTTGTAATTTCCAATGCTATAATCGCAAAGTTAAAAAAAAATGAAATAAAAAAAATCCTGATTGTTTTTGATAATCTGTGAACATCCGAAAGCCCAAAAATGAACAACTCATGTCTAAATAGCAAAAGATACATGATCTCAAAACGCTGGATAACTCCCCCAGTGTCCTCCAGAGAGAGAGAGAGAGAAGGTTTGGGAGTGAAAGTCAGGAAAACAACAGTACAAATGCATAAAATGTATAAAAAGTGTGTACACATCCAGCAGTAAACATGTATCACGTTACAAATTGCTGTGTGTGCGCTGGTCTCAAAACGGGTTACGAAAGGTGCCGTTTAATGTTATTTATTAAGGACCGTCTTGTATTCACATGCGTCGCAGCTCTTGAATTTATTGAGTTTTTTACTGAAATGCAAAAAATGGCTCTTCTTGCTACTTTGGTTGCTGACTCCTGTATTAATCCATCTCGTCCATACCCGTGACAGTAAGAGAACTTGGATTGCTCAGTCAGTCTAGTGCATTCACTACAACTGGGCGTTAAAAGCCACTACAATGACCATCACAAAAATAAAACATTTTCTTCCTGTGAATATGGAACTAATATCTTATATGCCAGTTAATACCATGTACATTCCAATTTATATATATGCATGTATTAACTGACTTAAAGGGTACACATTACAACCAAATATTCATTGGGTGCATTTTACATAGATTGTGCATGTATGTATGTGTGTATATATACTATAAAGGGCGCTGAACAATGTGCATTCTTTGAGCAGTCTTGTGCTGGAAAGGTTTTTGAAAGTAAGTTTACATATTTATTGTTCTAAAAAAGCCCTAGATTTTGTGCTGCTGTCACCTGAGTCATTAAAGAAGGAATTGCCTTAAACTAAAGTTCAGGGAAACATTTTCATAGAGTAGTACTGGTGCATGTAATGCTGTCATTGTGGGTTGCTGTTTTAAGCTTGATCATGCATGCCACTAAGCACCTTTGCCTGATCCATCAAAGAACTTTAGCAGATGCTTCATTTTTAGCCTGTGAGTATCCAGTTAAAGCCAATGGACCAGTGTCTTCTGAGCCAAGTCTCTTGTCCCTCCTTTGAATGCCATATTTGGGTGAACTGTATTCTGTGTAGCCATTATCTTATGATCTGTTCTCTGATGCTGTCCTTATGCTGCCTAACAGCATTTAAATATCACACAGCACTGTACTCCTGTGTCTGGTCTTCAGACATGTGCCTGAGCTTTGCCTCAAAACAGCTGTGAATAGCAAAGTACTGTGCAAATATGAAAGGGGGATGGTGCTACTAGAAAAACTCCCAGTGAGTTCACCAGGACCAGAACTGCATTCTGTATACTTAATTTCCACATCATCATGTTGTAGGAAATTAAATAAAAGGCAAACATTTATGCCATTAGTAATGGGTTACTTTAAACTTTTTTTAAACAATCTTTTAGAGGCCTGACTTACAAAAACAGTGGAGTAGACATCGCAGCTGGCAATTCCTTGGTCCAGAACATTAAACCCTTTGCAGCAGCCACCTCGAGACCAGGTAAGCTTAGATTTATACTATTAATCCTAGTTCACTCAGTTCTTGACAATCATGCGTGTCATTAGATCTTCAGAGTGATGCAAATGCTCATGTGTGTCTTGCCTTGAGAAGTCAAGGTTGAACAAATACCAAAGAGATATTCAAAATGCAGAAACTGCTAATGCTACAGAATCATTTGTCAAAATGACCCTACAGAAAATATTACCTGGGAGGAGAAACACATTTTCAACTCTCCTGGAGTTCAGCAAAATTGAGGGATTCCCATGCCTCACCCCGGTTTATTTCTAAATTTAAGATAGATGAACAAAAATCTCACCATAGCATATTTAATTAGATACGTTATCAGGTTGAGTATAGTATCAAAGATGAGGTTTTTTTTCTTAAATAACTGTCTCAAAAATTGTGGCTTTTTACTGAAAATGTAAAACTCCTCATCCCTCAAACATGGAATTCCCTCACTTATGCATACAAGAGACCCGTGTGCTGTTCAGATAACACTTATCAGGTCAGAGCCTCATGCTGGTTTCAGAAATCTGCTTTGCCTTAGCCAGACACTAACGGTGGTAGAATGAAGTGAAGGTCTGCAATAAAATACAGACTTTTTTTAAATACAGCTTTATTTCAATTTTCAAATTATCTAAGTGCCTTCAAATAACTTTATATATTTTCATGTTTAACACAACCGGGAATAATGATCATTAAAACTATTTTTCCAATTTTGCTCCTTTCATTGTTAGTTTTTAAATGTGTGCTAATAGGCCCATAGTCAGCAGTTCTGGGCCCCCAGGCAGAAATCAGTGGGCCTCCTGTTCTTCCCCTCCTGAGAAGCCGCAAGCACCCCCTCTCTGTCAGAAGTGCCCTGAGCCAGCCCAGCCCTGTCCCCCACCTGCTCGGTGCTCCCTTCCCTAGATGCACTCTGCCTGCTCTGGGGACAGCCGCAACAGCGTGTCTTGATTGAAAGATGTTTGTGATATGCCCGAGGCAGTTAGGCAGGTTTGGGGCTCCAGTAACCCCACTCTGGAACATACATGGGGCATCTCACAAGCGTCTTTCAAACAAGCGATGCTTTTAGGCAGATCTACTGCAGCAACAACCGGGACCTTTTAAATTTCTGGGCCCCTGGACAATTGCCCCTTTGCCACTCTGTTGGCGGGCCTGTGTGCTAACATTAATAGCTAGAAGGCAAACATAAATCTACTTGACAATACACTGTAGGCAAATGCAAAGTGCTCCACTTAGGAAGGAACAATCAGTGTCACACATACAGAATGGGAAAAGACTGCCTAGGAATGAGTACAGCAGAAAGGGATCTAGGGGTTATAGTGGACCACAAGCTAAATATGAGTCAACAGTGTGATGCTGTTGCAAAAAAAGCAAACATGATTCTGGGATGCATTAACAGGTGTGTTGTGAACAAGACACGAGAAGTCATTCTCCTGCTCTACTCTGCACTGGTTAGGCCTCAGCTGGAGTATTGTGTCCAGTTCTGGGCACCGCAGTTCAGGAAGGATGTGGAGAAATTGGAGAGGGTCCAGAGGACAGCAACAAGAATGATCAAAGGTCTAGAGAACATGACCTATGAAGAAAGGCTGAAAGAATTGGACTTGTTTAGTTTGGAAAAGAGAAGATTGAGGGGGGACGTGATAGCAATTTTCAGGTATCTAAAAGGGTGTCATAAGGCAGAGGGAGGGAACTTGTTCTTCCTTGCCTCTGAGGATAGAACAAGAGGCAATGGACTTAAATTGCAGCAGGGGAGGTTCAGGTTGGACATTAGGAAAAAGTTCCTAACTGTCAGAGTGATCAAACACTGGAACGAATTGCCAAGGGAGGTGGTAGAATCTCCATCACTGGAGATATTTAAGAAGAGGTTAGATAGATGGCTTTCAGGGATGGTCTAGAAAGTGCTTGGTCCTGCCATGAGGGCAGGGGGCTGGACTCGATGGCCTCTCGAGGTCCCTTCCAGTCCTACTCTTCTATGATTCTATTATAAAATGGGTGTTGCATCTCGGTGGGGTGGAAGAGATATCCTGTTGAAAACTTTCTACACAGAGCAATGGGCTTCAAACTATTACAGCGATTTCTTGTCTGCTTTTACAAAAATATTGTAAGTACAAGATGGGACAGTCTAACTATTGAATGAGCAATCGCAAGAGCTGTATTACTGTAGACCCCCAACTTATGTGAGGGTTGCGCTTCTGCGCATCCTCATGTTACTCAGATTTCACGGAAGTTGGTGGGAGGAGCTGGGAACCAGGCGACAGCCAGGAAACTGACCAGCACTGGATGTGGTTCCAACTGGTCACATGTTACATCCCCTTTGTATGGAAAGTCAAAGTGACTTAAGCTCTTGGATCATATATACACATTTGCAAATGTTAGTTCTGGTACATGTAAAAGGTGCTGATAACCTGGTATACTGAAGTCCTAGCCACTTAGGACCCATTCCTAGAAGTCATCCAAACAGCACTCCCATTGGAACTGAGCCCAGAACAGCTGGCCTCTGATCCAGCAAACCATTTAGTTTCCTGGCTCCTGCAAGCCCAGGGGAGCTGGGAACCAGCTTGCCGCCACTCTGGGAGCAGGCTGCAAGTCAAAATGGCGCATATTTGGGGGGTTACTGTACTATAATATAAGAGTAAAAGGGTAGGGAACTCCCTGTGTGTCAAGGTTTAAGTCCAGTGAAGCAATTAAAGCATATGCTTAACTAGCCTATTGTGGAACTGCCCCCATATTTAAAGTTACACGTGTGCTTTAATGAATGGTTTGCTGGATCAGAGGCCAGCTGTTCTGGGCTCAGTTCCAATGGGAGTGCTGTTTGGATGACTTCTAGGAATGGGTCCTAAGTGGCTAGGACTTCGGTATATCAGGCTATCAGCACCTTTTGCTAGCACCAGAACTAACATTTGCAAATGTGTATAAATGATCCAAGACCTTAAGTCCCATTGACTTTCCATACAAAGGGGACGTAAAATATGACCAGTCAGAACAGTGATGGTTTTCAGTCACTTTGCACATATTTTGCACAGGTGTAAGCAGTTACACGGTGTAGAGCAGTGAACAGTCAAACCCAGAGGAAACAAATACAGTTTAGAGATGTATGATTTGCCATGTTTGGATACTCTGCACTTTCATTTATGCTCAGATACTGCTTTGGAAATTTGATAGTATATTAGTTGGTATGTTCCTCCCTCAAAAAAACAACATCACTTTGTTATTTTATCAATAGCATAGACACATGGGAGCAAAATTTATGCCCTGAGCTCAGCCCTTATTCCCCAAAGGCCTAAATGAATGATAGGGAGTTAGACCCTGGCCTCGTTTAAAAGAGCCTGAGGCTGCTCTGGAGGTGTAGTTGGTCTTTGGGAAAGCTGAGGGGGAGGGCTTAGATTAAAGTCCTGTTAGGTGGCTTTGGAATGAACCTCTTCAGTGGGTGGAGGATCCTGCAGGTTTTGTGGGAGTAAATGTTGAATTTCCTTGTCCTTTTTCTCTGGTTGGCAGGCTGCAATGCAGAGCTTGGAGGGTTTGCCGGTCTGTTTGACCTGAAAGCAGCTGGTTACAAAGATCCTATATTGGTGTCTGGAACTGATGGTGTTGGAACAAAACTCAAGGTAACTGAAAGCACCTGTGCTGGAAGGGACATTCTGTTTAAAATCAAAACACTTTCCACATCAGTGCCAAGGTTCTCAGTAGGGGATGCGTGTTGTGTTCAGAAGAATATGCATCCATACTTTTAAAAAGCATCCTCTTTCTGACCCCAGTTCAGCTAGGTAAATGCCTAATATAGCAGCCACCCCACATCCATCCCAGCACCTCCTGCCCTGCAGATCAGCCCCTCCTCCTTCCCAGCACCTTCTGCCTACCGCAGTCAGCTGTTTCACAGCATGTCAGAGGCACTGGGAGGGAGGGGGAGAAGCAGGGACAGGGCATGCTCAGGGGAGGGGCTGGAAAGAGGCAGGAGAGGATGGAGCAGAGCCTGGTCCACAGGGGTGGGGACAGGATCTGAGCATCTGCTGGGTCCAGAAAAAGCTGGTGTCTGTGTGTTAAGCCTTATCTACTTGTTCTGTGTACCTGCGTAATCTTCA